>NC_052163.1:101161261-101870839 GCF_902713615.1 Scyliorhinus canicula
GTGATGTGGATCAATCAAATGATGGGATTATCCGGTGATGTTGGTTGATCAGGTGATGTGGACCAAATCAGGGTGGTGGATCAATCAGGGTGATGTGGATGAATCAGGGTGATGTGGATCTATCTGGGGATGTGGATCTATCAGGGATGTGGTTCATCAGGGTGATGTGGATCAATCAGGTGATGTGGATCTATCATGATGTGACAATCAGGGTGATGTGGATTATCTGGGTGATGTGGATGAATCAGGGTGATGTGGCTGAATCAGGGTGATTTGGATGAATCAGGGTGATGTGGACCAATCAGGGTGATGTGGATATATCAGGGTAATGTGGATCAATCAGGGTGATGTGGATCCATCAGGGTGATGTGGATGAATCAGGGTGATGTGGACCAATCAGGGTGATGTGGATCTATCAGGGTGATGTGGATCTATCCGGGTGATGTGGTTCCATCCGGGTGATGTAGATCTATCCGGGTAATGTGGATCAATCAGGGTGATGTGGATCAATCAGGGTAATGTGGATCTATCAGGGTGATGTGGATCAATCAGGGTGATGTGGATCAATCAGGGTGATGTGGATCAATCAGGGTGATGTGGATCTATCCGGGTGATGTGGTTGAATCAGGGTGATGTGGATCTATCAGGGTGATGTGGATTTATCTGGGTGATGTGGTTGAATCAGGATGATGTGGACCAATCAGGGTGATGTGGATCAATCAGGGTGATGTGGATCAATCAGGGTGATGTGGTTGAATCAGGGTGATGTGGATCTATCAGGGTGATGTGGATTTATCTGGGTGATGTGGTTGAATCAGGATGATGTGGACCAATCAGGGTGATGTGGATCAATCAGGGTGATGTGGATCAATCAGGGTGATGTGGATCAATCAGGGTGATGTGGATCAATCAGGGTGATGTGGATCTATCCGGGTGATGTGGATCTATCAGGTTGATGTGGATCTATCAGGGTGATGTGGATCAATCAGGGTGATGTGGATCAATCTGGGTGATGTGGATCAATCAGGGTGATGTGGATCTATCAGGGTGATGTGAATCAATCAGGGTGATGTGGATCAATCAGGGTGATGTGGATCTATCAGGGAGATGCAGATCAATCAGGGTCATGTGGATCAATCAGGGTCATGTGGATCAATCAGGGTGATGTGGATCAATCAGGGTGATGTGGATCTATCTGGGTGATGAGGATTAATCAGGGTGATGTGGATCTATCCGGGTGATGTGGATCTATCCGGGTGATGAGGATCAATCAGGGTGATGTAGATCAATCACGGTGATGTGGATCTATCCGGGTGATGTGGATCAATCCGGGTGATGTGGATCTATCAGGGAGATGCAGATCAATCAGGGTCATGTGGATCAATCAGGGTCATGTGGATCAATCAGGGTGATGTGGATCAATCAGGGTGATGTGGATCTATCTGGGTGATGAGGATTAATCAGGGTGATGTGGATCTATCCGGGTGATGTGGATCTATCCGGGTGATGAGGATCAATCAGGGTGATGTAGATCAATCACGGTGATGTGGATCTATCCGGGTGATGTGGATCAATCCGGGTGATGTGGATCAATCCGGGTGATGTGGATCAAACAGGGAGATGTGGATCTATCCGGATGATGTGGATCAATCAGGGTGATGTGGATCAATCACGGTGATGTGGATCTATCCGGGTGATGTGGATCTATCCGGGTGATGTGGATCTATCCGGATGATGTGGATCAATCAGGGTGATGTGGATCAATCAGGGTGATGTGGATCAATCAGGGTGATGTGGATCTATCAGGTTGATGTGGATCAATCAGGGTGATGTGGATCAATCACGGTGATGTGGATCTATCTGGGTGATGTGGATCAATCAGGGTGATGTGGATCAATCAGGGTGATGTGGATCTATCCGGGTGATGTGGTTGAACCAGGGTGATGTGGATCAATCAGGGTGATGTGGATTTATCTGGGTGATGTGGTTGAATCAGGGTGATGTGGACCAATCAGGGTGATGTGGATCAATCAGGGCGATGTGGATCCATCAGGGTGATGTGGATCCACCAGGTGGATGAGGATCAATCAGGGTGATGTGGATCAATCAGGGTGATGTGGATCTATCTGGGTGATGTGGATCTATCTGGGTGATGTGGATCAATCAGGGTGATGTGGATGAATCAGGGTGATGTGGATCTAACTGGGTGATGTGGATCTATCAGGGTGATGTGGTTCAATCAGGGTGATGTGGATCAATCAGGGTGATGTGGATCTATCCGGATGATGTGGATCAATCAGGGTGATGTGGATTTATCCGGGTGATGTGGATGAATCAGGGTGATGTGGATGAATCAGGGTGATTTGGATGAATCAGGGTGATGTGGACCAATCAGGGTGATGTGGATCTATCAGGGTGATGTGGATCAATCAGGGTGATGTGGATCCATCAGGGTGATGTGGATGAACCAGGGTGATGTGGACCAATCAGGGTGATGTGGATCTATCAGGGTGATGTGGATCAATCAGGGTGATGTGGATCCATCAGGGTGATGTGGATCCACCAGGGCGATGTGGATCCACCAGGTGGATGAGGATCAAACAGAGTGATGTGGATCAATCAGGGTGATGTGGATCTATCCGGATGATGTGGTTCCATCCGGGTGATGTGGATCTATCCGGGTAATGTGGATCAATCAGGGTGATGTGGATCAATCAGGGTAATGTGGATCTATCAGGGTGATGTGGATCAATCAGGGTAATGTGGATCTATCAGGGTGATGTGGATCTATCAGGCTGATGTGGATCCACCAGGTTGATAATCAATCAGGGTGATGTGGATCAATCAGGGTGATGTGGGTCTATCAGGGTGATGTGGACCAATCAGGGTGATGTGGATCAATCAGGGTGATGTGGATCCACCAGGTTGATGTTCAATCAGGGTGATGTGGATCAATCAGGGTAATGTGGATCTATCAGGGTAATGTGGAGCAATCAGGGTGATGTGGATCTATCCGGGTGATGTGGATCTATCAGGGTGATGTGGATCAGTCAGGGTGATGTGGATCAATCAGGGTAATGTGGATCTATCAGGGTAATGCAGATCAATCAGGGTGATGTGGATCAATCACGGTGATGTGGATCAATCAGGGTGATGGGGATCTATCCGGGTGTTGTGGATCAATCAGGGTGATGTGGATCAATCAGGGTGATGCAGATCAATCCGGGTGATGTGGATCTATCCGGGTGATGTGGATCAATCAGGGTGATGTGGATCCATCCGGGTGATGTGGATCTATCCGGTTGATGTGGATCAATCAGGGTGATGTGGGTCTATCAGGGTGATGCAGATCAATCAGGGTGATGTGGATCCATCCGGGTGATGTGGATCTATCCGGGTGATGTGGATCTATCAGGGTGATGTGAATCAATCAGGGTGATGTGGATCAATCAGGGTGATGTGGATCTATCAGGGAGATGCAGATCAATCAGGGTGATGTGGATCAATCAGGGTGATGTGGATCAATCAGGGTGATGTGGATCAATCAGGGTGATGTGGATCTATCTGGGTGATGAGGATTAATCAGGGTGATGTGGATCTATCCGGGTGATGTGGATCTATCCGGGTGATGAGGATCAATCAGGGTGATGTAGATCAATCACGGTGATGTGGATCTATCCGGGTGATGTGGATCAATCCGGGTGATGTGGATCAATCCGGGTGATGTGGATCAAACAGGGAGATGTGGATCTATCCGGATGATGTGGATCAATCAGGGTGATGTGGATCAATCACGGTGATGTGGATCTATCCGGGTGATGTGGATCTATCCGGGTGATGTGGATCTATCCGGATGATGTGGATCAATCAGGGTGATGTGGATCAATCAGGGTGATGTGGATCAATCAGGGTGATGTGGATCTATCAGGTTGATGTGGATCAATCAGGGTGATGTGGATCAATCACGGTGATGTGGATCTATCTGGGTGATGTGGATCAATCAGGGTGATGTGGATCAATCAGGGTGATGTGGATCTATCCGGGTGATGTGGTTGAACCAGGGTGATGTGGATCAATCAGGGTGATGTGGATTTATCTGGGTGATGTGGTTGAATCAGGGTGATGTGGACCAATCAGGGTGATGTGGATCAATCAGGGCGATGTGGATCCATCAGGGTGATGTGGATCCACCAGGTGGATGAGGATCAATCAGGGTGATGTGGATCAATCAGGGTGATGTGGATCTATCTGGGTGATGTGGATCTATCTGGGTGATGTGGATCAATCAGGGTGATGTGGATGAATCAGGGTGATGTGGATCTAACTGGGTGATGTGGATCTATCAGGGTGATGTGGTTCAATCAGGGTGATGTGGATCAATCAGGGTGATGTGGATCTATCCGGATGATGTGGATCAATCAGGGTGATGTGGATTTATCCGGGTGATGTGGATGAATCAGGGTGATGTGGATGAATCAGGGTGATTTGGATGAATCAGGGTGATGTGGACCAATCAGGGTGATGTGGATCTATCAGGGTGATGTGGATCAATCAGGGTGATGTGGATCCATCAGGGTGATGTGGATGAACCAGGGTGATGTGGACCAATCAGGGTGATGTGGATCTATCAGGGTGATGTGGATCAATCAGGGTGATGTGGATCCATCAGGGTGATGTGGATCCACCAGGGCGATGTGGATCCACCAGGTGGATGAGGATCAAACAGAGTGATGTGGATCAATCAGGGTGATGTGGATCTATCCGGATGATGTGGTTCCATCCGGGTGATGTGGATCTATCCGGGTAATGTGGATCAATCAGGGTGATGTGGATCAATCAGGGTAATGTGGATCTATCAGGGTGATGTGGATCAATCAGGGTAATGTGGATCTATCAGGGTGATGTGGATCTATCAGGCTGATGTGGATCCACCAGGTTGATAATCAATCAGGGTGATGTGGATCAATCAGGGTGATGTGGGTCTATCAGGGTGATGTGGACCAATCAGGGTGATGTGGATCAATCAGGGTGATGTGGATCCACCAGGTTGATGTTCAATCAGGGTGATGTGGATCAATCAGGGTAATGTGGATCTATCAGGGTAATGTGGAGCAATCAGGGTGATGTGGATCTATCCGGGTGATGTGGATCTATCAGGGTGATGTGGATCAGTCAGGGTGATGTGGATCAATCAGGGTAATGTGGATCTATCAGGGTAATGCAGATCAATCAGGGTGATGTGGATCAATCACGGTGATGTGGATCAATCAGGGTGATGGGGATCTATCCGGGTGTTGTGGATCAATCAGGGTGATGTGGATCAATCAGGGTGATGCAGATCAATCCGGGTGATGTGGATCTATCCGGGTGATGTGGATCAATCAGGGTGATGTGGATCCATCCGGGTGATGTGGATCTATCCGGTTGATGTGGATCAATCAGGGTGATGTGGGTCTATCAGGGTGATGCAGATCAATCAGGGTGATGTGGATCCATCCGGGTGATGTGGATCTATCCGGGTGATGTGGATCTATCAGGGTGATGTGAATCAATCAGGGTGATGTGGATCAATCAGGGTGATGTGGATCTATCAGGGAGATGCAGATCAATCAGGGTCATGTGGATCAATCAGGGTCATGTGGATCAATCAGGGTGATGTGGATCAATCAGGGTGATGTGGATCTATCTGGGTGATGAGGATTAATCAGGGTGATGTGGATCTATCCGGGTGATGTGGATCTATCCGGGTGATGAGGATCAATCAGGGTGATGTAGATCAATCACGGTGATGTGGATCTATCCGGGTGATGTGGATCAATCCGGGTGATGTGGATCAATCCGGGTGATGTGGATCAAACAGGGAGATGTGGATCTATCCGGATGATGTGGATCAATCAGGGTGATGTGGATCAATCACGGTGATGTGGATCTATCCGGGTGATGTGGATCTATCCGGGTGATGTGGATCTATCCGGATGATGTGGATCAATCAGGGTGATGTGGATCAATCAGGGTGATGTGGATCAATCAGGGTGATGTGGATCAATCAGGGTGATGTGGATCTATCAGGTTGATGTGGATCAATCAGGGTGATGTGGATCAATCACGGTGATGTGGATCTATCTGGGTGATGTGGATCAATCAGGGTGATGTGGATCAATCAGGGTGATGTGGATCTATCCGGGTGATGTGGTTGAACCAGGGTGATGTGGATCAATCAGGGTGATGTGGATTTATCTGGGTGATGTGGTTGAATCAGGGTGATGTGGACCAATCAGGGTGATGTGGATCAATCAGGGCGATGTGGATCCATCAGGGTGATGTGGATCCACCAGGTGGATGAGGATCAATCAGGGTGATGTGGATCAATCAGGGTGATGTGGATCTATCTGGGTGATGTGGATCTATCTGGGTGATGTGGATCAATCAGGGTGATGTGGATGAATCAGGGTGATGTGGATCTAACTGGGTGATGTGGATCTATCAGGGTGATGTGGTTCAATCAGGGTGATGTGGATCAATCAGGGTGATGTGGATCTATCCGGATGATGTGGATCAATCAGGGTGATGTGGATTTATCCGGGTGATGTGGATGAATCAGGGTGATGTGGATGAATCAGGGTGATTTGGATGAATCAGGGTGATGTGGACCAATCAGGGTGATGTGGATCTATCAGGGTGATGTGGATCAATCAGGGTGATGTGGATCCATCAGGGTGATGTGGATGAATCAGGGTGATGTGGACCAATCAGGGTGATGTGGATCTATCAGGATGATGTGGATCAATCAGGGTGATGTGGATCCATCAGGGTGATGTGGATCCACCAGGGCGATGTGGATCCACCAGGTGGATGAGGATCAAACAGAGTGATGTGGATCAATCAGGGTGATGTGGATCTATCCGGATGATGTGGTTCCATCCGGGTGATGTGGATCTATCCGGGTAATGTGGATCAATCAGGGTGATGTGGATCAATCAGTGTAATGTGGATCTATCAGGTTGATGTGGATCAATCAGGGTAATGTGGATCTATCAGGGTGATGTGGATCTATCAGGCTGATGTGGATCCACCAGGTTGATAATCAATCAGGGTGATGTGGATCAATCAGGGTGATGTGGGTCTATCAGGGTGATGTGGATCAATCAGGGTGATGTGGATCAATCAGGGTGATGTGGATCAATCAGGGTGATGTGGATCCACCAGGTTGATGATCAATCAGGGTGATGTGGATCAATCAGGGTAATGTGGATCTATCAGGGTAATGTGGAGCAATCAGGGTGATGTGGATCTATCCGGGTGATGTGGATCTATCAGGGTGATGTGGATCAGTCAGGGTGATGTGGATCAATCCGGGTGATGTGGATCTATCCGGGTGATGTGGATCAATCAGGGTGATGTGGATCAATCACGGTGATGTGGATCAATCAGGGTGATGGGGATCTATCCGGGTGTTGTGGATCAATCAGGGTGATGTGGATCAATCAGGGTGATGCAGATCAATCAGGGTGATGTGGATCTATCCGGGTGATGTGGATCAATCAGGGTGATGTGGATCCATCCGGGTGATGTGGATCTATCCGGTTGATGTGGATCAATCAGGGTGATGTGGGTCTATCAGGGTGATGCAGATCAATCAGGGTGATGTGGATCCATCCGGGTGATGTGGATCTATCCGGGTGATTTGGATCAATCCGGGTGATGAGGATCAATCAGGGTGATGTTGATCTATCCGGGTGATGTGGATCTATCCGGGTGATGAGGATCAATCAGGTTGATGGATAGTGTTGTTGACCATATGAAAGCTGCGCAGGGATTGAGGAGAAATAAAACATTCTGGTCACACAAACAAAGCAATTTGTGATTTTGAATAGGAGTATTTGGTTGTGTGTTGTGTAAATGCTGCGGCCAGTTTAGCTCAGTGGGCTAGACAGCTGGTTTGTGATGCAGAGTAAGGCCGGCAGCACAGGTTGAATTCCGGTACCAGCTGAGGTTATTCATGAAGGCCCCACCTTCTCAACCTAGCCCCTCATCTGAGGTGTGGTGATCCTCAGGTTAAACCACCATCAGTCAGATCTCCCCCTCGAGGGAAAGCAGCCTATGGTCATCTGGGACTATGGCACCTTTACCAGTTGTGGAAAGGATGGAAGCTGGGCTGAAGGTCTACAAACAGTAAAAGTGATACAGGATTTGTTAAGGAACGGAGGGGAAATGAAGGTAAGAGAGATTATCCTAGTTGGTGCAGACATAATCTTTATTAGTGTCACAAGTAGGCTTACATTAACACTGCAATGAAGTTACTGTGAAAATCCTCTAGTTGCCACACTACGGCGCCTGTTTGGGTACACTGAGATAGAATTCAGAATGCCCAATTTACCTAACAAGCATGTCTTGTGGGAGGAAACCGGAGCACCTGGAGGTAACCCACGCAGACATGGGGAGAACGCGCAGACTCCGCACAGACAGTGACCCAAGCCAGGAATCGAAATCGGGTTCCTGGAGCTGGGATGCAATAGTGCTAACCACTGTGCCACCGTGCCACCCATAGGGGACAAGCAACGATTTTTGATAAGGACAGTGATAACAGTAGTTTTGAAAGGATGGAGTACGGTGCTTAAAGGAGAGAAAGCTTCTTTAAAATTCATTCACAGGATGTAGGCGTCGCTGGCTAAACCAGCCTTCATTGCCCATCCCTAACAGCCTTTGAGAACCATGATGTGGAGATGCTGGCGTTGGTCTAGGGTGAGCACAGTAAGAAGTCTTATAACACCAGGTTAAAGTCCAACATGTTTGTTTCAAACACTAGCTTTCGGAGCACTGCTCCTTCCTCATTCACCTGAGGAAGGAGCAGTGCTCCGAAAGCTAGTGCTTGAAACAAACCTGTTGGACTTTAACCTGGTGTTGTAAGACTTCTTACTGTGCCCAGCCTTTGAGAAGCTGGTGTTGAGCTGCCATCTTGAACCACTACAGTGTGTATGGTGTAGGCACACCCACAGTGCTGTTAGGGAGGGAGTTGCAAGATTTTGAGCCAGCGACAGTAAAGCAACGGTGATATATTCCCAAGCCAGGATGGTGAGTGACTTGAAGGAGAAGTTCCAGGTGGTGGTGTTCCGATGTATTTCCTGCTCTTGTCCTTCTAGGGAGCGCTCATGGGTGTTGAGGATGCTGTCTAATGAGCCTTCGCAAGTTCCTGCAGTGCATTTTCGAGATGGTACACACTGCTGCCATTGTGCATCAGTAGTGGAAGGAGCAAATGTTTGTGAGAGGGATGCCAATCAAGCAGGCTGCATTGTCCTGGATGTTGTCAAGCTTCTTGAGTGTTGGAGCTGCACGCATCCAGGCAAGTGGGAGAGTATTCCACACTCCTGACTTGTGCTTTGTAGGTTGTGGACAAACTTTGGGTTTATGATGTTAGCTAATGTGAGGATCAGGCAGGAATGTTCAGTGGTCAGCAGTTTAATGGGAAATGGGTTGCATTTGAGGCAACTCAGGAGTTTTCTGCTCCAGAGAATGGAAGGGTTACAGAGATACTGGCACAGTGGCATATGTCCGCATGCATGTTTCCAGTCCGCCTCATCCTACATTCACTGGAAGGAAACAACCTGAAAGTAAACTGCCACTTAACTCCTATTGGATTGCTGGATGTCTGTTGATATTAATTAGCTTGTAATAGACTGCAGCACGTCTGAGAAAAGATTGCAGATTGTATTTCCAATTATTCAGCTTCAGTTAGATTTTAATGTGTCTGCTACTTTTTACTTAGTCATATTAGAATGCAGCCTGTGATAGATGCAACATGGAGCCTTTTAGAGGTAAAGGAATTTCAGAGTAGCTCATCAAGCCTGCTCTACCCGACATTTGTGTATTCTGCCATGGGTACCCCTCCCACACCATTTCTTAATTTCCTGCTTTGGAGAAGATTATTTTCATTCCTCTACTTCCCCCAATTAAAAAAGTGAAGCAATGTTGTTAGGTAAGGGCAGCACGGTGGCACAGTGGTTAGCTCTGCTGTCTCACAGCTCCAGGGACCCAGGTTCAATTCCGGCCTCGAGTGACTGTGTGCGGAGTTTGCACGTTCTCCCCATGTCTGTGTGAGTTTCCTCCGGTTGCTCCGGTTTCCTCCCACAATCCAAAGATGTGCCGGTTAGGTGGACTAGCCATACTAAATTCCCCCAGAGTGTCCACAAATTTAGGTTACGGGGATAGGGTGGAGGCATTGGCTTAAGTAGGGTGCTCTTTTCAAGGGCTGGTGCAGATTCGATGGGCTGAATATCCTACTACACTGTAGGGATTCCATGATTCTATCCCTGTAACCAAACTACATCCATTTAAACATGTCAATTTGGACTAAAATCATCTACCTTTTATTATTCTGTTGGCGGAGGGGGGGAGGGGGGGGGGGGGTGCGGTATAACGCTTTTGCAATCTACAAACTTAGTCAGAGCTTCTGAATTACGCTCTTGTTCCCTCGTACTACATTCATCAGGCAAGATACACAGCATGTTCTCTTCCAAGATCATTTTTCCTTCATTTTGAAGACCTGTGTTGTCTTTCCTCAATCTTTTCTTCGGTATGAATTTAAATACGGGAACCATTCCAAAAGCACCCAGAGTGTCTTTTGCGAGGTTAACAATCTGGCATTTTCAGGGAGTCCTTAGTTTTTATTTGCACCACAAAAACTGAAGAGAAAATAAGCAGGGAGACAGTAAAGCCTAAAAAGTGCAGCAAGGTTGGAGAAAATCAGTGTTTATTTTGAACAGCTCTCAGCCTGAAGAAGGTGAATGAGAAGAAGAAGCCTGCAGGAGATGAATGAGGCGCAGCTAAATGCAATGACAACTCCAAATTATTTACACCGCTCACAGACACCACTTTCATAGGGCCTTAATGGCAATTCCAAAGTTTCTGGCAGCTGCAAATGCTCACAGCAGTTGCAATAAACTCTTATTTGCCAAGTTTGGTTTTCCTGGAATCCAGGCTGAAAAACACTCTCTGTGTATGCATTGAGCCAGCTGGTGCACTGAAGATGCAAGAAGCAGCAGCACTCCAGTTCAGAGAGCATTGAATTGTGACAGTTCAATGTGTGAGGTATCACACCATGCCAAGTTGGGAAGGGGAGGAAAAAATGCTTAAATATTTTTATATGTAAAAATCCTAATTGCTGCAAAACTGATGTTTCTAATAGTTAGAAGCTTTCCGTGTATGGTGATGCATAAGGCAGGCAGAGCACGTGCTTGTCTGCTTGCATAGTTAGATATTCCTGGAACAAGTTACCAGCCTGCCACCAGAGGCAAAACTTAAGCAGCATCACTCCGCATCAAGCATGGCTTACCAGGAGACCCTCCTATTCTTACCACCTGCCACCTGTAAAGGATTTACAGGTTGATCATCGAGCTGTTTGGCCACCTTCCATGACCATCAGGTCCTGGAGTAGGAACTGAACTTGGCACTCCTAGATCAGAGACTGCGATGCTGCCCCACAAGGCCTCCCACTGAAGTTCCACTGCCTATATTTTTTTTAGGGGGTCATTTCTATAGTCAGTAACTTGAGCCAAATTCTGAGAACTTTTCTCTGATCTTTTTGCCCCCAACCGAATCTCCCAAGGCCGCTGTGCAATAGGACAATGTTTTTTTGCACATAATTGACTTTAATAATCCTCTGAATATGGAGCAGGATAGAGTACGTCCTCAAACAGGAACAGCACAATTGTCAATCTCGCTGTGGTCTCCAAGCAGTAGTTTTCCCTGGGTCGAGCAAATCACAGCATTTATTATGGTATTTGTCCCTCCTCTGTACAGTCCCTGCCACTCCGTTCAGCTTGCAAAAATGTTTTTCATTAATGGGCAATTTAGCGTACCAATCCACCAACCCATCTTTAGGTTTATGGGGGTGAGACCCACGCAGACACGGGGAGAATGTGCAAACTCCACACGGGCACTGACCCGGGGCCGGGATCAAACCCGGGTCCTCAGCGTCGTGAGGAAGCAGTGCTAACCACTGTGCCACTCTGCGCTTCGTACAACTTGCAAACTGATCAATTTTTTAATTGATCGCACATCAGCTGGTAGTTACCTCAAGGGCACACTTTCTGCTTGCCTTGCTTTAGTACCAGAAGATAGGGTTACGTCACCTCTGGTCCAACTACCCAACAGCTATAATCCTGCCTTTGGTTATCCAACCTATCCATGCCTTTCCACACCAATGGAACAGCAAATAGCCACTTTATTAACATTCGATTAATTTTTTTTAAACAATAAATTTTATTCAAACTTGTATCAAAGTTGGTTACAGCAAATAAACACCCCGAAACATTCTTCCCAACAACCATCTATACACTTTGTACATGTTTTCCTCCTTTTTCAACCCCCCCCCGCCCCGCGACGAACAGCTCCTCAAACACGGTCACAAACATCCCCCACCTTTTCTCGAACCCCCCTGCTGAGCCCCTTAACTCATACTTTATCTTCTCTAACCACAGGAAGTCGTACAGGTCACCCAGCCATGCTGCTACCCCCGGTGGCGATGCCGACCGCCACTCCAGCAAAATTTGTCGCCATGCAATCAGAGAGGCGAAGGCCACGACATCGGCCTTCCTCCTCTCCATGAGCTCCGGCTTCTCTGAAACCCCAAATATCGCCACCAAAGGGTCCATCTCCTCCTCCACTATCCTGGCTAAGATCGCGAACACTCCCGCCCAGAATCTTCCCAATTTTTCATAACTCCAAAACATGTGCGCATGATTCGCTGGCCCCCGCCCACACCTCTCACACTCATCTGCTGCCCCATGAAAGAACCCACTCATTCTCGCCCGAGTCATATGCACCCTGTGCACCACCTTAAACTGTATCAGGCTCATCCTTGCACAAGAGGAGGTCCCGTTTACCCTTCGCAGTGCCTCACTCCATACTCCCCAATTGATCTCCATTCCCAACTCCTCTTCCCATTTCTCCTTGATCTTCACCACCCGCTCGCCTCCCTGCTCCCCAAACACTTATATATATCCCCAATTCTTCTCTCACCTTCCACATCCGGAAGCAGCAGTCACACCAGCAGGGTGTATCCCAGCAATCTAGGGAACCCCTTCCAGACCTTTTGTGCAAAGTCCCTAATCTGTAGATAACTAAACTGACTACCCCTCGGCAGCTCTGCCCTCTCCCTTAGCTCCTCCAGACTGGTGAACCCTTTTCTCCAAATACAAATTCCTCACCTTGACCAGCCCAACTTCCCACCACCTGCTGTATACACTATCCACCCCCCCCCCCCCCCCCCCCCCCCCCCGCTGCCTCAGCTTCTGTAGCAGGGCCCTCCCCACCCTCGGCACCTTCCCCACCCATACAAAGTCAGAGATGATTGTGTCCACTTTCCAAAAAAAGGCCTTTGGTATAAAGATCGGGAGAGCCTGAAAGATAAACAAGAACCTCGGCAGAATATTCATTTTCACCGCCAACGTTAAGTGCAGTTTATCCCACCTCTTAAGACCCTCCCTGGCCTCCTCCACCAGCTTCGTTAAGTTCCACTTAGGAGCCCCGTCCATTCCCTCGCTACCTGAATCCCCAAGAACCTAAACGTATCCCTCGCTACCGTAAATGGCACCCCAACAAATTAACCCGTTGTGCCAGCTCATTTACCGGGAATATCTCGCTTTTCCCTACATTCAGTTTATATCCCGAGAACCCCTCAAACCTCCCCAACAGGCTCATAATCCTTCCTCCTCTCCAACGGATCCGAAACATACAGCAGGAGATCATCAGCATTGAGCGACACCTGATGCTCCCTCTGTCCCCTCATTACCCCTACCACTCTGCCCACCCCTTGAGAGCCATCACCAACGGCTCTATGGCCAGCGTAAACAGCTGCAGGGCAGCGGGCACTCCTGCCTCGTACCCCTGTGCAAGTCAAAGCTTCATGAGCTCATTTCAGTTGTCCTCACCCTCGCTCTTGGCACCACATACAGCAACGCACCCGTGCCACAAATCTCGGCCCAAATCCAAACCTTCCCAAAACTTCGAACATGTACTGCCACTCCACCCAATCAAATGCTTTCTCCGCGTCCATGGACACCACCACCTCCGGTACCAGAGCTCTCGACGGATTCATCACCACAATCAACAGCCGTCTTATATTACTCGCGAGCTGCCTGCCCTTCACGAAGCCTGTTTGATCTTCTGCAACCACCCCCGGGAACACAATCCCACAATCCTCCATCCCCCCCGCCAACAACTTAGCCAATACTTTCACATCCGTGTTCAATAGTGATATGGGAATTTTAGACCCATATTCCACTGGATCCTTCCCTTTTTTTGTGATTAGCGTGATTACTGCCTGCTTCATCGTCTCCGGCAACTCCCCCTTCTCCAGCGCTTCATTAAATGCCCCCAACAGATGTGGTGCCAGATCCGCTGCAAATTCCTCATAAAATTCTGCCGGGTACCCATTCGGCCAAGAGGCCTTCCCCGACTTCATACTCCTGATACTATCTAGCACCTCCCTCAACCCCAGGGGCTCCGCCAGCGCCTCCCTGTTTGCTTCCTCCACCTGGGGAAATTCCAGCTCGTCCAGAAACCGCCCCATGTCCCCCTCCTCTCCTCCTGGATCTGCTCATAAAGTCCCTGGTAATACTCTCTAAATGCCCCATTTATCTTCGCTGGCTCTGACACCACATCCCCAGCCCCAGTCCGGATCTTCAATATTTCCCTGGACGCAGCCTGCCTCCGCAGCTGGTGTTCCAGCATGCAGCTTGCCTTCTCCCCATACTCGTATTGCACCCCTCTTGCCCTACACAGTTGCCCTACCGCCCTCCCCGTTGTCAGCCTGTCAAATTGCCCCTGCAACTTTTTCCTCCTCGCCAATCCCTCTACGGTGGGCACTCTCGAATATTCCCTGTCCACCTGCACTAACTCACTGGACGGTAGATTTGATGATTCTTAACTGTCAGTCACACAGTCTTTTCATCAAATGCAATATTTTTATTGCAAGTAATAAACTTGCAGAACTCAAACAAAATACAAGGAAACACAATTTTGTTTTGATGCTCCAATTATTTTTCTTCTATGTTGCTCTCAGTAGTGCTCTGGAGATTTGTTTTTAATTGCCAGAGGTTCAGGACCATTCGACCTTTGGCTACCCAACCAGTGGAAACAGTAAGAAGGAAGCTTGTTAAACCGGTTTGAAGCAATATGACAAACAACATGAACAAATGAAATTGGCTTCACTTTCAGAATTTGACATTTGGAAAGTTGGCTTTGCAAAGCGCACACATTTTGCTAATAATGTCATTGTGAACATTGCAGCCCCATATCTCAAAAATGACACACGTACATGTCCAAATCCTAAGGAACAAGAGAACTCAAGCTTTCTGAAGTTTGCAAAGAGGAGGCTGAATCAGATCTTACTGGTTCAGCAACCCAGAAGGCTGTAAAAAGCAATTTTGAAAGTCTAACTATTATTTACTTAGGGCAGCATTTTTGAGGGTGGCAGGGTTTCCAGCTCTGCCACTGAATAAATCTGCAGGGAATACATCCCCACTTCATACTGCGGACCTGTAACTTTCCGAGGAATATTAACTCGCAGGGGGGTGAGCCTTCTACCCCCCATCTGGGGAGGAAGTCCCACCATTCCTCCCCCTAGAAATGCCGGCAATCTGATTGGCGGGAGGAAGTTACAACTGCTGAGACCGCATCCTGTCCCAGACATCATGGAGCCAGGAACCGAATGTGAGGTGAGTACAGCGGAGCTTTATGTGAGAAGTGGACTGGAGGCCTCTGTGGGGGGGTGGAGGAATGGGGGGGGGGGGGGGGGGGGGGTTCCATGAAGGAGGAACCACACCAATCTTTCCCATCCAAGGCCACAATGCCAGGCATCCCTCCCAACCTCAACCTCCGTCTGCCGCCTGCAAAATTGCAATCAGGGCGGGAATGGCCAATGAGGGTTTCAATTGGGACATAGGCTGGAAATATTCCCACAGGGAGGAAAGGAGGAGGTGGGGGGAGCTTGGTGAGGTGTAAAATCTTGCTCTTAAAAAGGAATCGCCATAGTCACTCTTAATGCTTCTAGATCCTTATTAAAATAAGGTGACCAGGATTGCACTTGAATGGTGTATTTTTATGCCCCCTCCCTAACAAAAGAGGCATGTTCTGAAGCAGGGGTCCATATAGTTGTGCAGGAAGATGCAAGATCAAGGTCCAGTGCAGTACCAGCAGTGTTCACCTCTCCTTGTGTCACTGCCTGCACTGGAAAGCCACCAGCCTGTTTGCCTGTTCCCGGAGTTTGGATTTCCACCCTGCTTGTGCTTAATTCAGCAGGGGCCCCGACCCCGCCCAAGTAAGTATCTGATTCATACAAAAGAGAATCTGGCTTCCTGAAAATGTTCAACATGGGGCGGGTTTCCCATTAATTTCCCAGCTGGTGGACATGAACTCTGCCATTAAATTCCGTCCCATGTTGTAGAATTGTCCCTACCCATGTTTTTCGGTCTTACACAGGTAATTTGAAGTGAACTCGCCAGTCTAGAGATTATTGGGACCAGGTGGAATGTTCTTTTTGCATGCCGCCTTATATCTCTGGCTGTGTCAGGCAGTAAACTCAGGAAGGGGGTGCAATCTTATTTTTTTCCTCACCCCATCAGCCTCCCAACAAGGTTAAAATTTCCTTTTGTCATTTTACTGGAAGAAATTAGTTTGCGTCCTCATGATTACAGAGAAAGACGATCCTTTAAGACATAGACCTGATGTAACTTGGCTTCATCACTCCATATCACTTCATCACTTTTAGCTTTCAGTGCTTAAGCCTGTAATATCTCCTGCAGGCTGCAAAGATAAAGTTTGACTGCAGGTGGGTTTTTGGTGGTCTAGCCCGTGGCGGGCGCACACTAATTGTTCAAAAGCCCTCACGGGAGGCCCGGTCCATTTTAAGGGCCAGATCCTGTTAGAATGGGACTGTAAGACTGCAGATAGAAAACAAATGCCCATGACAACCAGTTGGCTGTGGACTGCTGCCATATTGGGCTACCATATTGGGACGGAAGAAAGGATATCTTTGACAGTCCAACCTCGGGAGATAGGGGAATCCAAGTGCGTCAGTGGCTTCCAACTTGTGGACTCCAGAGGTGCACTTCTGATCCTCATGGTGCCAGGACAATAATTAAAACTTACCTCCTTGGGTACCTCGTGCACCGTGCCTCCCAACTAACACAAGGTGGTATGTACACAGCATATATTCCACCCCGTACTGTCTTAAAATGCCAATCTAGGTCCTGTGTATATCCCAGAACTCTGAGTTGCATATTATAAGTGCAGACTTCCTAACTCAAGTCCTTTCTTCCAATGGAAGGCTTTTGCAAAGATGCTGTTAACTGGATCAGGAGCAGGAATGAGCTGGTAAGCTTTCCCCCGTCACTGAGAGTTTCCCCCACCCTGTTCCCACCCAGTGCAAATGTCCCTTGTGTCCCTTTTTTACTGTTTACAATCGTACCCAAACTTGGCTGGGACAAGGTACTGCCAGGCTGAGGAAATGCTGTGTCTTCTTCTATTTCAGGTATGCCCCTATAGGTATCCTCTTCCTGATTGCAGGCAAAATCATGGAAATGCAAGACCTGACCGTGATGGGTGGACAATTGGGAATGTACACTGTGACGGTGATAGTTGGGCTGCTAATCCATGCACTCGTTGTCCTGCCACTTCTTTATTTTATAGTCACCCGCAAGAATCCCTGGGTTTTTATTGGTGGAATACTGCAGGCATTGATCACAGCACTTGGGACTTCATCCAGGTAAGACTGTCCATCCTTGGACTTGGTACAATTGACAATTTTTTGTCTGTCTGCATTTCCCTGATTCCCTCTGCCATAACTTTCCATATGTCTCTCACTTCCTCTTTCACTCGCTATGAACTAATTTGTTTTATCTATTTATTTCTGCAGTTCAGCAACTCTCCCAATCACCTTTAAGTGTCTGGAAGAAAATAATGGTGTAGACAAGCATGTTACCCGCTTTGTCCTTCCGGTTGGAGCTACTATTAACATGGATGGCACAGCACTCTATGAGGCCCTGGCTGCCATCTTTATCGCACAGGTCAACAATTATGATCTAAACTTTGGACAAATCATCACTATCAGGTAGCGTATGCGAGAGGAGTTGAATTGAAATCAAAGTTAGTCTAAATAAAAAGTTTTCAATTTAGTTTTATCTTTGCAATTTGTCGACCTTTACAGCAAACACTTAATTTGTTTTGGTGCACTGATCCAGATACTATGTGATGTCACAATTTTGGGTAAATTATGTAAATATAACATAACAAACATACTGACGGAATTGTGTCAATTTTTAGCAGTGTCATTCCAGGTGGAAAAATTGGAGGGCAGGCTGTCAGTGGCGTTTAGCGGGATTTCCCGACATATTTTTGCCAAAAAATAAAACGGGAGGCCCACAATGTCACGCTCCGCCCCCCCCCCCCCCCCCCCCCCCCCCATACGGAACTCATCCTCCTGCCCCCATGGTTCCTACAGAACCACCAACACAATGCCTGCCCCCATGGAAACAGAACCCCTGTCCTCCCCCAACAACGCCAACTCCCCTCGGAACATCCATGGACACTGCCCCCTAGCACTGCCCAGGCATGACCATCCTTCCTGTGGACTGTACTCCCCTGTGCAACTCCAGTGAGTTCTGGGGGTGGCATGGTGGCGCAGTAGTTAGTACTGCTGCCTCACGGAACCGAGGACCGGGTTCGATCCTGGCCACGGGTCACTGTCTGTGTGAAGTTTGCACATTCTCTCCGTGTCTGCATGGGTCTCACGCCCGCAACCCAAAGATGTGCAGGATAGATGGATTGGTCACTCTAAATTGCCCCTTAATTGGGGAAAAAAGGAACTGGGTACTCTCAATTTAAAAAAAGAAACAGAAGGTATTAAAACTCTAAGTTCTGCTCGACAGCTGCATGTCATTGGGAACCTGTTGTAATTCACGCAATTGGATAATTTAACTTGGAGGTTCTATCAGGCGTAAAGGCCTGATAATTGTATTTTTGAAATTAGTGGATCCATCCAGTTTCACTTGCATTTTCGATTCTACTTTCATTTTTGCTACATCTATGGTCTTTCTTTGATATATTTTTATGTCTTTCTTTGTTGTTTCTTTATTTCTCATGCTTTTGTTGTCCATGTACCTCTCTTGTGCTCTTGATTCCTCCTACCCCACTATTTGCACATCCATTTGTACTTTCTATATGGAACAAACACTCCGACACCATCCATCACCTTTCAACGCACTGTGAATGAAGTAGTGAATAGGATCTGTCACAATGGACAACCCTACTTCTCTTTCAAAGGACCTAGATCAAGAGGTAGAAAGTCACCTGATAGATTTAGCTAATGAACTTTAATTGATGCTCCCTTACTGTCACCTTCTTTGACTGAATATCATTTTAAATGAGAGTTTTTGTACTTCATGGATTTGTAAGGGAATTTAAGGGGGAGGAATGTGGTAGCTTGGCCTCTTTATGGGTGATCCTTTGCAGGCCAAGTGACCAGCCCGGAGCCTATGGGGATGGAAGGTGCAAACGTCAGCCTGTGGGGCATCTGGGCACAGGCCTGGTTGTTGGGTTGTTGTCAGAGTATCCTTGGGAGTCATTGGGACTAGGCCTATGTTGGAGTTAACTGTTCTGTAAATAAAGTTCTTCTTAGTTAAATAAATCACCGTTGTGATTGAACGTGCCTCGTCGCTTTGCCTCGCACTATAACATACCCCATTAGGAGACGGTGAAATCTGTACAACTCCTCTGAATGACTCAGCCGTATCTTAGTCTTGTGGATGGAAACTACAGTTGTGCTATAAGGAACATCAAAGAGGTGAGGCTGCATGAGCTAGAGTATTATTTCTGGGCTCATTCAGCCAAATAGCCTTTTCTCATCAGTCACGTTTCCTCAAGTTCCTGTATGCCTGCCTGAGTGTTAATCAGTAAAGTTATATTGTGCAACATGGACAATATTATGCTGAGCATTATGTGCAGGTAAGCACCTAACGTCAACATTCCCCAGCCCCTCTATGCCACCCCCACCCTCGTTTCATTGTGTGAGGAATCTGTACTCCAGTCCCATTACAGCTAAGAGAATATTCACACTGCTTTGAAGGCTGTGCTTTTCTGCTTATGGATCACGTGTTATTTTTAATATTGGTGATCTATAAGAATAATTTCTCGGTTAACGTGACTTTGGTCAAACTGCCTAATTGTTTCTCTGATTATTTATTATTAAGCATGTAAATACAGCAATTAATTCTGTCAGTATAATTTGGATCAATTGCAACGATTAAAAATGTAGTGAGCACACATCATAGTTTATGCACTATTTACTTATAAACACTGTTATAGAATTTACAGTGCAGAAGGAGGCCATTCAGCCCATCGAGTCTGCACCGGCTCTTGGAAAGAGCACCCTACCCAAGGTCAACACCTCCACCCTATCCCCCACTGAGGGCAATTTTGGACACTAGGGGCAATTTATCATGGCCAATCGACCTAACCTGCACATCTTTGTGACTGTGGGAGGAAACCGGAGCACCCGGAGGAAACCCACACACACACGGGGAGGATATGCAGACTCCGCACAGACAGTGACCCAAGCCGGAATTGAACCTGGGACCCTGGAGCTGTGAAGCAATTGTTCTATCCACAATGCTACCGTGCTGCCCACACGGGCATGGTTATGTGGTATACCAATGTTATTCTGTGCTTTGACTCTCCTGAGGCCAGTGTAATCCTTCTCTCCGAGTGCTTGGTTGATGGTGTACCTCTTCTGTTGGGTTGTCACAGGGAGTAATATAAGGAGTCTCATCTTCTATGTTATTGGGTCTCTAGGTGGGGTGAGCTCCTGGATCCCAATGTCTCCTATTACTTCACAGGAGGTTTCTATTGATGCAGTGGATTAATGGCTTGGATCACTGCTCTTGCCAAAGAACCCTGATGCAACCTTAGTTGCCAAAGTATAGAAGCATTGTTGCACGATGTGCATTTTAGTGTGGGAGGAAGTACTTAAGTAGTGTATTCTATCAGATCACTCATTAATTTTACAATTATAATTGTGATTCAAAAGTATCAAAGGCCCACACTCATTACATGCGAAAAGTCCCCTCTCCTGTGTGTGATCTTCTCTCCATAAGAACTAGGAGCAGGAATAGACAATTCAGCCCCTCGAGCCCACTCTGCCATTCAATAAGATCATGGCTGACCTCATCACATCCTCAACTCTACTTTCCCGCCCATTCTCCATAACCCTTCAACCCAAAAATCTGTCTATCTCCTCCTTAAATTTACTCAATGTCCAGGCATCCACCACATTCTGGAGTAGTGGATTCCACAGATTCACGACACTTTGAATTGCTGTTTTAAACCTGCCACCCGTTGTCCTAAAACTATGATCTCTCGTTCTAGATTTCCCCATAAGAAGAAGCATCCACTCTACGATTATTTTAGCAGTACCTTTTAATATCTTTTTTTTTTAGTTCAATTAGATCTCTTCTCATTCTTCTAAACTCGAGAGAGTAAACTGCGCAATCCCTCTTTATTAGACAAACCCATCATCTCAGGAATAATCTAGTGAACCTCCACTGACCTACCTCTAATGCAACCTCATCCCTACTCAAATAAGGGGACCAAAGTTGTACACAATACTCTTGGTGCGGTCTCACCAATGCCTTGTACAGTTTGCAGCAACATTTCCCTACTTTTATACGCCATTCCTTCAGCTATAAAGGCCAAAATTCCATTTGCCTTCTTATTACATGTTGATCCTGCATACTAGCTTTCTACGATTCATGTTTGAGGACTCCCATATCCCTCTGCACCAAAGCACTCTGAAGGTTATCTCCATTTCGATACGTTGCCGTTCCATTTTTCCAACCAAAATGGATGACCTCACACTTATCCATATTAAACTCCAGCTGTCAAATTTTGGCCCACTCGCCTAACCTATATATATCCATTTGTAAATTTCATATTTTCTCATTGCAACTTATTATCCCACCTGTTTTCATGTCATCCACAAATTACCTTCTATCCCTGCATCCAAGTCATTAATATATATTGTAAATAGTTGGGGCCCGAGGAATGAACCCTGTGGTACCTCACTGGCTACATCTTGTGAACCAGAAGACTACCATTTCCATCCACTCTCTGCCTTCTGTCGGTTAGCCAGTCTTCTATCCAAACCAACATAATACCCTCAATCCCATGTGATCTTACCTAGAGTATTGACCTTTTGTTGAGCACCTTATTAAATGCCTTCTGGAAGCCCAGATAAACTACATTTGTAGGATCCCCATTATTTGCAGATGGTGGGCAGATTTCACCAAGGTCTGAAATTCTAGTCGGCTGGCAGGAGGATGATAGGGAGACACCAGAATTACCAGGATTTCACTCCATGTAAAATCTGGCCTAAATTCCCATTTAGGGGAGAAAGTCTTTTGTCCATCCGGCTTCTTCCAAAGATTTCTTGATCTGAGTGAGTTCACAGGCTAGCCCAGGGAATTCAGCCATTATCGTCTCTCCAGACAACAAGAGTGACAAAGCGAAAGGTGACCAATTCTGAATGCCCCTTTTCTCTATTGGAAAGACGGCATATTTAAACACCCTTAAATCTTCAGCTCTTTAAAGGGTGCTTGTTCATTCCACTGAAGGGAATGGGAAGCTATAGTCCTTTGAGAAAGTAAATAAGTGGAGGCTATTTCCAGTGGAAAAAGGTTGTTAACCAAAGGACAGAGATCTAAGACAAAGAAAACATGGGCAGCATGGTAGCACAGTGGTTAGCACAGTTGCTTCACAGCTCCAGGGTCCCAGGTTCGATTCCCGGCTTGGGTCACGGTGTGGAGTCTGCACAATCTCCCCGTGTCTGCGTGGTTTTCCTCCCACAGTTCGAACATGTGCAGGTTAGGTGGATTGGTCATGATAAATTGCCCTTAATGTCCAAAAAAGGTTAGATGGGGTTACTGGTGGAGGCGTGGGCCTAGTAGGGTGCTAGGGACTTTGGAGGATGTTTCTGCTTATGGGGAGACTAGAACCAGGCGATACAGTTTAAGTATAAGAGGCTTCCCTTTTAACATGGAGATGAGGAGAAATGTTTTCTCTCAAAGGCTTGTTAATCTGTGGAATTCTATTCCTCCAAAAGCAGTGGAGGCTGGGTCATTGAATATATTCCAGGCTAAGTTAGACAGATGTTTGATAGACAGGGGAGTGAAGGGTATTGATGGTCAGTCAGGAAAGTGCAATTGAGACCTCAAGCAGATCAGCGTGATCTTACTGAATGGCGGAGCAGGCTCGAAGGGCCAAGCGGCCTTCTCCCGTTCCTAAGTCATGTGTTCCTATAATATTACAGTAAAGTTCAAAAGAGAATTGGGTAATTACTTGAAGGGAGAAAAATTGCAAGGTTGTAAGAAAAGGGCCAGGAAGTGGGACTGATTAGAAAGCTCTGCCAAGGAGGCACCATGGCCACAGTGAGTTGGGTGGCCTCATTCTTTTCCCATTGAATCAGAGAATGCGGCAGAAGAGTACTGCACATTCTCCCCGTGAGATTTTGCAGCCAGCTTTCAGGGCAGTCATCTCTGCTGCACCTACAAGTCTACAGGCTGCTACCCCGACAGCTTAATTGACCCAGTTCCCAGGACAAAATCTATGTCATAGCCGCAGGTGACCTGAGGTACCTCAGTGCTACTCTTATCACCAGAGCAGGAACCCTGGGACAGTGAATCTAAAACATTGGAGTTGCAAAACGAACCGGTAAGAACAATCTATCAAATTCAGAATTCCTTTCACCCTCCAAGGGTTTGTCAGGTAAGGCTGTCAAGGAATCTTGAGCAAAGGCAGGTAAATTGAGTTGAGGTGCAGATCAACCATGAGTTACAAAATGGCAAAACATGCCTGAGGGGTGAAAGATCGACTACTCTTCGAATAAAAAGTTCAAACAATGTCAATTGCATGAAATCTTTGATCAGCTTGAATATGTTTACAGACTCTGCTTTCTTTGCCACCATATAGTATCACTGCAACAGCAGCCAGCATTGGAGCTGCCGGAATACCACAGGCTGGTCTTGTTACCATGGTGATAGTGTTGACATCCGTTGGACTTCCCACAGAGGACATCACCCTGATCATCGCAGTGGACTGGTTCCTGTACGCAGTCTCAGTATTGTTCTTGCCTGTTAACATTACAGCGTTTGCACTAAATTATTAATTAGAAAGATTCAGCGAAGGACCAGTCAGTATTGGTTAAAGGGCTTGAGGATTACATAATACGAGAGACGGTTTTGTTAACCCAGTTGAACAGAGCTGCTTGGGGCAGAAGTAGCTAATGTGCATTTGATCTAGTATGATAAACTCCCAAGTGCCTAATTCAGGGAATGGAATATTGCAATGATGCCTATTTTTTTAAATATAAATTTAGAATGCCCAATTCAATTTTTCCAATTAAGGGGCGATTTAGCATGGCCAATCCACCTACCCTGCACACCTTTGGGACCTCATTACAGTCTTTGTCCAAACATGGACAAAAGAGCTAAATTCCAGAGGTGAGGCAAGAGTGACTGCCCTTGGAATCAAGGCAGGATTTGACTGAGTGTAGCTTCACGGAGCCCTTGTAAAAAATAAGGGGGGGAGCCCTCTACTGGCTGGAGCTGTACCAAGCACAAGATGGTTAAGGCTATTGAAGGCCAATCATCTCAGTCCCAAAACATTGCTGCAGGGGCTTTGCAGGGCAGCCTAGAATCAACTGTCTTTAGCTGTTCCATCATTTAAAAAAAAATTTAAAGTACCCAATTCATTTTTTACAATTAAGGGGGAAATTTAGCGTGTTCAATCCACCTACCTTGCACATCTTTGGGTTGTGGGGGTGAAACTCACGCAAACACGGGGAGAATGTGCAAACCCCACACGGACAGTGACCCTGAGCCGGGATTAAACCTGGGACCTCGCGCCGTGAGACTGCAGTGCTACCACTGCGCCACCGTGCTGCCCAAGCTGTTCCATCAATGACCTTTCCTCAATCATAAGGTCAGAAATGGGGATGATCACTGTAACTGCTCAGTGTTCAGTACCATTCCAGACTCTTCAGATATGAAGCAGTCCATGTCTTCACGCGATGAGACTTGGGCGACACTCCATCTTAGGCTAATAAATGAAAAGTACCATTCATGTCACACAAGTGCCAGGCAATGACCATCTCTGATAATACAGAGTCTAACCATCTCCCTTTGACATCCAAATACATTACCATCACTGAACCCACCAAGTCGTCTTCAATAGCACCTTTCAACCCCACGACCTGTACTAGCTAGATAAACAAGGGCAGCAGACTGATGAGAAAACTACCACCTGAAAGTTTCCCTCCGAGGCACACGCCACCCTGGCACGGAACAATACTGCCACTTCATCATGGCTAGGTTAAAACCCTAGAACTCCCTACCAAACAGCGCTGTGGAAGTACCTTCACCACACAGATCGCAGCAGTTTACAGAGACATCTCACCACCTCTGCTCAAGGGCCATTTGGGATGGGCAATGCACTTGTCCTGTAAATGATTTTTTAAAAAACGTTATTATGTGGTAGACTTCCTGGCACTGGAGTTTGAACTATGGGACTAATGTGCTGTCACCTCACTGTGCATCCAAAATAAAATAAAGCAGTGGAATTTTTCAGGGCCAATCTAATGAAATTTAGAGAGCAAGCTCCCAGCTGGGATTAGGCCTCCCATTGACAATTGTTCTGAGGCATATGGTACATCCGCTCATCGGGTTGAAGATCCAATCCAAGGGGGCGGCAGTTAGAAGAAAAGATACAATAAATAGTGCAGCACGAGCAAAGAACCGCTGCATTCTGTGATACAGTTGTGGCGTTTCCCATTTGCAAACTGCACCAAAGGAGAGTTTCCCTGTTTGGTGGTGAACGTGTACTCTCCCTGCAGTAGAGCCACTGGGATTGCACAGGAAATGAGGTTGAAAGGATCAAAGGACGGTCCAACGTTCAGAGGACCTCAGAGCAGACCAACATGTTTGGCACCCTGTAAAATGTGCCATGGTAAAGTTACCCAGCATTTCTGTAGTAGATGGATATCCATGCCACACTGTTTCCTTTCAACCCGTTACACTTTGATTGACGCCACATAAAAAGCTAAAAGACTGCAATCCAATCTGCTGTTTTTCTGCTGAAGGTTTTTATCCCCTAGCGCCAGATCTCATAGATGAAATCAAAGGCCCAGAGTATTATCTTCCGTTGACGCCCTCAGTGAAAGAACTTTCTCCTCATGTAAACAGTGCAAGATTACCGGAATTTAATTCACAACCTATTCCTGGGCACAGTGGCCATTCTCCTTGCCAGGTCTCGCATCAAAAAAAAGATACAATTTTATTGTTTAGCAGAGGTTATCAGGTTTTCCCAGAAACCGGGGAAATAAATGCTGCTTCTATTTTTCAGGGATCGTCTCCGAACTACCACTAATGTGCTTGGCGACTCAGTGGGAGCGGGCATTGTGGAGCACCTGTCAAGGCATGAACTGCACAGATCGGATGCAGAAGTTGGAAATTCTGTCATTGAAGAAAATGAGAAGCCTTATCAGCTGATCTGCCAGGAGCATGAAAACCAGAAGCAGCTGGATAGCGAGACCATGATGTGACCCTGACACTAAGACAGGCTCAGCACTGCAGAGATAAAAACATACCACCATGTAAATTGTGTGTTTGTTCATTTCTAATCAAACTAGTCAACAAAAGAATGTCTAAAATAGCCTAATTACATCAGCAAGAAGCTCATAATATAGGGGCAGACCTGTATGCATGTGTATCTCCATGTGTATGCACGTATGAGTGTGTTCATGTACATATGGATGTCCATGTTTGTGTGTACATAATGTATGAATCTTCATGTATGCATGTCTCCATCTATGTTTGTATGCCTTTCTGTGTAGGTCCACATTATTGTGATTGTGGACACATATCCATACACATATAGACATACACACATATAGTCTCCCTCACACATATATAAACACACATACACATAGATACAAACACAAAAATAGATAAATATGTACACATATTGACACAAAAGCAGACATCAGTTTGAGTGTGTGTGACTATTTATGCATATTCATGTGTACAGGTCTCTACATGTATGTGCCTTTGTACATGCATGTAGGTGGAGTTGTCTTTAATTAGAATTTTAAACCAGGTAGATGTCTCAGTAGCACTTTGCTAGTTGGGACAAGATCCTATTGTGTACTGGGTGTAATGAAACTGTAAATATGTTTCTGATTTTGCTATACTCGATACACCGAGGTAATCTTCCCCTATTGTCAGAAAAGGATTAATTTTCATTAGAAATACTTGATGAAGAAAAAATTCAAAGGGACAGAGAAAGGGCCAGGAACTGGGATGGTAGTAGACAGCACTGATATGGAGCAACAAAAACAAACGTGCTGAAATAGTCTGAGATTGTCACAATGATATTCTGCCGTGTTCCTGTGTTAAACTGGTTACATTTTGCAAAGTTTTAATGTCTTGGCAGACATCTAACAAGGAACTGATTTTCTTCATCTGTTGTAAGTCGTGCCTAAAAGGTTAAGATATGGTGCTGCATCCATTTGAGCGTTGAGAGAGATTTTGACTTTGTGTTATAGAGTAAAGTGGATGATGGGTAAAGTGGGTGATGGCATATCAACAACCTGTCTTACATCTCATTCAATTTTTATTTCCATTGGGACCCAGAGGGTAACCCTGAATATCCAATAATCATAGCCATTAATTTCTGCCTTTCTAGACGTAGTGTAAGGAGGAAAGGGACAAGTGAGGCCTCAGACCAGCGCGCTCTCATATTGACATGAAGCTCCTGCATTTTCTTACGGCGGTGGGGGGAGATTCCACCATAACTAGGCCAGATGTGTGGCAAGGTAGATGTGACTCTGAGGTCCAGATACGAGTCTCTGTATTTCATTTTCTCCTATACATCCTGTCCCGTTCCCAAGACATGTCAGCAGCTCCAACTGGAAAGCAGGAAGTCTGCAATATTTCCCCTTTCACAATATTACTCTGCCCCAATTATTGTTATTTGCAATCATGAGACTGGAAAAGCAAAATAAACTAAACAAGATATTATTAACTAGTTATTGTAGCAAACAATAATCAGACAAGGTGATACAGACACATAATCCTAGGGAAAGCCCTGATAATGTTAAAGTAGATCCTTTGAGTAGCTGCAGCGACATGGCATCAATTAGACATTGAATTGTGCGCACATTTATAGCATCAGTATGCAGAAGGGGTAGAAAACTTTCAGGCATTCTAAAAGTGACATTTCCGAATCTTCAGATGTTCTCATTGTCAGATGATGTAAAATGTACAATATCTGTGATGTATTTCTAATCTCTAAATATGTGGCATAAGATCAGAAACGTGTACTCAATCCAAACAAGACATTGTACTTCCTTATCACTGACTGAGTAAAGTCTCCTCCATTTCACTGATTTTGGGTTTGCATCTTGCTACAATTAAATATGTAGTTTCTATATACATTCCGTATTATCTAGCATTTTCAGATTGATCTTCTATAAGATTGTTCATAGCACTCAACTCGTTTCTAATGACATTGAGGCAAATTTCAAAAGCGCTGACATATGGGAAGACCCTAGCACAGGAATGAGCTACCATGACTCACCTTGTTTGTTTCTGTTACACTTGCACACCGAGTTACTGTGAAACTTTTTGTTTCTTTTTTTAAAAAAATTAAGTGCCCAATTCTTTTTTTTTCCAATTAAGGCGGAACGGTAGCACAGTGGTTAGCACTGTTCCTTCACAGCTCCAGGATCCAAGGTTTGGTTCCTGGATTGGATCACTGTCTGTGCGGAGTCTGCACATTCTCCCCGTGTCCGAGTGGGTTTCCTCCGGGCGCTCTGGTTTCCTCCCACAGTCCAAAGACGTGCAGGTTAGTTGGAATGGCCATGCTAAAATTCCCTTTGTGTCCCAAAAGGTTGGGTGGGGTTAAGGGGATAGGGTGGAGCTGTGGGCTTAAGTAGAGTGCTCTTTCCAAGGGCCGGTGCAGACTCGATGGGCCGAACGGCCTCCTTCTGCAAAGTAAGTTCTATGGTTCTAGGGGGGCAATTTTCACAGTAACTTCATTCCAATGTTAATGTAAGTCTACTTGTGACAATAAAAGATTATCATTATCAATTTAGCATGGCCAATCCACCTACCCTGTATGCCTTGGGTTGTGGGGGTGAGACCCACGCAGACACGGAGAGAATGTGCAAACTCCACACAAACTGAAATAAAAATTCCATCCGACAAATATGGTCACAGGATCAACTGCTGAAACAAATACAAAGTCCATGGATAGATATATAAGCAATAATTTTGTTAAATCAATCTAGAGTGCCCAATTCATTTTTTTTCCAATTAAGGGGCAACTTAGCATGGCCAATCCACTTAGCCGGCACATCTTTTGAGTTGTGGGGGTGAGACTCCGCAGACACAGGGAGAATGTGCAAACTCCAAACAGACAATAGTAACCAATCCTAATTGTTATTCCCTGAGTAGATTTGACAACTGTTTACCCCAAAGCCTCGTTTCATGAGTAATTCAAATACGGTAATGCAAATACAGACCAGGCCTGTCTCGGTGCCATGTGGGGATGTATTCATGAACATAGGTTGAAAGGGAACAGGAATACTGAGCATTTTTCGAACCTTAGATGTCACTACAACATTAACGGTGCAGGCACTATGAAAGCTCTGGAAAGTAAATCCTGATTTTTCTGTGGATTTGGGAGTGTCTGGGACAGTGAGTATTTAAACCATGAACTGCTGTTGGTGCATGTTGAAGAACTCTCATCAGCCAGAAGTTGTACCATATGTTTCTGTCATTTTTCCGTTTTTGAAATGCACTGTCCTCTGTAAACAATTACAGAATGAGATGGCAGCACAAGAAAAGGAAGAGCTGCATTTTTATAGCGCCATTCACAGCCTCTGAATGTCCCAAAACACTTTACCACCATTTTAAAGGCGTAGTCACTACTAATGTAGGAAACGTGTCAGCCAATTAGTACAGAGCAACGTCCTATAAACAGCTATGTGATAATAACCAGGTCATCTGTTTCAATGATGTTGATTTGTGATGATGGAAATACAACCATATATTCCTGTGAATGAAGAACAATATGGACCTGGTGGAATAGAAAGTACAAATTCCAGCATAGCTTCTGATGAAGCCTTACAGTTACTGTCAAGAATAGAGAATATACGGCACAATAAAAAAATTTTTTAATTTAGTGTACCCAATTAATTTTTTACAATTAAGGGGCAATTTAGCATGGCCAATCCACCTCCCCTGCACGTCTTTTGGGTTGTGCGGGCGAAACCAACGTAAACACGGGGAGAATGTGCAAACTCTACACGGACAGTGACGCAGAGCCGGGATTGAACCTGGGACCTTGGCGCCGTGAGGCAGCAATGCTAACCATTGTGCCACCATCCTGCCCTCGACACAATTAAATTACCAATGATTACATGCAGACTAAAGCCTAGCAGATACTCTTCGGGATAAATTTTCCCACAGGAGACAAAAAAGGGAAAATCAATTGGAGTCCAGGCTGTAAACCCACTTCTGTCACGAAACAGCACCTGGCTGTGATTTTCCCCTTAATTAGGTAAAGGGCCAGCTGTAGGAACTGGGGCAGGTCGCCTCCAGAGTGTCATGTTAAAAGTTTCCATTATCATAGAATTCATACAGTACAGAATGAGGCCATTTGGCCCATCGAGTCTGCACCGACCCTCTGAAAGAGCACTCCACCAAGCTCATTTCCCTACCCTATCCCAATAACCCCATAAGCTAACCTGCACATCCCTGGACACGAAGGGGAAATTTAACATGGCCAATCTACCTTAATGACACATCTGTGGACTGCAAGGAAACTGGAGCACACAGAGAAAACCCAAGCAGTCATGTGGAGAACGTGCAAACTCCACACAGTCATCCAAGGCTGGAATTGAACCTTGTGAGTTGTGAGGCAGCAATGCTAACCACTGTGCCACCCCATATAATGATATATAAAGGAACAAGAGTTATTTTGTTAATAAGTTGCCACATCACTCATGATTCACATGTTCTGGAGTTTACTGAGGTTAATGGAGTATTTTTTTATATTAACCTTGTGTGCACTTCACTAACTGGTGCACATGTTGATACATGAGTTTCTTTTTTTAAGCTCCTGTGATAAAAGAATTTCCTGTCTGCAACAAGGCACAACCTTGCAAATGAATGTTCCCATTGTAATTTGGTTAATTGCAGCAACTCTCTGTGTGCAGTCATCTCATACATTCACGGTACAAAGAGCGATGACAACTAATAATTCAATTGTGTGCCACTCACAACGTTTCCAGTCTCCATGAAGTCATAAACAAACTGAACCTCCACTGAAATTGCTCAAAACACAAAACAAAGTTCTTTAAAAATCAGTATTAAAAGACAGTAGGAAAGAGCTTGTTGCCATTTCTTCTTGGAATTAACAACCAGAATGCACAATTTTCTATGGTATGAAAATCGATATATATGTCACGCACTCATTTTTCTGTCCATCCCCACTATCTCTTTAAGAGACAGCATTGCTCAAAGATTCAATAGGATTTCTCATTGTGAACAGCAAGCTGTCATCAACCCCAGTCACGTCAGCAACTCCATCTTCACTATTAAATGGAAATGAAGACGTTTTAGTTCCCAACAGGTTAATTTTTTTTACGGGCTGTGGGCTTTGCTGGCTAGGCCAGCATTAGTTGCCTGCCCCTAATTTCCCATGAGAAGGTGATGGTGAACTGTCTTCTTGAACCGTTGCAGTCATGTGGTGTAGGTACATCCACTGTGCTATTAGGGAGGGAGTTCCAGGATTTTGACTTCACGGCAGTGAAGGCGGCGATATATTTCCAAGTCAGGATGATGTGCGACTTAGGGCGGGGCGGGGGGCCTTCCAGGTGCTGGTGTTCCTGTGTATCTGCTACTCTTGTCCTTCTAGATGGTAATGGGTTTGCAAGGTACTGCCTAAGTAGCCTAGGTGAGTTCCTGCAGTGCATCTTGTAGATGGTATACATGGCTGCTACTGTGCGTTGGTGGTGAAGGGAGTAAATGTTTGTGGAAGGGGTGCCAATCAAGTGGCCACTTTGATGTCGAGCTTCTTGAATGTTGTTGGAGCTGCACTCAGCCAGGCAAGTAGGGAGTATTCCATCACATAATAGTATTACAACCTGGGACTTCCGGTGACGGAGGGCGGGAGGCAGCCGCACATTGGAAGGCTCCCGTTCGGGAACGGCATTGTCGGGGTTTAACGCCTGGTCCCAGGGGCAACAGAGGCGGCAAATGCAGGGAGAAGGCACAGTGAAGGGAAATGTCGGAAATAAGTAATAAAACGGCCGTGAATAAAGCGGCTGAAAGTCCGTTGGGGAGTCGAAAGGTCACCGCGGGGACGGCAAGAAAAGTTGAGGCTGGGGCACCAGGGGAGGTCGCATTGGCCACGGCTGAAGAAATGAATAAGGTGATGGCCGCAGAACTCGAAAGGCAGTTCACAAAACACATGGAGGCGATGAGGGAGGAGATGGGGCGGTATTGAAAGTGCTGGTGGAGGAGGCGATTGCCCCGGTGAGAGCGGCGGTATTGAGCGCAGTGGCGGAGGTGCGGGAGCAAGGTGAGGCGCTGAAGGAAATGGAAGAGATTATTGCAGCACAGCGATCAACGTACCTCGATGGGGAAGGAGATGCAGAAGGTGATAGAGATCACCAAGAGTCTGCAAGCCAAAATGGACGACTTGGAAAACAGATCCAGGCAATAGAATCTGAGGATTGTGGGTCTGCCCGAAAGAGTGGAAGGCCCGAGGCCAACTGAGTATTTTACCACGATGTTGGTGAAGCTATTGGGGGAGGGGGTTGATCCCTCCCGATATGAACTGGATCGGGCTCATCGATCGTGGAGGCCTGTACCAAAGGAGAGTGAGCCGCCAAGTGTAGTGACTCTGTGTTTTCGTAGGTACAGTGTGAAGGAGAAGGTCCTGTGCTGGGCAAAGCAGAAGCGGGTGGTGCAGTGGGCTGGAGCTAGTATACGCATATACCAGGACTTTACGGTGGAGCTGGCGAGGAGGCGGGCTGCCTTCAGCCGGGTGAAGAAGGCACTGTACATCAGCAAGGTGCAGTGCAGCATAGTATACCCAGCTAGGTTGAGGGTGACCTACAAATCCAAGGACTTTTATTTTGGGACGGCGAAAGCAGCGGAGGAGTTTGTGAAGGCAGAAGGACTGTGGCTGAATTGAGAAATGGTCATGTACCAATGTAGTCTCATGTAACTGTATTTTTTCACTGCATGCTGGTGTATGTGCTAAATGAGCCAACGTATATATTTGGACAAGGGAAGAGATGGGACTTTCGCTTGCAATGATAGTTCTTTGGGACTTGGGTGTGTATGCGGGGGTTGTGTGCTAAAGGGGATTTCTTGGTTTTCCTGGGATCGGGCAAGGGGGAAGGAGACCCGGGCGGGGGCCTCCACGCTGGCTGGTTTAAGCCGGCCAGTAAAGGGAGTGAGGTGGGGGGAGGGGCTGCAGAACGGGTTCCGATGAGTCTAGCCAGGGTGGAAAGTTGGGGGAAGGAACAGAGGTTGGGGGAGGAGTTTTGTAAGAAGAAGTGGAGGGGAGGAGTTAGGGGGGGTTGGTTTACAATTCATGGGTGTCAGCTACGGTACTCTTTCAGGGATTGGATGGCATTGAATGTTGCCGGGGGGTGGTGGTGGACACTATAGGTCAATGGTGACCATAGGCGATTCCTGATTCCTTTTTCTTTTGTTTTTCCTTTGTTTTTCCCACCGTGGGAGGGTTTGTTTTATTTGATGCTTATATTGTCAGGTGGGCCGTTGTTTGGGGTGGTGGGAGGATGGGATCGTTGTTGTTGATAAGGGGATTGACTTTGTATTTGTTACTGTTTACTGCTTGTTGGTGGGGTGTAAATTCTGAAGAAAATGTGAAAATGGAGAATAAAAATATTTTACAAAAAAATAGTATTACAACCTTTATTAGTGTCACGATTGGCTTACATTAACACTGCAATGAAGTTACTGTGAGAATCCCCTCATCGCCACACTCCGCGCCTGTTCGGGTACACTAAGGGAGAATTTAGAATGTCCAATTGACCTAACAAGCACGTCTTTCAGGATTTGTGAGAGGAAACCGGAGCGCCCAGAAGAAACCCACGCAGACGTGGGGAGAATGTGCAGCCTCTGCACAGACAGTGACCCAAGCCAGGACTCGAACCCGGGTCTCTGGTGCTGTGAAGGAGCAGCGCTAACCACTGTGTTGCCGTGCCGCCCATATTCTTGACTTGTGCCTTGGAGCTGGTAGACAAGCTTTGGGGAATCAGGAGGTGAGTTACTCACCGCAGTATTCCTAGACTCTGACCTGCTCTTGTAGCCACAGTATTAACGTGGCTAGTCCACTTCAGTTTCTGATCAATGGTAACCCCCAGGATGTTGATTGTGTTGGATTCAGTGATGGTAATGCCATTGAATGTCATGGGGCAATGGTTTGATTCTCTCTTTTTTTTTAAATAATTTTTATTGGAATTTTTTACAGAAAATATAACAACAAACAATAAAAAGCAACAATGAAACACCATAATAACTGTAACACCCCCAAGACCGGAACAACGCATGTATCACACCCCCCACCCCCCCCAAACCCAGTAAACAACAAGAGAACTTAAAAATAAATTAAGATTAAATAAGCAAACATAGTCAAGTCCCCCCCCCCCCCCCATTCTCCCCCCCGGGTTGCTGCTGCTACTGTCCCAGTACCCTATCGTTGAGCCAGAAAGTCAAGGAAGGGCTGCCACCGCCTAAAGAACTCTTGTACCGATCCTCTCAGGGCGAATTTGACCTTCTCTAGCTTAATAAATCCCGCCATGTCATTGATCCAGGTCTCCACGCTTGGGGGCCTCACATCCTTCCACTGTAGCAAGATCCTCCGCCGGGCTACTAGGGACGCAAAGGCCAACACACCGGCCTCTTTCGCCTCCTGCACTCCCGGCTCCACCCCAACCCCAAAAAAAGCGAGTCCCCAGCCTGGCTTGACCCTGGATCCTACCACCCTCGACACCGTCCTCGCCACCCCCTTCCAGAACTCCTCCCGTGCCGGGCATGCCCAGAACATATGGGCATGGTTCGCTGGACGCCCCGAACACCTGACACACCTGTCTTCGCCCCAAAGAACTTACTCATTCTAGACCCGGACATGTGGGCCCGGTGCAGCACCTTGAATTGGATGAGGCTAAGCCGCGCACATGAGGAGGAAGAGTTAACCCTCTCCAGGGCATCAGCCCATGTCCCATCTTCGAACTGTTCCCCCAGTTCCCCTTAGCTTTCAGCGCCTCTACTGACGCCTCCTCCACCTCCTGCATTACCTTGTAGATATCAGATATCTTCCCCTCTCCGACCCAGACCCCCAAAAGCACCCTGTCACTCACCCCCCTCGCGGGAAGCGAAGGGAATCCCTCCACCTGCCGCCTAGCAAACGCCTTTACCTGCAGATACCTGAACATGTTCCCCGGGGGAGCCCAAATTTCTCCTCCAACTCCCCCAGACTCGCAAACCTCCCATCAATGAACAGGTCCCTCAGCTGTCTGATGCCCGCTCTGTGCCAACCCTGGAACCCCCCATCAATGTTCCCCGGGACAAACCGATGGTTCCCCCTTAACGGAGCCTCCATCGAGCCCCCCACTTCCCCCCTATTTCACCTCCACTGCCCCCAAATCTTGAGGGTAGCCGCCACCACCGGGCTCGTGGTATACCTCGTAGGAGGGAGCGGCCACGGCGCCGTTACCAGGGCCCCCAGGCTTGTATCTCCACAGGACGCCCTCTCCATCCGTTTCCATGCTGCCCCCTCCCCCTCCATCACCCACTTGCGCACCATCGACACATTGGCCGCCCAATAATACCCCAAGAGATTGGGTATCGCTAGCCCCCCACCATCTCTACCCCGCTCCAAGAAGACCCTCTTCACCCTCGGGGTCCCATGCACCCAAACAAAGCTCATAATGCTGCTAGTCACCCTCCTAAAAAAGGCCCTAGGGATAAAGATGGGCAAACACTGAAAGAGGAACAAGAACCTCGGGAGAACCGTCATTTTGACGGACTGCACTCTACCCGCCAACGATAGCGGCACCATGTCCCATCTTTTGAATTCCTCCTCCATCTGCTCCACCAGCCTGGTAAAATTAAGCTTATGGAGAGTCCCCCAACTCCTGGCCACCTGCACCCCCAGGTATCTGAAGCTCTTCACTGCCCTCTTAAACGGGAGCCTCCCAATTCCCTCCTCCTGATCTCCCAGGTGTACTACAAATACCTCACTCTTGCCTAGATTTAACTTATAGCCCGAGAAGCTCCCCAACTCAGCCAACAGCTCCATCACCCCCGGCATTCCCCCCTCTGGGTCCGCCACATACAACAGCAGGTCATCCGCATACAGCGATACCCTATCTTCTTCCCCCCGCCCCCCCCCCCCCCCTCCCCCTCACCAGGCCCCTCCACCTCCCCGACTCCCTCAGCGCCAAAGCCAAAGGTTCTATCGCCAGTACAAAAAGCAAGGGGGACAGGGGGCACCCCTGCCTGGTCCCACGGTAGAGCCTGAAGTACTCTGATCTCCTTCCAGTGGTAACTACACTCGCCATCGGGGCCTCATAAAGCAACCTCGCCCATTTGATGAACCCCTCCCCGAATCCGAACCGCTCCAGCACCTCCCACAGGTACCCCCACTGAACTCTATCAAACGCCTTCTCTGCATCCAGCGCTACCACTATCTCTGCCTCCCCCTCCACCGCCGGCATTTAACAATCGCTGCACATTCGTGTTGAGCTGCCTTCCCTTGACAAATCCTGTCTGATCCTCGTGTATCACCCCTGGCACACAGTCCTCTATCCTGGTGGCTAGGATCTTCGCCAGCAACTTAGCGTCAACATTGAGGAGCGAGATTTGCCTGTGTGATCAACACTGCAAGGGGTCCTTATCCCGCTTCAGGATCAGAGAGATCAGCGCCCGTGACATCGTCGGGGGCAAAGCCCCCACCCTCCCATGCCTCATTGAAGGCTCGCACCAACAGGGGGCCCACCAGATCCGCATACGTTTTATAAAATTCCACCGGGAAACCATCCGGCCCCGGCGCCTTACCTGACTGCATTTGTCCAATCCCCCTGACTAGCTCCTCCAACTTTATCTGCGCCCCCAGCCCCTCCACCAGCTCCTCTTGCACCTTTGGGAAACGTAGCTTGTTCATGAAGCTCTCCATCCCCCGCCCCCCCCCCCCCCACCCCATCGGTGGCTCCGACCGGTACAGTTCCTCGTAGAAGTCCCTAAAGACCCCGTTCACCTTTGCCCCCTTCTGCACCACATTCCCACCCTTATCCGTCACTCCACCAATTTCCCTAGCCGCATCTCGCCTACGGAGCTGATGCGTCAACATCCTGCTCGCCTTCTCCCCATACTCATATACCGCGGGTTGCGCCCTCCTCCACTGTGCCTCCGCCTTTCTGGTCGTCAACAAGTCGAACTTGGCCTGAAAACTACGTCGTTCCCCCAGCAACCCCTCCTCCGGTGCCTCCGCGTACCTCCTATCCACATCCAGGAGCTCCCCCACCAGTCTCTCCCTCTCCCTCCTTTCCCTATGGGCCAGGATGGAAATCAGCTCCCCCCCGGATCACTGCTTTCAGAGCCTCCCAGACCATCCCTCCCCCGTGTCGTTGGTCTCAAGATACCCCTCAATACTTCCCCGGACCCTCCTACACACCTCCTCATCAGCCAGCATCCCCACATCCAGGCGCCACAGCGGGCGCTGGTCCCGCGCCTCCCCCATCTCCAGATCGACCCAGTGCGGAGCATGGTCTGAAATTGCTATGGCCGAATACTCGGCATCCTGCACCTTCGGGATCAATCCCCTGCTCAGGACGAAAAAATCTATTCGGGAGTAAACCCAATGGACATGGGAGAAAAGGGATTACTCCTGCGCCCTCGGCCTCCCAAACCTCCAGGGATCCACCCCTCCCATCTGGTTCATAAACCCCCTCAGCACCTTGACCGCCGCCGGTCTCCTACCCGTCCTTGAACTGGACCGGTCCAGTGGGGGATCCAGCACTGTGTTAAAGTCTCGCCCCATGATCAGGCCCCCTGCCTCCAGGTCCGGAATGCAGCCCTACATGCGCCTCATAAAGCCAGCATCATCCCAGTTCGGGGCATATACATTAACCAGCACCACCTTCTCTCCCTGCAGCTTACCCTTCACCATAATATATCTGCACTCCTTGTCCGACACCACCTCAGACGCCTCAAACGCCACCCTCTTCCCCACCAGAATCGCCACCCCCCGGTTCTTCGCGTCTAATCCTGAGTGGAAAACCTGCCCCACACACCCCTTCCTCAGACGAACCTGGTCCACCACCTTCAAGTGGGTCTCCTGGAACATAGCCACGTCCACCTTCAGCCCCTTCAGATGAGAAAATACCCTAGTTCTCTTAACCGGCCCATTCAGCCCCCTCACGTTCCAGGTAATCAGCCAGATCAGAGGGCACCCCGCCCCCTCCCCCGCCGACTAGCCATAGCTCATCGACTGCTCGCCGCAGGCCAGCACACCCCGCCCGAACCGTTCCCCATGACGATAACGCCTCCCTCTATCCCCCGGCCCACACCAGCTCCTTCCTGACCATTCCAGCAGCAACCCGGTATCCCCCCCCCCCCCCCCCAAGGCTAGGACCCCCCTAGCCGCAACGCACCCTCCATGGTACTTCCGTGAGTCAGCTGACTTCTGCTGACCCCGGCAACTCCCGCCAAAACCCGGCCCCTCCGGACATGGGGTCATCCCCCCTCCTGCCACACCTCCTTGGCACCGCTTCAGTGCGGGAAAAAACCAGTAGAGGCCACGCCCCCACCGCCATCTCCACCCCCCCCTGCCCCGCAGCGCGGGAAACCAGCCGTAAGCCCGCGCTTTCACACTGCCCCACCCCACCCTTCTGACGCAGTTCCCCAAATTCCAGCTCCACCCCATCCCCCAGCCTCGTACAGAAGAGAAAATAAAAAAATAAAAAACAAACCCCCAACATTCCCCACATAACCCAAAACCATACCCAACAGACCCACCCAGAAACAGAGCAAAAAACCAGCATAAAAAACACATGTCAAAGTTACAAAAACAGCAACAGCAAAAACACCAACGACCATAGTGCACCGGACTCCACAGCCCCCAGACCCTAGTTCGAGTCCAGTTTCTCCGCCTGTACAAAGGCCCACGCCTCCTCCGGGGACTCGAAGTAGTGGTGCCGGTCCTTATATGTCACCCACAGACGCGCAGGCTGCAGCATTCCAAATTTGACCTGCTTGGCATGCAGCACCGCCTTCGTCCGGTTAAACCCGGCCCGCCGCTTAGCCACCTCCACTCCAGTCCTGGTAGATTCGCACTACCGAATTCTCCCACTTGCTGCTCCTCTCTTTCTTGGCCCAGCGCAGCACACACTCCCGGTCACTAAATCGATGGAACCGCACCAGCACCGCCCGCAGGGGTTCATTTGTCTTGGGCCTCCTGGCCAGCACTCTGTGGGCTCCCTCAAGCTCCAGGAGCAAATGGAAGGACCCCGCTCCCATCAACGAGCTCAGCATCGTGGTCACATAAGACGGAAGATCCGACCCCTCCAGCCCCTCCGCCAGGCCCAGGATCCTCAAATTATTTCGCCTCGTGCGAACGTCCAGCTCCTCCAAGCGGTCTTGCCACTTTTTGTGAAGTGCCTCGTGCAACTCCACTTTCCCCACGAGGACCACGGCCTCCTCCTCCCGCTCAGCGGCCTGCTGCTGCAACTCCTGAATGGCCACCCCGTGGGCCGTCTGGGTCTCAAGCAGCCTGTTGGTAGTCGCATTCAGGGAGTCCAGCAACTCAGCCTTCAGCTCCGCAAAACAGCGCAGAAGAGCAGCTTGCTGCTCCTGCGCCCACTTCCACCAGTCCTCGGGTGCTCCGCCGGCCGCCATTTTGTCTTCCTTCCCCCGCTTTTCCTGGGGAGCTGCTGCAGCCTTTTCCTTTGCCCCACTCTGGGTAAGCGCCATAAATTTCGGGGAATGTTCCTCCAAACACCTTCCCCCACCGGGAATCGTCGAAACAGCGCCGTTTGGGGCCCTAAAATAGACCCGAAAGTCCTTTAAAAGCGGGAGCTGCCGAACGTGCGGCTTAGCTCCGCATCACCACAACCGGAAGTCCCGTTTGATTCTCTCTTATTGGACATGGTCGTTGCCTGGCACCTGTGTGGCACGAAAGTTACTTGCCACTTGTCAGCCCAAGCCTGAATAATGTCCAGGTCTTGCTAACTTAGCACATGGGCTACTTCATTATCAGAGGAGTCGCGAATGGTGCTGAACATAGGGCTCCTAAGATGTCCTGGGACTGAGATGACGGACCTCCAACAACCACAACCATCTTCCCTTGTGCTAGGTATGACTCCAACCTGTGGAGAGTTTTCCCCTGATTCCCATGGACTGCAGTTTTACTAGGGCTCCTTGATGCCATACTCGGTCAAATGCTGCCTTGATGTCAAGGGCAGTTCCTCTCACCTCATCTATGCACCTTCAGAACTTTCATAGTACCAGGTTACTGAAAGCATTTATTCATAGAACATACAGTGCAGAAGGAGGCCATTCGGCCCATCGCGTCTGCACCGACCCACTTAAGCCCTCACTTCCACCCTATCCTCGGAACCCAATAACCCCTCCTAACCTTTTTGGTTACTAAGGGCAATTTATCATGGCCAATCCACCTAACCTGCACATCTTTGGACTGTGGGAGGAAACCAGAGCACCTGTAGGAAACCCACGCAGACACGGGGAGAACGTGCAGACTCCGCACAGACAGTGACCCAGCGGGGAATCGAACCTGGGACCCTGGCGCTGTGAAGCCACAGTGCTAGCCACTTGTGCTACCATTCTGCCCCTCTTGCTTTGATAACGGTAAATTCAGAAGAACTGGTCACCCCTTTCTCCTTCACTTTCTTCAGTTTGATGTTTGTAGTTTTAGTTTTGACTCGTTGCATCTCCAATGGCTTTGCCCACAGAAATTCGGAACACAAATTCCCTCAGAGTGCGTTAATGATACTGTAGGGACAGGTGTGGGGATCTGCAGCTCCTGGAGCCTACAGAGCCCCATCTAGAGGTAGAAGTGTTTTTTAAAAATTATTTTTATTAAAGCTTTTTTCAACCAAAATTTTTACACAACAAAGAAAATAAACGAAAAATATTTAACAAAACAAAGTGGCTGCTATCATTATACAAAACGAAAATACACAGTATATCAACAGTTCCCCCCACCTGAGCCCCGCTTCCCCCCCCACCCCCCCCCCCCCCACAACCCCACCCCCCCCCCCCCCCCCCCCCCCCCCACCCCCACCCCCATTGCTGTTTGCTGTTGCTGCTGACACTTTACTGCTCCCCTAGAAATTCAAGGAAAGGTTGCCACCGCCCGGAGAACCCCAGCAAGGACCATCTCAAGGCAAACTTTATTCTCTCCAGGCTGAGGAACCCAGCCATATCACTAACCCTGGTCTCCACGCTCGGGGGTTCGAGTCTCTCCACATTAACAAGATCCATCTCCGGGCTACCAGAGAGGCAAAAGCCAACATCTTGGCCTCTTTCGCTTCCTGCACTCCCGGATCCTCTGACACCCCAAAGATCACTATTGTTGGACTCAGCTCCACCCGCGTGTCCAAAATCCTGGACATAGTCCTCGCAAAGCCCTGCCAGAATTCTTTAAGCGCCGGGCATGCCCAAAACATATGGACATGGTTCGTTGGGCTCCCTGCACATCTCGTGCACCTGTCCTCCACCCCAAAAAACTTGCTCATTCTCGCCATCGTCATGTGAGCCCGGTGCACCACCTTAAACTGAATTAAACTGAGCCTGCCACATGATACGGACGTGTTCACCCTGCCTTGGCATCAGCCCACAGGCACTCCTCTAGCACCTCGCCTAGCTCCTCCTCCCACTTGCTCTTCAGCTCCTCCACTGGGGCTTCCTCCCCCTCCTGCAGATCCTGATATATGTCCGACACCTTCCCCTCTCCTACGCAGATGCCAGACACAACCCTGTCCTGTATCCTTCGAGGGGGTAGCAGCGGAAATGTCCCCACCTGTTTTTTGAGAAAGTCCCGGACCTGGATGTATCTGAAAGAATTTTCCGGGGGCAGGCTGAACTTCTCCTCCAGCGCCTGAAAGTCCCATCTATGAACAGATCCCCCATCCTTCTAATGCCGGCCCTATGCCAGCCTTGAAACCCTCCGTCTATCCTGCCCAGAGCAAATCTATGGTTGTTCGGTATCGGGGTCCAAACTGAGGCCCCCTCTCCACTGACCCCAGACCCTCAGTGCCGCCGCCACCAGCGGGCTTGTGGTGCATCGTGCCGGCGAGAACGGAAGCGGTGCCGTAACTAGTGTCCCTAGGCTGGTGCCTTTGCATGACGCCGCCTCTAGCCACCCCCATGCCAAACCCTCCTCCATTACCCATTTCCTTATCATGGCCACATTAGCCGCCCAGTAGTAGCTACAGAAGTTCGGAAGTGCCAACCCTCCCCCCGCCCCCCGCCCCACCTCGGCTACGCTCCAAGAATAGTGTTTTGACTTGCTGAGTTTTATTTGCCCACACAAACCCCGTGATAATCTTGTTCACCCACTTGAAAAAGGATTTGGGGATGAAAATGGGGAGACACTGGAAGACGAACAGGAATCTGGGAAGAACCGTCATCTTCACAGTCTGCACTCTTCCCGCCAGGGAAAGCGGGAGCATGTCCCACCTTTTAAAGACTCCCTCCATCTGCTCTACAAGCTGAGATAAGTTGAGCCTGCGTAGGGCATCCCAGTTCCTAGCCACCTGTATACCTAAATATTTTAAACTCCTCTCCACCATCTTGAGCGGGAGCTCCCCCAGTCTCTCCTCCTGACCCCTAGCGTGGATTACAAACAGCTCACTTTTCCCCACGTTCAACTTGCACCCGAGAAGCTCCAAAATCCCCCAGGATCCGCATGACCTCCCCCATCCCCTCTAGCGGGTCCGAAATATACAACAGCAGGTCATCCGCGTAGAGGGAAACCCGATGCTCCTCCCCCCGAACCTGCCTCCTCCAGTTCCTTGAAGTCCTAAGCGCTATGGCCAACGGCTCAATTGCCAGGGCAAATAGTAATGGGGACAGGGGGCACCCCTGCCTCGTCCCTCGGTGCAACCTGAAATACGCCGACCTCAGCCAGTTCGTGGACACGCCCGCTACGGGGGCCTGATACAGTAGCTTGACCCACCCTCTGAATCCCTCCCCGAATCCAAACCTACCTAACACTTCCCACGGGTACTCCCACTCCACCCTGTCGAAGGCCTTCTCCGCATCCATTGCAGCCACTACTTCTGCGTCCCCTCCCTCCGAGGGTATCATAATAATATTCAGGAGTTTCCTCACATTTGTGTTCAGTTGCCTGCCCTTGACGAAACCCGTCTGGTCTTCCTCGATCACTCCCGGGACACAGTCCTCTATTCTGGTGGCCACAATTTTTGCCAGCAATTTGACATCTACATTCAGGAGCCATATCAGCCTGTAGGACCCACACTGAAGCGGATCCTTCTCCTTCTTCAAAATGAGCGAGATCAATACCTGCGACATCGTCGGGGGGAGGGTCCCTCTCTCCTTTGCCTCGTTAAAGGTTCTGAGCAGGAGTGGGCTCAGTAGCTCCGAGAACTTCTTATAGAATTCTACAGGGAAGCCATCCGGCCCCGGGGCCTTGCCCGACTGCATGCTTGCCAGCCCCTTAACTACCTCCTCCAACTCAATCGGAGCCCCCAGTCCCTCCACCCGCTCCTCGTCCACCCTTGGGAACCTCAATCGATCCAAAACTTGCTTCATCCCTTTCCCTCCCCTCAGGGGGTCTGACTCGTATAGCTTTCCATAAAACTCCGTGAAGACTTCATTGATCTGGGCCCAAGACCGTATTACCTTCCTTATCCCGCACTCCCCTGATCTCCCTGGCCGCCTCCCTCCATCAAAGTTGATGCGCCAGCATCCTACTTGCTTTCTCCCTATACTCGTAGACTGCCCCTTTCACTGTCCTCATCTGTGCCTCCGCCTTCCCCGTGGTCAACAAATCAAACTCCACCTGTAATCTCCGGTGCTCCATTAGCAGCCCCCCTGATGCATGATCAATAACTCCAGAAGTGGGATTAGAGAATTGAAGGCTTTATTGCACTAGATGTTTCCCCCAGCAGCGCAGGTACAGAAGGCAGCTGCTGGGGAGACACGGGCTCTTATACTTCGCCAACTGGGCGGAACCAGCAGGCGGACTTAACCAATGAAACAGCAGTCTCAGGTACCTCCCCCACCAATGGTCTTCCAGCATATTCAGAGGTACCGTAATACCTCTAATACCGACTACCACATTCACCCCCTGTTTAAAAAAAAGTCCGGCGGGGTGGTGGCTTCGCATTTCACAGTGGTAGAGGTTAAGGTTATGGAGGTACCCGGTATACATCAGTACAGTGTTGCGCCTTGTTGTGTCGCAACTATTTACAAATTTATTTACAGTTCAGAACTAAGCAATAAGTCGATCGGGGGCCCTGGTCGTCCTCTGCGATTGTCGTAGCTTCAGCGGTGATGCAGGCGCCGGCTCGGGCGTCTGTGGCTCCGGGAGTGTGGCTTCGGCTTTGTCTTCATCACCCTTAGATGGGACCGGTGGGAGGACCGATCCACCTGGGAAGGGGGCGACCGTGCAGTGCGCTGGTGGGAGGGAGGGGGTGGTGGTGGTGGTGTGGGTGTGGGTGGGGACCCAGCAGGCGCCAGATCCCGAAGGGAGACCGTGTCCTGTCGGCCGTCGGGGTACGCCACGTAGGCGTACTGAAGGTTATCATGAAGGAGGTGGACCCTCTCGACCAACGGGTCCGACTTGTGCGCCCGCACGTGTTTGCAGAGCAGGGTGGGTCCAGGAGCTGCCAGCTAGTTGGGAGCGAGGTCCCGGAGGAGGACTTCCTAGGGAAGACAAGGAGACGTTCGTGAGGTGTTTGGTTGGTCTTGGTACACAGCAGTGACCGGATGGAATGGAGAGCATCCGGGAGGACCTCCTGCCAGCGGGAGACCGGGAGATTCCTGGACCGTAGGGCCAGTAGGACAGTCTTCCAGACCGTTCCGTTCTCCCTCTCTACCTGCCTGTTTCTCCGGGGGTTATAACTGGTCGTCCTGGTTGAGGCAATGCCCTTGCTGAGCAGGAATTGACGCAGTTTGTTGCTCATAAAGGAGGACCCCCTATCACTGTGTCTGTAGGCGGGAAAACCGAACAGTGTAAAGATACTGTGGAGGGCTTTTATGACAGTGGGTGCGGTCATGTCAGGGCAGGGGATGGCGAATGGGAACCAGGAGTACTCATCAATCACGTTCAGGAAATACGTGTTGCAGTCGGTGGAGGGGAGTGGCCCTCTGAAGTCCATACTGAGGCGTTCAAAGGGATGGGAAGCCTTTATCAGGTGCGCTTTCTCTGGCCGGTAGAAGTACGGCTTGCACTCCGTGCAGATTTGGCAGTTCCTGGTGGCGGTCCTGACCTCCTTGATGGAGTAGGGCAGGTTGCGGGTTTTAATGAAATGGAAGAATCGAGTCACCCCCCCCTGGGTGGCAGAGGTCCTCGTGGAGGGCCCGGAGGCGGTCCACTTGTGCGTTGGCTCATGTGCCGCGGGATAGGGCATCAGGAGGCTCGTTTGGCTTCCCGGGACGGTACAAGATCTCATAGTTGTAGTTGCCGATCTTGTAGTTTTTTATCTTGCCCCGCTGTGCATTATCGAACATGAAAGCAACCGACCGTTGGTCAGTGAGGAGGGTGAATCTCCTGCCGTCCAGGTAATGCCTCCAGTGCCGCACAACTTCTACTATGGCCTGGGCCTCCTTTTCCACTGAGGAGTGGCGGATTTCTGAAGCATTGAGGGTGCGTGAGAAGAAGACCACGGGTCTGCCCGCTTGGTTGAGGGTGGCCGCCAGAGCTACGTCGGACACGTCGCTCTCGACTTGGAAAGGGAGGGATTCGTTGGTGGCGTGCATCGTGGCCTTTGCGATGTCCGCTTTGATGTGACTGAAGGCCTAGCGGGCCTCTGTCGACAGGGGAAAGCCGTGGACTGGATTAGTGGACGGGCCTTGTCCGCATAGTTGGGAACCCACTGGGCATAATAAGAAAAAAATCCCAGGCAGCGTTTCAGGGCCTTGGAGCAGTGGGGGAGGGGAAACTCCATGAGGGGGGCGCATGCGTTCCATCATGGCTCTATGGCTCCATCATGCACTACGTAGCCGAGGATGGCTAGACGGTCGGTGCTGAACACGCATTTATCCTTGTTATATGTGAGGTTAAGGATTTTTGCGGTATGGAGGAATTTGCGGAGGTTGGTGTCGTGGTCCTGCTGGTCATGGGTGCAGGTGGTGACATTATCGAGGTACGGAAACGTGGCCTGCAAACCGTACTGGTCAACCATTCGGTCCATCTCTTGTTGGAAGACCGAGACTCCATTCGTGACACAAAAGGGAACCCTTAGGAAGTGGTAGAGCCGCCCATCTGCTTCGAAAGCAGTGTATTTGCGGTCGCTAGGGTGGATGGGGAGCTGATGGTAGGCGGACTTGAGATCCACTGTGGAAAAGACCTTGTATTGTGCGATCTTGTTGACCAGATTGGATATGTGGGGGAGAGGGTACGTGTCGAGCTCTGTATACCTGTTGATGGTCTGACTGTAATCGATGACCATCCTGTGCTTCTCCCCGGTCTTTTCAACCACTGCTTGAGCTCTCCAGGGACTGTTGCTGCCTCAATGATACCTTCCCTCAGTAATCGCTGGACCTCCGATCTAATAAAGGTCCGGTCCTGGGCACTGCTCCTGGTGGCGACGGGTTTGCCATCCGGGGTGAGGTTCGCAAACAGGGAAGGCGGATCGACTTTGAGGGTCGCAAGGCTGCAGACAGTGAGGGGGTGTATAGGGCCGCCAAATTTAAAAGTTAAGCTTTGGAGGTTACATTGAAAATCTAACCCTAGGAGCGTGGCAGCGCAGAGGTGGGGAAGGACGTAGAGTCGGTAATGTTTAAACTCCCTTCCCTGAACCATGAGGTTCGCTATGCAGAACCCGTTGATCTCCACTGAATGAGACCCGGAGGCCAGGGAGATTTTTTGGTTAACTGGGTGGATGGGAAGAGAACAGCGCCTTACTGTGTTGGGGTGTATGAAGCTCTCTGTGCTCCCGGAGCCGATCAGACAGGATGTTTCATACCCATTGATGGTCCAGGGTCACTGAGTTGGAGATTTTCCTTGGGCGGTGTGCAGTCATCCGAGTCGGGGTCCTGAGAGTCCAGCCAAGATGGCGGCGCCCACTGGTTGCACATGGCCGGGGGTGCAGAAGATGGCGCCGCCCATCCATCACACATGGTGTCCGAGGGGCAAGATGGTGGCGCCCGGAGGCCGCACGTGGCTCGGGAGAAGGAAGATGGCGGCGCCCGCTGGCCGCATGTGGCTCGTGGAGAGGGTTGTGATGGCGGTCCCGATTCGCCTCCGGAGACTGTAGCGACCGCCCGGGCCTGGCATACTGCCATGAAATGGCCCTTTTTGCCGCACCCTTTGCAGGTGGAGGAGCGGGCCGGGCAGCGCTGTTGGGGGTGCCCGCAAAAGTAGCAGCGTGGCCCCCCCAGGGTTGCCTGGCAGTCTCGCAGCTCAAGCTTGCGGGGGGATGGGGGATGCCGCAGAGGGGTTCCACGCTGCCCAAGGGGCTGCCGCGCGGTCGGGGCCGTAAGTGCGGGCGTTTTGGGAGGCCATATCTAGGGCGCTAGCAAGGGCCCGTGCCTACTTGAGGCCTAGTGTCTCTTTCTCCAGCAATCGCTGGTGGATTTGGGAGGACAGCATACCTGCAACAAAAGCATCCCAGATCAAAAGTTCTGTGTGATCGTTGGCCGAAACTTGCGGGCAGTTACAGTTCCTCCCTAACACCAGGAGCGCATGGTAGACCTCCTACAGCGATTCCCCAGTGATTTGTCGCCTCGTCGCTAGTAGATGTCGGGCGTAGACCTGGTTTACAGGGCGGATATAGTGTCCTTTTAGCAGATTCATTGCAGCCTCAAAATTGTCCACGGCCTCGATGAGGGTGGAGATCTCTGGGCTCAGCCTCAAGTGCAGAACTTGCAATTTCTGGTCCTCTGTGGGTGTAGTTGTGGCCGTCCTGAGATATCCATTGAAACACGCCAGCCAGTGTTTGAAGGTTGCTGCTGCATTTGCAGCGTGGGGCCTGAGTTGCAGACACTCAGGCTTGTTTCGGAGCTCTATTCATTAAAATCTAGTGCAATAAATTGATGCACGATCAATAACTCCAAAAACGAGATTGGAGAGAATTGAAGGCTTTATTGCACTAGATGTTTCCCCCAGCAGTGCAGGTACAGAAGGCAGCTGCTGGGGAGACACGGGCTCTTATTCTCCGCCTTCCTGGGCGGAACTAGTAGGCAGGTTTAACCAATGAAACAGCAGTCTCAGGTACCTCCCACACCAATGGTCTTACAGCATATTCAGAGGTACCGTAATACCTCTAATACCGACTACCACACCCCCCTCGGGGGCCTCCACGCACTTCCTATCTACCCTAAATAACTCTCCCACCAGCCTCTCCCACTCCGCCCTCTCCCCCTTCTCTCTGTGGGATCTAATAGAGATTAACTCCCCCCTGATGACCACCTTCATAGCCTCCCAGACCGCTGCTGCTGTTACCTCCCCCGTGTCATTCGTTATCTCATAGTTCTGAATGCTCCTCCTTATCCACCCACACACCTCTTCATCCGCCAGCAGCCCCACATCCAGTCTCCAGAGAGGGCGCTGCCCCCGCTCCGCCCCCAGTCGCAGGTCCGCCCAATGCGGGGCATGGTCCGAGACCGCAATGGCCGAATACTCAACCCCCTCCACCCTCGGGATTAACACCCTGCTCAACACAAAGAAGTCTATCCGCGAGTAGACTTTATGGGCGTGGGAGAAAAAGGAGAACCCCTTCGCCCTAGACTGCGCGGATCTCCAAGGGTCCACGCCCCCCCCCACCTCATCCATGAACTCCCACAGGCCCCTACTATTGTCTCCTCTGGGCCCCCAACACCCCCCTCCCCAACAGGGTAAGAGGGCAAGTGCCATCCAGATCCTTCCCATGCGCCGGACAACACAACCCGGGCATTGCCCCGCCCCCTTGTGGTAATCTACCACTGTATATATATGAGTGTGCCTGTATTAGGCACACTCCTGTAACCTGCTATTACAGGTTTGCCGGTAAGCTCCTGCCGGCTAGCTCCGCCCACAGGGAGCAGTATAAATATTCATGAGCTCTCCTGAGCTGCCATTCTACAGCTGCAGTCGAGGGAATAACATCTCACGGTAATAAAGCCTCTCTTGTACCGATTTGTGTCTTTGTGTGCAATTTTTAGCGCATCAATTAATTACCGTGAGATTTCCCACATCATGGACATCAGAATTAAACCTGACCACCTGCAGCTGGATCCGCAATCACCGAACGCCAGGAAAGACTTTAACCACTGGCTGGCTGTCTTCGAGGCCAACATCATCTCAGCGGACCCTACACCATCGGAAGCTCAGAAAGTCCAACTACTCTACTCAAGGTTGAGCTCCAGCGTGTTCCCACTGATACAGGACGCGCCGAACTACGCACGTGCTATGGAACTGCTCAAAGAAAATTACATCCAGTCGATGAACACTCTGTTTGCGAGGCATGTACTCTCCACTCGCATCCAGCAACCAGGTGAGTCGATTGAGGACTTCTGGCGGGCCCTTATCCCTCTCGTACGGGACTGCGAGTGCCAGGCCGTCACGGCCACGGAACATTCCAACCTCCTCATGCGAGATGCCTTTGTGATTGGTATTGCATTGGACCCCATCCGGCAACGACTGCTGGAAGGGGCCGCGCTCGATCTAGCAGCGACAAAGACTTTAGCGCTCTCTATGACTGTCGCGTCCCATAACGTGCAATCCTACCCTGCCGGCCGTGCGGCCCACCCATCCTACCCCTCGTGGAACCCGCAACCGACCCCCCCCCCCCCCAACTGGGGCCGCTCCCACACAGTAAGCCTGCGCTGCTCGCCACACCGCGCATCCTGGGGATCCCCGCTGCTACTTCTGCAGCCAGCAGAAGCACCCCTGCCAGCACTGCCCGCCCCGCGCCACGACCTGCAAATCCTGTGGCACCTTTGCAGTGGTGTGTCAGGCTCACGCAGTTGCCGCTATCGCGCCCGACCTCTCCCCCTCTCCCCAGCCAATCGCGCAATGGGCCCCGCCGTCCTCTGCTCCCGGGGCCACGTGCAACTAGTGGGCGCCGCCATCTTCTTCCCCCAGGTCCACGTGCGATCAATGGGCGCCGCCATCTTTTGCCGCCTCCGCAATGTGCGCACCATAGGCGATGCCATCTTCCTTCCCCGACTCCACGTGCGATCAGTGGGCGCCGCCATCTTGCCCCGCCACGTGCGCTCCATGGTCGCCACCACCTTGCCCCGCCCCCACAACGTGCGCTGCATGGGCGCCGCCATTTTCTTCCCCGCAGGTACTTCGGACGCCGCCATTTTGTCCTCCCCTCGGGACTGGACCACGGGACCTGGGTCGCTGCCGCGACTCATCGGACTCTTCGGACGATCGCCCACTACTTGCCTCCATGACGCTCGACCAATCCCGTCCTCGCAACCTGGCTACCGCTTCAACGACGGTGCTCATCAACGGCCACGCGACCTACTGCCTACTTGACTCCGGGAGCACTGATAGCTTCATTCATCCGGACACGGTAAGACGCTGCTCCCTCGCGGTCCATCCCGCCAACCAGCGGATCTCCCTGGCCTCCGGATCCCACTCTGTCCCGATCCGGGGCTTCTGTCTAGTCAGACTCACCGTACAAGGCGTGGAATTCAGCCATTTCCGCCTGTACGTTCTCCCCAACCTCTGTGCGACACTTTTACTGGGCCTGGACTTCCAATGTAACCTCCAGAGCCTCACCCTCAAATTCGGCAGACCCCTACCCCCACTCACCATTTGCGGCCTCACGACCCTCAAGGTTGTCCCTTCCTCTTTGCCAATCTGACTGCAGATTGCAAGCCCGTTGCCACCAGGAGCAGACGGTACAGCACCCAAGACAAGACATTCATCAGGTATGACGTCCAGCGGCTGCTTCGGGAGGGTATTATCGAGGCCAGCAACAGTCCCTGGTGGTGGTTAAAACTGGGGAGAAACACAGGATGGTCGTGGACTACAGCCAGACCATCAACCGGTACACGCAGCTCGACGCGTACGCCCTCCCTCGCATATCTGATATGGTCAATCAGATTGCACAGTACCGGGTCTTATCAACAATTGACCTGAAATCCGCCTACCACCAGCTCCCCATCCGTAAATCGGACCGTCGCTACACTGCCTTCGAGGCAGACGGTCGCCTCTATCAATTCCTTAGGGTTCCCTTCGGCGTCACTAACGGGGTCTCGGTATTTCAACGAGAAATGGACCAAATGGTTGACCAGTACGGACTGCGGGCCACGTTTCCGTACTTAGATAATGTCACCATCTGCGGCCACAACCAGCAGGACCATGACGCCAACCTTGCCAAATTTCTCCACACCGCATCTCTCCTCAACCTCACTCATAACAAGGAGAAGTGCGTATTCAGCACAGACCGCTTAGCCATCCTCGGCTACGTAGTCCAAAACGGACTACTGGGGCCCGACCCCGACCACATGCGCCCCCTCATGGAGCTTCCCCTCCCCTACTGCCCCAAGGCTCTCAAACGATGCCTGGGGTTATAGAACATAGAACATAGAACAGTACAGCACAGAACAGGCCCTTCGGCCCTCAATGTTGTGCCGAGCCATGATCACCCTACTCAAACCCATGTATCCACCCTATACCCGTAACCCAACAACCCCCCCCTTAACCTTACTTTTTTTAGGACACTACGGGCAATTTAGCATGGCCAATCCACCTAACTCGCACATCTTTGGACTGTGGGAGGAAACCGGAGCACCCGGAGGAAACCCACGCACACAGGGGGAGGACGTGCAGACTCCACACAGACATTGACCCAGCCGGGAATCGAACCTGGGACCCTGGTTCTTTTCTTACTACGCCCAGTGGGTCCCACAATACGCGGACAAGGCCCGCCCACTGATCCAGTCCACGCAATTTCCCCTCACAGCCGAGGCACAACAGGCCTTCTCCCGTATTCGCGCAGACATAGCCAAGGCCGGGATGCACGCAGTAGATGAGACACTTCCTTTCCAAGTAGAGAGCGATGCTTCAGATGTCTCCCTTGCCGCCACTCTAAACCAGGCAGGCAGACCTATGGCATTTTCTTCCCGCACCCTCCATGCCTCCGAAATTCGACATTCCTCTGTTGAAAAGGAGGCCCAGGCTATCGTTGAAGCGGTGCGGCACTGGGGGCATTACCTGTCCGGCAGGAGATTCACTCTCCTCACTGACCAATGGTCGGTAGCCTTCATGTTTAACAACACGCAGCGGGGCAAGATCAAAAACGATAAAATCTTGCGGTGGAGAATTGAGCTCTCCACCTATAATTACGAGATCTTGTATCGCCCCGGCAAGCTTAACGAGCCCCCAGTGCCCTCTCCCGAGGGACATGTGCCAGCGCACAAGTGGACCAGCTCCGTGCCCTGTATGACAGCCTTTGCCATCCGGGGGTCACTCGGTTGTACCACCTAGTCAAAGCCCGCAATCTGCCCTACTCCGTCGAGGAAGTACGGACAGTCACCAGCGACTGCCAGGTCTGTGCCGAGTGCAAGCCGCACTTCTACCAGCCAGACCGCGCGCGCCTGGTGAAAGCATCCCGCCCCTTTGAACGCCTCAGCGTGGATTTCAAAGGGCCCCTCCCCTCCACCGACCGCAACACATATATCCTCAGTGTGGTCGATGAATTCTCTAGGTTCCCCTTCGCCATCCCATGCCCGGATATGACGTCTGCCACCGTCATCAAGGTCCTCGATTCCATATTCGCTCTGTTCGGTTTCCCCGACTACACCCACAGTGACAGGGGATCCTCATTCATGAGCGATGAGCTGCGTCAGTCCTGCTCAGCAGGGGTATCACCTCCAGCAGGACGACCAGCTACAACCCCCGGGGAAACGGGCAGGTAGAGAGGGAGAACGGGACGGTATGGATGCCGTCCAGCTGGCCCTACGGTCCAGGAACCTCCCAGCCGCTCGCTGGCAGCAGGTCCTCCCTGACGCGCTCCACTTCATTCGGTCGCTGCTGTGCACCGCGACTAACAACACACCCCATGAATGTTTTTTTACCTTCCCTAGGAAGTCTACATCCGGGGTGTCGCTCCCGGCTCCAGGGCCGGTCCTACTTCGTAGGCATGTCAGACTCCACAAGGCAGACCCTCAGGTGTGCAGGGTACGCCTGGTCCAAGCAAACCCCCAGTATGCCTACATGGAGTTCCCCGACGAGCGGCAGGATACAGTCTCGCTCAGGGACCTGGCTCCCTCGGGTGCCAATCCCACGCCCACACACCTCCCCACCCACGCGCCACCATCCTTTTCCCCGGCGCCCCAAACATCAGCCCCACCAGGTCCATCCCTCGTTCCCCTGCCCACACTAGAAGACATGGAAGATTGTGTCGCGCTCCCGGAGTCGTCCAGCCACAGGCCAGCACCAACACCACCACCATCGATGCCGTCGACGCCGACACCGCCTGTGCAGACGCGCCACCGCTACTGCATCGCTCTCAACGAACCGTTAAAATGCGGAAGAAGCAGATTACAAGCAATTAAATTGACTGGTGAATCTAAGGCCGAACAGGCAAACTGGAACAGGCAGAGGACCTCTCTTGTACCGATTCGTGTCTTTGTGTGCAATTGTTAGCGCATCACCCCTGAAACAAAAAACAGGAAAAGAAGGGCAAACTTAAATTCTTGAAACAAACTTACAGCAGGCCAATCCCCGATTACACATCCCCAAACACAGTGCGTTTCACCCACGTGCAGCTGCCCCTTAGTTCAAGTCCAGCTTTTTGTGCCCAATGAACGTCCACGCCTCATCCGGCATATCAAAGTAATGGTGCCTGTCCTTCTACGTTACCCAGAGCCTCGCCGGATGCAGGAGCCCGAATTTCACCCCTTTGCTGTGGAGGACCGCCTTAGCCCGGTTGAAACCTGCACGTCTCCTCGCCAGGTCAGCTCCCAAGTCCCGGTATATGCGAATCTCGCCGTTCTCCCACTTACTGCTCCGCTCCTTCTTTGCCCAACGCAGGACACGCACCCTGCCTGTAAAGCGGTGGAACCTTATCACCATCGCCCTCAGTGGTTCGTTCGCCCTCGGCTTCCTGCCGAGGACCCTATGGGCTCCGTCCAATTCCAAGGGCCGCTTGAAGGCCCCCGCGCCCATCAGCGTCCCCAGCATTGCAGTCACATACGTGCTCACGTCCACCCCCTCCGCACCTTCAGGGAGGTCCAGGATCTGCAGGTTGAGACTCCGAGACCTATATTCGAGGTCATCCAGCCTCTCCTGCCATCTCTTGTGTAGGGCCTCGTGCGCCTCCACGCTGACCGCCAGGCCCAGGATCTGTCCTCATTCTCAGACACCTTCCTCTCCACCTCCTTGATCACCTTTTCCTGTACCTTCTGCACCTCCATCATCTTTTCCATGGAGGCCTTCATCGGGGCCAGAATCTCCATTTTTAGTTCTGCGAAGCAGCTCCTGAAAAAGTCCTGTTGCTCTCTGGCCCACTGGGCCCACGCTTCTCGATCCGCGTCAGCCGCCATTTTGTCCTCCCGGACCCGCTCTGCCTTCTTCCCAGCAATTGCCCGTTTGACGGCCCCGCTCCTGGTTCCCTCCATACAGCACCGGGAGGGAACCTCTCCAGCGTCTGTTCCCACGTCGTACCCGCTCTTCAAGTCCCGCTGCCGCCCCGTTTAACAGCCTGAAACCCCGATCCCGGCAGGAGCTGCCTAATGTGCGACCTAGCTGGTCATGGCCGCTGCCGGAAGTCAGGTAGAAGTGTTAGGCGCAGTGATCAAGAAATAAAGGAGTGTGTGGCTGGACAGCAATTTGAACATACAACCGGTTTTAAATTTTCTGCGCATTTGCAAGAAAAAAGTAACGTAATCATGAACCTCTCCCAGCTTGGATCTCCAGGGCCCTCTGCCTGTTCCAGTCTGCCTGTTCGGCCTTAGGTTCACCAGTCAATTTAATTGCTTGTAATCTGCTTCTTCCGCAGTTTGGCCCAATATCATATCTGAATTTCTGCTACTGCAAAGCTTTTTTTGCCTTATTTTGGTATTTGGCAAAGTCTTTTGCTGCCATAAATCAGGGTAATAGCCTGTTCTAATGAGTGTTGCAACTCTATCCTGACTACCACCTCAGAGGAGACACAAGATCAGCCCTTTAAAACTCACCATGACTTATTTCTTACAAGTAATTGTCTCTGCATCCTCTTTAAATAGATATATCACCACTTGATTTTTAATTTCCATTGTACTTAATCTTCCTTAATAGGTGTACCTAACTTTAGTAACTTGAGGAAGCCAGCAGTAAGAGAACAGAGGTTTATTTTAGTATTTACAATATTCTGCTCAATCATAGAATTTACAGTGCAGAAGGAGGCCTTTCGTGCCATCGAGTCTGCACTGGCCCCTGAAAAGAGCATCCCATGTACGCCCACACCTCCACCTTATCACCGTAATCCCACCAAAACGTTTTGGACTCTAAGGGGCAATTTAACATGGCCAATCCACCTAACTTGCACATCTTTGCATTGTGGGAGGAAACTGGAGCACCCGGAGAAAATCCACTCAGACACGGAGAGAACGGCATCAAGTAGCCCTCAGTACAGCCCTTGTTGGGAGAACTGACCACACCAGGCCCTGCTTTGGGCCGTCTTTTATGTTCTTTTTCTACTGAGGCATTTATATATATACATCAAACACAACAACAGAAAAAAAAGTAAGCAAACAGGAATGCAAATAACCAAAGAGAATGATTATCTAACACCCTAATGTGTTGGGTATTCTGGATCTGAGGAGACTGCATTTACCTCAGCAGTAACACATACAGGCTACCAACACTTGAAATCGTACAACACTATTTTATTAAGCTAGGAACTGTTGAACATACTTGCACTGTGGGTCGACATTATGTTAGATTAAACTGAAGACCTATGCCTATCCTGACCAGTCTAAACTGTTAGCACACGGTGAGAGTCTGTGCTACAAGCTGCGAGCTCTGCCCTTCTCAGATGCTGCATCCCAAATGAGCGGGAAAACTAGTGCCCTCTGGCTTTATAGTGAGCGTGCTCTAACTGGTGATTGGCTGCTGTGTTGTGTGTGTTGATTGGTCCTGCAGTGTGTCAGTCAGTGTGTGTCTGCACCATTATATACTGATGTGTATATTATGACACCCCCCCACTCACCACCTCCCTAACCTCCTTTTTAACCCCCACTCCACTGCTGACATCTTAACTATTTTCGGAGAAGTCGATGAACGTCTGGCATCTCCGGGCAAACCCCTCCACAGACCCTCTCAAGACGAACTTTATCATCTCCAGCCTGAGGAACTCTGCTCGGTCGCTCACCAACGTCCCTGGTTTTAGCGGCCCTGAGTCCCGCCATCCCAATAAGATCCGTCTCCGGGCTACCAGGGAGGCAAAGGCCAAGACATTGGCTTCTCTCGCCCCCTGGATTCCCGTGTCTTCTGACGCTCCAAAGATTGCCACTTCTGGACTCGGGACCACCTCCAACCTGAAGGCCTCCGACATAACATCAGCAAACCCCCGCCAGAATCCCTCCAGCTGCCGACAGGCCCAAAACATGTGGACATGATTGGCTTTTATGTTCAATTGTAACGAGCTCCAGCTGGGTTATCTCCGTCTCCTGTCTGGGAAGTTCGTACTCCACGAGACATACAGGGAGATCAACAATGGTTTTCCTCGTGGGAGTTATAACACTTACAATCAGAAAAATTAACCTAATCATCTGTAATAAATAATGATTAAAATTTCAATTAATAGTTAATATTGTCGAATACAGTTTTTGAATTTTCCATTCAGAAATATGAATCATTCTCAATTTATACATTCTGATTACTTTTTTTAAATAATGTGGTTACGACAGGGCAGCACGGTAGCATTGTGGATAGCACAATGGCTTCACAGCTCCAGGGTCCCAGGTTCGATTCCAGCTTGGGTCACTGTCTGTGCGGAGTCTGCACATCCTCCCCGTGTGTGCGTGGGTTTCCTCCGGATGCTCCGGTTTCCTCCCACAGTCCAAAGATGTGCAGGTTAGGTGGATTGGCCATGATAAATTGCCCTTAGTGTCCAAAATTGCCCTTAGTGTAGGGTGGGGTTACTGGGTTATTGGGATAAGGTGGAGGTGTGGGGTTGGGTAGGGTGCTCTTTCCAAGAGCCGGTGCAGACTCGATGGGCCGAATGGCCTCCTTCTGCACTGTAAATTCTATGATCTATGACTTCTGGCGACGGCATGGAGGAAGATGTCGCACGTTGGGTGGCTCCTGCTCGAGGCTTGATCTTTTAGAATTTAATGCGCTGTCCTGGGGCAATTTTATGATAGTTAAGTGCAGGAAGACATAAGGAAGGAGGGGGATGTCGAAAAACCAAAAGAAAGCCGCCATGAAAAAGTGGGCGAAGAAAGGTTCGCCGTCGAACGAAAGGGTCAGCTTGTTAACTGGAAAGATGGCGTGGACTGGGTCGCTGGGTGGGGCCGCACTGCTTACGGCAGAAAAGATGACCAAGTGATGGCTTTGGAACTTGAGAGAGAGTTTACAAAGCACATGGAGGTGATGAGGAAGGAGATGATGGCAGCATTGAAGGTGCTGGTGGAGGAGGCGATTGCCCAGGTGAAGGCGGCATTGTCGAGGATTTCAGCTGAGGTGCAGGAGCAGGTTGGGAAACTGAAGGGAGTGGAGGAAGCCATGTCACAGCTCAGCGATCAGTTCACCTCGATGGGTGAGGAGCTGCAGAGGGGGGTCGAGGCCAACAGAGGTCTGCGAGCTGAACTGGAAGACATGGAAAACAGATTGTGGCAGCAAAACGTGAGGATCGTGGGCCTGCCTGAAAGGATGGAGGGCCCGAGGCCGACAGAGTACTTTGCCAGGATGTTGGCGGAGTTGTAGGGGAGGGGGAACTGGATCGGGCTCGTCAGTCATTGAGGCCTAAGCCAAAGACGAATGAGCCGCCAAGAGCAGTGATTATTTTCTTCCACAGGTACCGTGTGAATGAGAAGGTCCTGTATTGGGCAAAGCAGAAGTGGGAGGTGCAGTGGGCTGAAGCTGGTATATGTATTTACCAGGACTAAACTGTGGAGTTGGCGAGGAGCTGGGCGGCCTTCGACCGTGTGAAGACAGCACTGTAGAACAGTGGGTTGCAGTTTGGCGTCGTGCACCCAGCAAAGTTGAGGGCGACCTACAACTTCAGAGACTTTTATGTCCAGACTGTGGAAGCAGCAGAGGCATTTGAGAAGGCACAAGTGAGGAATGGGATTGAGGACTGGGCTTGGGCAGAGAGTAGGGGGAATGGAAGATTGTACATAGTTCTATTTTTTATTTCATTTTGTTATATGGGCTAAATGGGGTAAAGTTGTCGATTTGGATGAGGTAAAAGTGGGGATTCTTTGTAACAACTGTTTTCTGGGGTTTGTATGTTTACCCTGGATTTGTTTGTTTGAAGGGGATATGTATTTTCTTATTGTTTTCCTGGGACCGGGTGGGGGAGGGGATTGGATGGGAGTGGGGTCTGGGCAGGGGCCTCCGCAATAGCAAGCTTAAGTCGGCTAGTGAACGGAGGTGTGGTGGGGGGAGGGGCTGCGGACATTGGAGCCTGGTGAAAAGGTTTTGACGGGCCTAGGAGTGGACCGATACTGGGTGAGGGGTTTTCAAGAGGAACTGGATGGGGGGATTCAGGGAGGGGGGAGGGGTTTGATGGCAACAATGGGACTAGGCGGGCCAGGCCCAGTGGGCAGGGCCCAGAGTTATACTGGTGGATAGGAGGGGGTGGGGGGGGGGGGGGGGGGGTGGGTGTGAGAGACCCTCCCCGGTCAGGCTAGACACGTGGAACGTGAAGGGTTTGAGGGAGGTTGAGGGTGTTTGCGCATCTAAAAGGTTTAAAGGCTGATGTGGTTATGTTAAAGGAGGCTCATTGGAGGGTGAAGGATCAGGTGTGTCAGGAAGGGCTGGGTAAGCCAAGTGTTTCATTCAGGATTCAACAGTAGAGCGCGGGGGTTAGCGGTTTTGGTCAGTAAGAGAGTGAGGTTCTAGATGGAGAAGGTGATGGCGGACCAGGGGTAGATATGTGATAGTAATAGGTGCATTGGAGGGGAGGTTAGTGGCGTTGGCAAGTGTGTATGGCCCTTGGATGATGCAGGGTTCATGAGGAAGGTGTTTGGGGTCATTCCAGACCTGGATTCACACGAGCTAATAGTGGGAGGGGACTGGAACTTGGTGCAGGAGCCAAGGTCGGACAGGTCGCAGCCGCGCTCACTTGCCCAGTCCGGGGGGGGGGGGGGGGGGGGGGGGCACTGACTGGGCTTATGAGGGAAATGGCAGGGGTGGACCCGTGGAGGTTCTAGCACTCATGGGAGTGGGAGTATTCGTTTTTCTCCCCGGTTCATAAGGTTTATTTGAGGACAGACTTTTTTGTAGTAGAGAAGGACATGTTGGCTGGGGTTCTGAGATCAGAGAATTCGGCAATGGCAATTCCGGATCACGCACCATATTTGGTGGACATGATCTTGGAGAAGGGGACAGTGCAGAGACCAGGGTAGTGATTGGACATGGGGTTGCTGGGGGGCCAAAGTTTTTGTGAGAAGATCGAGGGGGTAATTGGGGAGTACATGGGCTTTAACCTTGCCTTAAAGGTGAGAAAGAGGAGGTCGAGGATCAACTCCTTAGGGCTCCAGCCTTGATGTGCAGATGGGAAAAGAACCTGGTGCCAAATTTTATTGTGATTACAATCAAATAGATAAGAATAGGGCAGCACTGTGGCGCAGTGGTAAGCACTGATGCCTCACGGTGCCGAGGTCCCAGGTTCGATCCCGGCTCTGGGTCACTGTTCGTGTGGAATTTGCACATTCTCCCCGTGTTTGCGTGGGTTTCACCCCCACAGCCCAAAGATGTGCAGAGTAGGTGGATTGGCCATGCCAAATTGCCCCTTAATTGGAAAAAATGAACTGGGTACTCTAAATCTATAATCTTTTAAATAGATAAGAATGGAACTAATCGAACAGTAGTCCCACAGATCTGGATGACAGGAGAGGAACATTGGTGAAAGGTGATTTGGCTCATCGTGTCAAAGGCTGCAGGTCGAAGGGCACAAGAACACAAGAATTAGATGCAGGAATAGGTCTCCAGGTCCTCAAGCCTGCCCCACCATTCAATATGATCATGGCTGATCTATCTTGGCCTGAACTTCTTTTCTATGCTATTTCCCCATAGCCCTCTATACCTCAATCTATCAAATATTAATTCACCTTAACCTTAAATACTTCTAATGATCCAGCCTCCACCACCCTCCGGGGCAGAGAACTCCAGAGATTCACCACCCTCTGTGTAAAGACATTTCTACGCACCTCATTTTTAACCGACCGGCTCTTTATCTTGTAGCTATGTCCCCTTGTTCAAGACTCTCTTACTGGTGAAAACATTGCACCATCCAGCACAGTAGCATTGTGGATAGCACAATGGCTTCACAGCTCCAGGGTCCCAGGTTCGATTCCGGCTTGGGTCACTGTCTGTGCGGAGTCTGCGCATCCTCCCCGTGTGTGCGTGGGTTTCCTCCGGGTGCTCCGGTTTCCTCCCACAGTCCAAAGATGTGCAGGTTAGGTGGATTGGCCATGATAAATTGCCCTTAGTGTCCAAAATTGCCCTTAGTGTAGGGTGGGGTTACTGGGTTATTGGGTTAGAGTGAGGTGTTGACCTTGGGTAGGGTGCTCTGTCCAAGAGCCGGTGCAGACTCGATGGGCCAAATGGCCTCCTTCTGCACTGTAAATTCTATGATATCTGTCAAACCCCCCTCAGGCTCTTATACGTTTGAATAAGGTCACCCCTCACTCTTCCAAACTCCAAGGAATACAGACCCACACTATTTAGTCTCTCAATATAGGATAACCCTCATCCCAGGAACTAGCCAGGTGAATCTCCTTTGGACTGCTTCCAATGATCCTTTTTTAGGTAACGGAACCAAAACTGTACGCAGTATTGCAGGAGAGGCCTCACCAACACCCTGTACAATTGCAACAAAACCTCCATTGTTATAACTCCAACCCTTTGCAATAAAGGCTAAAATGCTGTTTGCCTTCTTCACTACTTGTTGCGCCTGCTTGCTAGCCTTTTGTGATTCATGCACTACAACACCTCAATTCCTCTGTACTTAACTCACCTGCAATCTCTTTCCTTTGAAATAATAATCTGCCTTGTAAAGAACGAAGGAGAGCATCATCACAGACAATGTCATTTTTCACTTTGATTAGATTCATTTCAGTGATGTGGTGGGGCAAATATCTGGGGTTGGATTCTCCGTTTGGAGGACTAAGTCCCCACGCACACGTGAAAACGGTGGTGTTTTACACCAGAAAAACTGGTGCAAAACGGCCACATATTCCCCTGTTCTGAGGGGGGGGGGGGGGCTAGCAGTCAGGCGGCGTAGAGCTCCCAGCTGTAGCTTCGATACGGCCCAGAGCACGCACACGGCGGTGTCCTTCAGAGGTCGCAGGGTGCTTCAGGGTGGCAGACGCAGCCCACGGACACGGCCCGCAAAAATAGTCCCCCCCCCTTCTGCTGGCTCGCGCGCCCAGGACCGACCCCCCCACACACAGTGTTCCCAGTCCCGAATAATGCCCCCCTGCCCGCGGATCGGCCCTCTCCCGACTGAGTCCACAGCCGCTATGATGAGTTCCCGACGAATGAGACCACGAGAGTCCCACGCCGTCTGGAACTTGGCCGGTTGGGGATGGAACATTGCGGGGCAAGCCTCAGGCAATGGCCTGAGGCCGTGGATATGGAATGTGGCAAACTCCTAGAGTACGCCACTTTTCAGGGGGCGGAGAATCTCGAAAGCGGCGCCACCCCTGATTTGGTCATCATCGGCGATCTTCCGCCCCGTTGCCGAACACGATTTTGGCATTGGGGATTGGAGAACCCATCCCTGATTATTCTTGTCCTTATTTGAAGGGAATAGAATATGGAGTTGCAAGGAAAGTAGGCAGAGGCTTGGAAGGTTTAAAGTAAAATTGGGCATGAGATTGTAGCTAAAGCAGAGAGTCAAGTATGTTTTTGGTGGTGTGGGAAGTGGTTGCTGATAGCAGTTTTAAAAAGGAGTGGTATCGCACCTAAGGAGAAGGAATTCTTTACAATGTAAGCTAACACTGGAGCCAGGAAGTTGAGGTTTTTTTTAAAACAGGAAGTAGAGTGAAGCGGTCAGCAATTTAGTGGGAATGGGGGAGGGGGAGGTGGATCGCATGCATGAGATGACCACAGAGAGGGCATGACGGAAGATGAACAAGAAACTAGAAAGACAGGGTCAAGGGCTCCATGTCCCAATTGACTTGATGGGAAAAGAGATGGTGGGTGGTGAAGCAGAAAACTCACCACTATTGTTAGAATTCCCCCTATACCAAAAAGGGTCAATAAGACAGTCTAAATGGTGAACAGGGATTCTCACTCCCTGACTCCTGTGCAGACATAGGTGGGTGCTATTCAGATCAAACTATATTTTCAAGTCATCCACCGGTATAAACCATATCTTCATAGAAGACTTTTATCTACTTACCACTTAATAGCATCGATCCTGGGTCTTGCGTTGCTAAGTACGTCAAGTAGACTTTGTAATAACCACTGTTTCAGGTTAAAACTTTTAAGTTATTATAATATTATATTTTTTATTTTAAAAGATGCAATCATTGTCTTTACAGAAAAGTAAAAAGATCTTGCTTCTGGATTCTCCTGGTTGGTTGAAAAGAGCTTCAGGTCCACCTTGACAATCTTTCTTCTTTTGCTTTTGGTCTTCCTCACATGGATTTGCTGTTCCGCTCGGTTGCTATGTTCTATCCGTCCCATGTACTGAGTTATGAGAGCTGACTCTCTCTTCTTTAGGTTTTGGTCTTCCTCAGATGGATTTGCTGTTCTGCTTGGTTGCTATGTTCTATTCTTCCAATGACCGAGCTATGAGAGCTGACTCTGCTGGCTGTCCCCTTTTTTAGGGTTTATATACCCCTTCTAGCAGTTATGAAATGAAATGAAAATGAAAATCGCTTATTGTCACGAGTAGGCTTCAATGAAGTTACTGTGAAAAGTCCCTAGTCGCCACATTCCGGCGCCTGTCCGGGGAGGCTGGTACGGGAATTGAACCGTGCTGCTGGCCTGCTTGGTCTGCTTTAAAAGCCAGCAATTTAGCTCAGTGAGCTACACCAGTTATTACGTTTATATGACATTATCATAAAGTAACTTTATTTACTCTTGATTGTGGAAGATACCTTTAATCTGAATTGTTTCTAACACGACTATGTATTCATATTGAGCATGACTTCAGCTCATCAATCTCTGATGTCATTGTTTCCTTTGTGATGTTCAAAAGTGCTTTGATCCCAGAGGAGTGTTACATCTGGTTTCTGTCATTTCTAAAGTTGCTTTATTATCAAATAGTGCCCCCAGCTCAGAACTCTGACTCTGATTTGGATCTAACGTGTGCTCCCGTAGACATGTTGTCTCCAGCTTCCCATATTCACCTGGTGTCAGCAGAATTTCACACCTAAACATTTGTCACCCAATTCAACTGAAATTCCAAGCTATTCTTTTCTAGCTGCTTACTAAAATAATTAACTTCAAAGAAAGTGCGAAATATTGCTTTTTTCCATATAACTAAAAGTTCAATCTACTCTGACTTCAAAGACATACATCAGTTTTACAGCTTGAATAGTCACAAGCTGTTTTCTTAATGCCTCTTTGTTAAAGGCTATCTGCATTTCAAAACCTTCTTTTGTAGCTGCTGTTAACTCTTCATCGGATTTTTCCCTACATTCTCTCATGTACTCTTTGGTCAAGTATTGCCAGACTTCCATATTTCAAATGACATATTTTCCCATTTTTTCTTTTACAGTGGGGAAGCACCAATGGCAGATGAATGGATGGTCGCAACCTTAGTGATAAAGTCCAAGGTACCTGTTCTTGGCATTATGGGGAGAGGAGCCAAAGGAAGTAAGTTTAAGGCGACCATTGAGAAAATAAGCATTTCTTTCCAGAATGATTCTGGAGAAAAGCGAGGCCTGATAGTGTTTGTCATAACAGTGCATAATCAGGTTAAAGACATCCAGTTGTACATCAGGAATGTTCAATTATTTCCCTAGACTTATGGATGCAAAGATAGGAGCCATAGTACGGTAAACAGCCAGACTGGAAGGGAGGAACATTTTTATTCTGTGGACAGTTGCATAAAGGTTGAGGTAAATGGGCCAAATTGACCGCTGCAGTGGAAAATGGAAAGCCAAATTCTAGACACATGTGAGTTAGAAAGTGTAAATAGAAACATAGAAAATAGGAGCGGTAGACCATTCAGCCCTTTTAGCCTGCTCCGTCATTCAACACGATCATGACTAATCCTTTATCTCAATACCATACTCCAGCGCTCTCCCCATACCCCTTGACGTCTTTAGAGTCTAGATTAGAAATCTATTTTTTCCTTCTTAAATATATTGTGATTTGGCCTCCACAGCCTTCTGTGGTAGACCACAGGTTCACCATAGATACTTCTTGATTAATAAGGGGATCAGGGGTTATGGGAAGAAGGCAGAAGAATGGGGAATGAGAAACATATCAGCCATGATTGAACGGTGGAGCAGGCTCAATGGGCTGAATGGCCTAATTATGCTCCTATGCCTTATGGTCTTATGATCTCTGAGTGAAAGTTTCTCATCTCAGTCCTATAAGGCCTCCCCTGTATCCTGAGACTGTGACCCCTTGTTCTAGGTCCTCCCTAGCCAGAGGAAACAATATCCCTGCATGCAGCCTGTCCAGTCTGTCAGAATGTGAAACGGTTCAATGAGATCCCCTCTCATTCTTCAACGTATGTCTGCTGGACAAAGAGAGATTGTGATGAGAACTGCAGGGTAAGATTTGGCGATAAGGTCCACACCTTCCGTGTTCTGGATGGGGCAGGAGGGGAGGCTTCGAAAGGGGTTATCTGGGACCACCATTGAACCAAATTTCAGTCAAAGTCAGAATATCAATGCAGCTAATCAGGCAATTACGTACTGACGCAGAGTGACATCGGTGGTTGGGCTCCAGAGCCGAGGGAGAGACAGACAAGACCCCCAGGTGGCGCTGGCTTCGGCGTCGTTTGCTGGAGCTGCAGTGGCGCTGGGCGCCCGCAGGGGGGCGGCGGACCCGCCGTCGAGACTGCAGCGGTGCTCGGCGCCCTGAGGGGCGGGGCGGACCCGCCCTCGAGGATGCAGTGACGTTGGGCTCCCGTAGGGGGGGCGGCGGTCATGGCGGACCCGCCGTCGAGGCTGCAGTGGCGCTGGGCGCCCGCAAGGCGGCAGCGGTCGGGGCGGACCCGCCGTCGAGGGTGCAGCGGTGTCCTGAGGGGCGGGGCGGACCCGCCCTCGAGGATGCAGTGGCGCTGGGTGCCCGCATGGGGGCGGCGGTCGGGGCGGTCCCGCCTACTAGGCTGCAGTGGCGCTGGGAGCCCGCAGCGGGGCGGAGGTGTGGGCGGACCCGAGGCTGCTACCATTCCCCCCGCCCCCCCCCTCCAAAACCAGGTCTCGGCAGTTTGGCGCGGTTGGAGCAGGCTGAGCTGAGCCAGGTTTTCCGTCCGTTGCTTCTCATTGAAAGCGGTTTCGGCGGCCATTCCCCAACACCCACCCCCCTTCCTCAGAGTCATGGACATGAAGAAGAGGATCAACCTGGAGCTGAGGAACAGGACTCCGGCGGATGTAAGCGGGGGCTGGGCGGCGGGTCTGAGGCAGGCCGGGGGGGGGGAGCGGCTTCTACCCGGACCGCATGGCCGGGGGGGGGGGGGGGGAAGAGAGAGATAAACCTCTGGGCGGCTTTTTAAATTTCCCGCCGGGCGGATGGCGGGGCGTTGGCGGGAGCCTGGGCCTTTCTGGATGGCGGCGGCTTCAGCTCTCCAGCCGGGGTGGGGGAAGGGGGTGCGGGCCCGGCCCGGCGCCCAATCGGCGGTAGTTGCGCCGTTTTTTCCGCCGCCGGTTTGTGTATTCTGGGGGGGGGGTTAAGTCGGCCTTCTCCCCTCCACGTGTTTGGGGGGGGGGGGTGCGCTCGGATTGGGCCCGATTTCCACATCGGGCGCAGTTTACCCCCCCCCCCTTTCCTGGGGGGGGGGGGGGGGGCGTCGTGGGGGTCTCCTGTTTAAAACAGCCGCCTCCTGAAATCCCGAGTGTTCCGCTCACCTCTTTGTGCATCTCGCATTAAAAGGACGGACTTTACGACACGAGTTCACCTCAAGCACGTGGATTGTGAACGTTGCCTTTTTTTTTAAAGGAAAAATAACCAGCTTGTTGACTCGATCCCTTTTCTATCTTCGCAGAAACCGGACATGACCACTGGACTTTCATAGAATATATTTATTTCCGCGCCATCAATCGCCTCGGCCACTGCTAATGCTCACGGTTTCAATAGACGTTTAACTTTTTTTTATCCTCCTTTAATCGCCACGACCTTTCCCTTCCCCAAAATTAGCGCCTCCGATCACTGGTTTCTTCCACTCGCCCTGGGGTTATTTAAAATGAACTGAACAGCGTGTTTGGCGTGACCTTCCAAGTCAACCCTTTTGCAGTGTGATGATGTTCACATTTCATTGTGGAAAAAGTTCATTTAAAAGTAGCCCCGCTTGGGGTTGGTCTCTTTTGGGGGAGGAGACACAAAGACTCGCACTTTCTGGGCTCGCTAATTAGACAGTGTAAACCAGCAAAACTGGTCTGGGCACTGAAATAATTACCTTGGTGTGATATGCGTGTACACTCCGCGATTGGCATTGGATTTTTATTGGTGAGAAAGGAAGATGCGGTTAGGCCAAGAATGGAAAGGATACTGCAGAGTGGTTGGTAATTGATGAACGGCGGCTTAATCCTGGGGCCTGCGAGGCAAACCTGGTCAGTATTGCCCAGTCGATTCCTCGTGTGGGATTTGGTGGGAGGTTACGCAGGTTGACTGACAAAATGTGGAAACCCGCCGCTATGTTTGAATCTTCGAAGCAAAAATGCAGTTTCTGTTTGGCTGATGTCGACTGCTCCCACATATCCCACTGGGGCTCGTTACACTTAACTAGAATGTTGTCTGGGTCACTGTCCGTGTGGAATTTGCACATTCTCCCTGTGTCTGGGTTTCACACCCACAACCCAAAAAGATGTGCAGGTTAGGTGGATTGGACATGTTAAATTGCCCCTTAATTGGAAAAAATAATAATTGGGTACTCCATTTATAAATTTTTTAAAACTAGAATGTTGTTACCGGTGTCTGAGACTCTACCCTGAGGTATCCATCAACTATGAAAAATATCAAGTATACTGATGGGCACTGCATGCTCTTGGAGACCACCTGGGCATGGACAGAACCATGACGAAAGGCTGGTAGCCTCTTTATGGGTGGCAGGGGTAGCAGAAAAATTTAGTTAATGTCATCTTGAGGTCAGCCATGATCTAAATTTAATTCACTGGCAAAGCAGGTTTGATTGGCCTACTCCTATTATTTCTTGTGGTTGGTAACCGCCAGCATTACAGGATGCCGTAGTATGTGCAGAGGTAGCACTAGGGTTTACTCGCACAGAGCACCAAGAATATTCCTGTTATTCACCAATGTTATGTTCCAAACCGTGCTACATCTTAGAGCCAGATTATCTAAAACGGTGGGAAGGATCGAGGCCCTTGCTGGGCAGGAGTCTGAGGTATTAATAGATACAGAGATGCTCATTAGCGAGCCAATCTAGCTGCTCAATCGTTAACTGTATTGCTATGGATCTGTGCCACTTTGGAGGATAGTCACTAGTTGATCATTTAAACAACTGGCAAATGTATTTGAGGGTCTGTTCTTTCATCTGTGCCAGTGGATGTCACTTCATGTCTTTCACCACAAGTTGAGATTATCATCTCCGGTACATGATTTGAGCTAAGGTCCTGTTCTTAACCCCAGGTAGATTTAAAAGATGCTATGGCATGATTCAATAAGGTGAGTGAGTTCTCTGTCCAGGACATGTATCCCTCAACCAAAGTAAATTATGAAACCATAGTGATTGTACTTCGAAAGTAGTTCAGTGGGTGTGAAGCAGTCTGGCAATTTCTGAGGCTATGAAAGTCATCATTCCTTTGTTCTCGGTAGGATGCAGGTCCCAGAATTATTTGGGATGGTAAAGTAAGCAGCACAGCTCAATCTTTTTCCAAATGTGTGTCAATAACCACATCCTGACCACAACGTGGGCATACATATCATGTCCACCAGTTGTAGAACATGGAACATCCGCAGCTACTTGCCTTTGTGCAACCCAACCTTGTCGTGGTAGGTATTCAGTTATGGCTAAAGCAGGTTTCAGTGGCCATTGTGCTAAGACTGAGGCTTCAGAGAATTGGAAGAGTTTTAAGCCGGACAGGTTGTGACATGCTGACTACTTTCCAAGTTCAATGTCTATTTAAAGACTTGGTCCTTATGAGCTGTTGGAGTTGTCAGACCTGACTCAATAGTAGCTCACTCGTCGAGTTAGAAGGTCACAGGTTCAAGAGCTACTGCAAGACTTGAGCACATAATCCGAGCTAAGTGCAGCACTGGGGAAGTACCAGTGTTACACGTGTTATTTCCTTGGGTTGAGACTGCAATCCAGTCTACTTTTTTACATTACCAATTAAGGGGTAATTTAGCATGGCCTTCCACCTTCCCTGCACATCTTTGTGTTGTGGGGGTGAGACCCACACAGACACGAGGAGAATGCAAACTCCACATTGACAGTGACCCGAAGATCTAACCCGGGTCCTTGGTGCTGTGATGCAACAGTGCTCGCCATCGTGCTGCCCCTGGCCTAGTCTAATTTTTTAACAACATAAAAGATTCCCCAGTGCTTTTCAAAGCAAAACAACAGGATTTTGGTGTCCTGGTCAATGTTTAGCCAGCAACCTGCACTGCCAAAAATATTTTATTTGACCGCGTATCTGACTGCTGTTTTGGCTCCTTTCTCTGCTGGCTTTATTGTTTTCCCCCTATTGCACCTGCACTTTTAAGTGACTAACATTTTGGGTTGATCTCCGTTCATGAGCAGTGGTGTCGGTGTGCAAGTTATTTTTGTTTCTTAAATCTAGGTGTTGTGAGCAACTTTTGGAAAGCAACGTATCCACATTGGCAGGTCATTGTACCTCCTTGAATCTAATTTCCTTTTACCACTAATCAATTTTGCTTTGTTATGCACTGACAAACCTGGATTTCACTTCAGTTTGTATGAAGCAATAGTACTTATAAATGTGCTGATAGGAAAAGAAGCAGACTTTTTAATGTTATATCTGTATTGGTATACTTTCTATATGAAACAGTGGCTGAACGATAATTTTCTGCACTTGAATAAAAGGTCATCGACTCCTACCAGCACTTTTGTGCCTCTAGTCTAGAATGTTACTCCATTCTGAGTTTTCTACCCCATAACCAGTTTCTTACATAGGCACTTCCTTTCATTGCTGTAACATTGTCCAACTCTCTTAGTAGCCACCACAAATTGCAACTTATCAATAGCCGTACCGATAGTCCTTTGCTCCCACCTCTCTAGATTTTCTGATTTCTTGGTGGATTTACTGCAAAGTACCTCTGCAATCACCGGGTATACATGCTGCCATGTACCCTCTGTTTCTCCAAGATTAGATTGCTTCTCATTCTCTACTCTGATAATTCTCATTGAAAGCATTAATCAAGGATGGGTGGTAACCAATGACTTTCACTGCTATAACTGTTAAAACCTCTGCCACTAAATTATACTATTAAAATATAATTAATGTGTAGATTTAAAGTTTGTTTTGAACCCATGAGGTCACAGTTACCAGCAGGGGGCAATATAGACAACAGTCACATTTATCAGCACTGCACTATCCCCAGAAAGCATTGAACAAAGTTGCAGATATCTTGTAAAAGGCTGCCTAGTCTTTGGGCTAAATTTCCCTCCAACTGTTTTTTTGCTAATTTTGTATTTTGTCTTCGCATCTCAGAAATGTTGACCTTCTGGTTCCCCAACAGTGTTTAGGGGGCTGCAAATCCCTTTCGGAAATTCCCACGTGTCAGTTTACCTGCCAATTGTCCCGAAGTGCTGACTTCTCTGGACAATTGCTCTTGGCTGGGAACCATCCAGCAGATGCGATTTAAATCACTAACTTGGGATGGGTCTGCCAGTTTTACTCTGGCGGTTACTCTGAAAGAGTTAGAACAATAAAATCACTTCTAACTACAGAGTAACAATTTTTTTTTAAAAACAGCCTTTCACGGAAAGTTAACCACACACATGACCCCCCCCCCCCCCCCCAAGTTCTCCCACTCCTTGTCTGAACCACTTAACTTTTAATTGTCCCTTTATGGAGGTTAGTGCCAGAAAAGGGGGGTGTTTCTTACCTCTCTGCGCCCTACTTACTCCATGTCAATGCATCCAGGGGTGTACTTCGCTGCTCCTGTCTCACCTAGCTTGAGGGAGGAAAGTTGGTCCAGATGGGGGCTTTGGAATCAGTGTAGGTGAGTCCGTCAAGATGTCATGCCTCACTAGATTTCAAGATTTAAATGAAAGTTATGTGTTGCATTTAACTGATCTGTATTGCATATTTTTGAGATACTGTTGGTTTTTCTCTTGCAGGTTAAGGAGCTGGTTCTGGATAATTGCAGGTCAAATGATGGAAAAATTGAGGGACTTTCTGCAGCATTTGAGAGCTTGGAGTTTCTCAGTATGATCAACGTAATGCTGACATCTGTGTCAAATCTCCCAAAGTTAAATAAACTAAGAAAGGTAGGAACTTGAACACTCATTTTATGGGTAGAGTTGATCACCCTAAAAAGTCCAGTAACTAATACACTTCCGATTTACTGTGCCGGCTTGCAATGAATTTGGTGCAATCTTCCTGATGGGCAGCTTTCCAATAAATATATTGTGTTAACTAGAGTGATCTTGAGTTCTGAACATGGTTATAAACCGACACAGCTGAATGTACTATGATGCACATCTGTAATTATTTAAACTTCCAATTAATATCTGCATAAACATTTATAGTTGATGGTTATTTTGATGGTGGTGACTGATAATCATAGATGTGTTAGTTAAATAATCATTCTCCCCGTATCTGCACGGGTTTCACTCCCACAACCAAAGATGTGCAGGTTAGGTGAGAGTTGGTCACGCTAAATTGCCCCTTAATTGGAAAAAAGTAATTGGGTACCTAAAATTATTTAGTTTTAAATATTTTATTAATACATCTGTGTGCAACTTAATTTTTCATTCTGACTATTGGGCATTGAATGCTTAATTTGTAAGCGGCTGATTCTTGAGGTGACTGGTTGTGTTGTTGCTAATATACATTTAGGTACTTGTGTTACATTCAAGTTCATGCTAAATGTAGACATCTTCAATTTTAGACCTGGATGGTAAATCTCCAACTGTGCTGTCGAATTAAAGAAGTGTTAAATGGTTCATCTAATATCCTTCAGCTATTCCTCGCAAATGTTCTGTTATTATGGATGATTATGCTACATATCATGGTCCTTTAACTTCTTTTGATTCTATTTTTATTGTATTTTTATTCTCAAGATGTGGGTGACACTAACATTTATTGCCCAGCCTTGGTTAGTTTGAGAAGCTGACAAATATTTTAACGGCCAGCTTTCTTGAACCACTCCAGTCCTAGTCATTGTTGCCAAGTGGGGAATTCTGTGATTTTTGACCCAATGGTGATGAAGGATCAGTGAGAGATATCCTTGTCAGGATATCTGACTTGGTAATGGTGTTCCCATGACATTGCTGCTATTGGTGTGTTTGTGTCACACTTTCTGTAGTTGGTATATACTGCATCAATGATGCAATGAAGGGGCATTGAGTCCAATGGCAAGGACACTAATCAGTTGATTGCTGTGTCCTAGTTGGCAATTCTTCAAAAACACTCTCCAGTTTCTTTAAAATTTGAGTAGACCGTATCCAGCTGTTAATCTGTTTGTGTTGAATGCTATTTATCATTTGGCTTAAACAGGTAAGCAGCAAACACAAAATTTTAAATGTTTCACTTCAGTCCTTGGTTTTCTGTCCAGAGTTCATATCCGAGTCAATTATACTTTACAATTTGACAAATTAAAATATTTGCTTCCATTAGTTGTCTCATAAAAAGTATTTTATAATAGCGTCAACGTTCCTGCCTCTGTTCGACTGATCGAAGCTTCATAATGTCCCCAGTTACGTTGAGAAGTTCAGATACTGGTAATATGTCCCAAAGTGGCAAATAATGTCGCTGGCCATTCTGAATTGTATAATAATCTTTATTGCCGCAAGTAGACTTGCATTAACACTTCAATTAAGTTACTGTGAAAAGCCCCTAGTCGCCACACTAGAATCCAGAATGGTATTTGCCATTTAGATTTGAGACTTGGAGCATGCCAGTCTCATTTTCCCTTTGAACCACCTTTTATAACCTCCAACATATTAATAGTTCTAAAAACCTTAATTATTTAACACAGTATACCTTTGAACCAAGCTCTTACCTGCCCATCGAGGATAAAATCAGCATCAATTATATTGTTTTGATTAGCGGTGTACATGATGGCGTCACTGAGGTTAAATATCAAGAGTATATTTAAACTTGATGGCTAATAATCAAGTGGACAAATTTCACACCTCAACATTAGCTAGGACTGACTTTTTAAAACAATATAAGTTACATTCAGTACTGTTGTGTTTACAGTTCAAATGTAATGCAATTTTAACCTGGGGCTTTCAGTCTTGTTCCTCTGATCTGAGCACAGATGTAAAATCTCATCTGTGTAGTAGATTGGTTGTTGTAGACCAGAGAGTGCCATCCATCTGATGTGCTCAATTTTACCTGGAGATGATTTGTTGATAATTACAAGCTATGGTTTTTGACCTCTTTAGTCATCCTATCCTTTTTTTTAAATTTATTGTTTTATAAATTTATAGAGTACCCAATTCATTTTTTCCAATTAAGGGGCCAATAGTGTAGCCAATTCACCCACCCCGCACATCTTTGGGTTGTGGGGGCGAAACCCACGCAAACATGGGGAGAATATGAAAACTTCACGCGGACAGTGATCCAGAGCCGGGACTGAACCTGGGACCTTGGTGCCGTGATGCAGCAGTGCTACCCACTGTGCCACCATGCTGCCCCCTTTAATCATCCTATCCTACCAATTACTGTAGACATTGATTTGCCATCAGTTTATGCTGACATTGTGGGAAAAGGCTTGCCACGTGACTAAAAATCTACATAATCTCATGGACTTTCTCCGGAGATTCAACACATCACTTTCTTTCACTTTCCAAATTGTATTCTTACAATCTTTTTCTTTAGACATGATCCCTAAAAGTTTTAAAGATGACCAGCAAGATTCCAACAAAATTGTGCTTGGTTGCTGTTTGTTTTTATGACTCCCAATTGATTGTAATTTGAAGCTATTTGCAGTTACTGTACTATTGGCATATTGAAAAACCAGAATGTGCACACTGCTACTTTTAAATGAGCTTGTGCAGATCTTTACTGTCTTATTGGTGACCTATATTTTAAAAATGACACTCCCATGTATTTCAGTGCTTTGGTAGGCAGTGAGCAGCAAAGGGCCAGTGATTGTGGCTTGCTGCAGTTTTAATTTTTAACAAAATAGTTCAACATTGTGATTTACAAATATTGCAATCTTAATTTTTCAGCTTGAACTAAGTGACAACAGGATATCTGGGGGTCTTGAAGTTCTGGCAGAAAGGACCCCAAGCCTTACACACTTAAACCTCAGTGGAAATAAAATCAAGGATATTAACACTCTGGAGCCTTTGGTAAGAAATTAGTAGTAGATGCGTGGTGAAGCCCTGTACTACATGCAGCTTGACAAGACTTAGCTGGTTAGAATTATGGCTATTACAGGTCAGCAGTTATCCATTGTTGTTGAGTGATATACTGAGTGGGAATATTTCAAAATGGTTGGGGGGGGGGGGGGGGGGGGGTGCATTTGGAGCTACTGACAACTCAGTCCAGTCTCGCCTTCTGGACCAGGCGTAGACACCTGGCATCAGCTGAGTCTGAAGCCAACTGTGTCTGATTAACTTCTCCACATTTATTTTGAGTATTATTGGTTATAACTTATTGTAATTATTTAAACAAACAAGCCTTGTCAGATGAAAATGAATTGTTATCTCAGGAATTGGCTCCCTTTGTTGGAAACTTAATTCTGGTGATTTACAACTGGATTGCTGGAATATCATTTGAAAATATAATTCTAGGCCAAATTTCACAAATACGGTAAAGGGCACCAACACTGTGGAACGATGTACATTTGACACCTAGTGGCTGCATTTAATCTATGTAATCTTTATTAGTGTCACAAGTAGGCTTACATTAACACTTCAATACAGTCACTGAAAATCCCCTTGTCGCCACACTCCGGCGCCTGTGTGGGTACACAGAGTATTGAGGATGTCTAAGTTACCTAACAGCACGTCTTTCGGGACTTGTGGGAGGAAACCGGAGCACCCAGAGAAAACCCACACAAACACTGGGAGACCGTGCAGACTCCACACACACTGATCCAAGTCGGGAATCAGAACCTGGTATCCAGGCGCTGTGAAGCAACAGTTCTAACCTCTGGGCTACCGTGCCGCCCATCTGTTAATTGCTTGTCCCCACTATGGCCACTAATATGCATTAACCTGAACACAGGCCCTTTCAAAGTCTGCGCTCCTGCAAGGGCCATCTTTGTGGCCTGAGGTAATGGCATTTTTGTGGACAGTTATGTTCTGTGGAACAGGATTTGAATGGAAAACGGTAGCACTGTGGATAGCACAATCGCTTCACAGCTCCAGGGTCCCAGGTTCAATTCCAGCTTAGGTCACTGTCTGTGCGGATTCTGCACATCCTCCCCGTGTGTGCGTGGGTTTCCTCTGGGTGCTCCGGTTTCCTCCCACAGTCCAAAGATGTGCAGGTTAGGTGGATTGGCCATGATAATTTTGCCCTTAGTGTCCAAAATTGCTCTTAGTGTTGGGTGGGGTTACTGGGTTATGGGGATCGGGTGGAGGTGTTGACCTTGGGTAAGGTGCTCTTTCCAAGAACCGGTGCAGACTCGATGGGCTGAATGGCCTCCTTCTACACTGTAAATTCTAATTCTATAAATATCCAATTCCATTTTAGCTCCTTGGGTAGAGAAAGGGTATTTTGTTGCTTGTGTTTATTAGGTGGTCTGGTTTACTTTGTTGCTTTGGCGGGGAGAGAGAACAAAAAGGGGAAGGAACATAACTTAAAAGACTTACGCACTGATAATTCTGAACACATGATAGAAATGCATTGGTGGACTAGGATAACCTAAAGCAATTCGGGGCAAATTTTGCAGTGCAAATCAAGTAATAGTAGGTCATTTAGTCTAATGTCAGTTGTATTAGGATCCACAATTCTCGACCAAATTCGTTACCTTTAACTTGTCAATTATTCTTTAAAATGCTACGTCGTATTTATCAAAACTAAATTTTGAAAGAATGGATAATTGGATAGATAATGGGGCAGGTGTGCAAGTATAAAACTTTTAACAGGTTTTCATTAACATATCTAAGAGCAGTCTTTAGAACTATTGTGGCATGTGTAAGAAAAGTAGTGACATAGAAAGTTGATGAACAGGAACTGCAGGACTCGAGTTAATGGGTGTTGCTCAGAAAAACGAGAGTAGGTGCACATTATGTAAAAATGTTGACGGGTGTGGATAAACCGATAAATGCATAGTATTAAATGCCATTCTTCGATAATGCAATTGGATAGATCCATTTTAAAAAGCAGGCCCAGACTTTGGGATCTGAAAATAGGATCATAAGCCTACTGGACCCAATGAGGCAAGATACAAAAGCATCAGTTAGAACTAAGTTAAAACTTAGTTTTGGGTTCTCCATTATAGAAAGGACATTAATGTTATAGGGACAATACAACATACCTGTATAATAATAAATGCAAATGAATCAGGACACTGGGATCAGAGACTATCATGAGGAGAAATTATTTCCACTGGAGCAGGGGAGGCCAAGAGTAGATCTGATGGAAATTGTTTGAAGGTTATGAAAGTTTTGACAGGGTCCCCATCCATCACAAGTTTTTTTTTTTTACTGTAGCCCTCAAATTTAGTTTAAATATAGAGGAAAGTTATGCTCCAAATGTCATTATATCCACGTTACTGGTTTGCAATTAATGGCATACCACAAAGCATTAGAAATGCCTGGTGCCATTAGCTTCTCCAATAAAAAGGCTTCCACAGTTAATGACAGATTGTCTAAATTCTTTCTACTCCTTGAGGTCTCCTGATTGTGTACAGGAGTATACAGCTATTGTAATGGAGACACTACATTTCCTTGGAGTTAGCATTGTCGTTACAGCAACTGCTACATTTCAAAATGATTTTGTTTGCTGGAATGCTTTGGGGTGTTTTGAAATACTAAGCGCAATATGAATGCAAATCTTATCATTTTGAGCTGAAGTAACAGAATCATTTGCATTCACTCATCTGAATATTTTCCAGTTTTTGTTATAAGTAAGCTTTCCCCAAATCTCCTGAATAAATTAACCCGTGATCAAAAGAATATTGTTTAATTTAAATTTGAGGTGGCACATCCTCCATTTTAATTTACATTGCCATAAACCTTTCTTGAAAATTGTATGTGAAAGAGAAAGCTCCTGCCCAGTTTCCAGGTGTGAGGATAAATTGATATTTGATGTGCATGGAGTGTTTTTTTTTAGAAAATATAAATTGTTACAGTAGGTTCTATGTAATAGATAGAATCCAGTAGGTTGAGAGAATGTGCAAACTCCCCACAGACAGTCACTGAAGGCCACTAACCCGGGTCCCTGGTGTTGTGAGAAAGCAGTGCTAACCCCCGTGCCACCCAGATATTGAACTTTGATGGGATCCAGCCAAATTGAACAATATCTGATGTATTGCTTTCTCCCATGCTCCTTGGGAATATGATTGAAATAAGCATGATGTGTTATTTTCAGAACACAATCACAGATACTCAAATTTATTTTCTTGTTCAACAGAAGAAACTTCTGAATTTGAGGAGTCTTGACTTATTTAACTGTGAAGTGACTAACTTAAATGACTACAGAGATAGCATGTTCAAGCTGCTCCCCCAGCTCACATACCTTGATGGATATGACCAGGATGACCAGGAAGCACCAGATTCAGATGTGGAAGGAGATGGCGACTGTCTAGATGATGAAGATGACGATGATGATGATGAGGATAATGAAGATGGTAGGTTTTTGCCAAACGGTCTGAGCTGATAATGTGCAAAACCTGAAGGGCTTCTATAATTTTGTATTGCCAGACTAATTAATCTGGTAACTAAATAACTTCAATTGTCCCACTTTGTAAAGGAGTCCTGGAAGTCTCCTCGGTCTGAAAGCTGTCTTCACTAAAGGGCTGATATATTTGCTGATGAGATGATAATACTGATAAATGAAATATGTTCCAAAGGAAGTAACCTTTCCCATTTGATTAATTAACTTCTTTGGATGAGTGACATGGCCATGTAAATTATTAAATGTAATAAATATTTGTTAATATTCATAGTGCAATGTTAAAATTATGGATAAGCTTTGGGAAATATTTCCTTGTTCTCAGCTGAAAAAATTATTTCTTGGCAAATGACATTCAAAAGCTGAGCCAGTATTTACTCTAGGCATTTATTAGTAGGCCCAAATTTTTGAGTTCACCTGCCTTTAAATAGTGCTGCTGCATTTCAAGATAAGTGTGTAGACTTGAAATCCACCAATTTGCTTGACTCCAGATATTTGTATGAGCTGGGTAGCTCCCAAGTGTACAGTGTGGGGAATTTGTATGAGACACTAGTTTGTCTTGCACAATGTGCTGATGGTCCTGAAATTTCAAGAATACGCAACACAGTGACCTGTAACTTCTTCCGAGTGATCCCCTCCATCGGGGTGCCACTCTGGATGAATATCCCTCTTTGTAATTCCAAAGCCCCTGTCTCGTCCAACCTTCCTCGCTCAGGATGGGAGAGACCAGGAGCAGCGAAGTATGCACCAACTATGCCAAGAGTGGGGGTTGGGTCAGGGTGGTGTGCTTTCTTGGCGTTATTTTGGTAGAGGAAAAATGCTTTTGGGTTAAGATGTAGATCTAACGTCTTGCACGAAATTAACTCACCAACTTCTATAATTTCTGTAGTTGAAGAGGAGGAGGATGAAGATGATGAAGAGGGAGAATTTGATGTCTTGGATGAGGAAGATGAAGATGAACTTGACGGAGAAGACGATGATGACGATGATGAAGATAGTGCAGATGAAGATGTAAGTGACTAATCATGTAAAAAAAAAAATCATACCTTGGGGTTTATTTTGTGTAGGTTATATTCATAAATATTTTCACCCAAGAGTATGAAAGCATTGTGACGCTGTTATTGTTACAGTTTAGCCTGACATGAAACTGATTTATTTTTTGTTTCTCATTTAGGATGATGAGGATGAAGAAGCTGAAGATGGTGATGAGGAATCCAAAGGTAATTTTTTAAGAAACACTTGGCTAGTTTAGACTTGATCAGTTGTCCTTGTATACATCCATTCTGCATTTAACACCCCACCCACTCGCAGTCCTGACCTCTTTCTGACTTTATTGTTGCCTCCTCTTTCCTTAACATTTTGTCTCCTAACCTACTTAATCCACCTCCAATGTTTCATAGAATTAACAGTGCAGAAGGAGGCAATTCGGCCCATCAAGTCTGCACCGGCTCTTGGAAAGAGCACTCTACCCAACCCCACACCTCCACCCTATCCCCATAACCCAGGAACCCCACCCAACACTAAGGGCAATTTTGGACACTCGGGGAAATTTAGCACGGCCAATCCACCTAACCTGCACACCTTTGGACTGTGGGAGGAAACCGGAGCACCAGGAGGAAATCCACGGGGAGCAAGTGCAAACTCCACACAGACAGTGACCCAAGCCGGGAATTGGACCTTGGAGCTGTGAAGCAATTGTGCTAACCACTGTGCTACCATGCTGCCCCTAATATGTCAACATAGCCCAGAAAATAAGTCTTGACATGTATACACTGTCACATCCACTTATACCCATTTAATGAGATCAACTTTGACATAAATTAACTTTCTACAAACATTTTTAACTATATCTCTAAACAGTAATCTGCGCAAATTATGTTGAATATTCTATGAAAATTATGTATTTATTCTAAACAGACACCTCTGCTTTCATATACACGCATTTCTTGTCATCAATGCTAACGTTTAAATTTTCTGTGCAGCAGTTGGCTGGATCACTTGAAGGTGGAATAATTGCTGTGTTTCTTAAGAATCTAAAGATACATTTCAGGACAATCTGACGCAGTCCATTTTTTCCTATCTTTTAATTTTAAGAACCAAAACATTCCCTAAATGCTTTATGGCAAAAACTTAATAACAATTAATTGACTGTAGGGAAAGAAGAGGATGAGTGAAGGAGTCTGGGAGGAGGCAATGAGGTGAAGAGTTTGAGGACTGTTGGTTCAGAAGAAAAACTGATACCAGAATGACTGCCAATGCTCCTTGACCCTGAGATCAGTTTCTAGTAATTCAATTAGACTGAGTATTCTGTTCCATCATGGCAATAACATTTTGACTATTTAAGTCATGCAAGTTTTGCTGTAGTACCTTTGTGTAAAGGGCAAATAACCTTGAATCTATTAACTTAAATTGCAGCAAATCTTTTATAGAACAGTACAGCACAGAACAGGCCCTTCGGCCCTCGATGTTGTGCCGAGCAATGATCACCCTACTCAAACCCACGTATCCACCCTATACCCGTAACCCAAACAACCCCCCCTTAACCTTACTTTTTAGCACACTACAGGCAATTTAGCATGGCCAATCCACCTAACCTGCACATCTTTGGACTGTGGGAGGAAACCAGAGCACTCGGAGGAAACCCACGCACACACGGGGAGGACGTGCAGACTCCGCACAGACAGTGACCCAGCCAGGAACTGAACCTGGGACCCTGGAGCTGTTAAGCATTTATGCTAACCACCATGCTACCGTGCTGCCCAAAATCTATTTGTATCTTATTTTTAATATGTTCCCAATATAATTTGAATACTCCGCCTCCATCTAGGCTTTTCATTGCAACGATCACTTAACTAAAGCTTCATGTCCTAATATGTTTGAACAAATTCTTCCTTCACAGAAACTGTCCAAGGCCAGAAACGAAAGAGGACCCAAGAGGATGAGGAGGAAGAGGATACTGAAGATGATGAATGAGCCCAATAAATGTATAGACTGTGACTGTGGTTGATATTCGCATCAAGTGACATTCCTCTGAGGCAGTATCTGTAGCTATGGCGATGTATATTTATGAAAAATATATTTCATGAGCTGTTTTGTTTTAAAAGTGCATTTATAATAACTGATTATAACATTTCTGACACGTTGGATAAAGCATCGGATTGCTGGGGGTCTGGAATGTTGCCTTAGATTGGTCAGAGTTGCCACTGTTAAACCAAAGTTGTACCATGAAAACTTGGGTAGTGGTGAGTTTTGTTCATAATCTCTCCCCTTTAACTCCCATAAGAATCAGTTAGTGCCCCATCCCACCAACCGTGTGACTTTTTTAGGCAAGGAGTTTCCCGCCAGTATTTGTTTTTCTTCACTCGCACACATTCTTTCTCTCTCTCGCCCCCTCCCCGAGATTGGTATTCCAAAGAGTGATAAAGGAGCTTGAGTAGCTGGTATTTCTAAACTATTAATTTTTTGAAGGGCGCAAGTGCTCCATGGCCTTAGCTAGTAGAATGCTATGACTTCAAACTAATAAGCAGGCTGGCTCGCCTAAGTGATTCTTGTGGTAGGCATTCATTTTGTTAATAACACTCACTAAGGGTAGCAGTTATACGTTATTATAAAAACCTGTCTCAAACCTACTGCATTCAGTTTGGAGTTTATGCCATTACTGTGCCTTATAGTGTAGTCGGTCCAGCAGACAATGTTTTTGTTAAATGTGGTTGGGATTATTCAGTTGTCGCTGTGTGTTAGGGTGTACAATAAGACAGCCTGTGCAATCTGTCAGAAATGTCTTTTTTTAAACTCCAGTCTCCATTATTGACTACTTATTGTTTTGGCATTTCCATAGCAACAGAACTGATGCAAGAGTGGTGAGCAGAAGTGTTTTAAGAAGCTGTCTTTTTCAGAAACCTGAGTATGAAAGAAAATCTATTCCATAACTATAATTAAGGTATATTTTGTAGTTGCAACTGCCCGACACTTAATGGTGTTCTAACTTTTGGTGCTGGGCTCATTGTTATCTAATGTTTCTCTTAAAATGGATCTGGTAGAAATGGCACCAGTAGTTGAATAGAAATCCAAAAATACCAAGAACTTTGCTACAGGTATACCAGATTTTCTGAAAAAGGTTGTTCAGTTTTTAATTACAAATGCAAAAAAACCCTATAAAGAGGAAAGTAAATGGCTTTCAATTATTTGTATAAACTCGGTCAACAGTCTCTTTGTATTATAACAGTATATTATGGAATTAGTTCTAGATACCCATTGAAAAATGGATATTTATAAACTCTGGGACTTTTTTAAAAGAAAACTAAATGTTGAGATTAGAAACTAGGTAATTTGTTACTTTTATTTTTAGTGTGGTGTGAATTTTTTAGAGAAAAATGAATTTGAATATAAATTTTCAGTGTAGTAACTTTACAAATGTATTAAGCTTTGAAATGTTGCTGTTCAGGTTATTTCTGTACAGAAAGTAAGTTCAGAAGACCGATTTCATGTTAATGTATCTAGTTTTGTTATAAATTTTCAAAATAAATGGGTTTTTAATAAATAGGTTTTTTTTACTTTTAGTTGCAGGCCAGCTGTATGTCTCCTGAAGTTGAGTTAATGAGCTAAATGTTCCCCAATTCTCAGCAAGTGTGGCTCCTGAGTCATCACTGAGTAAATTCGGAATGACTGCAATTTTTCTTCTTGGACATCCTGTCTGGTTCAGATTTGAAGCTCAATGAACAGTAAATATTTGAAACTGCCTTGTTATTAGTGATGGTGACTGCGTTGTATATTTTTAAATTAATTCAAACATGCGGAGAATGTGCAAACTCCACATGGACAGTGACCCAGAGCCAAGATCGAACCTGGGACTTTAGCACCGTGAGGCAGCAGGGCTAACCACTGCGCCACCGTGCTGGCCCGACTGCATTGTAGAAAGATCAGTGAGGTGCCACATTCTGGAGTTTTTAAAATTCTTTCATGGGTTGTGGCATCCTTAATTGCCCTTGAATTGGGTGGGCATTTTAAGAGTCAAGCACATTATTGTGGATCTGGAGTCACATTTAGGCCAGACCAGGATTGCAGATTTCCTTCCCTAAAGGACATGGTGAACAAGGTGGGTTTTTTTATGACAATCGACAATGCTTTCATAGTCACCATTTTTTAAAAAAATAAATAAATTTACAGCACCCGATTTTTTTTTTGTTTTTTTTTCCTTCTTCAATTATAGGGAAATTTTGAGTGGCCAATTCACCTATCCTGCACATCTTTTGGGTTGCGTGGGTGAGTCCCACGCAGACACGGGGTGAATGTGCAAACTCCACACACACTGACCCGGGACGGGGATCGAACCTGGGTCCTCAGCGCCTTAAGGCAGCAATGCTCACCATTCCGCCCCCTTCATCGTCACCATTTGACACATAATTCCAGAATTTTATTGAATTCAAATTTTGCTAATGCTCCTTCCTCAGGTGCAGTGCTCTGAAAGCTAGTGATTCGAACAAACCTGATGGACTTTAACCTGGTGTTGTAAGACTTCTTACTGTGTTCACACCAGTCCAACGCCAGCATCTCCACATCATTGTGTAACATTGCTCTAGGTTCAACCTCAGCTATAGAGTACTGCACCCAGTTTCCGGTGCCACACTTTGGGAGGAATGAAGGCATTGGAATGAGGGCAGAAAAGATTCTCAAAAAAATGGTTCTAGCGATTAGGGACTTCAGTTGTACAGTTAGACTGGAGAAGTTAGGACTGTTTTCCTCGGAGAGAAGTTCTGATAAAGGTATGCAGAATCATGAGGGTCTCAACAGAGTAGTTGGGGAGAAACTTCCAGTCAATGAGACCAAGAGCACAGATTAAAAGTAATTGGCAAAAGCAATGCAAGAGCTTTTAGATGCAGCAAGTGGAAGGCTTCTGGAATGCACTCCTTATCAAAAAATTCCAAAATCCACACCGACGTGACGAGTGTGAAACTCCACAAGGTTCTGGGAAGGTTCCTATGCACCGCACATGTGCAGGTCCCGACACACTGGATGCACATTATATTCTGAAATCTGATACACTTGAGCCTCGAGCATTTCAGATAAGGGATGCTCAACATGTAGTTGGAATTTTTCAGCTCACCTGTGTCTGCCACAAGATTATTTTTTTGTTGAAGACATCTACTGTGGTGGGATTTAAGCCTCAGCCCTCTGAGCATTGCTTAGCTTTTTTGTGGTTTATGAGCTCAGTGACCTATACCTGGAGGTCAGTGTGGTGGAGGCAGGTTTGATCAAGATAGACTTACTTGAAATGGAACAGCACATAGGGTTATTGGGTGAATTGCTGATCCAGAGAGCCAGTCCGCCTGCACTTTTTATTTAATCCGTTAGATTAAAAAATGCCAATAGGATCAGATGAGGTAGAATAAAGAGAAGGTTTGAGTGGAAGACGAATGTGGATCCCATGACCTGTTTGTTATATTCTTTCATTGGCATTCACACCCATATGTTGCAATGTAAAGTTATTAATTGGTGCACATGGCCAATTCAGAATTTGTCAATTATCCATGGTGCTTCTCTTGAAAACAAGATTTGAAATTGTATTTGCCTGTGGAATTGCTTTCAACTGCTCAATGGAGGTTGACTTGAACATATATTTTCATTCACTCACTCCATCCATGATATTCTGATGGGCCTGATCAGTAAAGTGGGCCATTCTACATCCTCCATTAGCACTCTCAAATTTGTGCATTTCATTGCACGTTTATAATACTATTTATTATCACTGCAATTGATGCTTTTTTCTGGTTGGCTGCTGTTTTATCATATTGTAAAATTCCTAACTTCACTGGGTTTTGGTTTCTTTAAAATGCATACTTAAAGAACAATTCAATGCACTAACTAAAGTGCCATGGGAGCCCACGTTTTACCTGCTGGAATGTCCCATCAGCACCATTTCAGGTGTTCTGATGAGGGATGGAATCCAGTTCTGCCAGGTCATGGTCTTGTTTTTGCATGATGTACGCTTCTGGGTGGAAGCAGAATCGTCCTGCTTAAATGGCACTCATTTAATTTTATTAAAGTAGCATCCAAGTGATGTGTTTAAGATTTCTGTATAATTTTCTTCCCAAGTGATAGGGTGTCGGTGAAAATGTAACAACTTGGATTGTGATTTAGGTGCAAAGTTCATTAAAGGTTCAGATAGGGGGAATTGTTCCTGCAGCAATGTTTGTTACTGAAAGGTGGCATTTGCTTCATTTTGGGAAGCCACTCAACTTGAAGGCTGCGATCCTTCCACTTCGTGATCTTCACTGGTTCCCATCGTACTTCTGAGGAACTAAAGCAAGATCAAATGAGGTGAGCTCTTTATCTGTCACAACTGGGAACAAGCAGGGAGGTGACTGAGGAGTGCTGTCTTCGGAGAGTTATTAATCAGTGTGGTGTACTGCAGGAGGACCTCCAGAGCAGGCACTGCTGCCAGTGGGAGGGTGGATGATCATCTTGACCTTTTCATAGACTACTGCACAAGGAGGCCATTTGGCCCAACTGCTTTATGCAGGTGTATATGCTCCATACTTTTCCAATTAAGGGCTCATTTAACATGGCCAATCCATGCACATCTTTGAATTATGGGGAGTGAGACCCATGCAGACATTAGGGGGCAGTATTGTTTCAACCCCCCGCTGGGTGGGAGACTTGCCGGGGCACTGTGTGAATCACGCCGCCCCGACCCCCACATACGTTTCTCCCTCCCACCCCGAAACTAGCGCCGTGCGAATTGCGACAGGCTGCGGCGATTCTCCAGCCCAGATGGGCTGAGCGGCCGCTCCGACACGACATGGTCCCGCAGGCGTTGTCCACCCCTGGTTGCTGTTGGTGGGAACGCTCAGGGGGCGGCCTGTGGCGGGGAGGGGTCTCCTTCACCGATCGGCAGGCCGGCCTCCCCCCACCCCGGGCCTACATTCCGCCAATGCCGGCCCCTGAACACTCACGCCATATTGCGTCGGGGCAATATGGTCTCCGCAAATGCGCAGGATTGAGCTGCCCCAACTGCGCATGTGTGGGTTGGCGCAGCGGTAAGGACGCTGGAATGGCGTGAACCACTCCAGTGCTGTGCTCGCCCCCTGTGGGGGCCAGAATAGGTCGTGCTCGGGCCCTGTTCCCGCCGTCTTGAAACGCGACAGCATAGGCACTTGGTCTGCGGAGCAGAGAATTGCCCCCTAGAAGAATGTGGACTACACAGTGACCCAGGGCCAGGTGGAACCAGGTCCTTGGTGCTGTGAGGCAGCAGTGCTAACCACTGTGCCACCTGACAGACTACTACTTCTAACCCTAATTATAATACCTATAACACAGAAGAAGGCTATTCATCCCATTGAGGCTGCATTCAGTTCCTTTCTCACTCATTGCTCATCAATCTTAAATGTACCTAAAGAAAAATACAGCACAGGAGCAGGCCCACCACGCTTGTATCGTCATGATACCAACCTTTGCCTACCTGACACTGTTGTTAGCATATTCCACATTCTCGTCATTCTTAAGGTAGAGTTTCTCCTGAGTTCCTATTGAGTTTATTAGCCTAGTATTTATAACCACCGTTTCCTCTAATGTTTTCTTTTGCAGTGCGTGGATAATTTAATTTTATGCAGCCATGCACATAAAAGAACTGACTCGCGCATGGTCTGCATGTGGACTTAGGGTTTGCTCCATGAAGGAAACCATGTTTGTGACCCTCTAGTTTCAGACTAGAAAGGTGTAAATACAGTATCCGCTAATCAAATCTTGTCATCACCTTAGAAAACCTAGCAGGTCACCCCCTCAATCTTCTCTTGGAGAAAAGTGCCCCAGATTGTTCTGCCTTTCCCGACAGAAAGATCCTCTTCATACCATACCTTCTCCAGTGCCTGTATATCCTTTTAATAACATGGGGACCAGGATCATTCTATTTAGAACGACTGCACCCATAGTTGAGGTGTTACATTGACGTTTTGGTTCCAAAATGGTATTTGTGACAGAAACATTCTTCTGGAATAACTCATGCCAAATGCCATTTTTGATAGGTTAGTAGCACAGGTGTGTTAAAAGTATGTAGAATGGACAGATGGTGATATCAGTGAGGATGTAACTGATTTGACCCCAATACTGTCCTCTTCGGCCTCGCCATTCCAGCGACTGTCCTCTCCACACGTCGCACAGCTGAAAGTACTTTCAACAGCAGGAAGAATTCTGACACTCGACCCATGCTATTTAAATTATCTTCAATCATTTCCAAGGTAGTTGAACATTAAGATTCGCTGGTTCTGTCTTGAGTATTTAAAAATAAATGTAGAGTACCCAGTTGTTGTTTTTACCCCAATTAAGGGGCAATTTGGTGTGGCCAATCCACCTACTCTGCAAATCTTTTTGGGTTGTGGGATGAGACCCAAGCAGACACGGGGAGAATGTGCAAACTCCACATAGACAGTAACTTGGGGCTGGGATCGAAGTCGGGTCCTTAGCACTGTGAGGCAGCAATGCTAACCACTGCACCACCGTGCCACCCAGACTCTGTCTGAGTTTGTATAAGTGCTTGATGGTTTCCAGAGTTGTTTAACGTCGACAGGGAAAGATTCTTCAGGCTAATCAATATCTGTTTCATACTTCTCAACAGTTCTGGTCTGGGTCTCAGTCATAAAGCTTTAAGATACCATCCCCTTGGCCTGCAGCATGGGAAGGAGATTGAGCAGAGAAAACTCAGAAGAGAACAATAGGAAGAAAAGAAAGCCATTCTTCTTGAGGCCACCTCTTATGTTTTTCCAGCAATATTTCTCTGATCTCAACCTAAGCCAGGAACATTGTGTTCATCGCCTCCATTTCACAAAGGAAGTGGATCATGGAAATCTGCCACCGCTTTGTCAGCAGACCTGCTGCTTCAGGGCAGGACAAGAAGATAACTACTGGTGGTTGTGAAGGTGACTGTGGCCTTTAATTTATTTGCATCAGAGTTGTTGCAGGCTGGAGAAGGCAACATCTCCCAGTTCACCATCCACTGCGGCAGAAGGAAAGTGGCTGTTGATCTTTATGTCAGGAGAGGGGAGTTGTGTTCTCTCTGACCAAAACGAAGCAGGCAAAGCATGAAACATGGCTTTAGTTCTGTAGAAGGGTCAGAAGGTCTCGAGACCATCCTGCTTCGAGACCTGATCAGCCACCACAGTGGGATTTAAACCCATGACCCCAGAACAATAATCCACCCAGTGACATTACCACTAGGCCACTGCCTCTCCCTCTCGAAACGGGGGTTAACTGTATTTCTCTCTCTGCAGATGCTGGCAGACCTGAAATTATCCAGTATTTTCTGTTTTTATTTATGAACATGACTTGGCCTGGTTCATAGGCTTCTCCGTCAGCTGCACATACATGGGTTTACAGGTGCTGCATATAAAGACTCCACTCCCTAACTGTCCAGTTGGTGTGGGACCATCTTCAGCACAATCATGTTGATGGACGTTCAATATCCTCGCAGCAGTCTTGATGCCTTTTATTCTGCATCAGTCAACAGTCCTCTCAGCTCTGGAGTCCCACATCAAACAGGTGTACCTACTGGATGATGAGAGCTGTCTGCCTAACACCTGGGTCATGCACCAGTGCAGAACCCAACCACACATCACCAGCCTGCACATAATGACAGTCATACTGTCGCACACATCATGGAGCAGATGATTGGTGCGTTCAAGCAACATTGCTGCCCGGATCATGATGGAGGAGCCTTTCAGCACTCACTGGAGCATGTGTTCTGATGCGCCGTGGCCCACTGTATCCTGCACAACCTGTCCATCACAAGGGCACACTTTTATCACCAGAGACACCAAGTAGTTCCAGAGCAAGGGGAGGACCAGGAGGAAGGGAAGAAACAACCAACAAATCCCCTATCTGGGCAAACCACACATTCCCTTCCGTTTCATCCAACTGTGGTTCCATTGAGCACAACCTCCATTTTGCAACAGTAATGACTCTTTCCTCTAACATTGACCATCACATAGTCCTCTTGACCACAACTCTGAATTAAAAGCCACCAGAAAACAATGTTTCCAAATCATTTGTACCAAACGAACCATCCAATATTTCAACCCTGTGCTTGTCTTGTTTCTTTGCTGACCTACTGCTCCTCTGCACTGCCACCTCAGGCACTGCAGCATAGTGGGTGGAAGACCGCAGGTTGTCTTACAGGATGGTCTCAAGCAACTCTGGACCCAGAAGGCTCAGCTTTGGACTGTACCACCTTGACATTGGCAGCAGGAGTCTGGACTGGCTAACTGGCAGGCAATAACAGGGACACTGGTGGTGTACGGAAGATGACTTTTATCGCCCTGAGAGAAGACAATATGTTTGTGCTCAATGGCGACACTGCCATTTTCCCATGACAGACCTCAACAATCGCAGCAATTTGAAGTATGGATTGCTGGACTGTTGCAAGACCCTGATCATTGCTTCCCTGCTAGCATTGACAGCAATGGCAATCTGGTCCCAATTCCCTCTCGGAATCAGCCTGTCCGGGCTCCTTAGCCCCCTCTAGGTAGGCAGCCTTCCTCCTCTTGCACCAAGGACTCCAGTGCTGCATCGTAAAGTCCTGGAGCACGTTCTCTGCGCAGTTATGCCACTGTCATTCTTCCTCTTGATTAGATACCTTTCCACAGCCACTTCCAGAACCTGCAGCAGCCAGTTTGCAACTCCTCTTTACCTTTAACTAGTGCAGAATAGCTTTACACTGTGCTAGCCTTGGAAAGTCTTGAGCTCCCTGTTGAGATGCTCAACATTTCAACAGTGCATTTATGTAAACTGATGCCTGCCTTCCAATCACTTACCCTTTGGCAAATGAGGAATAAGAAACAGCCCTATGGTTTTGTCAGAAGGCAGGATTCCCAAAGTCCAAACTTTTATTGGATTCTGTCGAGCCCACCATGCTCCTGCCCTCAGTTGTGTTGCCTAGATAGCATGTCATTCTGAGGGGGACACTGAAACCTAGGAAGGACTGCTGGGAAAGACACCCAATTTATTTTAAATGCTCGTAAGGGAGAAAATGGCCATCTTTATAAAGGTGATGAATCCACTTTGGGGACAGTTAACCTTGTTTCAGGCGCAATCTGGACCTCCCTAAAGCCCAGTATGGGATCCACACCAACTCTCAGCTGTCTTGGTTTCTAATGATCCTGTTGGGTGACATACTACAGAATTCTGGGGGTAACCTGGACACACCCCCATGGCACAACACAGCACCAAGTGACATAGCTTGCTGAAAATGTACAGGAGTGGCCAAAAGTCATCTGGTCTTTCCCCTGATTACAATTGGGACACAGTAGTGCTGGGTATGGAAACCCAGCTTTCTGCCATGCTGCACCCCATCCTCACTTCACCAATTTCAGGTTACATGTTAGCATCCAGAAATTCATATTTAAACCTCAAATGATGGAACAGTCGTTGTGAAATCCATTCCGTAAAGTTAATACTTGCTCTGATCTTGTCTTTCTTATCTCCTTTTTCATACACACACATGCCCAAAGGCATGAAACCCCAGTCACTCAGAATGTATTTCAAAATGAACAATTTCAAATATCAAATACAAGGCTTCACTTCTCACACTTGCTCCTTTCCACTGGGGAAATCACTTCAATATCGTGGTTTAGAAATTACACCCGACGCACCATCACCAACGAGAAACACCATGGGAAAGGACATCAACTGGTTCAATAAATTGGGTGCAGTTGTATTTCAACGTTGTCTGCAAAGTGGCTTTCACAAAGTCAGCTTTCCACGTGTACGCAGACTTTACCCAACTCCACCTCACCACTATCTCTCCCCACTCTCTCGAAATTGTCAGGCTGCTTGTCTGGTATCTGGACGAGGAGGAATTTCCTCCAATTAACTATGGGCAAGACTGAAGCCATTGCATTTGTCCCCACTGCAAACTGAGTTCCCTAGCTGCCATCTCCCCATCTCCTGGCAACTTCTGAGGCGGAACCAGACTGTTTGCAACCTTGGTGTCGTATTTGATCCCACGATGAGCTTCAGAATACATATCTGTGCCATCACTAAGAATGCCTAGTTCCACCTCCGTAATATTATCTGAATTTTAATAGTCCTCTGACCTGGCATAGAGTCACGATGGCACAGAAGGGGGCCATTCAGCCCATCGAGTTTTTATTGTTTAACAGGGTGGGAGTGTCACTGTTGCTCAACCCCATTTGCCCTTGAAAAGTGGTGGTGAACTGCCTTCTTCAACTCATCGTCCATCTGGTGTTGGAACACTCACAGTGCTGATCGGAAGGATTTTGACCCAGCAACCGGGGCAAAAGATAATATTGTTCCAAATCAAAATGGTGTGTGGTACGGAGGGGAACTTGAAGACAGCGGTGTTCCCATGCGCCTGCTGCCTTTATACTTCGAGGTGGTAGAACCCGCAAGTCTGGAAGGTGCTATCAAAGTACCTTGGTGAGTTCTTGCAGTGCTTCTGGAGAGGCAGAAGGGCCGTGGTGTTGTCACTGAACTAGAGACCCGAGACACGGCTCTGAATCCCATCATGGCAGAATGGTGGAATTTGAATTCAATAAAAAGCTGGAATTAAAAGTCAAATGATGACCACAAATTGATTGTCATAAAAACCCACCTGGTTCACTAATGTCCTTTAGGAAAGGAAATCTGCCGTCCTTACCTGGACTTCCTGACTCCAGATCCACAGCAATGTCCCAGACTCCGAAACAGTCTAGCAAGCAACTCAATCCAAGGACAAATTGGAGTGGGTGGGAAATAAATGCTGGTCTATCCACTGATGCCCACAGCCCATGAATAATAAAAACAATACATTGCTGTCAGTGGTGGAGGAACGGAAAGTTTAACGTAGTTGATGGGGTGTCAATCATGCCGGCTGCTTTTTCTTGGATAGCTTTGAGATTCTCAAATGTTGTTGAAGCCACACTCATTCAGACAAGTGGAGAGTATTCCATTACACTCCTGAGTTGTGCCTTGTATATGGTAGACAATTTAAAGACAATTTAATTATGAAGTTGTGTAGGAGCTGATGTGTTAGGCAGGTTGGGTCGACGTGGACTGCACTTGATGCAGTGTAGCGAGAGACAGACCTCTAACACTGGATAAGATCCAACACAATTTTATTTAACGTCTTAACTAATATACATGTTCAACTGTGGGTTGGCACTATACTGAACTGACTGGAGACCTAGTACTAGCCTGACCAGACTTACTAGCTACCGCATGGTGTTTGCACTGGCTAGCTCACAAACTCTGACTGTCTCAGTGGCTGGGTCCAGAGAGAGCGGGAAACCTAGTGCCCTCTGGCTTTATAGTGGTAGTGTCCTGTCTGGTGATTGGCTGCTCTGTTCTATGTACTTACAGGTCATCCTGTGTGTCAACCACTGCCTGTCTGAACTCCATTATATACATAGAGGCATGTATATTATGACATCTCCCCTGCTTTAAAAAAAAATATTTAGGTGCGTGTGGATATGTATATGTGCCTGACTATATACAAAATGTGTCAAAATGAACTTATATACATAGGAAGGTGTCGCTAGTGCAGATATAAGGCAGATGAAACAATATTTACAGAGGTCAAAACGATGAGGTCGCTGCAGGGGTGGATCGGGGCCGCCTACACTTGGATAGGCGGGACCGCTGCCGTCACGGTGGTCGCAGGGGCCGGCAGGATTGCTGGTAGATCGGTGGCCTCGTGGTAGGGCATGTCCAGAGGAAGCATTGTGGGTGACGGGGCACTTCGGTCAGGTGGCGAGTGTGGAACTCTACGCAGTGCCCATCTGTTGCGCCGTAGCAGGGAGCCATCCGCCATGCGGACAAGGAACGATCTCGGGGCCACTTGCTTGACCACCACAGCTGTGGCTGACCAGCGGCCCTCAGGCAGCTGTACACAAACATGATCAGCTCAGGTAGATCCGTGGCATGAGCATCATATGTGGATTTCTGTTGGGCCCGAGACTGCTGCATTTTCTGTACGACCGTGAGGTGGTCAAGGTCTGGAACATGGGTGGCTGGAACCGTGGTCCTCAGAGTGCGATTCATGAGCACCTGCACTGGAGACAACCCAGTGGACAGTGGGGTTGCCCTGTATGCCAGCAGTGGCAGGTTGAAGTCGGAGCCTGAGTCTGCAGCCTTGCATAGCAACCGCTTAACAATGTGGACCACTTTTTCGGCCTTCCCGTTTGACTGCAGGTAGTGGGGGCTGGAGGTTAGATGACGGAAGTTATAGGACCGTGCAAAATCAGACTATTCCTGGCTGTAAAAGCAGGGACCATTGTCACTCATCACCGTGAGCGGTATCCCATGCCTGGCGAACGTTTCTTTGCAGGCTTTGATCACCGCCTTTGACGTGAGGTCGGACAGTTTCACCACTTCTGGGTAACTGGAAAAGTAGTCGACCAGGAGGACGTAGTCATGCCCCTTGGCGTGGAAAAGGTCAACACTGACTTTGGACCACGGAGAGGTCACTATCTCATGTTGCAGCAAAGTTTCTTTGGGTTGAGGTGGCTGAAATTTATGACATGTAGGGCAGTTGAGGACTGTGTTGGCAATGTCCTGGCTGATGCCCGGCCAATAGACTGCCTCCCGAGCTCTGCGTCGGCATTTCTCGTGGAATTGGCCGAGCACCATAGCTCGCATGCTCTGAGGAATCACAATCCTGTCGAGCTTCAGGAGGATGCCGTCCACCACCGTCAGGTCGATCTTTACGTTGTAGAACTGGGGACATTGTCCCTTCTGCCAGCCATTTGTAAGGTGCTGCATCACACGCTGCAGCAGAGGATCCTTGGCGGTTTCCTCACGAATTTGGATCACCCGCTCATCAGAGACCGGAAGGTTGGTGGCACACAATTGCACTTGCACTTCTATGTGGCAGATGAAGTCAGTTTGTTCACACGGTGTGGTAATGGTCCTGGATAGGGCATCTGCAATAATGAGCTCTTTGCCTGGCTTGTAGAAAAGTTCAAAGTCATAGCAGCGTAGCTTGTGGAGGATTCGCTGTAACCGAGGCGCATGTCATTGAAATCCTTCTGGATAATGTGGACTAGTGGCCTGTGGTCCGTCTCTACTGTAAATTTTGGCATGCCATACACAGTCGCGAAACTTGACTATTCCAGTTAGGAAGCCCAGACGAATCTGAGCATACCGTTGCTCAGTGTGCGTCATGGCCCTGGAGGCATACGCCACTGGAGACCAGGACGAGGAGTCATCTCGTTGGAGGAGCACCGCCCCAATGCCATCCTGGTTTGCATCAGTGGATATCTTGGTTTCCTTGGTAGGGTCGAAGAACGCCAGAACCGGGGCTGTGGTGAGCTTCGCTTTCAGCTCATGCCATTCCTCTTCATGCACGGGCAGCCACTGGAATTCCGTCGGCATTTTGACGAGATGGCGGAGGGCCGTGGTGTGGGACGCCATATTGGGAATGAATTTCCTGAGGAAGTTGACCATCCTGAGAAAGCAGAGGACCACCTTTTTGTCCTCCGGGGTCTTCATGGCGTTGATTGCCGAGACCTTGTCGGCATCTGGCCGCGAGATGTGGTCACCGAGGAATTTGATGTCTGATTGACCAAACGAGCACTTGGCCCTGTTGAGCTGGAAACCATGCTCATGGATTCTCTGGAATACCTGCTTGAGGCGAGCGATGTGTTCTTGGGGAATTGTGGACCAGATGATGACATCATCAACATACACTCGCACCCCCTCGATACCCTCCATCATCTGTTCCATGATGCGGTGAAATACCTCTGAGGCAGAGATGACGCCAAAAGGCATCCGGTTGTAGCAGTAGCGACCGAACGAGGTATTGAATGTGCACAGCTTGCGACTGGATGCGTCCAGCTGTATTTGCCAAAATCCCTTGAAGGCGTCCAGCTTCGTAAAGAATTTGGCATGGGCCATCTCACTGGTCAACTCTTCACGTTTTGGTATCGGGTAAAGCTACCGCATGATGTTGCGGTTTAGATCCTTGGGGTCAATGCAGATCCAAAGCTCCCCTGACGGCTTCGTGATGCAGACCATGGAGCTGACCCAGTCTGTGGGCTCTGTGACCTTCGATATGATGTCCTGGTCTTGGAGGTCCTGTAATTGCTGCTTGAGGCGATCCTTGAGGGGTGCCGGCACCCGACGTGGTGCATGAATTACAGGGGTGGCGTTCGGCTTGAGCAGGATTTTGTATCGGTATGGGAGCATGCCCATTCCATCGAACATGCTGTGGTAGTGTGTGATGATGTCATCAATATCAGCTTGGAACCTTTCATCAGGTGAGGCCGTCGCCTGTGACGATGACATGGTGTGGACTCGCTGAACCAGGTTCAGGGGCTTGCAGGCCCGAACACCGAGCAGGGATGCTCTGTCAGGTCCGACGATCTCAAACCGCAGCGTCGCTTTAATCGCCTTATTGGACACCCCTAGTTGGCATGAGCCACTGGCAGCTATGGCATTGCCATTGTAGTCAAGGAGCTGGCAGGCCGGTGGAAGAATACTTGGTCTGACGCGGATGGTGTTGAGATCGGATTTCGAGATGAGGTTCGCCGATGCACCGGTATCCAGTTTGAACTGGATGCGAGCTTTGTTAACTGTGACCACTCGTCGTCGGGATCCACACTGAGGATCGAGAGGTGCTTCACCATCTTGGAGAAAGGCAGCACATGCTTCGTAATGATGCCCACCCGGTATGGGGATTTGAGGCACTCAGTATCAGGGTCTGTTGGGCTGTCGGGATCGGAATCTGGCATGCCTTGCTGTATTGAACGGACACTTCTGCACCGTGGCTGGGATCGCTGGCTGCTGGGCGGTGGAGCAGGTCTGCAAAGGGCTGCGTAGTGGCCAAGCTTGCCACACTTTAGACACCGTCGTCCTTTTGCCAGACATTGCCGAATTAAATAGGCGGAGCCACAATTCGGAAACGTCATGACGCCAACGTCAGCGCGTTCCGTGCGCCATCGCGCATGCGCAGTGCGGTCGAACAACGTATGCACCTACCCATTCTGGTCGTCAGTCTCGTTGTCCCCTTGGTCAAAATGCGCGAAACGGCCACCCTCGTCGATGCTTAGGCCCTGCATTTGTGTGATAGCCTGCACCGTTCCGCCTCGTGGGAGGCTAGCTTTGCAGTCTCTGCCGCCCTGATGTGGGAGTACCGATTGTTGGCATGTTTGTGGACAACGCACGTCTCGATAGCGATGGTAAGGGTCAGCTGCTTGACTTTCAGGAGCTGCTGGTGAAGGGAATCGGAGTGGACCCTGAAAACGATCTGATCCCAGATCATGGAATCAGCTGTCGATTCATAGTTACATGACTGCGCATGGATGTGGAAATGGGTCAAAAAGGATTGAAAAGGTTCATCCTTACCCTGAAGCCTCTGCTGGAAAATGTACCGTTCAAAGCTCTCATTCACCTCAATGTCGCAGTGGCTGTCGAACTTCAGCAGGACTGTTTTAAATTTCGTCTTGTCTTTGCCCTCAGCGAACGTGAGGAAGTTGTAGATGTGGATGGCGTGGTCCCCCGCTGTGGAGAGGAATAGTGCGATCTTCCTGGCATCCGATGCAGCCTCGAGGTCGGTGGCCTCGATGTATAGGAGGAACTTTTGTTTGAAGATCTTCCAATTGGCGCCGAGACTGCCGGAGATGCGGAGCTGCAGAGGAGGCTGGACGTTTTCCATGTCACCGGATTGCTGCTTGCTGGTCAATGCTGATTCACTCAAGGTAGATCCGTCAGATTTCAGTATCACTCCATGGTACCATGATGTGTTAGGCAGGTTGGGTCGACGTGGACTGCACTTGATGCAGTGTAGCGAGAGACAGACCTCCAACACTGGATAAGATCCAACACAATTTTATTAAACGTCTTAACTAATATACATGTTCAACTGTGGGTTGACACTATACTGAATTGACTGGAGACCTAGTACAAGCCTGACCAGACTTACTAGCTACCGCATGGTGTTTGCCCTGGCTAGCTCATGAGCTCTGACTGTCTCAGCGGCTGGGTCCAGAGAGGGTGGGAAACCTAGTGCCCTCTGGCTTTATAGTGGTAGTGTCCTGTCTGGTGATTGGCTGCTCTGTGCTGTGTGCTTACTGCTCAACCTGTGTGTCAATCACTGCCTGTCTGCACTCCATTATATACATAGATGTATATTATGACAGGAGCAATGGAACATGGGAGTATATTTGCACAAATCACTGGAGGTGGCAAACTTGTTGAGAAAGTAGTTAATAAAGCATATGGGATCCTGAGCTTTATAATCAGAGACATTCAGTACAAAGTGAAGAAGCTATGAAGAACCTTTATAAACCAGCAAGGGTTGGATTCTCTGATTCTGCGGCTATGTCCCCACACCGTCGTGGAAATGGTGACGTTTTACGCCAGAAAAACTGCCGCAAAATGGCCACCGATTCCCCGATTTGCTGGGGGCTAGCAGGACAGCAGCGTAGAGCACCCAGCTCCAGCTGCCGATATACCCCGAGAATTACCGGCTCCGTTGCCACGCATGCACATGACGGCGGCCTGCAGTGGCTGCATCTTGCTACATGGCGGCCGCCGCCCACGGACTGCAAAATAGTCCCCCCCCCTTCGGCCGGCTCGTGTGCCCCAGACCCCCCCCCCCCAAGTGTCCCCAACCCCGAATAATGTCCCCGCTGCCCGTGGATCGGCCCTCCCCCCACTGTGGCGGCGCTGGACTGAGTCCGCAGCCGAGTGCTCAACGGGTGAGACCACGCGTATCCCACACCGTGAGGAACTCAGCCGGTCGAGGGCGGAGCATCGGGTAGTGGAGGCCATCGATACGTAGCGCGGCGTACTCCTAGAGTACGCCACTTTGAAGGGGACAGAGCATCGCAAAAGCGGCGCCGCCTCCGATTTGATCATAAACTTGGATTCTCCGGCTGGTCGCCGAACGCAATTTCGCCATCGGAGACTGGAGAATCCAGCCCCAGTTTTGCCTCAACTGGAGTATTGTGCCCTGTTCTGGGCACCACACTTGAGGAAGGATGTAAAGGCATTGGAGAGATTTACGAGAATTATTCCAGGGATGAAAAGCTTTAATTACCAGGGTGACACGGTGGTACGGTGGTTAGCACTGTTGCCTCACAGCGCCGAGGACCCAGGTTTGATCCTGGCCCCAGTCACTGTCTGTGTGGGGTTTGCACATTCTCCCCGCGTCTGCGTGGGTCTCACCCTCACAACCCAAAGATGTGCAGGGTAGGTGGATTGGCCACGTTAAATTGCTCCCTAATTGGGAACATAAACTACCTGGGTATTCTAAATGTAGTTTAAAAAAAGAAAAGCTTTAATTATGAGGATATATTGTAGAAGTTGGGGCTGCCCTCTTTAGAGAAGATTCATTCAGAATAATGAGGGATCTGGAAAAAGCTGTTAAGGAGACGCTGTTCCCATTGACCAGAGGAGACCATAGAACCATAAAAAAGTTACGGGGCAGAAAGAGGCCATTCAGGCCACCATATCTATGGCAATCAAAAAAGAAACTAACTACTCATTTTAATCCCACTTTCCAGTGCGTGGTCTGTAGCCTTGCAGGTTGCAATACTGCAGACGCCAATCCGGCTACATTTTAAATGCATTGAGCATTTCAGCTTCAACCACCAATGTAGGCAGCGAATTCCAGACTCCTACCACCCTCAGAGTGAAAAAGTTTTTCCTAATTTCCCCTGTAATCCTTCTACCGATCACATTAAATCTATGCCCCCTGGTACATGACCCCTCAGTTAGGGGGAAACAAGTCTTTGCTCTCTACACCTCAATTAGGTCAGCCCTTAACCTCCTCTGTTTGAAGGAAAACAACCCTTGCCTATCCAATCTCGTCTCATAGCTGCAATTTTCAAGCCCAGACAACATTCTTGTAAAACTCCTCGGCACTCTCTCCAGAGCAATTATGTCCTTCCTGAAATGCGGTGACCAGAACCGTAGCAAAAATTCTAGCTGTGGCCTAACTTGCATTGAACACAGTTCCATCATTAAATTGCATTTGTATTCAATACCTCACCCAGTAAAGGAAAACCACCTTGTCCACCTGTCCGGCCATCTTCGAGGACCTGTGGACATGCATTCCAAGGTCTCTCACTTCCTCAACCCTTCTAAATATCTTCCCATTTATTGAGTATTCCCTTTCTTTGTTTTTCCTCCTTGTGGTAAACCACTGTTACACCTGTATTAGGTGATGTAAGGTAGGACCTGCACTACAGGTTCGCCAGTAGCTCCTGCCTGCTGGCTCCGTCCAGTAGAAGGAGCGTGTCCTCTATTCAGCAGCCATTTCGCCAGCTGCTGTGGGAGGCCACACATCTTACTGCAATAAAGCCACAGTTGTATCCAACCTTAGTCTTTGTACAATTGATCGTGCATCAAATTATTGCAGTAAGGTTTTCTAGAAGATGGACCCCGAATCAAACCACATCGCCTGCAGCTGGATCCGCAATCAAGCGACGCCAAAAAGGACTTTAATCACTGGCTAGCTTGCTTCCTCAGATGAAATTACTTCACACTTTTCCGGATTGAATTCCTTTGGCCCTTCTCTGCCCACTTAGCCAAACTGTTGATATTGTTTTGGAGTCCACAGCTATTCTCTTCATTGTCAACCACACAGCCAATTTTTTGTATCATCTGCAAAATTCTCAATCATGCCTCCCACATTTAAGTCTACATCATTGAAATATATAAGAAACAAGGTCGGTACAGTGGCACTCCGTGCTCTGGTTTCCTCCCACAGTCCAAAGATGTGTAGTCTAGGTGGATTGGCCATGCTAAATTGCCCCTAAGTGTCCAAGGGTTGGATGGGGTTACAGGGATAAGGTGGGGGATTGGGCCTAGAGAGGGTGGTCTTTCAAAGGGTTGGTGTAGATGCGACTGCACTACCCCAATCAAGCCAGACACATTTAAGGTGTTTGTCAAAATAAACAAAAGTGACACGAAGGAAATATTTTTACGTAGCGAGTCATTAGGATCCGAAAAAAATGAAAAGGGCAGAATTTCATTATCGAAAAGTCAAAATTCCGACAAACAGCAGAGATTTCTCACCCCCTCACTACCTGAGAGCGTGCTGGAGGCAGATTCAATTGTGACTTTCAAGATGGAACTGAATAACTATCGCAAGGGAAAACGTTTACAGGGGTTACAGGGAAAAGGTCGGACCATGCACCTCGCTGAGTAGCTCCTAGGGAGAGACAGCATGAGCACGCTGGGCTAAATGGCCTCATTCAGTGCTGTAACAATTCTATGATAGTCGTACTATCCAACACTCCCACCCCTTTATACACCTGAGCAAACCATTCAGCTCTAAGAAGGTGACTCATCACCACAATCTCAAGAGCAGTTTGTGTTAGGAAATAAATATTGGGCTTTGCCAGTGACGCCCACATCTTGTGAATGAATTTTTAAAAAAATGTTTATTAAGGCACAATCATCTCACACCTCTGACAGCTGCTTTGAAACAGTATACATGGCTTCTCAACAATGAAACGGCGCCTGCAGAACAAAAAAGCAGGTTTGACGAGGCCAAAATTCCAAAGGACACAGCCTATTAAAGCTAACAAGTGGAGGTTTAATCTTTTAACTTTTTGAAGGGTTGTACCGAATCGTAATTTAGCTAAATAGGATTCTGAATATTACAGTGCACAATCCCAGATCTGAAGCCCGCATTTGTACATCTAGGGGGAAAAAATGGAAAAATGTCCCTTTTAATTAGTTTGAGGGCACTCGTCTTTCGTTATTTTAGGAATGGTGTTGGCATTAACAAAGCCCTGTAAGGGTTAAGGGGTGGGTAAGAGAGTTAATATCATTATTACGGAATGCAAGACACCTTCCGGCATGTAGTCCAACCTGGTCTCTAACTATTTCACCATATCTGCGTCTGTTTACTGGGATTTTTTTGTTTATGGGTTTGAGCTGAAATTCCCTGGACGGATTGTGGCTGACATCACATGACAATAGTTCTGATTACTCTGGATACCTGCAGGTTGATCTTAAATAATTCATATCGTTTGCGTCTCCCTCGCTCTCTCCTTGTACCAGACACACAAGCTTTTTAATTTGTTTAGTTTTTTTTTTCTGTTGTTGCAGACGATTTTATGTTTCATTTTATGAGCACACAAATCTTTCACTGAAGACCCAGCATGGCCAATGTGTTTGCATACCAAAGTTCTCAAATCGACTGGTGCGAAGACAATTTTCAGTTTTCAGAGAAAGTTGCTGAGTTCTACAACACGGTGAGTGCTGACTGTTGACTCGTGCATTTTCACGATTATGTGGGACTCTGTGAAGTACAAAATAAGTAATTCTCATTTTAAAACCTTATCACAGACTAGGATTAGGGAAGGCAACAGCGTTTTAAACTGTATCACAGACAAGAGTTGAAACAAGTTGTCTGAAGCAATGTTTATATTACATCTTGAACCTGCCAGTCTCTTTTGACTGATCTCAGATTTAGTGTGAGTTTAAATTCATTATTTGCCATATGTGGCCTACCTGATCTCTATACCGAGGTTACCACGAAAAATGAATCAATTTGTTTCCCCATGGAGAATATACAGCTCATAGCAGCTTTTATGCCTTAATTCTGTTATTTTATTCCTCATTCATATTGCTGATCTGCCATTGATCTCACCGTTGAAACCAAAGCCAGGTCTCTAATCCATATCTGAGTCCTCAGAAAGTTTTCTTGAGATGGTGGTCTCCAAATAGTGGTGGGCTGGTCTTTCTCGCCCATTCATCTGCTGGGGGCGCTTTTATTGTCACCAGGAAAGCTATCAGATCAAAAGGAACAAAGTTTTTAAATGTTTCCAAGTCTAAAGCACACGGACACACCACCACTACTTAAATTATTTAGAATCATAAGAGCATAGCTGTAGTTCATTGGCCCCATTGTGTGTGTGCTGGCTTTTTCCAAAGTGCTACCAACTTCCTAAATTATTTCTTAATATTGTTTGGGTCAGGGGTGGGCAAACTACGGCCCACGGGCCGCATGCGGTCCGTCAAAGGTCTTTATGCGGCCCACCAAGATCAAGTCATAAAAAATTTTTTTAAATGTTTTTTTTAAAAAAAATTTATTTTTAATTTTTTTAATAAGGTTAATGGGGGGGACTGTTGGGTTACTGGTATAGGGTGGATACGTTGACTTGAGTAGGGTGATCATTGCTCGGCACAACATGTGTTTCATGTGAAGTTTCTACTTTAAAATATTAATTAATAAAAATTAATTGCTTTTTTAAATTTAAACTGAGTTACTTTGTTTTTCAAATAAATGTGTTTCATGTAAAGTTTCTACTTTAAAATATTAATTAATAAAAATTAATTGCTTTTTTTTTCTTTAAAAACCTTTTATTTTGGCTATTTTAAATATTAATTATTTTACTTAATATACTATGCAGCCCTTTAAAATTGTGAATTTCTGAATGTGGCCCTTACACGGAAAAGTTTGCCCACACCTGGTTTGGGTAATTTACTAAAAGGCTGGGGGAGCTCTCTACTGATGAATGGTAGGGAAACACATTCACCACCCTTTCTGAGGGTAGGACTTCAGTCTGGCAGCATTTATACTTGCTTGTCACCTTTTCGATTTGCTTGCATTGGTTTTGTCTCCTTGAAACGCAAATGAAGGCGTTTTAACAGAGGTAGGCGGAATTTAAATGCAGTACATAGAAATACTTCAGAAAATGGTCCTGTTATATATAACGACTATAAGCTTGTCCATATAAGAGGCAATCTGCTTAGAAGAGTTTCAGAGGCTGGAAAAACTAGCCATAAACATCATTGGCGATAATCCATCAAGATTTTCTGACTGGTACAAAACATCATACTAGCAACGGAGTTGCAGATAGTGAAGGGGACTGTCAGAGAATACAGCAGAATATAGATAGATTGAAGAGTTGGGCAGGGAAATAGCTGGTGGAGTTCAATCCGGACAAATGCGAGGTGATGCATTTTGGAAGATTAAATTCAGGTGTGAATTATATAGTTAATGGCAGACCCCTTAAGAGCATTGACATACAGAGGGATCTGGACACTCACGTCCATAGTTCCATGAAAGTGGCAATGCAGGTGGATAAGGTGGTCAAGAAGGCTTACGGCATGCTTGCCTTCATCAACCGAGGCTTTGAGTACAAGAGTTGGCAGGTCATTTTACAATTGTATAAAACTTTAGTTAGGCCACATTTGGAATATTGCCTGCAGTTCTGGCCAGAAGGACGTGCGTGCTTTGGAGCAAGTGCAAAGGAGGTTCACCAAGATGTTGCCTGGTCTGGACAGTGTTAGCTATGAGGTGAGGTTGAATAAATTTGGATTGTTTTCATTGGAAAGACAGAAGCTGAGGGAAGACCTAATTGAGGTCTACAAAATCACGAGAGGTATAAGCAAGGTGAATAGTCAAAAGCTTTTTCCCAGGGTGACTACTCAATTACAAGGGGCACAGGTTTAAGATGAGAGGGGGAAGGTTTTGGGGTGATGTGCGGGTAAAACTTTTCACCAGAAGGTGGTGGGTGCCTGGAACACGTTGCCAGTGGTGGTGGTGGTGGAGGCAGGCACATTAACAACATTTAAGGTGTATCATGATAGACACATGAACAGGCGGGGAATGGAGGGATACAGATCATTAGCGCCATAAGTAGTAGGTCTAACTAAGGAATCTGGATCGGTGCAGGCTTGATGGGCCGAAGGGTCTGTTCCTGTGCTGTAATGTTCTTTGTTCTCAGCACCTTTAGAATTTCAGGTCTAAACCTTGATGTCTAAATTCAGCACCAGTGACTCTTCCACTTATAATCTTGGTTTTGAGAATCTGGGCATTTAGGGATTACTTTTCTGCCATGATAAAATTAATGGAGTCTGTCCCGAATAGGTTATTCTCATCCAGTCTATTTGTTTCAACCTTTCTGGCCTTTACTGAGATCACAAACAAAATTCTTTTGTTTTTTGCCGTGCTTTTCTAAAAATAAATTTAGAGTACCCAATTAATTTTTTTCCAATTAAGGTGCAATTTAGCATATTACTGTTTCAATAAAAAGATATGGACAATCCGCCAACCGTGCACATCTTTAGGTTGTGGGGGCGAAACCCACGCAAACACGGGGAGAATGTGCAAACTCCACACAGACAGCGACCCAGAGCCGGGATCGAATCTGGGATCTTGGCGCTGTGAAGCAGCAGTGCTAACCCACTGCGCCACCGTGCTACCCTTTTGCCGTGCTTTTTGATTAATATTCTGGTAGAGATTGCCAAATCAAGTGCAAAGCATTGATCAATAACAAGTTTTCATCCATATGGTAATATTTATGCGGTAATATTAATATTCATTAATGTGGCAGAACATCCCAAGAATCTTCATTGGAGGGAATTTAGACAAAATAATTGATATTGAGTCATCAGACAAAGTTTGGTCAAGGAACAGCTTAAAAAGGAGAGAGAGGTTTTTCTTTATTAGTGAATTGGATGTGGGTGTCACTGGCTGGGCCAGTATTTATTGCCCATCCCTAATTGTGCCTGAACTGAATAGCTTGCTAGACGATTTAAGAGTCAACCACATTGCTGTGGGTCTGGAGTCACCTAGGCCAGACAAGGTAGGGATGGCAGATTTCCTTTCCTTAAAGGGCATTTGTGAACCAAATGGGTTTTTATAATAAGGGCAGCATGGTGGCACAGTGGTTAGCACCGCTGCCTCACAGTGCCGGGGACCCAGGTTCGATTTCAGCCTTGGGTGACTGTGTGGAGTCTGCACGTTCTCCCAGTGTTTGCGTGGGTTTCCTCCGGGTGCTCCAGTTTCCTCTCACAGTCCAAATGTAAGCAGGTTAGGTGGATTGGCCATGATCAATGCACGGGGTTATGGAGGCAGTGGAGTGAGCCTAATTACAGTGCTCTTTTAAAGGGTCGGTGCAGACGTGATGGGCTGAATGGATTCCTTCTGTACTTTAGGAATTCCATGGAACAATCAACAATGATTTCATGCTTATCATAAGACTTTTAATTCGTGATTTTTTATTGAACTCAAGTTTTTGGTGGGATTCAAACTTGGGTCCCCAAAATATTGGCCTGGGTTTCTGGATTACCAGTCTAGTGACAATACCAATATGACACCGCCTCCCCAATGGTGGAGCAATATATGTGTTAATGACTTTACCTCAAATATCCACCTAACTCCTGTCCTTTCAACAATTATCTGCTACTCCCTGAAGTTATGCAATAGTGGTATTTAAATAGTAATCATGATGAAAATTAGATGTAACTGATTGCACCCAGGAATTAATTCCCTTTTTTATCACTAAAGTGCATAGTGTGCTCAGCCCACCTCATATAAAATGTGCGATGATTTGGCAATTTCTAGAAGCTAATGCTTAAAGCTGTATTTTTATTTGCTTCCATCTATTTTTGGTTGCAGTCACCTAAATTCTCAACACGGGAGTTACTGGGAGAGTTACGTGTAGCAAACAAACACAGGTTTATCTAAAGGGTTGCCAATGGTGACTAAAAAATGTATTCCTGGAGATTTCATCACATGAATTGTCTCACGGCGCTGAGGACCTGGCTTCGAATCCCGGCCCTGGGTCACTGTCTGTGTGGAGTTTGTACATTCTCCCCATGGCTGCGTGGGTTTCACCCCCACAACCCAAAGATGTGCAGGTTGAGTGGATTGGCCACACCAAATTGCCACTTAATTGGAAAACAAAAATAATTGGGTATAGTTGGTCTTCCAGAAATCTGAAAGATGCAATTGCATCGTGATTGGCTTCTATTTTTTTTCCAAAAGATATTTTATTCCAAACGCATTCAACAAAATAACACAAGCTTAACGTCCAATCAAAGTATACAGTTTGTACATTTTTTCCCTTTTAATCCCCCTCCCCCCCCCCCCCCCCAATCACAGCTCCTCAAACATAGCCATGAATGGCTTCCACTGTACCTTCTCTGACCCCTTTACGGCAAATGTGATTTTCTCCAACCTGAGAAATTCATACAGATCCCCCAGCCGAGCCACGATCCCCAGTGTTGTAGCCAACCTCCAATTCAAAGGTACCAATCCCCGGGCAATCAGAGAGGCGAAGGCCACGATATCGGCCCCCCTTCCCCTCCAGCAGCTCCAGCACCTCCAACATCCCAAAGATCGCCACCATAGGGACCGGCTTCACCTCAACCCCCTACAATCCTCGAAAAGTCCCCGAACACGGCCTCCCAAAAGTTCACCAACTCCTCACACCCCCCCCAGAACATATGAACATGATTCGTTGGCCCCCTCCCACACTTCTCACATCCGTCTGCTACCCCCGGAAAAAACCCACTCATTCGAGCCCGAGTTATGTGGACCCTTTGCACCACCTTAAATTGTATCAAAACTCATTCTCGCTCAGGAGGAGGTTGAGTTCACTCGTTGCATTACCTCACACCAAAGTCTCCATCCTATCTCCCACCCTAACTCCTCCTCCCAATTCCGCCTGATCCTTTCCACTAATGCCTTGCGCTGCTCTCCCAACCACCCATATATATCCCCAATCCTGCCACCCTCCACCTCATCCGGGAGCAGCATTTCCTACAGAAGCGTATATACTCTAGTACCTAAAGAAACAAAGGGAATTCCTTATCCACAAAGTCCTGATCCTGCCAGTACCTAAACTCACTTCCCCTTGGTAACTCAAACCTCTCCCGCAGCTCCTCTTGCCCATCAAACGTTTCCTCCAAAAATATGTCCCTAACCCACTGCAGCCCCACCTCCCGCCACCGCCTATGTCCACACCCCCCCCCCCCCCCCCGAGCTTATGGCTTCCACACAATGGCGTCAATGCCGACATGTGACCCAGTTTAAAGTGCCTCCTCAGCTAGTTCGAGGTTTTTATTGATGACACCACCACCGGAGTCCCTTTATACTTCCTCGGAGTGAGCGGCAACGAGGCCTTCACCAGAGCCCTCAGGCTTGTACCCTTACAAGACGCCTCCTAAAGCCTGACCCAATCTGTCCCCTCCCCCCTCCCACCATCGTCTCACCTTCTGCACGTTTGCTGCTCAATAATAATGCAACAAGTTTGGTAGTACCAACCCCCTTCCTGCCTCTGCCTTTGCAACAAAGCCCTGTTCACCTGTGGCACCTACCCTGCCCACACAAATTCCAAGATTAGCGCATACACCTTCTGAGAAAAGGCCTTGGGGAGAAAAATCAGGAGGGACTGAAACACAAACAGGAATCTTGGCAGCACATTCACCTTCACCACCTGCACCCTACCTGCCAATGTCAGATGCAGCATATTCCACATTTTAAAGTCCCCCTTGATCCCCTCCACTAATCCTGTCAGGTTCCACCTATGTATTGTGGCTCACTCATGTGTTACCTGGATCCGAAACTACTCCCTTACCACCTTAAATGGCAGAGCCCCCAGGTTCGCACCCCCGCCCCGCAGAATTAATCAGAAACACCTCACTCTTCCCTACATTCAATTTATAACCCGAAAAACCCATGATTCTACCCATGCTTTCCAGCAGTTCCAACGTAAACAACAACAGGTCATCGGTGTACAGTGGCACCCAGTACTCCCTCCCCCCCTCACAATACCCCGGCACTCATCCAAGGCCCGAAATGCCATTGGTAACGGCTGTGGTAGTCACCACTGATGTATATATTAGGTGATTTGTGGTAAGGCCCTGTACTACAGGTACAGGAGTAGTTCCCTGCCTGCTGGCTCCGCCCAGTAGGCGGAGTATAAATATGTGTGCTCCCCATACATTTCACCAACTGCTGTAGGAGGCCACACATCTTAGTGTATTAAAGCCTCGATTGCATTCAACTCTCGTCTTTGTGTAATTGATCGTGCATCAATTTAATACACTAAAGTTTTCAGAAGATGGACCTCCGCATCAAGCCGGATCGCCTGCAGCTGGATCCGCAATTAGGTAACGTCAAAAAGGACTTTGAACATTGGCTAGCCTGTTTCAAAGCTTACATCAGGTCTGCACCAGACCCTATCCCGGAAGCTCAGAAGATTCAGATTCTCTACACGCGGCTGAGCTCCAACGTCTTTCCACTTATCCAGGACGCGCCGACCTACGACGACGCCATGGCGCTACTGAAAGAAAACTACGCTCAGCGGACTAACACGCCTTATGCCAGACACATCCTCTCCACTCGTAGTCAACTCCCTGGTGAGTCAGTTGAAGATTTCTGGCCTGCTCTAATTCCCCTAGTCAGAGACTGTGACTGTCAGTCTGTCACGGCCACGGAACACTCGAATTTGCTTATGAGGGTCGCTTTTGTTATGGGAATAAGGTCAGATTACATCCGCCAGCGCCTCTTAGAAGGGGCCACGCTCGACCTCGCGGCAACCAAAAAGCTTGCGCTCTCACTGACGATCACCTCGCGCAACATCCAGGCCTACAGCCCCGGCCGAGCGGCCCCCTCCTACGCATCGTGGACTCCGCAGACGGCCACACCATCGGGGACCCCACTCAGCCAACCCCACGCCTGTGCCGCACGCCCGCCGACCAACCCTGGGGGCCCCAGATGTTACTTCTGTGGGCAGTCAAAACACCCCCGACAACACGGCTGGTCCGGAGTGCCCTTTGTAAGGCCTGCAGCAAGAAGGGGCACTTCGCTGCGGTGTGCCAGGCCCGCTCAGCCGCCGCTATTGTTCAACCCCCACCACGTGCGGCCCATGGGCGCCGCCATCTTGTCCTCCCCAGGAGCATCAAGCGCCGCCATCTTGTCTTCCCCACGACACATGCGGCCCGTGGGTGCCGCCATCATACCAGGATCCATGCCCCCTAGGCACCCCATCGCTTTCCACTATCGACGACCAGCCGCGTCTCACCTCAGTCACGATTGACTATTTTCGCCCACACAACCTAGCAACTGCCTCTACAAACATGAAAATCGATGGGCACGAGATCTCCTGTCTGCTGGATTCCAGGAGCACTGAGAGCTTCATTCACCCCGATACGGTAAGGCGCTGCTCCCTCGCAGTACACGCCGCCAATCAGAGAATCTCCCTGGCCCCCAGATCCCACTCCGTGGCGATCCGGGGGCACTGCATAACCACTCTCACTGCCAGGGCGTGGAGTTTACCGGCTTCCGCCTCTACGTCCTCCCCAACCTCTGCGGTGCCTTACTACTCGGCCTGGACTTCCAGTGCAACCTCCAGAGCCTAACATTGAAATTCGGCAGGCCCCTACCACCCCTCACTGTGTGCGGCCTCGCGACCCTAAAGGTCGATCCACCTTCCTTATTTGCAAACTTAACCCCAGATTGCAAACCCGTCGCCACCAGGAGCAGATGGTACAGCGCCCAGGACAGGACCTTCATCAGGTCTGAAGTCCAGCGACTGCTCCGGGAAGGCATCATCAAGGCCGGCAACAGCCCCTGGAGAGCCCAAGTGGTAGTGGTGAAAACTGGGGAGAAACACAGAATGGTCATGGACTACAGCCAGACCATCAATAGGTACACACAGCTCGACGCGTATCCTCTCCCAGGCATATCTGATATGGTCAATCAGATTGCACAGTACCGAGCCTTCTCAACTGTGGACCTAAAATCCGCCTACCACCAGCTCCCCATCTGTAAGGCGGACCGCCCATACACTACCTTTGAGGCAGATTGCCGCCTCTACCACTTTCTCAGGGTTCCCTTCGGCGTCATCAACGGGGTCTCGGTTTTCCAACGGGAAATGGACCGAATGGTCGACCGGTACGGGCTGCGGGCCACCTTCCCATACCTTGACAATGTCACCATCTGCGGCCACGATCAGCAGGACCATGACGCCAGCCTTGCCAAATTTCTCCGCACCGCCACTCTCCTCAACCTGACTTACAACAAGAAGTGTGTGATCAGCACAAACCGCTTAGCCATCCTCGGCTAGGTGGTCCAGAACGGAGTTCTGGGGCCCGATCCCGACCGCATGCGCCCCCTCATGGAACTCCCCCTTGCCCACTGCCCCAAGGCCCTCAAACGTTGCCTGGGGTTATTTTCTTATTACGCCCAGTGGGTCCCAAATTATGCGGACAAGGCCAGCCCACTCATTCAATCCACTCTTTTTCCCCTAACGGCCGAGGCTCACCAGGCCTTCAACCATATCAAGGCCGACATCGCCAAGGCCGTGATGCACGCAGTCGATGAGACGTTGCCATTCCAAGTCGAGAGCGACGCATCAGACGTCGCCCTAGCCGCCACCCTCAACCAGGCAGGCAGGCCGATGGCATTCTTTTCACAAACCCTTCATGCCTCCAATATTTGGCACTAATCCGTCGAAAAAGAGGCCCAAGCCATCGTTGAAGCTGAGCGGCATTGAAGGCATTACCTGGCCGGCAGGAGATTCACTCTCCTCACTGACCAATGGTCGGTAGATTTCATGTTTAACAACACACAGCGGGGCAAGATCAAAAACGCTAAAATCTTGAGGTGGAGGATCGAGCTCTCCACTTACAACTACAAGCTTTTGTATAGCCCCAGTAAGCTCAATGAGCCTCCCGATGCCCTATCCCGAGGTACATGTGCCAACGCACAAGTGGACCGAATCCGGACTCTGCACGACAACCTTTGTCACCCAGGAGTCACACGTTTGTACCACTTTATCAAGGCCCGCAATCTGCCCTACTCCGTCGAGGAAGTCAGGGCAATCACCTGAGTCTGCCAGGTCTGTGCAGAGTGCAAATCACACTTCTACCAGCCAGACCGTGCGCACCTGGTGAAGGCCTCCCGCCCCTTTGAACGCCTCAGCATGGACTTCAAAGGGCCCCTCCCCTCCAGATTCCCCTTTGCCATCCCATGTCTTGATATGACGTCTGCCACCGTCATCAAAGTCCTCAACAACATCTTCGCTCTGTTTGCCTTCCCCGCCTATGTCCACAGCGACAGGGGATCCTTATTCATGACCGATGAGCTGCATCAGTTCCTGCTCAACAAGGGTATCGCCTCGAGCAGGACGACCAGCTATAACCCCCGGGGAAATGGGCAGGTGGAGAGGGAGAATGGGATGGTCTGGAGAGCCGTCCAGCTGGCCCTACGATCCAGAAATCTCCTAGCCTCCTGCGTCCTCCCCGAAGCACTGCACTCCATTCAGTCGCTCCTATGCACTGCAACTAATGACACCCCCCATGAACGTCTCTTTGCCTTCCCCAGGAAGTCCACCTCCGGGGTGTCGCTCCCGACTTGGCCTGCAGCTCCCGGACCCGTACTCTTCCGTAAGCACGTACGACACCACAAGGCAGACTCGTTGGTTGAAATGGTGCAGCTACTCCACGCCAACCCACAGTATGCCTACATAGCGTACCTCGACGGTCACCAAGATTCTGTCTCCCTCAGGGACCTGGCACCAGCAGGTTCCACACACACGCACCCCTCCCGCCCAGCGTCACTCTCCCCTTCCCCGGCGCACCCAGCCGCAACTCCCGCCCCAGGACAATCCGTCCTCCTCCTGCCCACACCCGAGGATGACGAGGATTGCGGCACGCTCCCGGAGTAACCGAGGACCAGATCGACACCGGAATCGCTGCGACCACTGCAGTGCTCCCAGCGGCAGATCAAGGCTCCCGACCGACTGAACCTGTAACTTGATCGGGACTCTTAAAACATGTACTTGTATATAATCCTCCTCCACCCCGCTGGACTCAATTTTTTTTCTCTCTGTACTTTAAAACATATACTTGTATATAGTCTCCACCACGCCTGTCGGACTCAATTTTAACAGCGGGTGAATGTGGTAGTCACCACTGATGATATATTAGGTGATTTGTGGTAAGGCCCTGTACTCCAGGCACGGGTGTAGATCCCTGCCTGCTGGCTCCGCCCAGTAGGCGGAGTATAAATATGTGTGCTCCTCGTATAGCAGCCATTTCGCCAGCTGCTATAGGAGGCCACACATCTTAGTGTATTAAAGCCTCGATTGCATTCAACTCTCGTCTTTGTGTAATTGATCGTGCATCAATTGCCAACGCAAACAACAGCGGCGACAGCGGACACCCCTGCCTCGTCTCCCTGTACAACACAAAATACTTGCGTTTGTTTCATTCGCTCACACACTTGCCACGGGGATCACATGACAACAACTGAACCCACGCCACAAACCCAAACCTCCCCAGAATCTCAAATAGGTACCTCCACTCTACCTGGTCAAAGGCCTTCTCCATGTCCATGGACACTATCCGGCACACACTTCTCCAACCTTCTTGCTAATACCTTTGCCAGGACTTTGACATCCGTATTTAGCAGCGAGAAGGGCCCAAAGGACCCACACTCCAGTGGATCCTTCCCCTCCGAAGCCTGCGCTAACATAGCCAGCAACTCCCCCTTTTCCACCATTTCAATAAACATGGATTGTCTTCGATATTTATTCCCACTATTGAAGTTGCAATTCTCATAGTCAGCACATAGAAATATTCTTTGTTTCTGTGATTTTAGTTGCTTTTAGTCAAAATGTTCAAAATCAAATTGCTTTGGTTGTGTTTTTTCAAAAAGAGGACTTGTCACATTTAATGACATCCTCAGATCATTCAAGGTGTTTTTTTCTCATGCATCAGAGAAATGAACAGTCTGTAGAAACACTGAGATTTAGTTTCAATTAAAGAGCCTCAAAACTAGTACTGATTTTTGCAAATTTGGTGACCACAGATAAAGTGGTCAGGGTCTTACGGGACAGAGGTTGCCCCATCCTTTTGCCTAAAAGTTGGGGATGAATCCCCATCAGCAGCTTTCCGAGCTCCAGCATAATTTTACCTGCAGTCAGGGGCATCTGTCTCCCCCCCCCCCCCCCCCCCCCCAACCACCCCCACCACCCCACCCTCCCAACCCACCGCCACCATCCTGCTCAGGAGGTGCCAGTCAGCTGGAGAGTCCTAGCAGCACCACCAGGGGTGGTGGCCATTGCTGGTACCACAGCCAGTCAGCAGAACAAAGGTGGGTCTAGCTCATTGGGACCATTCGGGCAGGCGCCCGTGAGGGGTGGGTATGGTTAATTGTGGGGGTCCGGGGATCTTTCCGAGAGGCAGTCCTCGCTACTGGAGGGGGGGGGGGGGGGGGGGGGGGGGGGGGGGTTGGCCATGTTGCAAAGGCACCTTACATAGTCATCAAGTCCTGAAGTGGGACTTCAACCCAGAGCTTCTGGCCCAGAGGTCAGCTCCTTATCACTGCACGACAAACCTCCCCCAGGGTAAAATATCAGCAGCTGAGGGCAGCACGGTGGCGCAGTTGGTTACCACTGCAGCCTCATGGCGCCGAGGTCCCAGGTTCGATCCTGGCTCTGTGACACTGTCCATGAGGAGTTTGCACATTCTCCCTGTGCTTGCCTGTGTTTCACCCCCACAACCCAAAGATGTGCAGGATAGGTGGATTGGCCACGCTAAATGGCCTCTTAATTGGAAAAAATGAATTGGGTACTCTAAAAATTAAAAAAATATATATCAGCAGCAATACAGTAAAGGTGCTTAATTGGCCATTCAATAGCCTAAGTTGGCCTAAGGATATGCCGACCGCCACTTTCCCTATCGCTAGTCAATGACAGCAGGGGCGGGAATGTGACAGGGAATGCCAACACTCGCTGTTCACCTGATTTTTCACTTACCCTGAATCCTAGCTTGTTCCCTGGGCCCCGTAAAATCTCACGCATTGTGTCACCAGCTAAAGTAGAGGTCAGTCAAATTCATTTGTTATAACGTACTAATGACTTTAATTCACAGATCAGCAGTGTGAGTTTCTTTATATCTTCTCCAATAATGATGTATCTATTACATCCTTATGCCCAGAAGAGGAACAGAGCTGTGTATCTCATCTGGGTCCTGATCATGTTAGTAGGTGAGTTGCACAGCACAGTAACTATTGGCCAGTATGCCTGAATGCAGTCAATTGCTGAAAATCTAGACGCCTGGGTTATATTAATCATTCAAATTATTTCTGCCTGTTCTTAACCCATTTCCAGCACAACCAGGGAAATACACCAATGACATCTGAAAGAAGGGTGGCATCGATATTTAGTATCTCAGGTCTTTTTAAAATGGCAAAGGGGTAATTTAATTTAAACAGATCCATGCACAGCAGAGGGTGCTTTTGATGGGTCAACAGCTCGTTTGTTGTGTCAGCAGGCTTTGCCATGACTAACATTCCCTTTCTGGGTTTCCCAACTACTCACAGAGTGAGGGTATGATGACAACCTGCACCCTGTCAATAAAGGATCTCTATTTAAAGGAACCCAAGTTGGGCAGCACGGTGGCGTGGTGGTTAGCACTGCTACCTGATGGCGTTGAGGTCCCAGGTTCGATTCCGTCTGTGGGTCACTGTCCATGTGGAGTTTGCACATTCTCCCCATGTCTGCTTAGATATCACCCCCACAACCCAAATATGTGCAAGGTAGGTGGATTGGCCAGGCTAAATTGCCTCTTAATTGGAAAAAATGAATTGGGCACTCTAAAAATTAAAAGAAAATAAAGGGACCTAGGTGGAGGTTGGAATGCGAGCCGGAAACCTTGGTTATGAGGGCCTGTGGATACAAACAAATGGAAGGAAGAAGTGGGAAGGCTGCCCACTACTGCCCATCCTCCAATCTTTCCCCCCTCCTCCCCCTCTAATTATCTGACACTTTATGATTTTTAGACACTAAAGGTGTCAAGGGTATGGGGAGTGAGTGGGAATATGATGTTGAGATAGAAGATTAGCCATGATTATATTGGAAGATGGAACAGCCTCGAGAGGCCAAATGGCCTACTCCTATTTTCTATGTTGCTACGCTTCCCTAGAGGTCATGCTGGAGGTTGAGCGTGCCAGAAAGAATGTATTGTTTTCTCTGGACAGGAAGAAGAGGGCAGCCACCCAAACTAATGAGGTGTGTCTCGACGGAGGCAGCCGGATTGTGGTATCCAGAACTTGGATACATTGCTGGAAAGAGTTAAGTGACCTCATAAGGTCAGGAAAGCTGAGTGGCCATTATCAGGTGGATTCCATCACACTCTGGCCTCCCATTCTTTTTCACCCGGAGGGTGGAGGGAATCTGGAATTCTCTGCCTGAAAGGGTGGTAGAGGCCGGAACCCTCACAGCATTTAAAGAAGCATTTAGATGAGCACTTGAAACACCACAGCAGACAAAGCTAAGGGCTGGAAAGTGGGATAGATGCTTGATGGTCGGCGCAGATGTGATGGGGTGAAGGGCCCCTTCCTGTGCTGTAAACCTCTATGACTCGACACAGCATTCGACTGACTGACCCACCTTACAGTTCCACACATTCCTTTTTCTCCAGACACCTCCTCAAATTTCAATTTGAACTGCCAAGACTCGAACGCACCCTTGTCCTTTGATCTCTCGTACCACCCTCACAGTTACCTTACATAAATGTTCTCATTCTGTCCTCAACCCACATTCCGCTACTTCTCATAACTCTCTCTGCTCTCTCATTGCTAGAAAAGAGACCCTACAACTCCAGGGTGAAGCAGAACTGGGTGTGGAGGGTACGGGAGAGGTTGACCTGCAGCCATAGCCACCCTGACTTCAGTGGAGAAGGATGCCTTGGAGAGAAGCTGGGTGGCATGAGCACTAGGCGTTAATGATGATGAACCCCCTGCCCACAACCAAACACCCCCCCCCCCCCCCGAACAAGACTCGGTGGATAAAATTCTGTCTAATGTATCTCAAGCTTTCTTAAGCAAAATAATGCATGTCTGCAGTTTCCACAGTTTGCAAATCTCCCACTCCCTGTCTGAATATTGGAAGATCCAGCATAATCAAGAATCGCTTTCTTGATTAATGCAGTGAGATTGTTCCATTTAACGTGAGTGTATGTTTGAGTCCTTCTTCCTAAACATACTACTTTACACTCATCCACATTGAACCACACCTCTGCCACCTACTGGCATAGATACATTAAAAAGATCCAAATTCTTCTGAATCGAGTTCTATGATTCACCATTATTCCAGTGCTACCTATTTTCTTGTATCATCTTCAAATTCTTCTAAGCCATTTCTACATTGCAACAGTAAAGGCCCCAACACTGGTCTCCAAGTACAACATTTTCAATGTTATTCATAATTTTCCATTACTTTTAACCCATTTTACAAGTTCCTCCTTTAACCATTGATTGCTGATATAGTGCAATGTCAAAACCTCCAAGACTATGCCAAATGTACTGTTACTGTGGAGAGTTATCCCCAGACACTTTATAAGAAGAAATTTAGAGTATTCAATTATTTTTTCCCCAATTAAGGGGAAAATTGGGGAAATTATTAGCATGGCCAATCGACCTCCTCTGCACATCTTTTGGGTTGTGGGGTGAGACCCACGTGTCTGCGTACGGTAGCATTGTGGATAGCACAATCGCTTCACAGCTCCAGGGTCCCAGGTTCGATTCCGGCTTGGGTCACTGTCTGTGCGGAGTCTGCACATCCTCCCGTGTGTGTGTGGGTTTCCTCCGGGTGCTCCGGTTTCCTCCCACAGTCACAAAGATGTGCAGGTTAGGTGGATTGGCCATGATAAATTGCCCTTAGTGTCCAAAATTGCCCTTAGTGTTGGGTGGGGTTATTGGGTTATGGGGATAGGGTGGAGGTGTTGACCTTGGGTAGGGTGCTCTTTTCAAGAGCCGGTGCAGACTCGATGGGCCGAATGGCCTCCTTCTGCACTGTAAATTCTATGATCTATGATCAAATCATAATGCGGAAAAAAGGAGTTGATCAAGCAATAAAACCCCTGCGGTGCCCACCCGGCACAGAATCTGGGGTCCTTGATCCCAATAGAAACCTGCAGCTGTCCAATTAAATTCCTAATTAGCACTTAGTTCAGTGGGCCTCTCCTAAAAGAGGCTCTCACAGCTCTAAAGCCATTAGGCGAGATCCCTGTCATCTCCATTAAATGCCACCCAATGTGTTGTCAAGCCGAGGTGGGCCTGTTGATGTTACATAAAGTACAGCAACAAAGCTTCTTTTCTTCTGCACTGCACTGTAAATTCTATGATTCTATGACACGGGGAGAATGTGCAAGCGCCACAAGGACAGTGACCCAGAGCCATGATCGAACCTGGGACCTCGGCACTGTGAGAAAGCAGTGCTAACCACTGTGCCACTGTGCAGCCCTCTCCCCAGACTCTACCTAGCACAGCATGTCATCATGTTGCAGTTATGTGGATAGAGAAAATCATGGAGTTTTGCAGGATACGCTGTGTAAAAAATATAAAGCAAAGGATTGTGCTAGCTCCCATGGGAGGACCCCGATGCGCCTCTCCCACTCGTTCTAATGTTTCTGACTGTGGGATTTGGAGGGTTGACTACCATTCTGAGGGTCACATCTAGTCTGCATGTGTTCCTGTCCATTATGTCCAAGGTTCGCAGCCCCGCAAAGCAGAAACAAAAATGTTAGAATGTGAAAGGACAGACTTGGTGGTGCAGAAAATCCTTGGGCCTGTCCCATTGCTGTAATTTTGATGGAGGTGGCATCCAGGGATTTCTAGGCAAACAAAGTTCAGGGCAATGGCGACCTGCCTACAATATCTGGCGAGAGAATAGCGAGTTCAATTGTAGAAGCCCACACCACAACCCCATCCGAGATCAACTAATGTAGCCCAGACCAAAGACTGATCATGGACCATTTCTAGTTTGTAAGGCATACTGCCCATTGCTATGTGATGAATTTACCCATTGAGTCACAACAGTCTAAGTATAAAAATAGTCTGAAGAGACCCTGTGTTTGCGTGGGTTTCGCCCTCACAACCCAAAGATGTGCAGGCTAGGTGGATTGGCCATGCTAAATTGACCCTTAATTGGAAAAAATTGTTCGGGTACTCTAAATTTATTTTTTTAAAGTCTGAAAATTGTATATTTTGGGCAACATCTAAAAGTGAAATTGCTTATTTCATTTGAATGTTACATTTTTCAATTAATCTATCTTCACAATAGGATTATTCTCTGCATACTACCACATGACTCTGAGTTACTTTGGTCAGTTGCTCGATGAATTATCTATCCTGTGGGTATTAGCAATTGGTTACATGCTGTGGTTTCCCAGAAGACACTTGCCAACATTCATCAAAAGCAGGTAATAGATGTTTCAGATTTAATTTCAATTGCTATTCAATATTTTATTGTACAAACCCAGTAAAGTAACATTTGAGATAGAAAGAGTGTATCAGAAATTACAGCGCATGCTGCCCACCGATTCTGACCAACGTTTGGCCAGATAATGGTGCACAACACACTCCGGAACCTCCAACGTGCATTCTCATTTGGCGTCGCTCCCACCAAAGTCAGAAAATCACCCGTTTAATTTTTACTCTGAATTTAGCAATCAAATCATGAACATCATAGCAATTCAGCCATGGTATGGGGTGGCATAAAACATATCATATAGTGCCCAGCAATGATGCAACAATACAGGAGATGGGATGGGATGTCACTGGGGTAGAAGGTCAGGACTTCAGAGGGCATTGAGTCATGCGGTTGGAACCGACAGGGGAACTCTGTTGTAAAAACATATCAGAGACTCAGCAAGAGCGAATAGTCCAGACTGGTTGGACTATTCCAATTCTCTTCCCCCACCGAGTGGTACACTAAGGCAAACTTTTGTCTGTTTCCACAACTAGTTATTCCTGGAACAGGTCACAAGTCTGTCGCCAGGGGCTTATAGCTTGAGGAGTGCCACTGAACAGCAGGCCTGGCTGACCAGGAGTCTCCCCGCTCTTACCGCCAGCCATTGGAAGGATGTGAAGGTTATGAATGCACCTTCCTGGGGTGGGACTCAAACCCAGAGCGTCTGGCTCAGAGGCAGGGAGGCCACCCATTGCGCCACAAGACCTCCTCGCCAGACTGGTTGTGGAAGGGGTTTGAAAGAATAAATTATTGGAGTAGCTAACCAACTGCAGAAAAGCTTGCCTACGAGCGTCACCTATTTGGGAACATACTCAATGGAAGACCCCAACCATCATCATCCTGAGCAAGCATCACTGATGAGAGGATTATTGCATCAGCAAGATCAGCATTCTTCCTACAAGAGCAGACACAGGCTCACCTTCTGAGCCATTACCACCATCAGCAAAACTCAAATCAGGACTGTGATGACATACTCGCCCTTTGCCTGGATGCGTTCAACTTCAATGGTGCTCAGAAAGTAATTTGCCCCATTGATTCAATATCCACCTCTTCACAGTTGCACTGTAGCTGTGCGATATATCATCTGTCTATGAGATGCTCTGCAGCAGTTCAGCAAGATTACATCAACAGTACCTTCAAGCTCAATGCGGTTGTAATATCCACAGTCACAAAAAAAGCTGTCCTTGTGGTAGGAGTCTTTAGGTTGGCCTGAAGGAGATAGCTAAGTTCAATGACATGTTCCCATAGAAAGCAAAGATCATAAAGCCATTCATACCTCCCCTGAGGTGGCCAAATATGATTTTATCTGTTTGTAAATTGAGTAAAGGCAAGAATATAGATAACTGCTAAAATTTGATTATGATGTAATTTTCATGTTTTTATTAACACTGCATTACTGGGGCTTCCAAAAGAATCTCCAACCTGAACAATTTGTTTACTGTGAGTCAAACTGCAGCTGTTATCAAGACCACCACAGAAAAAGGTGCTGCATTGTGAAAAGCCTTGCAATGCAAAAAGAAATGTCCTCCATAACTAAAGGCATGCGGAGCTAAATGCAAAACAAACTTAAAGGCCGATTCTCTTGTGTTTGGCTTGGGGTGTGCCCTGTTCATCGGGGCGTATACAGCATCTCAAAAATCAGGAGGCCAGGCCACCGCACACTTAACATTGAACTCCTAATGAGGCTGGAGAAATGTCTGAGGCTGTGCTGTGGGGGGGGGGGGGGGGGGGTGGGAGGGAATAGAGAAATTACTGTGGCGCATTACCGCACTAAAGATAGACCCCAGTGGGATCACATTGGGAGATACTTTTTACAGATTGCTGGTTTTCCATTAGGTTGGCTTGAGTTAATTATTTGCATTGCCACAAACAACCCTTTTGTCTTTAAAATACATTAGAGGCCCTAGAAAAGTCTGAATACTAAGGAGACATACATTTCTTTTATATCCAGCCTTGTTGAGACACCAGTGGCAGGAAACATGCTGTTTGAACACACTTGTCCCATTATTCCTAATTATATACCCATCTTCAAATGCAGCAGAAATTTTGATCGATGGAAAAAGGGGCAGGGATCTGCCATCCTCATATGTTTCACACATGAACAGGAGAGTTCATTTTATACCGCATTTGTAAACCATGTGCTCCGGTATACAACTGTGTGATTACACTTTAAAAATCAAAATTTTCTGCATTCATTCCTATAAAACCGGATTACAGGATTGATAGTTCTTTATAAATATTAAATGCTTTGCGTATGTACAAACTCTTTGTACAACACCCTGCGTCATGATTTTGAGTAACCTTTTTTATCAGGATTTACAATGTAACTATCCATTTGAACCAGTCTTCTTCAAACTTTTTTTCGGGGATCTATTTTTACCAACAGGCCAACCTTCGGGACCCAACCCAGCCAACCTTCGCGACCCAACCCGGCCGACCTTCGCGACCTACCATTTTCTCTTACCTTGTTTGCTGCTGACAAAAATGGAGGAAATGTCTTTTTGGGCCCCTCTGGCCCTCGTACACGATCCTCCAATGGAACCTGTTGGATAAAGGTGAAGCCTTCTGGTGTCAGAAAGTATGGAGTCTCCATCTGTCCAAAGTTCTGCACTTTTTTCCTGTAAAGTTTTATCAAATACAACCCCCCTGAACTTGTAAAGAAAAAATAAAAATAAAATGAGTAAAATAAATGAAAAAAATAAAAATTAAATGAATAAAATAAATGAATAAAATGAATAAACCACCCCCCCCCCCCCCCCCCCCCCCACCGAACTTGTAAAACAAAAAGCTGCGACCGTTTAAAAAAGATGCGGCCACACTGTGCATGCATGCCTGATCATCGGCGCGCATGCGCATAGTTTTCTGCATGCGCGCCGATGATCTGGCACGCATACGCAGTGCGGCTGCATTTTTAAAACATGTTCGGGGCCATTTTGTAGGCCGCTTGCAGCCAGCGTTATTAACAGCCGAATGCTGCAGCTGTTGCGCGCAGATTTGCACAATCGGGAGCGCCGCGTCGGACGACTCCGCCACCCTCCCGACCCCCCCCTGCGGGTCACGCCCCCGAGTTTGACAATGCCTGATTTGAACCCTCATAATGGCAACTGCCCTGTAAACATTCACATGTCATGCTGTAGTTCATAGAATCGTAGAATCCCTGTAGTGCCGATGGTGACCATTCGGCCCATCGAGTCTGCACCGACCTTTGGAAAGAGCACCCTACCCAGCCCCACAACCCAGCAACCCAACCCAACCTTTTGGGTACTAAGGGGGAATTTAACATGGCCAATCCACCAAACCTGCACATCTTTGGACTGTGAGAGGAAATGGAGCACCCGGTGGAAACCAACAAAGACACGAGGAGAAAGTGCAAACTCCAAAAAGACAGTTACCCGACGCTGGAATTGAACCCGTCCCTGGTGCTGTGAGGCAGCAGTGCTAATCACTGTGCAACCGCAAGTTGCGCCACTGGTGGTACTGTACAGCCCTCCCACCGCCCCCCCACCCCCCCCATCCTGAAGTGTGAAACCTTTTATACATACCTACCTTAACAGCCTATAAATATTGACTCTTCTTTAGCTTCTGGCTGCCTGTAAATTAACCCCCCCCCCCCCACCCCGTCCCATAACCCTAACCGCAACTCAATTTTCATTGCTTTCCAGCCCAAAACTTCCAGACTTTCCTCATTGAGCTCTATCAAATTTATTAGCCTTCCCTTCCCACAGTTCCATGACCCTAAGACAGGCCTGACTCTTAAAACAATGCTCCACGAGTTTGCCCCCAGTCCCAGTCCCGTACAGACCACACCTTTTTAATGATTTTTGGCCTCTGCCATTGGAAGCCTGCTGGTGCCTTTGGCAGAGTTTTACGCCCCCTCACGCCAGTGGGAGTTTCCGGTCCCGCCGAGGTCAATGTGACTCTTGAATGGCTCGCCGCGTTTTGATTTTTGCATCCACTGGGCCTCGGATCGCCACTGTTCTGCAGCTTCCTTCCTCAGCCCCAACTATTTAAAATTCTTCTGTCTGCACATGTTCCCTGTAGTATAAGGGTGTTTGGCAAAGCAAGGCTTGATATGGGACTGGGGAAAACAGTACTGCCCACAACATTCCCCATCCATAAGCCACTCATGGCTCCCCACCCGTCGCTCCAGACCTAATTGCTTTGCACGAAAGAAAACCCTGCTGACTCCAGGACACGTTATTTTATAATGTTATTTTCTCACAGACGAGGATCAAACTTTTTCTTCACTCCCATCTAGCCCTCAACCATATCCTCAACTTGCCAAATGCAGCTTCATTACATTACTAAAGTGACATAAATGCCAGCTTTTACCCAATACGTTGCTGTCTGCACTTTAGACAATCCTTTACGGTTTCAACTATTCTAAGGTTCCTTTGTGGCTATTTATAACTTGAAGGCTGTATGACGTGATGTTCCATAATGAATAATTCTCAGTTGCTCTATTAATTTTTTTTAAATTTAGAGTTCCCAATTATTTTTTTCCAATTAAGGGGCAATTTAGAGTGGCCAATCCACCCAGCCTGCACATCCTTGGGATATGGGGGTGAGACCCACGCGGACACTGGGAGAATGTGCAAACTCCACATGGAGAGTGACCCGGGGCCAGGATCGAACTCGGGTCCTCAGCACGTGAAGCTGCCCAGAGTTGCTCTATTAATTTCTTTGGCCAAGTATGTAAATGATAATGTGGAGGGAAAGTCGGATTGAAAGGAAAGAGAACGCAGGTCCAAGTAGGGCCAGAAATTCGTCCTTGGGCACATTCTGGAAATTACACCCATAAACGTATCCAGTTTTGCACCTAGTTTGCTGGTGCCAAAGTATACTTAACCTCCCAATCTAATTCGAATAAACCCCAGGTTAAAAGTGACATAAAGTGACATAATATAGATTGTGCAGCCATCTAAACTTAATTATACACTATTTCCTAGTCCCAGCATTGTCATGATACAAATGACAGAAAAGCACAAATGGTTTATTTCTTTTATTAGTATAATAATTCTACCGATTTCTTTTTTTAACTCCCTCGCTTTTGTATGAGGATACCTTCGGTTTATTAAAGTTGTATTGCGGAAAAGTGTAACCAGAGTGGAAACTTCAGGCCCCATTGTGGCCTGAAATTATAAATGGGCACAAACTCTTGATTTAATCAAGAGCAGAAGAATTTTAAGGCCTGCTTTTGGTTGGAAATGTCCCCAAAACTGGATTTGTATTCCAGCCAACTGAAGCCTTTTTAGCTGCTATAATTAAACATCTTAAGATAGAAATAGTCCCTAATTTGTTTACTGCACTTAGGGCAGCACAGTAGCATATTGGTTAGCACAATTGCTTCACAACTCCAGGGTCCCAGGTTCGATTCCCGGCTTGGGTCACTGTCTGTGCGGAGTCTGCACATTCTCCCCGTGTGTGCGTGGGTCTCCTCCGGGTGCTCCGGTTTCCTCCCGCAGTCCAAAGATGCGCAGGCTAGGTGGATTGGCCAGGCTAAATTGCCCTTAGTGTCCAAAATTGCCCTTAGTGTTGGGTGGGGTTACTGGGTTATGGGGATAGGGTGTGGGCTTGGGTAGGGTGCTCTTTCCAAGAGCCGGTGCAGACCCGATGGGCCGAATGGCCTCCTTCTGCTCTGTAAATTCTATAATTGAGTGTAAATGATTGGGGTCAAAGAAAACACCAAACCCACACCATGAATTTCATCTTAGAGTTTTAAAATTTTAGTTTCAATTCATTTAACCATCAGTCATAAACACCAGGCGCAGGATATTTCATCTGAAAATATGGTGGGTCAGGTTCAGTCAAGGCATTCAAGAGGTCATGTTAGGTAAATGAAGGTCATTTTAAGGGATTTAGATTTCTATTGGCAAAACATTAGGAAGTTAAAGTCCATGGGAAGGTGCGATTAGCCATTTCTTGGTAGCTGCACATCGAAAAACATCCCGTTATCTAAAGGCACATTGCCATTCTTCTGTCCTCGGGGAGTCCACACTCTCAGGGATGTCCTGCTGGCGAGCTGATTGGAGTGCCAACTTGACTGGCTGTCCAATCTCCCCCCCCCCACCTCCCCCCCCCCCCCCCCCCCCCCCGCCCACTTTCAGGCCTCCACCTGCGCTTATGGCCGCCCTCAAACCCCAACCTTGAGGCCCTCGGGAACCTGCCGTCTCCCTGGTGAGGCCCCCCTACCGGGGGCCTGACACCTGGCAGTGCCAACCTGGCACCTGGGCACCCTGGAACTGCCAGTCAGGTGCCCTGACAGTGCCACCAAGATTCCCAGGCACCTGGGGGACTCCAATGGCCTGGGAGACTCCACCAAGTGCCGCTCCGACTGGTCCACGTTTGTATGGACCAAACGGCGCCCTGGCGAGATCTCCCATTATTGAGTCCTGGTCGCCAGGTGAATCCGGCATCTGGGTATTTAAATAAGTCATAAGGCTCATTTAAATATTCAGATCTGGATCTTGCCCAGCAAGGGCGAGATCCAGATCGCGCCGGGAGGAGCAAGTCAGATGATTCACAATCAGCCCGGCACAGAGCCCGATTTGGGGCTCGCTCGCGATTCACCCTCTTGCACCTGGATCCACACCAATGTTATGGGAGCGGTGTTTTCAGAACCCCAAAATGTATCATGGAGTTCAACTAACCTCTCCCTTTAATGTATTGTTGCTTTTGAAGCACACGGCTTGGTCTCCAGGTGTGGTATTACAATTATGGACACGTGGGTTTTTAAACACAAAACAATGTTTATTCCATGAATTCGACTTAACCTTTTAAAATAAACATTGGATCATTTACCACCCCTTACTTCAAAGATAACCCCGAAAATAATACAACACTAAATAATCCCTCAAAATGTTCCTTCAAACCTCCAAAAGACTTAATACCTTTAAACAGAAACACATCAGGTTAACGACATTACTATTATGAGTTTAATTCACCCAAATGATTCTTTCATGGCAGAGATCACTGCAGATCCAGCTCACTGCAAACACAGACACACTCAAGCTCTTTTCCTCAAAACTGAAACTAAAAACAGCTCACAACAAACCAGCCAGGCACTTTTCAGCTGCTCTCTCTCAAACTGAAAACAAAAGCAGAAGTGAGCTCAGCTCCCCCCAACCCTCTGACATCACCAGTAATATGAGCTGCTCCATTTCTTAAAGGTACATTGCTTAAACATCCATTTCTTAAAGGTGCTCTCACATGACACTAAGCACAGCGGCATCGCTGAATTGCGCCCAAGGTATTGTTTTAAGTGGGTTTAATTTAAAGTTTCTCTGATTGGAAGGGTAAATCTGTCATTAGTTTCATGCTGGACAAAAGTGTATGTATCTGTGGGGTTATTTTAAGTTCCAAATGTGTTAGGGGCAGCGTGGTGGTGCAGTGGCTAGCACTACTACTTCATGGCCAGAGGACCTTGGGTCACTGTCCATGTGGAGTGTGCACATTCTCCCCATGTCTGAGTGGGTCTTACCTCACAACCCAAAGATATGCTGGGTAGGTGGACTGGCCATGCTAAATTGCCATTAATTGGATAAAAAATGAATTTGGTACTTTACATTTAAAAAAACAAGTTACAACTGTGCTGAGAGAGGGCAATGGTGTGAAGAATAAACAAAAGGCATAAGCATGTGCGTGTTGCTTAGCAACTTGGACTTTGTAAGGTAGAGAAGCTTTTCAGTTTGAATTGAGCTAATTTTATTGCAGTTGGAGAAAGAAAAAGCATTGAAAGAAAAGGCGGCCCTCACAGCTCTGGTAGAGTCAGTTGTTTTGGAAGGCTAGGGAGGGAACATCTCTCTCAGCTTTGCAAGAAGAAAAGCCATACTAGGGAATAATAGTTAAGAAAATAAATGCAGAGATCTGAAGAACAGCTTGTTAAGGAACTGAGACCAAGGTATTGTTGGAAAAATACAGGTATTTCCACCTCCCCCACCCACCACCATCGCTGTCCACCCCCACTTGATGGAGAGCCCCCAGTGGGGTTCGCTGAAGGCCCCGCCCCATGCCCCACCCTTGTCACTGCCGACATGGCAATGCCAACCTGGTACTGCAGTGTCATGGGACTTAGCCAGAACACTGCCTAGTCATGTCCCTCACCACCCACGACACCTCCGAGCCCCCAACATGGTCATCATGACTGATTTCCATTTCTTGAAACCAGTAGTGACTCCTAACAGCATGATGTCACACAGGCGGGGGGGGGGGGGGGGGGGACGGACGTATGGCAAACCCAGAAGCATTGGCGTAAAGCTGTTTTCAATATTAAAATGCATTTAAATGCATGGTAATCAGTTCAGGGCATGAACCTTATTTTGTCACCAGCAGGGGGCAGTAAAGATCTCAATGTGAGATCTCACCATTGCAAAACCTATTACGGCCCTCTTGCGAGAGCTATCGGACACAATAGGATTTGCATCTGTGGCGAACACAGCCCTAAAATCACCCCCAAAGTGTTCTAACTTAGAAGTTAGGGAGACAATTGGAGTAACCAGACTTAAAGTGGTATAACAGCCTTGTTGTAAAATAAAGGTGTGATGCCATTTTAATACAGTCTGGGAATTGAAAGTTGAAGCAATTTTAAACAGTTTGCACAGAAGTCAAGATAAAGGAATCCTAAAGGGGTCCAGTCCTGGACTGGATTCATTGTTGAAAGTGGAGGAGCTGGCTGCCTGGGGGCTGGTCGGTGGAGGCACGGAGCATTGGTTGAAGGCGGGCCCAAAAAAGGGGATGGCTGATCGGCGAAGGAGGGGGTGGGGGGGGTGGGGGGGGTGGGGGGGGGGGTGGGGTCCCCCCAACTAGGCTGACCACCTGGAATGTTCGAGGGTTAAATGGGCCGGTCAAGAGGGCACTTGTGTTCGCGCATCTTAGGGGACTGAAGACGGACGTGGTAATGTTGCAGGAGACGCACCTTAGAGTAGTTGACCAGATTAGATTGAGGAAAGGCTGGGTCAGTCAGGTTTTTCACTTGGGACTAGACTCAAAGACTAGAGGGGTCGCGATCCTGATCAATAAGCGGGTGGTGTTTGAGGTGGGTAGAATAGTCTCGGATATGGGAGGTCGCTACATTATGGTCAGTGGGAAACTGGAGGGGGTGCAGGTGGTATTAGTAAATGTGTATGCGCAAGATTGGGATGATGTGGAGTTTATAAAGAGGATGCTGGGAAATACTTGGACTCGCACAGGTTGGTCATGGGAGCGGACTTCAACACAGTTATTGACCCTGGCTTGGACCGGTCAAGCTCCAAAACAGGCAGGGTGCCAGCAATGGCAAAGGAACTAAAAGGGTTCATGGAGCAGATGGGGGCGGGGGGGGGGGGGGGGGGGGGTGATGGATCCATGGAGATTTGGGCAGCCGAGTAGAGTTCTCCTTCTACTCACATGTGCATAAAGTGTACTCCCAGATTGATTTCTTTATTTTGAGTAGGGCCTTATTGGTGGACACGGGGTGCTTGGCGATTACAGTCTCAGACCATGCTCTGCACTGGGTTGACCTGCAGGTTAGTAATGCTGATCTCGATACGGGCCCATAGGGAAAAGGTGGACAGGGCAGAGACGCACCGACTGGTAAAGGAGATACTACAGATCACAGGAGGTATGCGGAGACCCCACAGACAGGGCTTTTAAGGGAATGGCAGAGGCTACAGGCGGAGTTCGGTTTGTTAATCACAGGGAGGGCGGTGGAGCAGCTGAGAAAGGCGAGGGGGGCGATCTATGAGTATGGAGACAAGGCCAGCAGAATGCTTGCACAGCAGCTTAGAAAGAGGGAGGCAGCCAGGGAGATAGGGAAAATAAATGATGGAGATGGGAACCTGGTTGGAGATTCAGCAGGGGTGAAGAAGGCGTTTAGGAATTTCTACAGTGGGCTGTATAGGTCGGAACCCCCTACAGGGCCGGAGGGGATGAGGCACTTCTTGAAGGAGCTGAATTTCCCTCAGGTGGACGGGGAGCTGGTAGAAGGGCTGGGGGCCCCGATCGGGTTGGAAGAGATAGTGGAGGGCCTGAAGGCAGTCGGGTAAAGCCCCGGGACCGGACGGGGTACCCAGTGGAGTTTTATAAAACGTTCTCTGGGATTTTGGGGCCGGTGTTGATGAGGATGTTCAATGAGGCAAGGGAAAGAGTGGTGCTGCTCCCAACGATGTCACAGGCCACGATTTAGTTGATTCTGAAGCGGGACAAAAACCGGGAGCTGTGTGGGTCCTCCAGGCTGATATCCCTGTTCAATGTGGATGCCAAATTGCTGGCCAATATTTTGTCCTCCAGGATTGAGGATTGTGTTCTGGACGTTATTGGGGAGGACCAGACGGGGTTTGTTAAGGGTAGGCAGTTGGTGGCCAATGTAAGAAGGTTGCTAAATGTGATCATGATGCCCCCGGAAGGTAGGGAGGTGGAGGTAGTGATCACGATGGATGCAGAAAAGGCTTTTGATCGGGTAGAATGGGATTATCTGTGGGAGGTACTGGGACGGTTCGGATTTGGCCGGGGCTTTATTGACCGGTTCAGGTTGCTGAATCAGGCTCCTGTGGCGAGCGTATGGACGAATAGGACAACATCGGACTATTTTAGACTGCACCAGGGGACGGAACAGGGATGCCCCCTCTCCCCACTGTTGTTCCCACTAGCTAGAGAGCCGTTAGCAATTGCTCTGAGAGCCTCAAGGGGCGGAATGGGCTGGTCCGGGGGGCGCAGTGGAGCACAGAGTGTCGCTTTATGCAGACGACCTGCTTCTGTATGTATCGGACCCATTAGAGGGGATGGAAGACATCATGAGGATTCTAGGAGAATTTGGCCGGTTTTCGGGGTATAAGCTAAATATGGGGAAAAACGAGATTTTTGTGGTCCAGGCGAGGGGACAGGAGAGGGGATTGGGGGAGCTGCCGTTTAGATTAGTAGGGGGAAGTTTTAGGTACCTAGGCATTCAAGTGGCGCGGGAATGGGACCGGCTGCATAAATTAAATCTGGCCCGGGTAGTAGACAAATGAAGGATGATTTTCAGAGGTGGGACGCGCTCCCATTGTCACTGGCTGGCAGGGTGCAAATGGTGAAGATAACGGTCCTCCCGCGATTCCTGTTCATGTTTCAATGTCTCCCCATCTTTATTCCGTGGTCCTTTTATAAACGGGTCAACAAAGTGATCACTGGCTTTGTTTGGGCGGGCAAGACCCCGCGGGTAAGGAAGGTAATGCTTGAGCAGAGTCGGGGAGAGGGCGGGCAGGCGCTGCCAGATTTTAGTAACTATAACTGGGCGGCGAATATAGCCATGATCAGGAAGTGGATAGTGGGGGTGGGGTCGGCATGGGAGCGTATAGAGGCAGCTTCATGCAAGGGCACCAGTCTGGGGGCGTTGGTAACTGCGCCTCTGCCGTTCCCGCCGGCACGGTACTCCACCAGCCCCGTGGTGGTGGCGGCCCTGAGAGCCTGGGGGCAATGAAGGAGACAAGTGGGAGCAGATGGAGCATCGGTCTGTTCCCCAATCTGTAATAATCGCCAGTTTGCCCTGGAAAGTATGGATGGGGGTTTCCGGATATGGTGGAGAGCAGGGATTGGGAGGATGGGGGATATGTTTATAGAGGGGAGCTTTCCGAGTTTGAGGGCGCTGGAGGAGAAGTTTGGGTTGGCGAGGGGAAACAAATTCAGGTATCTGCAGGTGCGGGACTTCCTACGTAAATGGGTGTCAACCTTCCCTCTCCTACCGCTAAGGAAGATTCAGGACAGGGTAGTTTCCAGAGGGTGGTTAGGAGAAGGGAGCGTCTCTGGCATTAACAAGGAACTTACAGGGGATCAGAGGAGACGCAGACCGAGGAGCTGAAGCACAAGTGGGAGGAGGAGCTGGGAGGAGAGATAGAGGATGGTCTATGGGTGGACGCGTTGAGTAAAGTCAACGCGTCCGCAACATGTGCCAAGCTCAGCCTGATACAATTTAAGGTCGTTCACCAAGCTCACATGACAGTGGCCCGGTTGAACAGATTTTTGGGGTGGAAGACAGGTGTGCAAAATGTGCGAACCATATCCACATGTTCTGGGCATGTCCGAAGCTTAGGGGATTTTGGCAGGGGTTTGCAGATGTCATGTTCACGGTTTTAAAAGCAAGGTTGGCGCTGAGTCCAGAGGTGGCGATTTTCGGGGTGTCAGAAGACCTGGGAATCCAGGAGGAGACAGAGGCAGACGTTCTGGCCTTTGCTTCCCTGGTAGCCCGGAGACGGATTCTATCAGCTTGGTGGGATTCAAAGCCCCTGAAGTTGGAAACCTGGCTATCGGACATGGCTGGCTTTCTCTGGAGAAAGTCAAGTTTGCCTTGAGAGGGTCACTGTTAGGGTTCGCCTGGGGGTGGCGACCGTTCGTCGACTTCTTTGCGGAAAATTAAACGTCAGCAGAAGTGGGGTGTTAGTTTAGCTTATAGTAGGGGGTTAATAAAGATGGGACCTGTAAGGAAGGGAGACGGCTTTTGCACTATGTTTATAGTTTCATTTACATTATTCATTTTGTTGTTGTTATAATACCAAAAAAACCTCAATAAAATGTTTATTAAAAAATAGAAAGTGGAGGAGCTTTGTTTGAAAGTGACATTTGGAAAACCTGGTCTGGATTTTGGAACGTAAGCCACTAAGGGAAAGCATAATTATGAGAAAAGATTTTAAAGTGCGTTTTCAGGAGCGTGGTTAGGAAACTCTCACGGCACAATCATCGGGGGGTAATTCTTTTTTTTAATATAAATTTAGAGTACCCAATTCCTTTTTTCCAACTAAGGGGCAATTTAACGTGGCCAGTTCACCTACTCTGCACATCTTTTATTTTGGGTCATGGGGATGAGACCCACACACAGGGGGAGAATGTGTAAACTCCATATGGGCCAGGGGCCAAGTTCGAATCTGGGTCCTTGGCGCCGTGAGGCAGTAGTGCTAACCACTGCACCACCGTGTTGCCCCATCTGGGGTGAATTCTCAGGATACATCTCTATTCACTAGGGGTTCAGAGTGGAAAGTATATTTTCTCACAGTCATCTTGTGTGCTTAAAAGGGACTTTGGGTTAATGAGACCATTGTAGATTACTATGTACTTTGTAACCCGTGTTAATCCAAAAATCTGTGTGTAATTGTTAAGTCCCACGGCTCCTCCTCCACATTTTATAAAAAAGTAAAAGTTAGGGGCAGGATTCTCCAATAATGGGGCTATGTCCACACGTCCGCAAGAAAACGGGCGCGTATCACTCCGGAATTTTTTCTAGAAAGTCCGGCGTGATTGTCCGTTTTTAAGGGGCTTGCAGGACCCTGGAGTATCCACGCAGCTCCGGCTGCCGATACAGGGCCCTGCACATCCGGCCGCGGGTCCGCGCATGTGCGCGGTGGCCTCGTGTGACATAGCAGACCCACACAGCTGGCCGGTGACGAAGAAGTAGGTCCCCCCAGATCGCGAGCACCCGCCGATTGGTGGCCCCCGATCACGGGCCTGACTGTCGTGGAGGCCCCCCACCCCGGTGACGGATCCCCCCGCCCCCCAAGCAGGACGGCCACCGCAGCCGCAACTCCGAGCTCCCGCTGGGTGGAACCATATGTGAACCACGCGGACGGGAACTCGGCCAGTCATCTACGGAGAATGTCCGCGGGGGCCTCGTTCAAAGTCCCCTGACCGACACCGCGTCAATCGCGCACGCGCACGACTGTCGGTGATTCTCCGGTCGGCGACGAATTGCGGGAAGGTGTTGCAGGTCCGATGCCCCATTCTCTGCCCTCGCGCCGGGCGCTTTTGCAGCGCGGGGGCTAAGAGAATCCCAGGCATGGTCTTTTGAACCAGGGTTCCATTCTGGAATCTTTCTGTCCAGTTATAACATCAACTGGGATTGTAACTGGCATTAAATAATTACTTGAACAGAAACAGTTGCAGGGGTACCGGGAAAAGGCACTAAGTCGTGATGCTAGTTTGGAGAGCCGGTGCAGACATAGTGGGCCAAATGGCCTCCTTCTATGTTATAATGATTCTGTAGTGGGCAGCACGGTGGTGCAATGGGTTAGCCCTGATGCCTCTCGGCGCCGGGGTCCCAGGTTCGATCCTGGCTCTGGGTCACTATCCGTGTGGAGTTAGCACATTCTCCCCGTGTTTGCCCCCACAACCCAAAGATGTGCAGGCTAGGTGGATTAGCCACACTAAATTGCCCCTTAATTGAAAAAGAAAATGAATTGGGTACTCTAAATTTAGAAAAATAAAATAAAAATAATGATTCTGTAATTCTATTTAAGAACCTGCAATCAGGAAAGGTTTTCAATTGATTATGGGACCCATACTTATACCTCAAAAATGCTTTCAAAAGAAATAAAATATACAGAGCAGGTCCCGGTGAGGATGAAATCTTTTTTAAAAAAGTTCAACAATTAAAAAAAAAGAAACTTTATTTCTTTGATGCGTCTGACAATCTGGTTGAACCTTCATAAATCCCGGGAATGCACAGCTGAGGATATTCCGATTTGTGAGTTAGGGGCATGGCCAGTTTTCTTTCATTCTTTCACATGATGTGGATGTTGCTGGCTATGCCAGCATTTTTTAATGTCCATCCCGAATTGCCTTCGAGAAGGTGTTGGCGAGTTGTCCTCTTGAACCACTGCAGTCAATGTGGTGTTGGTACAACAACAGTGCTGTTAGGGAGGGACTTCCGGGATTTTGGTCCAGCGACATTGAGGGAACGATGATATGTTTCCAAGTCAGGATGGTGTGCAGCTTGGAGGGGAACTTCCTGGTGGTGGTGTTCCCTTGCATCTGTTGCCCTTGTCCTTCTAAATGGTAGAGGTCGTCGGGGTTTGGAAAGTGCTGGCGAAGGAGCCTTGGTGAGTTGCTGTGGTGCATCTTGTAGATGGTACATTCTGCTGCCACTGTGCGTCGGTGGTGCAATGAGTGGAGGTTGGAAGTGGTGGACGGAGTTGAGCCGGTCTCTTTGTCTTTGGTGGTGCCGAGGTTCTTAAGTGTTCGTGGAAAGTATTCCATTACATTCCTGACTTGTGGCTTCTAGAGATGCTGGACTGACTCTAGAAAGACAGGATGTGGGTTATGCGACGCAGAATTGCCAGTCTCTGAGCTGCTCTTGTATCCACAGTATTTACATGAGTAGTCCAGTTCAGTGTCTGGTCAGTGCTAACCCCCAGGAAGTTGATAGTTGGGGATTCAGCAATGGTAATGCCATTGAATGTCAAGGGGAGATGATTGGACTCTCTCTTGTTGAAGATGGTAATTATCTGGCACTTGTGAAGTACGAATGTTACTCGCCATTTATCAGCCTCAGTCTGGATATTGTCCAGGTCTTTCTACATTTGGACATGGACTGCTTCAGTGCCTGAGGAGTCACGAATGGTGCTGAACATTGTGCTATCACCAGTGCATATCCCCACTTCTTGTCTTATGATGGAGGGAAGGCCATTGATGAAGCAGCTGAAGATGGCTGGGTCTACGACACTACTCTGAGGAACTCCTGCAATGCTGTCCTGGGACTGAGCGATTGACCTCCAACAGCAACAACATCTCCTTTGTGCCAGGTATGACTCCAACCAGTGGAAGGTTTTCTCCCTGATTCATCTAGTTTCATTACTTTTTGTGGGCCTTTTAGCAGTTTGTTACAACTGAGTGGCTTGCTAGGCCATTTCAGAGGGCATTTGAGAGTCATAGAATCATAGTATCTGAAAGAACAGCCTACCTCGGCCCTGACTCCCGCCTTATCGCCGTAACTCCACCTAACCTGCACATCTTTGGATTATGGGGTGAAGCCAGAGCACTCGGAGGAAACCCACCAAGACACAGGGAAAAAGTGCAAACTCCACGTAGTTGTGGAGTCACATTGTTGTGGGTCTGGAGTCACATGTAGGCAAGACCAGGTAAGGATGGCAGATGTCCTTCCCTAAGGGATAATAGTGAACAAAATGGGTTTTAATGTCAATTATGTAATTGACAATTATTGAAACTAACTTTTTGTAATTCCAAATTTATTAATTGAATTCAAATTCCACCAGGTGGTGTGGTAGGTTTTTGAACCCATGTTCCCAGAACACAAACCCATGTCTCTGGATTATTAGCCCAGTGGTATTACCATTACACCACTGCACTGACTTAAAAAGATTTGGGCACATTGTGGTTAGGCTTGTATATCACTTAATGCCAAATTTATAGCTCTTTAAAGCCAGGGACAAATATACTCTCTCTAAGCCAGATGTCTAAAAACCAGAGTTGTTCAAAAGCAGGACATTTTTAGAATGTGCCATGCATCATATTTTTAAAATATTTTGCTCAATTATAATTAGCTTACCTGGACAATTCAGCTATGCACTACATGGCACTAGATCTATTATCCCCTTCACCACTTGTGCACTGCTCCATTCCTATCCTCCGAGTAACTCTTGACCCCACCCAACCTGGATTGGCCTCAACTGCCCACTGCCCAAAGCGGACAACCCGAAACATGGCAAAATTTAAAATCTGGCATGACCTCTGTCCCAAGGCTGCCGGTTTTGAGAGCATTTTCCTGGAACTGGGTTGCATCTAGGCCACGGGTGCATTTGGAGCAAATGCACAGTAAACTTCACGTCTAAATATCGGTTCTTCCTCACAAGCCACATTGCCAGTTCTACTTTCACACAGATATGAGAAAGCAACTTACAATATCCCTTAAATGAAAAGAAAAAAGTGACAAATCTGGCAGCACAGTGGTTAGCACTGCTGCCTCGCAGCGCCGAGGATTTGGGTTCGATCCCAGTCCGAGTCACTGTGTGGAGTTTGCAGAGTCTCATTGTGTCTGCATGGGTCTCACCCCCCACAACCCAAAGATGTGCAGGGTAGGTGGATTGGCCACTCTAAATTGTGCCTTAATTGAGAAAACAAGAATTGGCCACTTTAAATTTATTTAAAAATACTAGACGTCCAAACTAAAAATGTGTACTGGTGGAACATTTCTATCTCAGTAGCTTTGTGAAGCAAAAATTGAACTTGGAAAGTAATGCAACAGTCCAGAATTTAATTAAATATGTTTTCCCCCTCTCTTCAGGAAGTCTTTTTCACTGATTGTCTTTCTGACTGCACTGCTGAGCACCATCCTGTCAGTTTTTAGACCAACCGTGAATGCTTATGCATTGAATAGTGTCGCCTTCCACATTATTTATGTGATTTCACTTGAATTAAAAAGGTAAGAGTCAGTATTATCAGCAGTATTAAACCCGAAAAGTAGATCTGCATCAAAACAGGTAAAGACTGGGCCCAATATTAACTCTTGTGCATTTGATGGGTTTTGAATGAGTTAAAACCGAGCCTACTGTAATTAAAGCATGGTGTTATATTGGAGGTCCATAGAGTTTCACTGAATCCCTACAGTGCAGAAGGAAGCCATTCAACCCATCAAGTCTACCCTGACCCGAAAGAACACGGGGCAGCACGGTAGCATGGTGGTTAGCATAAATGCTTCACAGCTCCAGGGTCCCAGGTTCGGTTCCCGGCTGGGTCACTGTCTGTGCGGAGTCTGCACGTCCTCCCCGTGTGTGCGTGGGTTTCCTCCGGGTGCTCCGGTTTCCTCCCACAGTCCAAAGATGTGCAGGTTAGGTGGATTGGTCATGCTAAATTGCCCGTAGTGTCCTTAAAAAGTAAGGTTGGGGGGGGGAGGGTTGTTGGGTTACGGGTATAGGGTGGATACGTGGGGTTGAGTGGGGTGATCATTGCTCGGCACAACATCGAGGGCCGAAGGGCCTGTTCTGTGCTGTACTGTTCTATAACACCCCACCTGTGCCACTGTGCCGCCCAAGTCTGGAGCATGTTTCGTTGTTTCACAATCATCTAAGTGCCTCATGTATTAATTTTGATTTCATGCCAGAGTAAATGATGATTAAAACTCAAAAGGATATGGCATGATTTTAATAAGATGGATCATATATTGTATATCTGATATCAATACAGTATATCTTGAATCATAACAGCTGCTCCTTCACAGTCACTTCACAATTTTGCAGTGTAGTCATTGTGGTAATTTAAGGAAACATGAGCACCCATATTTTTTTGCTGCATGTCGTACTTTAAAAAAAATATGTTGGCTGAGAGATAAATATTGAACTCTCTTGCTGTTCAGATGGTGCCCATCCATCTAAGAAGCCAGATGACACCTCAGTTTAATTACAAATCAAAAAGGTGGTATCTCTGACTGTGCAACACCATCTCTGTTCTAGGTTATATACTTAACTCTCTGCAGTGGGCCTAGAAACCAATAATTTTCTGATTCTGGAGCAAAAGTGCTATCACTGAGCCATTGCTGCAGTGGAAGGTGGAATAGTTGATAGCTCACAGAATGCAACAAATCAGAGTTCTTTTTTCAATTTCCTGACCGCACAAGTTTACCTGAATGCAGAAAATACACATTTGAGAAGCCAATGAAATGCACCAGTAATAAAGATAACACTTGACGAGTAAGGGAACAGTTACTTAACTGGTAGGAATAGCGCACCGTGCGATGTTGTAGCCTAGTTGAGCAAGACTCATTCTTTTTAGAAATTCTTTGGGGGGGGGCGGGGTACGGTGGCACAGCGGTTACCACTGCTGCCTCACGCCGCTGAGGACCTGGGCTTGATTCCGGCCTAGGTCACTGTCCATGTGGAGTTTGCACATTCTCCTTGTGTATGTGTGGGTCTTGCCCCAACAACCCAAAGATGTGCAGGGTAGGTGGATTGGCCGCGCTAACTTGCCCCGTAATTGGGAAAGAAAAATTGGGTACTCTAAATTTCTGAAAAAGAAAATTCTTTTGATAAATTCTAAAGTTTTGGAGTATGCAATAGATTGCCACATTAGCATTTCTGGGCTCCTGTGCCATACTGGCATCTGGTGCATCCACCACTGCCTTGGAGATCTTGACAGAAAACACAGGACGTGCAGCGCTGAGGACCCGGGTTTGAATCCCGGTCCTGGGCCATTGTCCGTGTGGAGTTTGCCCATTCTCCCCGTGTCTGCCTGGGTTTCACCCCCACCACAACCCAAAGATGTGCAGGTTAGGTGGATTGGCCACGCTAAATTGCCCCTTAATTGGAAAAACAAAATAACTGGGTACTCTAAATTTATCAAAAAAAAAGAAAAAGAAACACAGGACGTATTCAATATAATATAAATTCCACATAGTTCGCTCAACCCAAATGGACCCAGCAACCTAGAGTCAGAACACCTCGGGAGCCAATGAATACTTCGGCAGGATAAAAAATACAGAGAGTTGTAGAGCTGGGGAGAAAAGGCAAAGTATGTCAAAGATGTGTGGGTCAGGGGAGCTATCAAACATTAGGAAAAGCAATGAGTGCGAGATTTATAATCTAATTAAGACCGGTTGCAATTCCAGTTAAACACATGGAGCTTTTGTGCTTATTTTTCAGATGTACAGATCAGAGAATAATTAACCTGGCCTTTGTGACCGTGGCTTGGTGGCTTGTAGCGATTTCTTGCTGGCTAAGTGATCGTTTGCTCTGTGCTTTCTGGAGGCAGATAAACTTTTACTATCTCCATAGCTTCTGGTAAAAACTGCTTTAAACACTTTTTTTGTTATAAGTTTAGAGTACCCATTTATTGGATGGGATTCACCGACCCCCCGACGGGTCGGCGAATCACCGAGGGGGAGGGGGGGGGGGTGTGTGTGTATCCCGCCCCGCTGCTCCAACGCTGGCTGCCAAATTCTCCGGCGCCGGTTTTCGGGTGGGGGCGGGGATCGCACCGCGCCGGTCGGAGGCCATTGGCAGCGGCCCCCTCGACAATTCTCCAGGCCCTGATGGGCCGAGCGGCCACCCGTTTTCGCCCAGTCCCGCCGGCGTGAAATAGACAAGGTCCATACCGGCGGGACCTGGCTTGGAGGGTGGTTAGCGGGGTCCGGCGCTCACTGTGGCCTGGCCCGCGATTGGGGCCACTGATCTGCGGGCGGGCCTGTGCCATTGGGGCACTCTTTGCCTCTGCGCCGGACTCTGGAAGGCTCCGCGATGGCCGATGCGGAGAAGAAACCCCCTGTGCATGCGCAGGAAACACGCCAGCGGTTCTGCGCATGCGCCAGAACACGGTAGCAGTCCTGCGCATGCACTGACTCACGCCGGCCGGCGGAGGCCCTTCACCGCCGGTTGGCACGGCGCCAACCCCTCCAGCGCCGGTCTAGCCCCCGGAAGTGCGGAGGATTCCGCACCTTCCGGGCGCCCCGATGCTGGAGTGGTTCGCGCCACTCTTTGGCGCCGGTACAGGCAGCCACGCCGATTGCGGGAGAATCCCGGCCATTATTTTTCTAATTAAGGGGCAATTTAGCGTGGCCAATTCACTAACCCTGCACCTCTTTGGGTTGTGGTGGTAAGGCCCACGCAGACACGGGGAGAATGTGAGTTTTTCAACACTGTTATTGTTTGAGATCTGTGTTTCCCCGCTCCAAAATAGGTGTTATAAATGATGAGAATTGTCACAGGATGGTTTTCTATTTGTTTTTTCTAGGTTCAGGTATGTTAAGGTACTTTCCTCGGCAAGTTCCAACTTCCTATTGTCCTGCACATTTCTTCAGTAGCATTGATATCTAGGTTAGCTTTTCATAATATTCCCAGGATATCATACTGAAAAATCCTTCTGCCAATTGACTGCTAAAATGACCTTTCTTCCAGTTGCAAAATAACCCACTCAACGTCATTTTAAATTTGGACAGTCACACAAAAATATATTTAAAAACCCCATGGATCATCAATGCCAATGCTCGGAATCTGTCAGAAGATCTACTGCTGTGTAACATTGGGACTATTATATTGTATAATGAAAGGCACTTTGTAATACAATAGAGCCTGCCTCAGCGGAGGACTACAGTGGAGCAGGGAATAGGGTGACAGAATGCAAAGGCGGGACAGGCCTAAAGAAACAGGCGGGAGCCGTCAAAATCCAGGAACTCTCTCCCTAAAGTATTGTGGATATACCTATACCATATGCACTGCAGTGGTTAGTAAGGTCATCGTCACTTTCTCAAGGGCAGTTGTGGATGGACAATAAATGGTGACCTTGCCAGTTGTATGCATAATTGAGGACACTGTACAGAGGTTCATCCCCAAGAAAAGAAAGATTATCCAGGGAGGGATTAGACAGCCATGGCTGACAAAGGAGGTCAGGAAATGTATCAAAGAAAAAGAGAGATCCTATAAAGTGGCCAAAAGCACTGGGAAATCAGAAGATTGGGAAGGCTACAAAAACAAACAAGAGGTTAACAAAGAGACAAATAAGGAAGGAGAGGATCAAATATGAAGGCAGGCTAGCCAGTAATATAAGAAATGATAGTAAAAGTTTCTTTCAATACATAAGAAACAAACGACAGGCCAAAGTAGACATTGGGCCAATTCAAACTGATTCCGGAAGGCTAGTGATGGGAGACGAGGAAATGGCTGGAGAACTTAATAAGTACTTTGCGTCTGTCTTCACAGTGGAAGACATGAGTAATAACCCAAAAATTATAGAGGGTCAGGGGGCTGAGTTGAGTATGGTTGCCATTACAAAAGAGATGGTGCTAAAAAAGCTAAAAGGTCTTAAAATTGACAAATCTCCTGGCCCCGATGGGCTACACCCTAGAGTTCTGAGGGAGGTGGCTTCCCTGCGCATGCACGGATGAAGAAATAGCGGAAGCGTTGGTTGAGATCTTTCAAAAATCATTGGAGTCAGGGAAAGTCCCGGACGATTGGAAGATCGCTGTTGTAACCCCCTTGTTCAAGAAAGGATCAAGACAAAAGATGGAAAATTATAGGCCAATTAGCCTAACGTCGGTTGTTGGTAAAATTCTAGAATCTATCGTTAAGGATGAGATTTCTAAATTCTTGGAAGAGCAGGGTCGGATTAGAACAAGTCAACATGGATTTAGTAAGGGGAGGTCGTGCCTGACGAACCTGTTAGAATTCTTTGAGGAGGTGACAAGTAGGTTAGACCAGGGAAACCCAGTGGATGTGGTCTATCTGGATTTCCAAAAGGCCTTTGATAAGGTGCCACACAGGAGGCTGCTGAGTAAGGTGAGGGCCCATGGTGTTCGAGGTGAGCTACTGGCATGGGTTGAGGATTGGCTGTCTGACAGAAGGCAGAGAGTTGGGATAAAAGGTTCTTTTTCGGAATGGCAGCCGGTGACCAGCGGTGTCCCACAGGGTTCAGTGTTGGGGCCGCAGCTGTTCGCCATATATATTAATGATCTGGATGAAGGAACTGGGGGCATTCTAGCGAAGTTTGCCGATGATACGAAGTTAGGTGGTCAGGCAGGTAGTGCTGAGGAAGTGGGGAGGCTGCAGAAGGATCTAGACAGTTTGGGAGAGTGGTGCAGGAAATGGCTGATGCAATTCAACGTGAGAAAATGTGAGGTCTTGCACTTTGGAAAAAAGAATCCAAGCATAGACTACTTTCTAAACGGTGAGAAAATTCATAATGCCAAAGTACAAAGGGATCTGGGAGTGCTAGTCGAGGATTCCCTAAAGGTAAACATGCAGGTTGAATCTGTGATTAAGAAAGCAAATGCAATGTTGTCATTTATCTCAAGAGGGTTGGAATATAAAAGCAGCGATGTGCTACTGAGCCTTTATAAGGCTCTGGTTAGGCCCCATTTGGAGTACTGTGTCCAGTTTTGGGCCCCACATCTCAGGAAGGACATACTGGCACTGGAGCGTGTCCAGCGGAGATTCACACGGATGATCCCTGGAATGGCGGGTCTAACATATGATGAACGGCTGAGGATCCTGGGATTGTATTCATTGGAGTTTAGAAGGTTAAGGGGAGATCTAATAGAAACTTACAAGATAATACATGGCTTAGAAAGGGTGGACGCAAAGAAACTGTTTCCGTTAGGCGAGGAGACGAGGACCCGTGGGCACAGCCTTAGAATTAGAGGGGGTAAATTCAGAACAGAAATGCGGAGACATTTCTTCAGCCAGAGAGTGGTGGGCCTGTGGAATTCATTGCCGCGGAGTGCAGTGGAGGCCGGGACGCTAAATGGCTTCAAGGCCGAGATAGATAAATTCTTGATGTCGCTAGGAATTAAGGGCTATGGGGAGAATGCTGGTAGGTGGAGTTGAAATGCCCATCAGCCATGATTGAATGGCGGAGTGGACTCGATGGGCCGAATGGCCTTACTTCCACTCCTATGTCTTATGGTCTTATGGTGCCCACTTTCAATGAACAAAGTTAAAAATCAGGATAAGGATCGAGTATGGTACGCGAATAAAACAGCTACAGAGGTAAAAAGAAATTTGGGCTGAAAAGGCACTTAGAGCCTGAGTAAATTCTAAGGTTAGAGTAATTTCTAAGGTTAGAATAAAAGTGAATTTTTATTTGATATTCATACTTACACAGGAAAATTTACAGCAATTTGATAAGCTGAAATAGAGATTGAGACTGAAGAGCTTTTGGACAGTCCAGTTGAGCAAAATGGAAGCCCGATCACAGCACCCAGTGGCGGGAGGCCTGTCATTACACAGTGACGGGAAACAGGAGACAAAGGAAACTGGCATTATGAATGTTTAGCAATGAGGGCAGCATGGTGGCACAGTGGACAGCTGCCTCATGGCGCCGAAGACCTAGGTTCGATCCCGGCTCTGGGTCACTGTCGGTGTGGAGTTTGCACAATATCCCCATGTTTGCGTGGGTTTTGCCCCCACAACCCAAAGATGTGCAGGGTAGCTGGATTGGCCATGCTAAATTGCTCCATAATTGGAAAATATTAATTGGGTACTCTAAATTTATTTTTAAAAATGAATGTTTAACATTGGGGCGGCACGGTGGTGCAATGGTTAGCATTGCTGCCTCTTGGCACTGAGGACCTGGGTTCTATCCCGGCCCCGGTCATTGTCCGTGTGGAGTTTGCACATTGTCTACTTGGGTCTCACCTCCACAACCAAAGATGTGTATGGCAGGTGGATTGGCCACTCTAAATTGCCCCTCAATTGGAAAAAAAATGAATGTTCAACATTGTACATGCTGGCATCAATGATCATTGAGAAGCCTTGGTTAGAGAAAATAACGTTCTGGAACAAGAAAAACCCCCATAGTATTATATGTGGACAATAAGGACCAAGTGTAGTCTTCAGATGAAGTGGGGTTGCAGACCAGAATACAATAACACAAAGTGAACCAGATGTTGTTCAATCCTCATGCAACGAGAGTGTAATTACAGCATATTTTAAACCATGCAGTTTAAAAAAGATTCCTTCATTGGATGTGGGCGTCACTGGCTATGCCAGCATTCATTGTCCATTCTTTTTCCCCCCAAATTTTAGAGTACCCAATTAATTTCTTTTCCAATTAAGGGGCAATTTAGCATGGCCATTCCACCTAGCTTGCACATTTTTGGGTTGTGGGGGCAAAACCCACGCAAATACGGGGAGAATGTTCAAACTCCAGTGACCCATGCCGGAATCGAACCGGGACCTCGGCGCCGTGAGGCCGCAGTGCTGACCCACTGCACCACCGTGCTGCCCTATCATTGTCCATTCTTAATTGCCCTTGAGAAGGTGGTGGTGAGTCACCTTAGAATCATTACAGTGCAGAAGGATGCCATTTGGCTCATCAAAGCTGCACCGACCCTCCGAAAGGGCACCCTACCTCGGCCAACGGCCCCACCTTATCCCGGTAACTCAGTAAACCCTGGCACTGTGAGGCCTTCTTGAACCACTGCAGTCCATGGAAGGAAGTTCCAGGATTTTGACCGAGTAACAGTGACAGTGAAGGAATGGTGATATATTTCCAAGTCAGGACGGACAGAGGGGAACTTGCAGGTGGTTGTGTTCTCATGGGTCACTGTCTGTGTGGAGTCTGCATGTTCTCCCTATGTCTGCGTGGGCTTCCTCCCACAAGTCCCAAAAGACGTGCTTGTTAGGTGAATTGGACATTCTGAATTGGATTGGATTTGTTTATTGTCACATGTATCGAGGTACAGTGAAAAGTATTTTTCTGCGTGCAGCTCAAACAGATCATTTAGTGGGCAGCACGATGGCGCAGTGGGTTAGCACTGCAGCCTCATGGTCTTGATCCCCAGGTTCGATCCCGGCTCTGGGTCACGTCCGTGTGGAGTTTGCACATTCTCCCAGTGTTTGCGTGGGTTTCGCCCCCACAACCCAAAAATGTGCAGGGTAGGTGGATTGGCCATGCTAAATTGCCCCTTAATTGGAAAAAATTAATTGGGTACTCTAAATTATTTTTTAAAACCATATCATTTAGTACATGAAAAGAAAATACGTAATAGGGCAACACAAGGTACACAATGTAAATACATAGACACTGGCATTGGGTGAAGCATACAGGAGTGTATTAATCAGATCAGTCCCTAAGAGGGTCATTAAGGAGTCTGGTAACAGCGGGGAAGAAGCTGTTTTTGAATCTGTTTGTGCCTGCTGAGGGATTTTCACAGTAATTCATTGCCGTGTTAATGTAAGTCTACTTGTGACAATAATAAAGATTATTATTATTATGCATCTTCTCCCCTTGTCACTGGGGAAATGGAAAGTTATGGTTCAAGTGCACACAAATGTGAGATTTATTTTATATGTTATAAATTTACAAATGAATAAATGATACCAAATATCCTTACATACAGTATAAATGATATTGTTTAATTTGATATCAAATTACCATTATTTTGAATTAATATTTTATATACATAATGATTCCTTCCTTTTATCTCTTATCACTGGGTTGGAGCAAAACTGATCTGTCTTGATTCTTTATGGTTCCAAGTTTATATTCACTCTAATTTGAGTGTTGTAATTTAATTAGTTAAGACTTTCTGAATTTAAATAACTGACAGTGCGATTCAAAACAGAGCTGTTAACATTGAATAATGATCAATCACTCAAAATTGTTTGTGTTTGACTGACTTGCATTCTGTGACAAGCCTGGGATCTTGGAGATCAAACCTCGTTTCTAAGAGTTTAGGCTGAGGATAGGAATTGTAACTGCAACTGGCTTCTGTATTCTTTATGTGTTGTGACTGAATACGTTTGACCCTTTGTGGATCTTAAAGTAATGCATTTTATTGAAAGCTATTTTTGAATTGAAGACTGTTCTCTCAGAAACTAGGCCTTTATTTCATTGTAAATGACTTCTGATTGTCATTTTATATGTGGCAACTTGAACCCTGCTCACTGATTCCATGAACATTGTGAGGGATATGAGATGCCTCAGGCATACAGTGATAGCGATGCAGAGAAAATAACTGACCATGCTTCAAGCGTCCATGGCCTGGTTAGTGCCAAGTGAGGAGAAGTGTCTTTGATATTTTGACGAGAGAAGTAAAGCTTGTGTGGTGATTGTCCCTGTATGGGCAACACAGCAGAGTAAGGGTCATCTGGTCTGGGTGGCCAATTGGGACTCAGCATGGGGAATCACCCTCAGGAGGAGGGTTTCTCCTAGGTAGAGGTAATTGAGAGCTAGTTGCAAACGTGCTGCTGCTCTTGAAGATCACTGTAAATAAATCCTATTTTGTTCACTAATGGAGTCTCTGAAAGCACATCCTTATAGCTTATCACTGTACAGTCTATACAAGACTGATACCTGTTTAATAGTTGACTAATTTGTCCAGCAGTTTATCATCTGAGTCACCATCTATTGCAGTGCGTATTTCTCTTTTCCAAATTCTAGAACGTGTTGTGACTAGTTGCAGTGATCCAGAGAACAGTAATAAAGGTTCTCTGTGTGACCCTTGTACTCTCACTAGATGAACAGAAAATGTTTACTCAGGTTCATACTCGATGTAAGATCTTCTTCTGGGAATGATCAGTCACATCAAACCCAATACTTCAGCACAAAGCTCAATCTATCAGCCTCTCCTTCGTGTGCAAGCTCACAGTAATTTCCAATCTTGTGTAACCAGGTGAATTTTGTTTCACCTCAAGAAACTGTGAAATAAAAGCAGAAAACTGCGGATGCTGGAAATATGAACAGGAAAGGCTGGGGAAAAAACCCCCCAGCAGGCCCAGCAGCACCTGTGGGGAGAAAAAAATAGTCAACTCTGAAGAAGAGTGAAATCATCTTGAAATGTTAACTTTGCTGCCCACACTACTAGATGCTGCCAGACCTTTTTAAAAAAAATTAATTTAAAGTACCCAATTCATTTTTTTTCCAATTAAGGGGCAATTTAGCTTGGCCAATCCACCTAACCTGCACACCTTTGCATTGTGGGTGTGAGACCCATGCAGACACGGGGAGAATGTGCAAACTCCACACGGACAGTGACCCGGGGCCAGGATCGAACCCAGGTCCTCGGTGCCGTGAGGCAGCAGTGCTAACCACTGCGCCACCGTGCCGCCTGATGCTGCCAGACCTGTTGAGTTTTCCCAGCATTTCCAGTTTTTATTTTAAAACAAATATGAACAATGATTTTTTTAAAAATCATTTATGGTGCCTTAGACAGCAGCAGTAGATTATAGCACTTTTTAAAAATAAATTTAGAGTTCCCAATTCATTTTTTCCAATTAAGGGCCAACTTAGCATGGCCAATCCACCTACACTGCACATCTTTGGGTTGTGGGGGCGAAACCCACGCAAACACGGGAAGAATGTGCAAACTCCAAATTGACAGTGACCCAGATCCGGGATCGAACCTGGGACCTCGGCGCCATGAGGCAGCAATGCTAATGACTGCGCCACCATGCTGCCCGATTATTGCACTTCTAATGTGTTTTGTGTAAATACCTCCAGGTTGGTTGGTCACACCAATGAATGCTGGGTCATTCCGTATGACCCACCTCCTTTTCCGGTCAACTTACAGATGACACGGTCATACTCTGTCGTCCATTTATTGACTTTGATAGCTAGGAAATGCAGGAATTGAGTTTCATGTTTGCTTTTCTTGTGTGATGGAGACTAAAACGTAAGAATAAACAAATGAAATAATATGCGTTACTTACCTTATTTCATTGCTGTTGCAGGCATGTGCTGATTAATATCGCAGTCGTCCACGGCACAACACTGTTCGCTTATTTTGATGCGTTTTATGAAATTCCAGAGACCAACCCAGAAGTGAAATATTGGCCCATAGACTCGGGATACTTGGGGCTACCGTATCTTGCAATACAAACTGAGGATAATCTCCGAAAGTCCTGCTGAGGGGGTTATCAATTGTTGAATGATACCAAACACTTTATTAATCAGTGCCTACATATAATATATTTAAGGTGCTACTGCGGGGTTTTAAGAATGGTGGATGGAAAGATCGAATTCTGAAACGATACTTGTTTTTTTATTTACCCAGTTCACAGTATTGTTGGCCATGCATTGTTAATTTGGTGGAAGATTTGGGTCAAGGCTTAAAATTAGGAGCACTTATTTCTATATTAATTATTTCCAATTCATTTATATTTCTGTGAATTCAGGTGAAGGCTAGAGAATACATTTTAAAAACCTTTTCATGCCTAATGTCAGTATAACGCACTCCTCTGCAACATACAGCATGGGTTATCAGCAAGTCAAAGCTCCTTCTGAAAGAATGTGATATTCCAGAGTCTTCTGGACTCTGAAAAGCAAATGGTAGATTAATGTGAGTTTTAGGTAATTTGTACTTTGATCCTGGAGAATTAAGGGAACAAAATCCCCCCCCCCCAATTTGGGGAAAATATCGAAATTATTGTTGGATATCTGCTAATAAAATTGCAAGAATCTTTTGCAATGTGTCCTTTTTACAAAACAGGTTTTGTTGGTATGATCATATATCACCTACTGGCAATGTGGGACTAATGAGCTACAAGTATGAATGATGAAAGGTTCGTTTTTCATTCAACAATGGAGTGTGCAATTGTACTTAGAAATTAAAATAGTGCAGAAGGAGGCCTGTCGTGTCTGCACCAACCCTCTAAAAGAGCACCCTGCCTAGGCCCACTCTCCGCCATTTCCCCATAACCCCACCTAACCTACACATTCCAGGAAACTAAGGGGCAATTAAGCCTGGTCAATCAACCTAACCTGCACTTCTTTGGACTGTGGGAGAAAGTGCAAACTCCACACACAATCATCCGAGGCCAGGAATGGAACCCAGGTCCCTGGAGCTGTGAGACAGCAGTGCTAACCACTGTGCCACCGTGCCATTCATAGAATCTTAGAACATACAACACGAGAGAAGACCATTTGACCTATCTGGATGCACTTACTCTACGGCCATACAAAAGCAAAATCCTGCAGATGCTATAAAAGTGAAATAAAAATAAGAAATGCTGAAAATATTCATCAGATCAGATGCAACTTCCACCAGTTTCTTTGTACTCTGCCTCCACATTCTGGCAACTTCCATATATCCTTCTGTTTATCCAATTACATTTTACAATCTCAATCACGACTCATGATAAAATGTACTACATTCTATTAACTATTGGTAAGCATATCATTTTCTAATAATTGTTCAGGTGAAAAATACTCTACCCGTTTCCCTTCTTTCTTCTTGTGATAAGTTGAGATCAAGTCCTCCTAATGCTAACACACCACTGTGGAAAAGTCTTTCACTATTTGTCATCTCATAACTTTTCAGAACGTTGGAAATCTCAATAAAACATCTGCCTGGGCTGGTGATGAAGGTATATTTTGCCAGACCAGCAGTTTCGCTAAGATAAATTCAAAGTGGGAGGAACAGAAAATATAAACTTCAGCATGATTCAAAAAGTTAAAAGTCGTACGGTCGTAAGGAAAACTGCCTCGTTATGGAGAGGAGAGTGCACAAGATCATGAGGGAGATAGAAAGGGTAGATAGGAAGGAACCTTCCCCCTTAGTAGAGGGGTCAATAACCAGGGAGCATAAATTTAATGTAAGGGTAGGAGATTTAGAGGGATTTGAGGAAAACCTTTTTCAGCTAGTGGGTGGCGGGAATCAGGAACTCTCTGCCTGAAAGAGTGGTAGAGGCTCACAACATTTAAGAGGGATTTAGATGCGCACTTGAGGCGCCATAGCATCAAAGATCACGGACCAAATGCTGGCAAATGGGATTAGAACAGATAGGTGCTTGATATTCAGGGCAGACACGATGGGCTGAAAGGCCTCTGTGGCAGTCACCTATTATTTGTGCTGTAAAACTCTCTGGGCGGAATTCTCCGCAAGGCCCGACGCTGTCGTGAAACCTGGAGAGATTCACGACGACGTCGGAAGCCTCTCCCGGCCCCCTATTCTCCCCTACCCGGGGGGATAGGCGGGCCGTACCGGGAAACTCAGCGGCCGGGCCTTGTCCCTGGCTTCAAGGCCCGGCGCACCAAGAATGACGCGGCGGCGGCGCCTAATGACATCAGCCGTGCATGGTTGGACAGCTCAAACCCACGCATGCGTGGCTGCCGTCTTTCCCCTCAGCCGCCCCGCAAGATGTGGCGGCTTGATCTTGCGGGGCGGCGGAGGGGAAAGAGTGCGTCCCCTTGAGACGCTGGCCCGACGATTGGTGGGCACCGATCGCTGGCCAGTCCCCTCCCGAGCACGGTTGTGGTGCTCGATCCCCGATCCCCCCCCCAGGCCCCACACTTACCTGGCGCGCCATGTTCACAACGGCAGCGACCAGGTGTGGTTGCCGCCGTCGTGAACAGGTCGGGATGGCAGGCCACTCGGCCAGTCCGGGTCGGAGAATCGCGGGCGGGTCGGAAAACCGGACACGCCATTTTGGGGGTGGGTGGGAGAATAGGGGGAGGTGCAGGAGCGGACCTCCCACTATTCTCCCACCCATCGTGGTTGTGGAGAATCGCGGCCTCTGACTCTAACAGACCAAGAACAATCTAGATAATTAACAAAAGTTAATGTTTTAACAAGACTTGTACATACCAAAAATGCTGACAAATTGAATAGCAAATGTAGGCATTTAACCGGGGCCACAGATTTTTGACAACTGAATAGGTTAAATTATTTTTTCCAACATTATGACTGGGACCCACTTCATCTGCTTTTCTGTAAAACCGCAGTCCAGTGGTATTGTCAAAATGTGATAACAAGTAGCTGCATTGAAAATGTGGTGGACAGAGGCATGTTATAATTAAATTAAGTTCCAAGGTAAACTATTATTTATACTGCAGGACAGGAAAACAAACTACGGTTAATTTTTCAGTTGCAGACAGACATTTCTGAAGGAAGTGTGAAGATTAAAATCAGGATATTTGTTTCGAGAATCTAGAAGTTTCCAGAAAATTTTAATTTTTGGCCTTTCATTTGATGCATTTTGGGGTTGTACTTTCAAATTCAGGGCAGGAAACAGGAGGTGGAGCTATTTCTGGGTCCTGAACCGTTCCCGATTCAGTCATTAGAATTTTGACTGGAGCACCCCCTTCATTAGCATGGAGACAGGTATCCTGCTCAATCGGTGGCAGGCAGGCTTTCGAAGCTACAGGCCCAATCAGAGGCCACCCAGCTTCAGAAGAGCATCCAGCTGGAATTAGTGGTAAGTGCATAAGTAGACGATTCAACAGAAATATGTGGTGGGGGGGGAAATCCCTGTACAGGGAAGCCTGTGGCTGCACACCGACCCAGGAGGGTAGAGGAGGGTCTGAAGGCCTGCCTGGAGCACTGGCACCCCGGCCTGCTGCTAGGTGTCCACCTCCGGTGATCTGCCACCCTGTTGCATCAGGAAACTGAAGATTGATTGGAAAAATCCCGGTCGACACCCTTACCCTTTAACATGAACCTACTCAGCTTCCCGCTTTGTGGCAAATGATTACTGCCAGGGACTGAGTTGGGATAGTGAAACGCTGGCCCATGCTGAAAATATTATTCCCCATTCCATACCTTGGAGGGGGCCCAAAGAATCCTGTCCTTGGAGTCTACTATAAACCCAGAGAATAAAATCGCAAAAGGGGTAACATCTCTTTTTTTTTAATTTATTGAAAAATTTTGAATTTGTACAACATCGAACCATAATTAAATACCAACAATAACAATAGCAATCATAAACATTCGCCCCTCCTCAATGAACACAACATATTAACAATTTAAATTAACACAATGTTAAGTTACATAACCGTAGAAAAAAAATAGAAACTATAATAAGGAACACCCCCTTACCCCCCTCCTCCCCCCTCCCCCCTCCCTCTCACCAAGGCATCCGCCCAAGTCCCATCCTCTATCTGCTCCCCAAGTTCCCCCTCCCATTTAGCCTTCAGCTCCTCCACTGACAACTCCTCCACCTCCTGCATTATCTTATAAATGTCGGACACCTTCCCCTCTCCGACCCACACCCCCGAAAGCACTCTGTCCATCGCCCCCCGCGAGGGCAGCAAAGGGAACTCCTCTACCTGTCGCCTAGCAAACGCCTTTACCTGCAAGTATCTGAACATGTTCCCTTGGGGGAGCCCAAATTTAGCTTCCAGTTCCCCCAGGCCCGCAAACCTCCCGCCAATAAACAGGTCCCTCAATTTACTGATGCCCACCCTTTGCCACCCCCTAAATCCCCCATCATTGTTCCCCGGGATGAACCGATGATTTCCACCCAATGGAGCCTCCATCGAGCCCCCTGTTTCCCCCCATGCCGTCTCCACTGTCCCTAGATTCTTAGGGTCGCCGCCACCACCGGGCTCGTGGTATACCTCTTAGGAGAGAGCGGCAACGGCGTCATTACCAGGGCACCCAGGCTCGTATCTCTACATGACGCCATCTCCATTCTTTTCCACGCCGCCCCTCCCCCCTCCATCACCCATTTACGCACCATTGACACATTGGCCGCCCAATAGTACCCCAAAAGGTTGGGCAGCGCCAGCCCGCCTCTATCCCTCCCTCGCTCCAGGAAAACCCTCTTCACTCTCGGAGTCCCATGTGCCCACACAAAGCTCAAGATACTGCTAGTCACTCTCCTAAAGAAGGCCCTGGGGATGAAGATGGGCAGGCACTGAAAGAGGAACAAGAACCTCGTAAGCACCGTCATTTTGACGGACTGCACCCTCCCCGCCAACGACAATGGCAGCATGTCCCACCTCTTGAACTCCTCCTCATTCTGATCTACAAGCCTGGTGAAATTATGCTTGTGAAGAGTCCCCCAGTCCCTGGCCACCTGCACCCCCAGGTACCTAAAACTCTCCCCTGCCCGCCTAAGCGGGAGCCTACCAATTCCTTCCTCCTGGTCTCCAGGGTGCACCACAAACACCTCACTCTTGCCTAAATTTAGTTTATAGCCTGAAAAGGTCCCAAACTCAGCTAGTAGCTCCATCACCCCCGGCATCCCTCCCACCGGGTCCGCCACATACAGTAACAGGTCATCGGCATACAACGACACCCATGTTCCTCCCCACCTCGCACCAAACCTCTCCACCTCCCTGAATCCCTCAACGCCATAGCCAACGGCTCGATTGCCAATGCTAACAACAAGGGGGACAGGGGGCAACACTGCCTGGTGCCTTGATAAAGCCGGAAGTACTCCGACCCCCTCCCATTCATTTTTTTTTTTTTTTTCTTTTTTTAAAATTTAGATTACCCAATATTCTTTTCCAATTAAGGGGCAATTTAGCGTGTCCAATCCACCTACTCTGCACATTTTTGGGTTGTGGGGGCGAAACCCACGCAGACACGGGGAGAATGTGCAAACTCCACACGGACAGTGACCCAGAGCCGGGATCGAACCTGGGACCTCGGCGCCGTGAGGCGGTTGTGCTAACCACTAGGCCACCGTGCTGCCCCCCCCTCCCATTCATGGCCACACACTCCATCGGGGCCTCATATAACAGCCTCACCCATCTAATAAACCCTTCACCAAATCCAAACCTCCCCAACACCTCCCATAAGTACCCCCACTCCACTCTATCGAAGGCCTTCTCTGCATCCAGCGCCACCACTATCTCAGCCTCCCCCTCAATCGGCGGCATCATGATGACATTCAACAATCTCCGCACATTCGTGTTCAGCTGCCTTCCCTTCACAAACCCTGTCTTGTCCTAGTGTACCACCCTTGGCACACAGTCCTCTATCCTGGTGGCCAGGATTTTTGCCAGCACCTTGGCATCCATGTTGAGGAGAGATATGGGCCTGTATGAACCACACTGCTGGGGGTCCTTGTCCCTCTTTAAGATTAACGAAATCAGTGCCCGCGACATCGTCGGGGCAAAGTCCCCCCTTCCCACGCTTCATTAAGTGTCCGCACCAGCAAGGGGCCCACTAGGTCCACAAACTTTTTATAAAATTCATTTTAACAACAACCCCAAAACCCATCCGGCCCCGGCGCCTTCCCTGACTGCATCTGCCCGATCCCCTTAACTAGCTCCTCCAGCTCAATCGGCACCCCCAACCCCTCCACCTACTCCTCCTGCACCTTCGGGAAAGAAAGCCTATCGAGGAACCTCTCCATTCCCCTCCTCTCCACCGTTGGCTCTGACCGGTACAGTTCCCCGTAAAAGTCCTTGAAGATCTCATTCACCTCTACCCCCTTCTGCACCACATTCCCACTCTTGTCTCTCACTCCATCAATTTCCTTAGCCGCATCCCGCTTGCGGAGCTGATGAGCCAGCATCCTACTCGCCTTTTCACCATGTTCGTACACTGCCCCTTGTGCCTTCCTCCACTGTGCCTCTGCCTTTCTAGTGGTCAGCAAATCAAATTTAGCCTGTAGGCTGCGCCTCTCCCCCAACAGTCCCTCCTCTGGTGCCTCTGCGTACCTCCTGTCTACCTCCAGCATCTTTCCCACCAGTCTATCCCTCTCACTCCTCTCCCTGTGTGCCCGGATGGATATCAGCTCCCCACGAATCACTGCCTTCAGGGCTTCCCAGACCATCCCCACCTGGACCTCCCCCGTATCATTCGCCTCGAGGTACCCCTCAATACTTGCCCGTACCCTCCTACACACCTCCTCCTCTGCCAACAACCCCACATCCAACCGCCACAATGGGCGCTGGTCCCGCACCTCCCCCATCTCCAACTCTATCCAATGCGGAGCGTGGTCAGAGATTGCAATGGCCGAATATTCGGCTTCCTCCACTCTCGGAATCAGTCCCCTACTCACCACGAAGAAGTCTATCCGAGAATAGACCCTATGTACATGGGAGAAGAAAGAGTACTCCCGTGCCTTCGGCCTAGGGTAACATCTCTTTTAAATACAGCATTAAAATAGGCGTCTTAGACTTCAGTAGACTGTGTGAGGATTGCTGGTATTGAGAAATTAATCCAACACGCCTCTTTGACACAGACAGTGAGGCAAATGATTTGACTTTGTGGTTTCATCTGTTTCCCTTCCCATGAAAGCCAGTGGTTATTGGCCATCTGCATTCATCCTGCTTCTGACATGCTTTACAACTTTTATTCAGCATCTGAACGATTACAAAATCTTCTTATTCTGGAATCTCTTCTTCCAGTTTCTTCCTTCTCCTTTCCTGCCTCAAACTAATCAAACAGACAAAGAACCAAGAAATGTACAGCACAGGAATAGGCCCTTCGGCCCTCCTAGCCTGCGCCGACCATGTTGCCTGTCTAACCTAAAACGTTTTACACTTCTAGGGCCCGTATCCCTCTATTCCCATCTTATCCATATGTTTGTCAAGATGCCCCTTAAATGCCTCATGGTGCCAAGGACCCGGGTTCAATCCCAGCCCCGGATCCCTGTGGAGTTTCCACATTCCCCCCTTGTCTGCGTGGATCTCACCCCCACAACCCAAAAATATGTGCAACATAGATGAATTGGCTAAATTGACCCTTAATTGGACAAAAAAGAATTGGGTACTCTAAATTTATTTTTAAAAAGATGCTCCTTAAATGTCACTATTGTACCTGTTCCACCACCTCCTCTGGCAGCGAGTTCCAGGCACCCACTACCCTATCTGTAAAATACTTCCCTCGCACATTTCCTCTAAACTTTGCTCCTCGCACTTTAAATCTATGTCCCCTATTAATTGACGTTTCCACCCTGTGAAAAAGCTTCTGACTGTCCACTCTGTCCATGCCCCTCATAATCTTGTAGACTTCTATCAGATTGCCCCTCAACCTCCATCGTTCCAGTGAGAATAAACTGAGTTTATCCAACCTCTCCTCAGAGTTAATGCCCTCCATATCAGGCAACATCCTGGTAAACGCCTTGTGTACCCTCTCCAAAGCCTCCACATCCATCTGTAGTGTGGCGAACAGAATTGAACACTATATTCAAAGCATTCAAACTTTTTTCCTGTCAAAATGGAGGGAGAAGCATTACTTTTACACATCTTAAATTTCCCGATAACAAGTCCAATGCTGGGATTAAATGTCCTTTAAAAGATTTGTCATATGGGATATTTTCGAGGTGTTAATCAAACAAACAAGTATGCGTCAGTAACTATGATGGTCAAATTTCAAAATGCAAACTCCACACAGTCACCCAAGGCTGGAATTGAACCAGGTCCCTGGAGCTGTGAGGCAGCAGTGCTAACCACTATGCCACCTCAATGAATACGTGTAGTTGGCAGTATCTCTTAGGTTTTCCCCGAATTCATTGCGGGCTGTTCTATAATTTCAATATCCACCTCTTTTGCAAAAACTGAGACAAAATAGTGAGACTAAACCAGGGACTGGTTTAGCTCACCAGGCTAAATCGCTGGCTTTTAAAGCAGACCAAGCAGGCCAGCAGCACGGTTCAATTCCCGTACCAGCCTCCCTGGACAGGCGCCGGAATGTGGCGACTAGGGGCTTTTCACAGTAACTTCATTGAAGCCTACTCGTGACAATAAGCGATTTTCATTCATTTCATTTCATTTACTGTTCCATTCCCTTAATCTCCATCAGAAACTGGCTTCCTTTATTTCTTATTAATCCTGCCCCAATCTTAATTTTCCTACAGATGTTCCCAGATAGCGTTTTGGGTTTTGTTGTCTTTGTTTAAGCAGAATTTCACCACGTTGTTATATTTGTTATATATCAAATACAACAGTTTTTACTGAACATTGGGGCAGGCAGTCTTTGGGGATCAGCTGTAAATATAGTGATTTTTAAAAATGAAATTTAGAGTACCCACTTTTTTTTCCAACTAAGGGGCAATTTAGCGAGGCCAATCCACCTACTTGTACATCGTTTTGGATTGTGGGGGTGAGGCCCACGCAGACACCACGTGCAAACTCCTTATGGACAGTGACCCGGGGCCGGGATCGAACTCGGTGTCCTGAGGCAGCAGTGCTAACCACTGCGCCGCCCCTGTAACAATAGTGATCTAAGTGCTATTGAGCTATCAAGAGACAGATCAAAGCTAGGCTCTCACGGGTGTCTCAGGAATGGCCAGATACTTTGCAACAGCGAGCCTGAACAGTACTTTTGAATCCACATTGCCATTTTGGATCTTTGTTATATTGATGGTACATGACTAGTAGTAAATGGATTACTTTCACTGTGAAAACTGTAATTAAGTTTGATGTGTAATAAATTGTGTCTCGTCTTGCTAGCATGCTTTTTCTTCTGCCTTCCAAAAAGACAAGGGAACCCAGATAGTGGCACTCAGTCAAAATTATAGTAGCCAGCATACACAAATTCCAAAGGGTCGTTGTGCCATACTATTGCTTCACTAGATACTCATCAGTAAAAGTGCCCTCCCAATTGTAGAGGATGTGGGGTTTACCGACATTGAGCCTCAGGGAAATCTCATACACCAGTTAATCTTTTAACTTCATTTGTGCCCTTTCCATCCCTTGTTTAAATATTTCCTATTAATGATGCACAGCTCTAATTGCCATTATTTTCATTCTGTTTAATCTGAGGAAGGTACTCATTTTTCTCATCATAATTTGTTATTTTCTATTCAAGTGCCCTTGCCGTCATTGACTTTTCCTTTTCCTCTGACACTGAACCCAATTATACTCTGGTCACATGCCAAGTATTCCACTGCTTTTAGATCAGCTATTTGCTCTGCTGCATTATCTAGAACCAAGTCAGATTGTGCTTTCTTTCCTGTTGAGAGTCGCAACATATTAACTCAGAAAACTGTCCTGAATACGCAACATAAAACCCTCCACTTAATCAATACAGATTATTTTGCTATCCCAGTGTATTTTTGAATAATTGAAGTATCCTATTATACAATATTGCTCTAATTTATTTAAAATTTAAACTTCCACATTTAAACACTGGATTAATAATCCTGTTTACTTCCCCTCCCCTTTCCCACCAGAAATATACCAGACCCTTCACTGGGTGCATCACTTCCCAAAGTCCTATTTATACTAATTTAAGTTGCTTCCAAATCGTGTCAAAAATAATACCTGCTGCAGAACTGCTTTAGTACAATCATAATTTTAATGAAATTAAAGTGTATGTATGTGCCGTGATTTTCTGACAAAGGTCCCTTCCTTTCATGGCAATGTGCCAAGTGGAACTGTTAAAATCTAATTTGGTGTTTCTCCTAGATGCTCCCTGGGTAGCACAAATGGAATGAAGTAGCTAGCTTCTGATTGTTGACATGAGCCTCTTGGCCTTAAGTGCTGAAATGGTCTTATCTGGTCCTGTCTGCAACTTACATGGCACCAAGAAGCTGGTGGTAGAGTATTTATGAAGGGCACCGATATGCAGCCAGACAGCACCATCATCTGGGGGCATTCCTGCCAAGCTACTAATACTGGACACACGGTTGTGAATCAAATTGAAAGAAATCCCAAGGTGGATCCCTGCCGAGTGACTATCTTCTCAGGAACTCTGGCCAGGATTTTCCAGTCCCCGTGTCAGCGGGCATTGTCACAGGCAGGACGGGAATATTTGGAGAGCCATTGACTTACTGGATTTCCAGATTTTCCAGTCCCGTCAGCAACAATGCCCACCGGAAAATCCGACCCTACATGTTTTTATTCCATCAGCAAGGTTTCTGCCCCAGCCAAATTACTGAAACGGCTCTTTAAAAAGTGACACATCTTTTATTTATTTTATTTTTAAAAAAGTTTAGAGTACCCAATTCATTTTTTCCAATTAAGGGCAAATTCAGCGTGTTCAATCCACCTAGCCTGCACATCTTTGGGTTGTGGGGGTGAAACCCACGCAAACACGGGGAGAATGTGCAAACTCCATATGGACAATGACCCAGAGCCAGGATCGATCCTGGGACCTCGACGCCCTGAGGCAGCAGTGCTAACCACTTTGCCGCCGTGCTGCCCGACATCCTTTATGACTGTGACTGTGATAATCGATGCCTCCGTGCCATTCTCAACCTGTCTGCAACTGTAGACCTGGTTGGCTGAAACCACCCTCCTCCAATCCTTCTCCTGTGTCATTCAGTTGGGTGGGACTTCTATCAAAGAATATATCTAAGTCTGCAGATAACATTGTGTTAGGTGGCACAATACCCATAGAATCCCAACAGTTGCAGAAGGTCATTTGGCTCATCAGGCCTGCACCCACCCTCCAAAAGAGCGCCCTACCCAGTCCCACTCCCCCATCCTAACCCACTGAACATGGCCAGTCCACCCAATCTGCACATCTTTGGACAATGGGAGGAAACTGGAGCACCCGGAGGAAACTCACGCAGACACGGGGTGAACGTGCAAATTCCACATAGATATAATGTGTCGTGTACATGGGAGTAGAGTGATATTGGGGTATAGAGAGATTGATTGGGAAAAATTCTGGCAGATGGAGTTCAATGTTGGAAAGTGTGAGGTTATCCACTTTTGAGCCTTAAAAAAACCAAAATAATTTCTTAATGGTGAGAAGCTAGGAATTGTGATGGGACCAAAGGAGCTAGAATGTAAAAAGATAGAATTCATGTTACAGTTGTATGAAGCTCTGGTTAGACCCCATTTAGAACACAATGCCCAGTTCTAGCACTGCACCTCAGGAAAGATAGACCAACCTTGGAGAGGGTGCAGCATTGATTCACCCAAAGTGATACCAAGGATAGAACTGTTAATTATGAGGAAAGGTTACGTAGAGCAGACTTCAATTCCCTTGTGAGGCTGAGAGAGCAAGTGAACAGTGGGCTTTATTAGTCATGAACTTACCTAGCCAGAGATAGTAGTACAGAATGGATGCCGCCTACTAGAGGCCGGCTTATATATGCCCCGGTGTGGTACAGTACCTGGAAGCAGTTCATATCACCACTTCCAGGTCATAGGTCACAGGTTACAGTATTATGCATGCATTATGGTGAATACATTCACCACATGGAGGATTACGGGTGATCTGATTTAGGTGTGAAAAAAAAAATGAAAGCTGGTAAGAGGGGTTTAAAAAAAAACATCCATGGCTAAGCAAGGAGGTTAAGGACAATATAAACACAAAAACGAAAGAATATCTCACAGCTCCAGGAATCCGCGTTCGATCCCGACCCCAGGTCTCTGTCCATGTGGCGTTTGCACATTCACCCCGTGTCAGCATGGGTCTCACCCCCACAACCCAATGATGTGCAGGGTAGGTGGATTAGCCACGCTAAATTGCCCCTTAATTGGAAAAAAAATCTAAAGTATACCATTTTTCAAATGCCAGTGGTAGGCTGGAAGATTGGGAAACTTTCAAACATAAACAAAGCGTTACTTAAAGAGTAATAAAAAGACTATTTTTTATTAAATTATGAATGAAAGCCAGCACAAAATATCAAAAATGATAGCAAAAGCGTCTGTAAGTACATGAAAGGGAAGAGAGTTGCTAAAGTGAATGTTGGTCCCTTGGAAGATGAAACCGGAGAGTTAATAGTGGGCAACATAGAAATGCTGAATCAACATTTTGCTTCAATTTTTATGGTGGAGGATACTAGTACCATTCTTATAGGAATGGGTAATTCAGAGGTAACAGAAGTGTGTAAACGGAAGTGGCAGTGGAGATAGTGGATCCATTAGTTATAATATTCCAAAATTCCCTGGACACGGAAAAGGTTCCAGTGGATTGGAAAAATGCTAATGTGCGAACTCCACAGTGACCCAGAGCCAGGAACGAACCTGAGACCTCGGTGCCGTGAGGCAGCTGTGCTAACCACTGCACCACTATGCTGCCCTGAGGTGGCAATTTTATTCAAAAAGGGAGGGAGGCAGAGTCAGAAATTATAGACCTGTTAGTTTAACATCCGTTGTTGGGAAATTGTTAAAATCCATTATTTTTTTTTGGAGAAATATTTAATTAAGGCATATATAATTGTTAACATCAATTTTCAAGAGGAAAAAACAACAGATTTCGCCCACCCAACTACCAACAACCAAACCAATGTGGCTCACATACACAGTTCCCCGTCCCCCCTTTCCCACTAACTATTTACCACCTCAACCAACCCCCACTGCCTCACTCTTTCCCTTAACCGCCCCCCCCCCCCTCCTTATATCTGCTGACAGCTTAATTTTCTCCAAAGAAGTCAATAACAGCTGCCAACTCCGGGCGAACCCTAGCATCGATCCTCTCAGGGTGTAGTAATCCACGGGAGGCAGGAGTTCCGTCACCACACCAATATTTATTTACAATAACAATATTACAGGAGCAGCTACAAACAGTGCTGCTAGCAGTCTAGTCAACTTAAGACTGGCTCACAAAGCCTACACAGGTGATTATATGGGCCTCCTCAATGAGCTATCATTGAGGGAGCTCATACTCCAATTGGCCAACCAATAAAGCCAATTGGAGTTCATTACACCCCCCCCCCCCCCCCCCAAGGTCCGAGGAATTCCTGCCAGCTGGTATTCCTCTGAGCTTCTTCCTGCTCCTCATGTCTGGGTGTGTCACTTCTGTGTCGTCCGCTGGGTCGTTCTCCGAAGTGGGCGGGGTGCACCTTATAGGTGCCCATCTTTTCCTTGACGACCTCCTTGGAAGTTGTTCTTCCTCCTCCTTGGGGAGAGGTGTCGCGGTGGCCTCGTCAAGCGTGTCCATCTCCGACTCTGACGACTGGATAACGGGATCTGGAGAAATCGGGGCTGGGGTGTGGGTATCCTTTCCGTCTGGGCTATCCCAGCTCGAGGCGGTCCTGCTTCGCCTGGCTCCAGGTGTGGTTCCGCTGCCCTTATTTGGTCTAGGTGTTTCTTCCTATTGAAACCTCATAGAATATGGGCCCTGTTTGGGACTCTACTGTGCCTTTGACCCACGTTGGTCCATTCCCATAATTCTTGACCAAAACCGGTGCCCCCACCTGGAAATGTCTCTGTTGCCGACTATTATCATGCCCCCTGCGTTGGGCCTCCTGTTGTTTCTCCACTTTCCCCGTTAAATTTGGGAAAAGGAGACTCAGCCTCGTTTGCAGCCTCCTTCCCATTAAGAGTTCAGCTGGCGGTATGCCCGTTGTGGAATGTAGTGTGGTCCTGTAATCAAACAGCCAACGGGAGAGCTTTGTGTCCATTGACGCTGCCGGCTGCTTCTTGAGTCCCGCTTTAAGTGTCTGGAACGCTCTCTCTGCCAGGCCGTTGGTCGCTGGATGGTAAGGGGCCGTTTTGATGTGACGGACTCCGTTTTCCTTCAGGAATTTTCCAAATTCCCCACTTGTGAATGCCGTTCCGTTGTCCGACACCAATACCTCCGGAAGTCCATGTGTTGAAAACGAGGCCCTGAGCTTTTCAATTGTCGATGCTGTGCTTGCTGTGTTTACCCGGTGGACGTCCAACCATTTGGAGTGGGCGTCTACTATCACCAAAAACATTGAGCCCATGAAAGGGCCGGCGTGGTCAATATGCAGGCGGGTCCACGGTCTGCCTGGCCATTCCCACGGGTGCAATGGCGCTGCTGGTGGCACTCTTTGCCCCTGTTGACACTCCTGGCACCGACGTACCAAGGCTGCTATGTCTGTGTCCAAACCTGGCCACCAAACGTAGCTTCGAGCTAGCATCTTCATTTTAGACACCCCTGGGTGCCCTTGATGTAACTCGGTTAAGATTGCCTGACGGCCCTGAGCTGGGACGATTACCCGGGCTCCCCATAATAGGATACCGCCTTCTACGGTTATTTGGTCCCTTCTGCTCCAGTATGGGTGCATCTGGGGCTCCACTGGTCTTTCCAGTTCCCTTGTTAGCAATAAATGCTTGCATCTTGGCTAAAACTGGGTCTTTTTGCGTCCACAACCGAATATGTTGTGCGTCTACTGGTAGGGTGTCCAAAAAATGTAGAGTCATTACTGTCTCCACTACTTTTGGTATTTGCGGCGGAGTGTCCAGGAGGGGAAGTCAGCTCAAAGCATCTGCATCTGCTACTCGCGTTCCCGGTCTGTGCTTCAGAACGTATCTATACGCCCCCAGTAGCAATGCCCAGCGTTGGATTCTAGCTGATGCAATCGGGGGTATTAACTGGTCTTCTTTTAATAACCCTAATAACGGCTTATGGTCCGTCACTATGGTGAATTTCCGCCCGTACAGATACTGGTGAAATGTTTTTACTGCGAATATCACCGCCAGTCCTTCCTTCTCGATTTGGGCGTACTTCCTCTCACCCATCGCCGAGGTCCTCAAAGCATAGGCTATTGGCCGTTCTTCCCCATTCCTTCCTCTATGGGCTAAGACGGCTCCTACCCCATAGGGGGATGCATCACAAGTGACCACCAACTCCTTCCTTGGGTCATAATGCTCTAGGACATTTTCGGATGACAGCTGTTCCTTAATGTCCCTAAATGCTCAGTTTTGCCGGGCGGACCATTTCCATTCTTGCCCCTTTTTTAGTAGCTGGTGGAGGGGTTCTAGGATGGGCGCCCTATTTTCAATAAATTTTCCATAATAGGTTACCAACCCTAGAAATGATCGTAAGTCCTGGACCATGATGGGAGCTGGGGCTTCTTTTATTGCCCGTACTCTGTCTTCTAATGGGTGTAAGCCTGGCTCGTCTACTTTATATCCCAGGTACGTCACTTGTGGGGCCAGAAAAACACATTTTTCCCTTTTTACCGTACGCCTGCCTTTGCGAAACGCCTGAGCACTTCCTCCAGGTTCCTTAAGTGTTCCCTGTTTGTCCTACCCGTGATTAAGACATCGTCCAAATAAATCGCCACCTGCGGTAGTCCCTGCAGAATATTTTCCATCGTACGCTGGAATATAGCGCAGGCTGATGACACTCCGAAAGGTAGCCTAGTGTAACGAAAAAGGCCCTTCAGAGTGTTGATCGTAGCGAACTTCTGGGAGCCCTTGTCCAGTTTTAACTGCAGGTAGGCGTGGCTCATGTCCAGTTTCGTGAACAAAAGCCCACCTGCCAATTTGGCATATAGGTCGTCTATTTTCGGGATTGGGTATTTGTCCAGCAGTGCGTATTTGTTTACCGTCTGTTTGAAATCTCCACAGAGACGTATAGCGGGTCGTCTGGCTTCAAAATTGGTACCACCGGCGCTGCCCATTCCGAGAACTGTACTGGTCTGATAATGCCGTCACGCCGTAACCTTTCTATTTCGTCATCTACTTTCTTCCTTAATGCAAAAGGTACCGGCCTGGCCTTACAAAATTTCGGAAGGGCTTCTGGGTCCACGTGCAAAGTTGCTTTGGCGCCTATGATTTCCCCCAAACCTTCTTGGAAGACCTCAGGGTATTTTTGGAGTACTCCACTCAACTGCCCACTTGCACTCTGGAAAAGTTTAATCCAATCTAATTTTAGGTCTTTCAGCCAGTTCTGTCCAATTAAGCTCGGTCCGGAGCCCTCTACTATAGTCAACGGTAATCTGAGCAATTGTTTCTCATATTCCACGGGTACATGAGTCGTGCCTAGAACTTCCAGGGGTTCCCCCTGTAGGTTTTAAGTTTCGTCAATGTTTTTGTTAGGGTTAGTGGCTGGAGTCCATCTTTGATTTTTCTAAATGCTGCCACTCCCATTACTGATACGGCCGCACCCGTGTCTATTTCCATTATTGTCGGCCGCCTGTTCACCGTGGGGTAATCCTAATGGGTTCTGCTTTCTTCGTTGCAATATTATATAATTGTTCCCCTTCGGAGGAGGATGGGGCGTCTAGGTTGTGTACTTCCCTGCGTCTCCACCTGCTATTCGTCTTTTGCCACCTCCTTCTAGGGTTTCTGTCGTTGTTACCCCACTCTGTCTGGTGCCAGAAACGGTCCTTCTCTGTTGGGGGAGCCTCAGCCGGTACTCCCCTCTGTCTCCAGTTAGTCGTGGCAGACTTGGTGGCAGTTCTGGGGTTTTCCTTTTTCCCTCTATTCCTCAGGTTTTTCCTGAGAGCGGCTATCTGGTAGCAGGACCCATTGTGGTAGTCCCTCTCACAGGTATCTACCTCCATTGGCATGCTCTGTAGTTCCTGCACCCCACTTGCTGCCTTTTCTAGGGACAGTGCGAGCTGTAACGCCTGATTGCAGTCTAGCTCCGTTTCCGCCAACAGGCGTTTCTGTATTGTGAGGTCGTTTATACCACACACTAACCGGTCCCGAAGCATTTCATTTAGCGTCGGGCCAAACTCACATTTTTCCGCCAGCCTTCTCAGGCAGGTCAAGAAATTTGTGACCGACTCCCTGTCTTCCCACTTCGCTGTGTAGAATCTGTACCTACGCAAAATGAGGGGTGGTTTTGGGTCGTAGTGCTCTTTCACCAATTCCGTTACTTCTTGGAAAGATTTCGTGTCTGGCGCATCGGGATAAGTCAGACTACGTATAATGGTGAAAGCTGAGGGTCCCCACGCCGACAGCAGAATAAGCCATCTCCTTTCATCCGTCAGTATATAATTTACCCGGAAGAAGCAACACATTCTCTCCACATACTGGGACCAGTCCTCAATAGCCGGGTCGAATGCCTCTAACCTTCCAAAAAACGGCATTTTTAATATGGCAAGGCTTATCCTCCGAGTGCGGCAGCTGGTCTCCGCAAAATTCTTAGTTTACCTCGTCGCCACTGTAGTAATCCACGGGAGGCAGGAGTTCCGTCACCACACCAATATTTATTTACAATAATGATATTACAGGAGCAGCTACAAACAGTGCTGCTAGCAGCCCAGTCAACTTAAGACTGGCTCACAAAGTCTACACAGGTGATTATATGGGCCTCCTCAATGAGCTATCATTGAGGGAGCTAATACTCCAATTGACCAACCAATAAAGCCAATTGGAGTTCATTACACAAGGCTACTTAATCTTCTCAAGCCTGAGAAACCCGGCCATGTCACTGACCCATAACCCCGATTTTGGGGGGTTCCGAGTGCCTCCACGCCAATAAGATCTGTCTCTGGGCTACCAGGGAGGCAAACAGATCAGCCTCTCTCGCCCCCTGGACACCCGGGTCTTCATTTGCGCCCGGCAGACGATCTTGAATTGTATCAGGCTAAGTCTGGCACACGACAAGGATGCATTAACTCTACTCAGGGCATCCACCCACAACCCCGCCTCTATTACCTTGCCCAACTTGGAATCCATTATTAAGGAAGGAATATCAGGACATTTTGAAAGTGAAAACGCAATCCATCAGAGTCAGCATGGTTTTATGAAGGATAAATCATGGGGGCGATGCTCCGAGCCCCGTCAGGCCGGAGTATCGCTGCAACCGCGCCACGACTCCCCGAAGCCCCAACGTCGGCGCGTGATTCTCCGAGGTGCGGAGAATCGGTGGCATTTGCGCCGGCGGGTTTGGCGCGGCACTGGCCGCAGGCTGCTGGAATTGGCGGGGCCACCGATTCTCCGGCCCGATACGACAGAGTCCCGCCGTCACCGTGCACCCCTGGTCACTGCCGGCGGGAACTCTGCGGGAAGAGTCGGGGTGCAGCAGCCTGTGAGGGTGGGGGGGAAGAGGGGGGCTCCTTCACCGGGGGGGGGGGGGGGCCTCCGATGGGGTCTGGCCCATGATCGGGGCCTCTGTGGGGGCCAGAATCGTATGTAACCGGGCCGTGTTTGTGCCATCGGGACGGCGCGAACACTTGGGCCCTATAGTAGAGAATCGCCCCCATGTTTGACTAATTTGCCAGAGTTCTTTGAAGATGGAACAAGCCAAATGGATAATGGGGATCCTGTAGATGTAGTATCTCAGGACTTCCAGAAGGCATTTGACAAGGTGCAACACAGAAGGTTAATATACAAGGTTAGATCACACATGGTTGGGCTAATTTATTAGCTTGGATAGATGGCTGGTTAACAGACAGAAGAGAGTTGGGATAAATAGACTTTTCCTGGACTGCAAGATGTAACTTGTGGGGTGCCACAGGATTTGATCCTTAGGCTCCAACTATTTACAATCTATATTAAAGACATGGATACAGGGATAGAAGATTCTACGGTCAAATTTGCAAATGGCACTAAAATAGATGGGACAGTAAGTTGCAATTCGGAAATAAGAACCTTATAAATGGAAATAGATAGGTTAGGTGATTGGGCCAAAATGTGACAAATGGAGTTAACGTGGATAAGTGTGAGGTCATCCACTTTGATTCGAAAATCTGAATGGCAACTTATTATCTAAATGGGGAGAGACTTCAGGGTGCTCCAGTGCAGAGGGATCTGGGTGTCCTCGTGCATGAGTCACAGAAAATTAGCATGCAGGTGGAGCATAATAATGAAAGTGAATGGAATGTTGGCATTTAGAGCAAACGGAATAGAGTATAAAGGATAGGAAGTGTAAGGCATTGGTTAGATCGCACCTGGAGTATTGTGGACAGTTTTGGTCCCCTTATTTCTGGAAAGATGTAATGGCATTGGAGACAGTTCAGGGGAGGTTCACTAGATTGATTCCACAGATGAGGGGTTTGTCTTATGACGAGAGATTGAGCAGTTTAGGACAATACTCTCTAGAATTTAGAAGAATTTAGTGGGGCAATTTAGTGTAGCCAATCCACCTAACCTGCACATCTTTGGGTTGTGGGGGTGAAACCCATGCAGACATGGGAGAATGTGCAAACTCCACACATACAGTAACCCAGGGCCAGGATCGAACCCAGGTCCTCAGCGCGTAGGCAACAGTGCTAACCATTGCCGCCCTTGATTTATACAGATTCAACATGCCACCCTTGTCCTTACACTCTATACCCCAATTAATAAAGCCCAAGATATTGTATGTTTTATTAACTATTCTTTCAACCTGTCTGCTACTTTCAATGATTTTTAGCACATATACACTCAGGTCCCTCTGCTCCTGCACCTCTTTATTTTATATCGTCTCCCCATGTCCTTCCGACCAAAATTAATCACTTCATATTTCTCTGCATTGAATTTCGTCGGCCACTTGTCCACCCATTTTACCACCTTGTCTATGTTCTTTTGAAGGTCAACCCGATCTTCCTCACAGTTCACAATGCTTCCCAGTTTTGTTCCCTGTGCAACATGGTCTAGGTCATTAGTGTACATCAGGAAAAGCGACTGTCTGTGTGGAGTTTTCACATTCACCCAATGTCTGCGTGGGTCTCACCCCCACACCAAAGATGTGCAGGGTAGGTGGATTGGCCACGCTAAATTGCCCCTTAATTGGAAAAAAAAAATGAATTGGCTATTCTGAATTCATAAAAAAGGTAAAGCAAGCTCCAGACACGAACTCCGGGGGAACTGCACTGCAAACCTACTGCCAGCACGAAAAACGCCCATTGACCATTACTTTTGTTTCCTGTCGCTCTGCCAACTCCATACCCATGTTGCGGCTGTCTGTTTAATCGATAACTTTGCTCACAAGTCTGTTGCGTGGCACAGTATCAAATGTCTTTTGGAAGTCCATGTACACCACACCAACAGCATTACCCTGTCTCTCTTGCCGCTTCAGCGCGTTAGCTGAACATGATTTCCCCTTAAGAAATCCATGTTGTCTTTTTAATTAACCTTCATGTGACCATTTAACTATTTTTGCCCCCAGTTATTTTTTTTTCTCTGGACATTTCCCCTACACCCTGGTCTAAGGTTGCTCACTGTCATGATATGCAAACATGCAGCTAATTAATACATAGGACACGACCAATGAGCAGTCAGAAAACTCAGGGTGGTATCTCACTATAAAATGGATGAGGCACTCACACCCCACCTCTTTTCCACAGACCAACATCTCCCGAGTGAGACAGGGTGTATCCTCAGCATCACACCCCAGCACGTGGCTTAGAGCAAGGCTGGTTCAGTTAGACTGAGTTACTACATTTAGATTAGCAGAGAGTCAAACTCATTGAGAAGTGTGCTAACAGGTCAATAAAACACATTGAACTCACTTCAATGTCTGGAGCATCTTTTACTCAAAACTGCATCAAGTGGCAGCTTGTGTTATTCCAAATTACATAACACAACACTCACCCCTGGAACTTCGCCATGTCTGCATCGACTCTCACAACCTTCTACAGATGTGCCATAGAGAGCATCCTATCCGGCTGCATTACAGCCTGGTATGGCAACTGCTTGGCCCAAGATCGCAAGAAACTGCAGTGTGGTGAACTCAGCCCAACGCATCACACAAGCTTGCAATCCTCCCATTGATTCTGTATACACCTCCCGCTGCCATCAGGTAGAAGATACAGACGTCTGCAGACCCGCACATCCAGACATAGGAACAGCTTCTTCCCCACAGCTATCAGACTCCTCAACGACTCTCCCTTGGACTGATATGTTCCCTGTAAGAACACTATTCACAACGCCCTATGTTGCCCTTGTTTGGATTGTTCTGCACTGTAACCAATCACTATTTGTTGATTTTTTTTTGTCTACTGCGTACATACTGTGTACATTCTCTCGGCTGTAGAAAAATACTTTCCCCTGTACTTTGGTACATGTGACAATAAATATCAATCAATCCATCACCTTGAGCCAAACGTTATGTTGCCTGAGGGTGTTTACTAACCCCAACTTGACACCGCCCCCTCCCGGGATCCTGCCAGTGACTCTGGGCCAGCTCCACCCACACAGAGAATGGGGAGCCTGAAACTGCACATTCCCAGCACTCCCCAATCCACACTTCCGCGTGAAGAGAGCAGCCAATCCGCGGCGGGCGCAGGAGGCGGGCCATCGAGCCCATCCCCTCCTTCCCTCCGGCCGCCACCCATTGGCCAAGCCGCCGAGCCGCTCCAGCCCAGCCCGTCCATTGGCCGGCGCCGCCTGTCAATCATCGTCGCGAGGGGGAGGCGGGCGCGCGGCGGCGGGAAGTCCCGCCTCCACCCGGTGCTGATTGGTCGGGACCCGGCCGCCCGGCCCCGCCCACGGATCCAACGTCCCGTGATTGGCCGCGGCGACGTTCTGTTTTGGAACGTTGCCGAGTGTCAATGTAACAAGTCGGCGCTGCTTCCGCTCCGGGCTCGGCCTGGGATACAATGCGAGTGTGAGCCGGGGACGGGGAGGGGGGCCAGGCGGCCAAGGGAGAGGCACCGGCGCCGGTGTGGGGGGGAGGGTTAAGCCGAGGCCGAGGGCGACGCCATGGACAATCAGGTAGAGTCACCGCCGAGGCGGCTGCAGGCTCGCCCACTCCCGCTGTCCCACATGCATTTTTAAGCTGCAGATCCCTCAGGCCTCTGGGGCGAGTGTGAGGAGAGTGAGTGCAGGCTGCTGACTGATGGAATGTCTCCAATTCATCCTCGATTACCCTGTGTGCAGAAGGAGCACCTAATGCATTAAAGCCAATGCTGACCACCCCCTGATCCAAACCATTGAGGGAGGGGGGAGGTGCAGTCTATATACAAAATCTCTGTGAGGGGTTTAGTTGACAGGTACCTGATTGGAAAAGGCTAACTCCTGTACATCTTTCTGGAAGGCCGACTGTAATCTCTGGAGCCCCTGAATTAGATTCTATGTATTTTTGCTGGTTGTGGCTTTTAAGAAGGGAAGAGTTGTTTTTTAAGGCTTCTGCCTCTGTTGAGAATAAAGATAAAGATGTGTGGTTGGTCTTTAGCAGAAGAATTTGAAGCAGGGATTTTGTGTAAGGAGTCATGCAGCAATAAAATGGCAGTTAACATTTAAAAAAGGATCTTTGTCAAGATGTTCAAGCAAGTTGCGTAGTAGCAATCCAGTTTAGCCATTAGGATGCTGAAATTATTAGTAACCAGAATTGAAGCCTAGTAGTCACATCTTGAAGCATGTATTAAATATGTGAGCACGTTGTGGATAGATATAAGATTTCTTAGTGTTTGTACATAACTAAAGACGTTTAAGATTAAAGTTTGATTGGACCCTCTGAATTGGTGTTTAACAAGTTGACAGTTCGGGAATCCACAAAATATGTGTTCCTTCTGAACAATTATGAAAAAAACAACTTGGTAGTTGTTTAAAGAATATTCTACTTGTAAATATACCACTATTACCTGGCTAATGGCACATTGGGTACTGTTTGATTTCAACTTGTGAACCAGCCCTCTTTAAAATGATTTTCATATTTGCAATATAGCGCAATGACTAACAACAGTGGCTGCTGGTGAATGGATTACTGTGACATTTTAAATTCTTTCCAGTGCTGTGCAAACAAATCAGCAGTTGCTGATACTAATTTTACATGGCAACGCATATTTGAATTTACATCAAAGGTGTATAGTTTTCCATCTCATTTGCAGAACTGTCCTATTAAAATATTTGCAACAAAAAAAAGCTAATTACTCACAGGACATTGCCAAGCAGTTCTTCCGATTCTCCTGGTTTAAATACATCATTTTTCAGAGCCTGAAAGAGCCCCGGTTATGACAAATAGAATATTTTCTGAACAGTGGTGTGATCTGCAGCATATTTTAATTGGTAAAGTTGACTGTAACTATCTTATGAATCTGTCCTTTTATCCAGTCAATTTTGTTTATGAATGCTTGCACTAACAACTACATGGTTTTTACATCAGTGTTGTCTTTGATATTGAACTTGAAATATGGCTAATTTTATTTTTTTTCTCTGACTACTTTCAACTAGAATTCTGCCCGAATTTAACAAGAGTTTTAGATTTTGTTTGGTTTTCTTTTCTTGCCCTTTCTTGAAGGTGGCGATTTACGCTAAGATTTGGATTTGCAAGTGGTGGGAACCTTGAGGTACCTCATCAAATAGTGATTCTTAATGTTTGAACAAGGACAGTGACTGTTGGCAATTGGGTGGCTCAGCCTGATCCCATGGTCACCCAAAGTTCGCACATGTACTTCTCGGTGACGTAGTGGGAGCCCTGATTGATGTAAACCCCTCCCTCACTCCTTGGCTTGGAGAGGTTAATTGGGTATCAGGTCAGGAAATCTTTTGTATCAAATTTAGCAGCTGTGGTTCAGTAATGGTAGTTTTGCTTCTTGAGATAGAATGGTTGACGCCCCACTCTAGATCCCTGAGCGTGCACACAACAAGGTGACACTCTGTTGCACTGTTGAGGAAGTGGTGCTCTGTTAGAGAAACCACATTCCAGATCAACTGACGCCACATTTGCCCCCTTGAGCAGTTGTACAAGATCCCTAGTTGAAGAACAACAAAGGAGTTCTCCCAGGCAATATTTATTCATCAACCAACATTAAAACAGATGATCTATAGAATCCCAACAGTGCAAAAGGAGGTCATTTGATCCATCAAGTCTGCACTGACCCTCCGAAAGAACACTATCCAGAACCACTCCCCTGCAACCCTGCGCATTGATCATGGCCAATCCACCTAACCTGCACTTCTTTGGTCTGTGGGAGGAAACTAGAGCACCCGGAGGAAACCCATGCAGACACTGGGAGAAGATGAAACTCCACACAGACATTCACCCAAGGCTGGGTTTGAACCGGGTCCCTGATGCTGTGAGGCAGCTGTGCTAGGTGCTGTGAGGCAGTAGTGCTAACCACTGTGACGCACCTTGATCTTGTTATTTATCTCATTGCTGCATGTGGAACCTTGCTGTGTGTATGTCTGTTGCTGCGTTTCTCTGCATTGCAGCAGTAACTGTACTTTAAATGTGCATCATTAGCCTTTGGGATGTTCTGTGGTTGTGGAAAGCACTATATAAATGCAAGTCTGTCTTTAAATGCTGCAAACCATTTTGTATTTTAGCTCGATCACACTGTGCTGTAAATATGTAAGATGCACAGGCAATTTTGTAAAGTAAATTTCTCAAGATTGGTAATATATGGATGGCATTAGCTTCTAAAAATAAAGGATACATTTAGCATTGGATAAACAGATTAGCATTACAGCCAGGTAAAGATTTAACATTTTCCTTATGGAATAATGAGTTTTCGGGAAATATGTTCATAAAGACTGAACTACCTGCACAAGCAATGTTTTATTTATAGTTCGCAAACTTCACCGTAGACCCCATTTGGTAGGGTTATTTTGAATTTTTGTGCTGCTTTCTTAAGCTTGAGTGTGTTTTAAAGCTGTAGCTTTAATTATGTTCATTTGGTTCTTCAGGAACTATACCAGGGAAGTTCTTGAGAAGATTTTGGGGTTAGGAAATTTGTATAATTCTGATACAAATGTTTAAGAATCTCTTCTCTCCCTGCTGCCTTTCGCTATTTTCAGCCCTTTGAATGAAAGGTTTCGACACGAGTTCTACCGCTGTGTATGGATGTTTATAAGATTGCTAAAAAACTTAATTGGTTAGACCGTTGTAGCATTTTCTGATTAAAAAAATAATAATAATAATTTTGCTACAGAAGAATTTGGGTAATAGTTTATATTAAAGATGGTATTTAAGCTAAAGTGAGTATGGGTTTGGAGCTTTATTGTGGGGGTGGGGATGGTGTGTGCTGTTGGAGAGGGTGAGAATTGTGTCGTCAAGTCGGATGGGCCAGCCATTCTGACTGTTAATGATGGTCTAGGTTGGACAGTGCGGAGGATTGTTGACTTGTTTCAGAAAGTTCCTTTGGGCCTTTGCACAAGATGTGGGGTGACGCTAAATACCTGCATTCACATGTCTGGCGCTCCACCCAGTCGGATGGGAGCTGGATAATTCAGACAGCGATGAAGTGGGATGACCTTGAATATTTGTTTTGTTGCTTCTGAATGCTTAACATCTGAGTAGCCCTCAAATTCCTGGTCTCAGAAGCAACAAAGGAGTGAAGCACGTGTACAAGGTCAGTTGGTGAGATTTGCTGAGAGGCCCCAGAATAAACCTCGTCTGATTCAGTGATGATGAGAAAAGTGTAACTTGGACCACTAACTTTATGGGAAATTCTTGTATTATTTTTTAATGAGTAGGAGCGATGAATGTCAAGGTAAACTATGCTGAGATTTACTGCAGTCATTTAATGTGTGTGTGGGTTCACTGACCTCCAATGACTCCTTCTCTGCTGAAGCCTCACTTAAACCCCTCATCCTTGTATTCAAATCTCCTCATGACTTCACCTCTGTGACTTTAACCACCCCTTTTACTTCCAAGAACTATATCTCTCCAACTCAGGCCTTGTATATCTTCTACTTGCTTTGCCTGCGTCGGAGACCAGGGGCTCTGCAATTCCCGTCCTAAACATCTCCGCCATTAAGTCCTGGCTTGAATCCTACTTCATCGAGCGACCTTTCTTCTAATATCTCCTTCTTAAGCTAGGTGTTAACATTTGATTGATTATGCTTGTGTGAAGCACCTTGGGACATTTTTCCCATATTACAAATTGTATACAAATTGTTGTAAAATCGCCTCACTGATTAATCAGCTCACTTTTTGTGGAAGATTGAAGAAATGCACATGTTGGGGGTCACAATATCAAGTTCATATACCTGGGGAGTGTCACTGTTACATTGCCTGTGTTACACTACCGTACCCCAGTTCTGATGAAATGCTAGCTCTGTTTCTCACCACAGACGCTGCTTGATCTGCTGAGTGTCTCCAGCATTTTTTTTGTTTTATTATTTCAGATTTCCAGCATCCGCGGTATTTTACTTTAGTTGTTCCACTGCTGTAGCGAATGGAACCTCCTCATCGTGAGGAGATCGGTGACAGATACTAGAGAGAGCATCTCGGGCAGAACTGAAATTTGTAATAGACCCCGTAAAATAAACTTGCTTGTTCGATGCGGGAGGTTTTAAGAAGTGACTAAGAGGAGGAGAGAGGGATGGAGTTGTTTTGTGAGGAACTCCAAGAGCTTTGGGGCTGAGGCAGCTGAAGACATGACTGCCTATGGTAGAGTGATGAAATCAGATAGAATCATCGAATAATAAAGCTCAGAATGGGGGCCATTTGGCCCATTGTGTTTATACTGGCTACTGGGAAGAGCTATTCAGTTCACCTCATTTCCTTCTCTTTTCTCAGTTGTGCAAATTATTTGCCCTTCAGTATTTATCTGATTTTCCTTTGAGGGTTACTGTTCAATCTTCTGTACTCTTCCACCACATTTTTCCATGTGTCACCTGTTGCTCTTCTGCCAATCACCTTAAATCTATCTCCTCCGGGCACTATCCCTCTGCTCCTGGAAACAGTTTCTCCCCATATCAGACGGCACCTCTTGTGTCGAATTTCCTGTGTCTCCAGGTTCTTCACATAACTGACGTCCCTCATCCCTGGTACCATTCTACTAAATCTCTTCAAGGCCTTAATCTCCTCAGTAAAGTGCGAGATCTAGAATTGGTCTCAACATACCAGGTGGGGCCTAACCACAGTTCCATTAAGGTTCCGTGTAATGTCCTTGCTTTTATACTCCACCCCTCTATTTATAAAACCAAAGATTCCCCCATATTCTCAACCCATGTCTGATCATCTTCAAAGATTTGTATAGGTTAACCCCCCACGTTATAAATTAGTTAACCTATTTATATTATATTCCTGATTGTTTTCTTGCCAGATTATAAAATTGTGCACTTGTGAATGGTTTGCTTTAGCACACTGGGCTAAATAGCTGGCTTGTAAAGCAGAACAAGGCAGTAGCATGGGTTCAATTCCCGTACCGGCCTCCCCGAACAGGCGCTGGAATGTGGCGACTAGGGGCTTTTCACAGTAACTTAATTGAAGCCTACTTGTGACAATAAGCGATTTTCTTTTTTATTTTTCTACGTCTCTGCATTAAGTTTCGTCTGCCTTGTGTTTGTTCACCAAACTAGCTACATCCTGAAGTCTTTTGCTATTCTCATTGTTCAGTACGTTTCCAAGTTTTGTGTCACCTGCATTTTTTTGAAACTATGCCCTGTTTACCCAGGTCCAAGTGATTAATAGAAATTAAAAGAACAAGTGGTTCTAATCAATTTACACTTTTTTTTAATTTGAAGTGGTGTGCAGGCGATTTAGGTGCATGGTCCCTTTAAATTTCTTTGCACGGGGTGCACATTCATGGTAGCTTGAAGGGCCATCTTATGCATGGACTGCCCGGGAGCTGTGGGATTGCTGTGCGGCCACGCAGTTTAGACAGAACATTTGTCCTAATACTAATCCCTGGGGACACCTATGTTTATCCCATCTTAAAAACAGTTGTTCACCAATATGCTAGCTGTTGCTTATCCGTGCAGGCACTGCCCCTTTAATTCCTTAGGCTTCATCGGTAGGTTTTCATGTTGATATGGTACTGTATCAACACCTTTTTGAAATCCATATATGCAAAGTCAACTGCTCTACCCTCATCAATCCTCTCCAGGCCAGAATTGGAGGTGTGACTGGGGAGAGATTCGAATACTAGCGCAAAAATTTTAAATTCGAGCCAATATAGATCTGAGAGCTCGGATGATGGGTGAATGGCACTTTGGTGTGAGTTCGGATACGGGCAGCAGCCGACAGTGTGGTCGCCTTGTCACTTAATCCTGGATTTGTGCGAAGGTACTGCTGCATCTTTTGGTGAGTAGATTTGTTTGTTTTGTTCTGGAGTAGGGGATTTTCCTTGAGTTTTCTGCTCTGGGGTATGTTGCGGGGGAACTGCTGATTTAATGTTTGGGCTCGGTGTGTGTGACACTTTAGAAAAGCTGTTACTGACAGCTTTGATTTGATCAGTGTGAACTTCCACTAATAGGACGCCACCTCAGTTTCTGCTAGTTCAGGCACAATGAACAGGTGTAAGGTGCGACGCGTTGCAAACAAACTAGTGAGCGGGTAGGTAGGAAGAGTCATTTTGTAGTTTTGCCTTCCATTCAGTGTTTGTTTTATTCTGTGACTAGCGCGTGGGCCAGAGCTTGGCACCTCTGCCCAGTCTGGTGTGACGCAGGCATACTGATCGAGCAGGTCCCAGGTTTGGTTTGTGGTTTCTATTAACTTGGTCCCTCTGAGTAGAGCTGGCAGTGCATCACTGCAGTTAACTGTAACTCACCAGAGCGCAAAGGGAAAATCCGACGGGATTTCAGTTCTCCAGTGATTCCCTGCTCAGTGTGGATGTTACGTGAGGGCAGAATTGGATTTTGCTGCTATGGCGCCCAACACCTGCTGCCAAGATGCCTGGATAAAGTATAGTAAGAAGTCTTACAACAGGGTAAAATCCAACATGTTTGTTTCAAGCACTAGCTTTCGGAGCACTGCTCCTTCCTCAGGTGAATGAAGAGGTTTGTATATATATATATATATATATATATATATATAGACAAATTCAAAGATGCCAGACAATGCTTAGAATGCGAGCATTTGCAGGTAATTAAATCTTTACAGATCCAAAGATAGGGGTAACCCCAGGTTAAAGAGGTGTGAATTGTCTCAAGCCAGGACAGTTGGTAGGATTTCGCAAGCCCAGGCCAGATGGTGGGAGATGAATGTAATGCGACATGAATCCCAGGTCCCAGTTGAGGCCGCACTCATGTGTGCGGAACTTGGCTATAAGTTTCTGCTCGGCGATTCTGCGTTGTCGCGTGTCCATGGAGAACGCCTACCCAGAGATCAGAGGCTGAAAGCCCTTGACTGCTGAAGTGTTCCCCGACTGGAAGGGAACATTCCTGCCTGGTGATTGTCGTGCAATGTCCGTTCATTCGTTGTCGCAGCGTCTGCATAGCCTCGCCAATGTATCACGCTTTGGGACATCCTTTCGGGACATCCTTCGCTGTGACAACGAATGACCGGACATCACGTGACAATCACCAGGTAGGAATGTTCCCTTCCAGTTGGGGAACACTTCAGCAGTCAAGGGCATTCAGCCTCTGATTTCCGGGTAAGCGTTCTCCAAGGCAGCCTTCAGGACGCGCGACAACGCAGAATCGCCAAGCAGAAACTTATAGCCAAGTTCCGCACATGTGAGTGCGGCCTCAACCGGGGCCTGGGATTCATGTCTCATTGCATTCATCCCCCACCATCTGGCCTGGGCTTGTGAAATTCTACCAACTGTCCTAGCTTGAGACAATTCACACCTCTTTAACCTGGGGTTATCCCTATCTTTGGATCTGTAAAGATTTAATTACCTGCAAATGCTCACATTCTAAGCATTGTCTGGCATCTTTGAATTTGTCTGTATATATGTTTCTGGAACATACCTCGTCATTCACCTAAGGAAGGAGCAGTGCTCCGAAAGCTAGTGTTTGAAACAAACATGTTGGACTTTAACTTGGTGTTGTAAGACACCTTACTGTGCTCACCCCAGTCCAACACCGTCATCTCCACATCATGGATAAAGTATGGGTGCTTGTGTGAGGTGCCAAGGGAAGTATACAACATCAAAAATCATTGGAGTGGCGGGGGAAGTCGGGTGACCAGAAGCACTGGAAATAAGAAGGAGGCAGAATTAAAAATCACGAGCTGCAAGGAAGTGTGGTAAAAATAGAAAATAAGGGGTTGGGGGAGGAGGAAAACAGAGGAACAAGTTCTGCAGATACCTCAGTACCACAAAGTTGCCTGTATCTGTATTGCACAGCATCACCTTTAAAATATCATCAGTCAGGGATTTGCCGAGGTCCAGATCAACTCACTGGGCATGTGTTATGATTGATCCCCGCCCCCATTACTGTCCTCTGGAGCTCAGTGCATCTATTTGCTGAGCCATTGGATGGGATTGCATGACATCATTTAAACTCTATTTACAAACACGTTTTGACTCAACTTTGGTCCCCATTAGCTTCAACTTGGCACTTAAGCTCTGTATAATTACTGTTTGATGGAGCAGTCCACCTCCATTGTGTTGTAGCTTGCCTCAAAAAGGAAGCTAAATCAGTAACGGTCGCCTTGAATCGCTGAGGGACCTCGCACTGAAGTCCACTGAGACGAGATGCAGTGAGCTGGAAGAGACGGGACTTAATGTGGTGAAACTTAGCTGCTGTATAAAACGGAGCTGTTTGTATCAGTAGGTTAAGCAGAGGGACCACGATGAGGGACCACGATGTGTATTGAAGAGTTAAATTTGGGTTGGGGGGGGGGGGGGGGGGGGGGGGGGTGGGTGCTGATACATTTTTTTCTCTCCCTGAAACGCATTGGTGAGCTACAATGTGTTTTTTTCTCTGATAATTCTGCAGTGTTCATGGTCATTTTATTTCTGGTGTTAACCCACAAATGATCAGATTTCTTAAATTCCGTTTCCTATGTATATTTTTCAAAACCTACTTGGAAACAAAGAAAATAGGAGCAGGAGGAGGTCGTTCAGCCCTCCGATCATGCTCCGCCATTCGTTATGATTTTGGTTAATTATCCAACTCAATAGATTAATCCCCCCCCCCCATATCCTTTGAAGCACTTCGTCCCAAATGCTATATCAAACTGCTTCTTAAAATCATACAATGCTTTAGCCTCAACTGCATTCTGTGATAGTGAATTTATGTAAAGAAAATACTTCCTTTCTTACTGTTGGTATATTGATATGCTAATGCCAGTACATTAAATTAGAAGCCTTGTTTTTGAGAAATTGTACAAATGTTGATGAGTTGTGTGTTGTTTAATCATTGCTACTTAGATTAAATATGAAGCGTATTTCTCATTAATCTGGTCTTGGAACAGTACAATACTGGTAAATGTACAATTGTGTTGTAGGTGCTGATGAGTTTGGATAAGATGGGGCCCTGTCACACTTGTCTTTACTTATGGTAAAAACTTGTATTTATATAGTGCCTTTACCTTAATTAAATATCTAAAGGCTTCACAGGAGCATTATAAAACAAAGTACGACTGAGCAGCACAGTGGCAAAAGTGGTTTAGCCCTGCTGTCTCACGGCGCTGAGGCCCCAGGTTCGATCCCGGCTCTGGGTCACTGTCCGTGTGGAGTTTGCACATTCTCCACGTGTTTGCGTGGGTTTCACCCCCACAGCCCAAAGATGTGCAGGGTAGGTGGATTGGACGAGCTAAATTGGCCCTTAATTGGAAAAAATGAATTGGGAACTCTAAATTTATTTTTTAAAAAACAAAGTATGACAGTCGATCATGAAAGGAGATGTTAGGTCGGATAACCAAAAGCTTGGTTAAGGAGTAGGTTTTAATGAATGTCTTAACAGTGGTTAGCACTGTTGCTTCACAGCGGCCAGGTCCCATGTTCGATTCCCGGCATGGGTCACTGCCTGTGCAGAGTCTGCACGTCCTCCCCGAGTCTGCGTTTGTTTCCTCCGGGTGCTCCGGTTTTCTTCCAAATGTCCCGAAAGACTTGCTATTATTAGGTGAGTTAGACATTCTGGATTCTCCCTCTGTGTACCCAAACAGGCGCCAGAGTGTGGCAACTACGGGATTTGCACAATAACTTCATTGCAGTGACAATAATAAAGATTATTATTATAAAGGACAAAAGTGAGGCGAAGAGGTGTAGGGAGGGAATCCCACAGCTTGGGGCATAGATAACTGAAGCCACCAATAACAGGCATAATGCACAGGAGACTGGAATTAGAGGAGAACGGATATTTCGAGGGTTGTGGGGCTGGAGGAGTTTACAGAGTTCGGGAGGGGCAAGGCAATGGAGGGATTGGAAAACAAGGACGAAAATTTCCAGATTGGATTGGATTTGTTTATTGTCACGTGTACCGAGGTACAGTGAAAAGTATTTTTCTGCAAGCAGCTCAACAGATCATTCAGTACATGGGAAGAAAAGGGAATTAAACAGAATTCAAGAAAATACATGAGAATACATAATAGGGCAACACAATATATACAATGTACTACATAAGCATTGGCATCGGATGAAGCAGACATGGGTGTAGTGTTAATGAGGTCAGTCCATAAGAGGGTCATTTAGGAGTCTGGTGACAGTGGGGAAGAAGCTGTTTTTAAGTCTGTTCGTCCGTGTTCTCAGACTTCTGAATCTCCTGCCCGATGGAAGAAGTTGGAAAAGTGAGTAAGCCGGGTGGGAGGGATCCTTGATTATGCTGCCTGCTTTCCCCCGGCAATGGGAGGTGTAGATGGAATCAATGGATGGGAGGCAGGTTCGTGTGATGGACTGGGCGGTATTCACGACTCTCTGAAGTTCCTTGCGGTCCTGGGCCGAGCAGTTGCCATACCAGGCTGTGATGCAGCCCGATAGGATGCTCTCTATAGTGCATCTGTAAAAGTTGGTAAGGGTTAATGTGGACATGCCAAATTTCCTTAGTTTCCTGAGGAAGTAAAGGCGCTGTTGTGCTTTCTTGGTGATAGCGTCGACATGAGTGGACCAGGATAGATTTTTGGTGATGTGCACCCCTAGGAATTTGAAACTGCTCACCATCTCTACCTCGGCTCCGTTGATGCTGACAGGGGTGTGTACAGTACTTTGCTTCCTGAAGTCGATGACCAGCTCTTTAGTTTTGCTGGCATTAAGGGAGAGATTGTTGTCGCTGCACCACTCCACTAGGTTCTCTATCTCCCTCCTGTATTCGGACTCGTCGTTATTCGAGATCCGGCCCACTATGGTCGTGTCGTCAGCAAACTTGTAGATGGAGTTGGAACCAAGTTTTGCCACGCAGTCATGTGTGTACAGGGAGTAGAGTAGGGGGCTAAGTACGCAGCCTTGCGGGGCACCGGTATTGAGGACTATTGTGGAGGAGGTGTTGGTGTTCATTCTTACTGACTGTGATCTGTTGGTCAGAAAGTCAAGGATCCAGTTGCAGAGTGGAGAGCCAAGTCCTAGGTTTTGGAGCTTTGATATGAGCTTGGCTGGGATTATGGTGTTGAAGGCGGAGCTGTAGTCAATAAATAGGAGTCTGATGTAGGAGTCCTTGTTTTCGAGATGCTCTAGGGATGAGTGTAGGGCCAGGGAAATGGCGTCTGATGTGGACCGGTTGCGACGGTATGCGAATTGAAGTGGGTCAAGGTGTTCCGGGAGTATGGAGGTGATGCGCTTCATGATCAGCCTCTCGAAGCACTTCATTACAACTGACGTCAGGGCCACCGGGCGGTAGTCATTGAGGCACGTTGCCTGGTTCTTCTTTGGTACCGGTATGATGTTGCTTGGCTGGGAGCCAGCGTAGGTCAGCGAGCACAGGGATGAAAGGGTAATGAAACCCTGCTGCCCGTGCCTTATCTTGCAGTTGAGGTTTGGATTACCCTCATGTTTACGGAGGATAGCGTGTCGGAGACCAGCCAGTTGGCTGGGTTGAGTCCAGAGGTGTGGAAAGCACGAATGATGGCTTCAGCAGCGGATGAGCTGAGACGGGGGCTAAGCCAGCTACCTTCATCACGGTGCGTGTAGCAACAGTAAAGAATTTTAAAAGTGAGAAGGATGTCACTGATTTTGGTGAACTTGATTGAACAATCCAGACCGCTAATTATTCAAGATTGTGTCTATTCTTAGAGACGGGCAAGGAAGTACAAGACTTGTGTTTAAGGACGACATAGTTAAACACCACAACATATTCTCTCTTCCCCCCCCCAACCCAAGGATAACATAATTAAATGAACCTATTGCTCCTCTTTTCCCATCTTTCCAGAAGGGAGCTGACCATAAATTCATTTTATTACAAAATGTTGCAGTCTAATGTTCTTGGATTACTTTTGATGAATGAATTTAAAGTTTTTCTGATTAACAACACTCAAAAACTTATGATAATTGCGAGGCGTTTAAAGCTGTCCCCTAGAGTTGCTGATGTTATTTTGAGAGAATAACAAATGCTTTGTCACATGTTAACTTTGGACTGTTGTCAAGAGTGTGGTTTGAATAATGGAACAGAAATATGAAAAGCATGCCCATCTCTGGTGAGGCAGTGTTCAGGAGGATGCTCCAGACCTTTTGCTGTGGAATTTTATAAATAATTGAATAAATAATTTATATTGCCGGTGGCCCTTGTTGCTAAGGCTACTTAAAGAAAAGAATTGTGTTAATGAGCGCAGAGGGACGTATGGGTTGATCATAAAACCCTTGGCATAAAAGGAGGTGGTGGTGCCATAATATGAGAGGTTGGGAGGGCATTTTTCGAACTGGTAAATTACATTCTTTCTCTATTAGTTTATTGTTTCGGTTTAGCTTCCCCGTCATCCGTGCATCAGATTTTTAATGTTCTTCTTGATCTATATCCGTTCCCCTGTGACTTCTGCTACCGTGATCCCTCTGATTTAATTGTTAGTGACAGCAGAATGTGCCGTGGACCAGTCCCCAATCAGAAATACCCGCACATATCCCAGCGGACAAAGCTGTTCCAGAATGTAGTTTGGATCTTGAGTCTTTCCCGGAGAGGTAAACTAAATCTGATGTGAGAGCACCTATGGATACACAACACGGTTCACTAATCTTTTTGTGCTTTGGATAGAACTACCAGTGCACCACCGTGAACGTGCAAACATTCGCCAGTGAATGCTCTCGGTACTCTAGTCTCGCATCTTGCCAGATTTGACTTTTAGGGTCAAAGTTCTTCTGCATAAAAAGGGGCCCTTCGGCCCATGTCTGCGCTGGTCATCAAGCACCCATCTATTCTAATCCCATTTCCCAGCACTTGTAGCCTTGTATGCTATGGTGTTTTCAAGTGCTCAATGCTTCTTTAATGTTGTGAGGGTTCCCGCCTCTACCACCTTTTAGTCAGTTACAGATTCCCACCATGGAAACATTTTTCCTTGAATCCTCTCTAAATCTCATGCCCCCTTACTGTAGATCTATGCCCCCTGGTTATTGACTCGTCTACGAAAGGGAAAAAATTCCTTCCTATCTACCCACCCTATCTATGTCCCTCATAGCTTTGTGCACCTCAGTCAGGTTCCCCGCTCAGCCTTCTCTGCTCTAGGAAAACAACCCCGCCTATCCAGCCTCTCTTCATAGCCGTAGCGCTCCAGCCCAGGAAACATCCTGGTGAATCTCCTCTGCAACCTCTCTCACACAATCCCATCCTGCAGACCTGGTAAGATTCATTCATTCCCTGGTTCCTGAATGCATCTTTGCTTGACAGCCTTGTAGATGGTGATGGTTCTGCTGTTTTTCTATCAGCTTGTTTTATGGGTGGTATTCTTGTCTCTAAGTGAGGAGGAGCAGAGGTTTAAGCCCCACTGCAGGGATTTGAGACCAACATACGGCCTGAGAGTTCAATGCAATATTTAAAAATAAATAAATTTAAAGTACCCAATTCATTTTTTTTTCCAATTATGGGCCAATCCTCCTACACTGCATATCTTTGGGTTGTGGGGGTGAGACCCACGCAGACACATGTGCAAACTCCAAACGGACAGTGATCCAGGGCCAGGATGTGAACCCGGGTCCTCGGCACCATGAGGCCATGATGTGGAGATGCTGGCGTTGGACTGGGGTGAGCACAGTAAGAAGTCTTACAACAGCAGGTTAAAGTCCAACATGTTTGTTTGAAATCACTAGCTTTTGGAGCACTGCTCCTTCCTCAGGTGAATGAAGCGGTAGGTTCCAGAAACATGTATATTACATTGAATGGGGTGGCATGACGGTGCAGTGGTTAGCAATGCTGCCTCATGGTAAGATTTGCATCATATATATACATACATGTATATATGTTTCTGGAACCTACCTCTTCATTCACCTGAGGAAGGAGCAGTGCTCCGAAAGCTAATGATTTGAAACAAACCTGTTGGACCTTAACCTGGTGTTGTAAGACTTCTTACCATGAGGCAGCAGTGCTGACCACTACACCATCATGCCATCCTATTCCATGTAATATTGAGGGAGTGCTGCACTGTCAAAGATTCAGATCAGATGTTAAACCCCTTCTTCAAAACCACCAAAACACATTAACTGACCATTATCTCATTGTCCCCTGTCAGATCTTGTGCAATTGGCTACCACACCTGCCTATATAAAGAGCGTGACTACACTTCAAAAGAACATCATTAGGTGTGAGGTCCTTTTGAAATATCCCAAGGGCATGAAAGGCACCATTAACATAGATGTGTGGTTCTCCCCCCCCCCCCCACCCCATTCTGGCCACCTGGCCATTTTATCATTATTTCTTTGTTGTATGTTAATGGCAGCACTTAAGGAGCTGAACTTTCCAAATTACATTGTGGCCAACTTGTGATATCAAGTGTGGATGTGAACCCATGTACAGGCCTGTGCGTTGCTCTTTACAGTTCCCTAGGACTTGATGTACAACAAATATCATGCCAATTATAGTCTTCTGTGATCAGTGCCCACAATAATTTAAACTAGTGAAGATTGAAATGTATTTCTGGCAGTATTTAAGAGTATCGGAATAGTGTGGACAGTATCTCGTGCCTTTTCTCGTGTACATTGTAACCGTGGCATCCTTTACTTGCTGTGGAATTGCTTGCTTGATTTTGGATATTTCAGGATGACAGACAGCCACTGCGGTTGTGGTATTTTGAAATAAAAATCTGCTATTTCATCTGGTTCGGGTGTTTCGCTGGTGTTAGTAGAATGTCTAACCTTGTGCATCAGCCACCCGCAGTGAACAGAGCACTGAGTGACTTGTGAAATCTAGGCCATCATCTGCTATTGGAAGGTGGTTTGGTCGATCTACAAAATGCAATTCGGGTCCCATCCCCAAATTTGGAGTGGGAAGAGGCTGTTTCACCTTTTAGCGGCAAGTTGGACGAATCATAGAATCCCTATGGTGCAGAGGGAGGCCATTCGGCCTATCGAGTCAGCACTGATCCTATGAAAGAGCACCCTACCTCAGCCCACTACCCCTGCTCCATCCCCATAACCCCACCCAACCAGTTTGAAGCGGAGGAATTGGGCTAGGGCGGAAGATGAGTGCAGGGTAATGGGATTAAGTTTGGATTGCTGTCGCAAAGAGCTGGCCTAGATTGGGGCTGAGTGGCATCCGTCTGTGCAACACATGGTTTCACGGCAAACAAAGTGCTATCTGCTGTTTTGCCACGGTGACTGATATTTTGCCACAAACGCTGCCTGCTAGAGAGTATTTGTGTTCTTCTGATCTCCTGGAGTTTGCAACTTGCTAGTTTTCCTGTCCCATAATGAACAATGGGGCTGGTTTAGCTCAGCGAGCTAGACAGCTGGTTTGTGATGTAGATCAAGGCCAGCAGCGCGGGTTCAATTCCCGTACCAGATTACCCGAACAGGAGCCGGAATGTGGCGACTAGGGGCTTTTCACAGTAACTTCATACTTGTGACAATAAAAGGTTGTTATTATTAAAATGTTACACTGCAGAAACATGCCAGCACCAAGCATTCATCCACCAGTCTTCTCTTTGTTCCCACGACTATTCAAATTCTATTCTGAGCAACTTTCTCATTCCCTTTTAAAATAATTTATAAATTCGACAGGTTTGTGGCAGAGGATTCCACAATCTAACCAGCCTCCACATTGATACATTTCTAACTTCCTCTTTTAAATTTAATTTATGATCACCTCAAATTTATGCCATCTCTGCACTGTCACACCGAGGTGGAAACAAGCTATCACATCTCACCCTATTTTAACTATTCATAATCTTGAAGATCTGTCATGTTATCCTTTAATCTTCTAAGCTCCAGTTGAGGCTTTTTTTTTCACTTCTCAAGTCTCTCTACATAACCGTAACCTCCTCACTCATCTGATAACGGCTTAGTAAATCTCTTAAGCTGTTTTTCCATTGCTGTTTTTTTATATCTTTCCTATAATGGGCTAGTGACAACAGAATACAGCACTCCAACTGAAATCTTGTGCAGGTTGCAGATTACCCCCTATTTGAGGCCACTAAGACTCCATTTACTTCTGTGTGGCCTTATTTATCTCTGCTGCTATCTTTAATATGTATGCGACTTGAATCTCTTCCCCCCCGCCCCCCCCTCAACAACCTCACCCCGATCATTTTAAGAAATATTTCCTCTCCCTGTTCTGACTCGAAAATATACGTTCCACGTTCACTGTCTTCTAAACGAACTGCATCTGCTAACAATTTTTCGAATCTCCAGCACAAAGCCGTTGAAATGTTTATAGCCTTGAAGAAAACCGTGATCAGCCGTTTAGTCAGCTTGTTCGCACTTCAGCGTCATTGGGTGTGCCACTAACTGAAGTATACCATCGCACAAAAGACAAGACTTGCATTTATATGGTGCCTTTGTGACCATAGGATATCTTGGGTTTATAGCCAATGAAGCACTTTGAAGTATTGTAATGTAGGAAACGCGTCACGCAGCCTGCGCATAGCAATGTGATAATGACCAGGCAACTGTTTCTTTGTGATGTCGATTGAGGGATAAATATTAACCGAAACACTTGTTAATTAACTCCCCCTTTGCTCAAAATAGCACAGTGGTTAGCACTGTTGCTTCACAGCGCCAGGGACCCGGGTTCGGTTCCCGGCTTGGGTCTCTGTGCGGTGTCTGTATATTCTCTCCCGTGTCTACGTGGGTTTCCTCCGGGTGCTCCGGTTTCCCCTCACAAGTCACAAGAAAGAAGTGTTTATTAGGTGAATTAGACATTCTGAAGTCTCGCTCAGTGCACCCGAACAGGCGCCGGAATCTGGCGACTGGGGGATTTTCACAGTAACTTCATTGCAGCGTTAATGTAAGCCTACTTGTGACACTAATAAAGATTATTATTATTAGATGGTGCCTCAGTTTAATGTCTCTTCTGAAAGATGGCATCTCCAACAATGTAACGCTCCCTCCATACTCCACTGAAGCATCTGCCTCTATTTTTGTGCTGTATTAGGACTTAAACCCACAACCTTCTGACTCTCGAGGCACATGTGCTACCAACTGACACGTGCCTGGTCAGCAACCTGTACATATTTTCCTTGTAGTGTGAACACAAGAAAATTAGAGCAAGAAGTCATTCTGTTCAACTTGACTCTGAGATTATTCCAACGTGGACGATGCCCCTCCTATGCCACCAGTTTTTGCCTACTTTAGATCCGCTGTGGTTTTCTGCCCCTCGCCTTCCCACCACCGCCTTCCATTTCCTAAAATGAACACAGGAACAGGAGTGGGCCATTAGCCTCTCAAACCCATTCCAACTTTCAATTAGATAATGGCTGATCTGTGACATATCTTCATAAACCTACCGTTGTTCCATGCCCAGGAATACGTTGGTAAACAAAAATACACCAATCTCAAATTAATACTGCCAAATTTCTATCATCCTTTGTGCGCAGATGCTTTTCCTAAAGGGCCTATGTTCATTTGTCCTAGACTTCCCAACCACCAGAAGTGGATTCTCGATATGTTGAGTTAAAAGTCTAATGATGACCATGAAACCATTTGTCGATTGTCATTTTTAAAAAAACCATCTGATTCACTAATGTCCTTTTAAGGAAGGAAATCTGCCGTCCTTACCAGGACTGGCCTACACATGACTCCTGACCCACAGCAATGTGGTTGACTCTTAATTGCCCCCTCAAGGGCAATTAGGGATGGGCAGTACATGCGGGCCCAGCCTGCAACGCCCACGTCCCATTGAACAAATACAAAAAATATCTATGCTCTCAGTCACCCCTTAATAGCTTGAACACTTTGAGCAAGTCACATCTTGTTCTTCAGGGAATGGAACTGTAGTTTGTGTAATCCCTCCTGCAAACAGCAGACTCTTGCATTTATACAGCACCTGTAACCTAATAAAACATAGCAAGGTCATTCATAGGACTGATTATCAAACAAGATTTGCCAGCCAGCTGCATCAGTCATGAGGAGAGGTGACCGAATGCTTGGTGATAGGAGGTAGAAGCACCTTGACGATGGAGGAGCAAGTAGAGAGGCAGAGAGTTTGAGGGAGAGAATTCTGAAGCTTCGGACCGAGGCAGTTGAAGCCATGGTTGATTATCAACCAAAGGTAATCACCAGTGCAGAATAGAACTACAGGAGTGCAGATATCTGAAGGTTGTGGGGCTGGGGGACGGTAAAACAGCCAGGGAGGGATTTGAAAACTAGGATGCAAATTTTATAATTGAGGCTATTGCCATTCTGAGAGCTAGTGTAGGTGGGGAACAGGATGGTCAGAGTTTGAATACGTTTCGGAGGATGCAAGATGGGAGGCTGGCCAGGAAATGGAAGAGTTTAAGAATTAAAAAGCATATGGAAGAGGGTTTCGGTGGCAGATGAGCTGAGGCACATGTGGAGATGAGCGATGTTATAGCTGTAGAAGGAGGCGATGGTGCAGATACAGAGGCGGCAGCTCAACGCTGGGTGAAATTAAGATAGCAAGGTTACGGGCAGTCAGGTTCAGACTGTGCTAGTAGCCAGAGAATGTGGAGTTGGTGACAGAAGATGGTGACTTCCATCTCCCCAGAATTTAATTTCAAGAGGTTTCTGACATCCAATCAGTAGGAGTTGGCTTCACAAGATCACTGTCCTGAGGTGACCAAAAACTGTAGGCTTGTAAATGCTGTGACTGAACATCTGTCTGATTGTTCAAGTTAAATGGGTTTTTACTTTCCACATACCTGTATTTCTTGTTAATTTAAAGAACTCTCGCCCTCGCTCTCGCCCTCGCTCTCTCTCTTCGCTCTCTCTCCTCTCGCTCTCTCTCTCTCGACTCTCTCTCTCTCGCTCATCCTCTCTCTCCGTCGCTCATCTCTCTCTCTCTCAGCTCTTCTCTCTCTCTCCGCTCTCTCTCATCTCTCCACTCCCATCTCGCTCTCCTCTCTCTCTCGATTCGCTCTCTTCTCTCGCTCTCCTCTCTCCTCGTACTCTGTGTCTCTCTCTCTCTCTCTGGCTCTCTCGCTCTCTTTCTCTTTCTCTCTCTTTCTCTCCTTTCTCTTTCTCTCTTCTCTCCCCCCCCCCCCCCCCCCCCCCCCCCCCCATACACACACACACACACACACACTGCCTCAAACTTAATTTAGTTATTGGAACACGAACATATATGAGGGCACTTGCCTTCAGCAATATAGGGGTCCCTTACAGAGCGAGCATGAGGTGTGTCATTTAGAGACTGTTCCTCAAATTTTGCACACTTTACAGCTTCCCTTGTTAGCTTGGGGAATCAAAGTTTTTTTTTCCATGTCTCACTCTGTACAGACTCACGGTTGGCTATTGCTATCTTTCGTGTAAGCTTTGCAATAGACACCTCCAACTGATTGCTATGTGTGGATTGATGATGCTGTACTTATAGAATCATAGAATCTACAGTGCAGAAAGAGGCCATTCGGCCCACTGAGTCTACACCGGCCCCCGAAAGAGCACCATACCTAAGTCCATACCTCCACCCTATCCCCGTAACCCAGCAACTCCACCTGACATTTGGACACTACAGGGCAATTTAGCATGACCAATCCACCTAACCCACACATCTTTGGACCGTGGGAGGAAACCCACGCAGTCACGGGGAGACCGTGCAGACTCCGCGACCACAGTGACCCAAGCTGGGAATTGAACCCGGGTCCCTGGCGCTGTGAAGCAACAGTGCCAACCACTGTGCTACCGTGCCACCCCACTTAGATAGAGGTCTTGCAGAGGAAAGGGCCAAACATTTTGATTACAAGCATCTTGTGGAGCTGTTTACAGTACAAGTTTGATTGGAAGCTGCAATTCCATGGGCAAGCATCCTTTTGGAAGCTGGTAATGGCTGGCCATCTAGTCCAGATACATGTTTTTTTTTAATGTCCTTGTGTTCTGGCTTATCTTTGAAGCAACTTCAGGCTTTCTTTGGACAGTAATGCCTAATTGTATAAATAGGTCTGAAGCCAGCAGAGATCATGTCATGGACTTTGTGGTAGCATAGCTGCATGAAGGAAATAAAGAAACCTTAGGATCGGTTCAATGTGGGGAGTTAGTACGAACCTTTGCTATTAATGCTCCGGAGATTAGTGAAGGTTCTAACATTCTGTTTGTACTGAGTGCCGTTCATTTCCTTGCTTTGCTATTGAATAAATCTGTCTAGTGGTTAGTAGCTGGAGGCGTATTCTGCTAATGTTCATCCACCAACCAAAGACTAGGAGGCAGCATGTGAGCCAGTTATTGTGCCAAGGATTTTGTTTGATCTCTGGTCTCACTACATTTATCAAGCTGTTGGGCAAGAAAAGGTATCCTCTGTTTCAGCAGGCGTGAGGTCAGCTTCTGGGAGTGGCTGATGTCTGAACACACAAAAAATATCCAGCATAAAGTCCCAGACAGGTCGGCGAGACAGAAATGCACAAAAATCAAGAGCAAATTGGATTGTTATCTGAAGTATGTACAAGGAGAAGGCAAGGGAGTGGCGGCATGGGGTCATTTGCACCGACGGAGTGCAGATACAAATGATGGGCTAAATGGCCTTCTGGATTTGGTGAAAGGAGCTGGTTGGAGGAGACAATTTCTTAGCAATTAAAATTTAAAAGGAAGGGTTGTTTATATAATTCACTTCCCAAGCAGCAGTGGCTGTTGGAAGCACCAGTTATTCCAGAGAGAGAGAGAGAGCGAGGCTTACACAGCAAGAGATTTTACATTTGGTCTGTGCTTTATCTTATTGGAGTTCAAAATCGCTCGCTACTTAGAGCCAGATACTTAACTTGAAAATTGAGTATTTGTTTTTCTGATGTTCTTGAGATTTTCTTTCCAAACCAAAGCACATTCTGAAAAATTTTACAGCTAGTTTCCTTGCACTCTGCTCTGTTTACGCAGTTACCTTGAAAACATTTGACTGCAGCTGTACAAGACCTTTTTCCCGACAAAAATGTTTCCAATGAAAACTATTTGACCCTGTCAAGCTCCAGCATCCTCGTCGGAGTTTCTGTCCAACCCGATGATAATTCTGCTCTCGATGTGTCGCCAGAGGCTAAGGCTCCCCAATGCTGTTAAATTCCTTACCCTCATCACCCCTCCCCTCTCCAATGCTGGAGCAACATTACTGTCCCGTCTCGTGTACCCAGCCGAATGATGACCCGCTGAGCTTCAAGGCAAAAACTGATTTCCGCACCTTTTGGGCTGTTTGAACGTGAAGGCCCAGGAGGGTGGGGAAAGGTGGATTTTCACCACTAAAGCAGGAATCCTCGAGTACTCCAGGCCCTATAGTTTGAAGAGATTAAGCTATTTTTTCAGCATCACCCTGCTGTTTTTTTTTTTAATGAAATGGGAATTATATTGTGGAAGAATATGTAATCTATCCAAAACTATCCTTTGTCTTGGTTTAGGGTGACTGTTAGAAATTCAGGTCCCTTTTCAGTGTAAACCAGAACTAGCTTCAGGGTGAGTTGAGAGCAGCTGATGCTCACTCAAGCTGAAGAGCTGGCTTTTCCCCAATCGGGAGTTTGCTTCCGGACAGGGAGAGGATCCAGAAGGTAAGAGTGGAATCTAATATTTGCACTGAACTATAGTATGATAGTAAAACCGGTCTGAATCATCAGAATGTCTTCTGCTGCCTAATTTGGTAAATGGATATTAACCCAGAAAACACACTGGAGGGGAGGGCGATGGAGAGAGTGGGGAGGGGGGTGGATAGACGATGTTAAATAGCGTTGCTTGTTTGTACCTGATGGACGACTCTTTCATCCCACTGATCAAGTTGGCATGTGATGGTGTGTTGTTTACTCGGGGAGTCCTGGTTGCTGTGACTGCATGTCTGGCCCTATGGAAAGTGATGGTAGACCGTCCAACCTTCTTTCTGTGGTTGACCAGGAATCTCCCTGCTTTTATCGCCTGCCATTGGTGTATTGGAAGGATTTGCAGGTTGAGACTTGATCTGTTTAGCTGAGTTATGAACGCGCCTCCCTTGGACATCAAATCCTGGGGTGGGACTCGAGCCTGGAGCTTCTGGATAGGGGGAAGGGACCCTACCCTCCTTCTGTATCCGGTTCCCGATAGTAAACGACTGGCCACAACTGATACAGATTTTAAAGAGGGCCAGGGAATGAAATTAAATGCAGATAATCGGGGCCAATGAGTTTACAATGCAGGATTGGACAGAAGAGGGATTTTAATTGGAAAAGAACCAGTGAAACGCCCCAGAATGCAATTTAATAAAGAAACAGTGACTCAGCCAGCAGTTAAATCAGAGACCAGGATTATACAAGCTGCTGTGTTCCCGGAACAGGAACAGCACCACTGCAAGAGAATCACTGGGAGAGAAAGGCTTGCATTTATCTAGCACCTGTCATGACCTCTTGATGCCGCAAAGTACTTTATGACAATCGGTGCACCCCAAAGAATACTTCATTGGCTATAATGGAAGAAACATGCCAGCCACATAGGTGCTAAGCAAGCTCCCACAGACGATCACATGATTACGACCAGATCATCCATCTTTGGTGATGTAAATATTGGTTAGGACAGAAGGAACTCTCCTGTGAACATTAAAAAAATATATAATACCCGATATTTAAGCAGGAAACTTGTCTCTTTGTGCATCTCCTGTCTGCATCGCTTGGCTTTCTTTTAGCAGCAATTTGTGTGCCAATCTTTTCATTACGTATTCCAGTTACAATGAAAACTGCCGATGTTGGTTCATGTGTAAATTAGTGGCCCTGTATCTGCTGGGGGCGAAGTTGCAGCAGAGCATGTGAGGAGTTGGGGATGGAGGGCCAGTGGGCTGTCTGCCAGGACTTTGTAAAGACCGTTCCCGTAATGTGTCGTGTGTCTTCCCCCCCCCCCCCCCCCCCCCCCCCCCCCCCCCAAGTCATGCAACTTTAAAAAAATCTATATGCATTTCAGCTGTGGCTCGAGGGAGAGAAGGGACCAAAAGAAATTGAGTCGTTAGTTCCGTGACATTTGCTGGTTCCTGATTGGGAGCTTTCACAACAAAAACAGCAATTTGTGCTTGTGATAGTTGGCTGAAGGTTTTGTAACCTGTACCTACTGTTCCATGGTTTACAGCGATCCCTCTCTGTCTTTGGTCCAGCAAATTAGCAATTACGAAATTCAACACACTGGATCTTTGAGAAGAAAGAGTGAGGAGCTGGTATCGAGTGTTTGACCTAAACAGTGTTTTATGCAGCTCCCCCATAACCTCCCTGGCTACTGGATATAACTTGCATGCTTCTAGGTGGCCAAGTGCTCTTTGTCAATCCGGGGTTCGAACCTGCTGCTTCGGTGTTATTAACACCAGGCTCGAATGATCTGAGCTTACCGGCTGCCCAGTGGATCTTTTGAGGGAGCTAAGTCTCAACACCAGTCAGGTGCAAAGCTTGTAATAATACAGGTGCGTCAGTGTATGTAAAAATCACGCAAAAGACCAACAAATGTACAGCATGGAAACATGTGTCTGTATAGCACAAAGCATTCTGGTTAGCTTAAATATTCCAACGCTTGGCACACATACTTCACTCTCTGATTATCGTTTCTCTCCACCACCAGCAAGCGCCTTGGAGCGGCCTTGTTGGTTTTTCATCCATTTATCAATATACGCTGACAATATTTATACTTTTAAAAATGCAACAGTTCATGAACGGAAGTCAAAAGCTTGCCTAAAAATGGACCTGTTCACTGGAAGGGATCAAGGCAAAGTGAGAGCAAGAATTGCGAGAGGGTATGGAGGAGGAGTTCTGGTGTGAGGTGCTCCGGAGAGAGAACGCCTCCACCTCGATTGCGAGGTTGGGGCTGATACAACTGAACGTGGTATATAGAGCATACCTCACAAGGGCGAGCATGAGTCGTCTCTTTTTAGGGGGTAGAAGATGTGTGTGAACGTTGCGGGGGAGGCCCCGCAAACCACATTCATATGTTTTGGTCCTGTCCAAAGCTGGATGATTACTGGGAGGAGGTTTTTAGGGTCATCTCTAAAGTGGTGTACGTGAAACTGGACCTGGGCTCTCGGGAGGCCATATTCGGGGTGTTGCTCCAGACGGGGTTGGAAACTGGTGCGGAGGCAGATGTTGTAGCCTTAGCCTCGTTGATCGCCCGAAGACGGATCCTGTTAGGGTGATGAACCTCTCCACCCTATGCCCTGGCGTGGCGGGGGGACCTGCTGGAATTCTCGAAGCTTGAAAAGGTCAAATTTGAACTGAGGGGAAGGATGGAGAGTTCTACAATTCATGGGCGTTATTCACTATGCACTTTCGAGAATTGGATCACATCGAACATTAGGGAGTGGGGCTGGGAGGTTTGGGGGGAGGGGGACTGTGTTAATGGTGATGATGGATGATTCCTGATTCCTTTTTGTCATTTGTTTATGTTAACATGCGGGCTAATGTTTGACTCTTTGCGTCTCCCTAATGTTGCTTTTATCATGCTTACTGCCCTTTTCTCTCTGGTTCTCTCAATGCCTCTGCGTTTTCAGCCTCTGCACAAATGTAACCTCTGCTCACTTGCAGCAGGAAGTCCAGTATCACAGAATTGCTATGGCACAAAAGGAGGCCATTCAGACCATCATATCTGCCCCAGCCCTCCAAATGAGCATTATGATTTTATGCCATTCTCCTGTCTTTTCCCCGTGCCCCATCACATTGTTTTTCTTCAAATAACATTCTAATGACCTCTTGAATGCCTCGATTCAACCCACCTCCAACACACTCCCAGGGAGTGCATTCCAGACCCGAACCACTTGCCGTGTGAAAAAGTTTTTTTTAAGAAAACATCACATTTGCTTCTTTGAAAATCACTTTAAATCTGTGCCCTCTTGTTCTTGATCCTTTTACGAGAGGAACAGTTTCTCCCTATCTGCCCAGCCCCTTCACGGTTTTGAGCATCACTATCAAACCTCCTCTTAGCCGCCTTCTCTCCAAGGAGAACAGTCCCAACCTCTCCAATCTACCTTCATAACTGATGTTTATCATCCCTGGAACCATTCTTGTAAACCACCCTCTCCAATGCATCCACGTCCTTCCTATAGTGTGGCCCCCAGAACTGTACACCATATCCCAGCTGAGGTCTAGCTATTATCTTGCATAAGTTCAGCATAACCTCTTTGCTCTTGTATTACTGCCCTGACTAATAAAGCCCAGAATACTCGATGCTTTATTAACTGCTCTCTCCACTCGACCTACCTCCTTCAGTGATTTATGCACATATACACCCAGGTCCCCTTGCTCCTGCACTAGAATTTGACCCCTTATTATATATTGTCTCTCCATGTTCTTCCTAAAATGCATCACCTCGCATTTCTCCTCGTTGAACTTTATCTGCCCACTCCACCAACTCGTCTATGTCCTTTTGAAGTTCTTCACTGTTCTCTTCACAGTTTGCGATACGTCCAAGTTTTGTATCATCGGCAAACTTTTAAATTGTCCCCAGCTCATCAAGGTTTAGATCATTAATATACACCAGGAAAAATAAAGGTCCCAGTATCGACACCCTGGGGAACTCCAATGCAAACCTACCCCCCCAGTCTGAAAAATATCCATTGAGCAATTTCTATTCTATTTTTTATTATTCAGCCAATTATGTATCTAGGTTGCTATTGTACCTTTTTATTCCACGAGCTATAACGTTTTGCACAAGTCTATTGTATGGCACTATATTGAATACCTTTTGAAAGTCCCTGTACACCACATCAATAGCATTACCCTCGTCGGCCCTCTCTGTTACCTCTTCAAAAAAAAACTCCAAGTTTGTTAAACATTATTTCCCTTTAGCAATCCATGCTGGCTCTCTTTAATCGACCCACATTTTTCCGTGTGATTACTCTCCAGTGCAGCATATTCCAACAGCATTTCGCAAGAACCTCGACTATTCTTATTAATCAGTGAGGGGAGTTATGGGAATAAGGTGGGAGTTATGGGAATAAGGTGGGAAAGTGGAGTTAAGGAGTATCATATCAGATCATTCATGATCCCATTGAGTGACTGAGCAGACTCGCTGGGCTGAATGGCCTATTTCTGTTCCTATGTCTTCTGGTCTTCCTGTTCCACACAGGCAAAAAAAAACAATACTTCAGTGGATGTATCAGTCCAAATTCTGCTCGAGTACCGTAAGTTCCAAACAGGAGATCATTAGGTTTTGAATATTTCCAAATGTTAACTGGGTGCTGGAAATCTGGAATTCTTAAATGGAGAAATTAAAATGAGTATTGCCAGAGGTGTATGACAGAATTAGGGTTAATGATGCAAAAGTTTTTTTTTAAAAAGGTTGGTAGTTGGGGTTGGTGTTGGCGGTAAAGATTGCCTCAACGTAATTTGTAGCTAACTTAAAGTGTAGTTATTGTTGTGGTGTACGCACTGTAGCCTTACACGGCGCTGAAAATCCAGATTTGATCCCGGCTCTGGGTCACTATCCGGGTGGAGTTTGCACGTTCCCCCCCCCGTGTCTGTGTAGGTCTCATCACTACAACTCAAAAGATTGCAGGGTAGATGGATTGGCCATGCTAAACTGCCCCTTAATTGGGGGGAAAAAAAGATTGAAGCAACACGGGTGAACTCTGTGCAGAGCCATGGAATAGAACATACAGTGCAGAAGGAGGCCATTCGGCCCATTGGGTCTGCATCGACGCACTTAAGCCCTCACTTCCACCCTATCTCCGTAACCCAATAACCCCTCCCAACCTTTTTGGGCACAAAGAGCAATTTAGCATGGCCAATCCACCTAACCTGCACATCTTTGGACTGTGGGAGGAAACCGGAGCACCCAGAGGAAACCCACGCAGACACAGGGAGAACGTGCAGACTCTGCACAGACAGTGACCCAGCGGGGAATTGAACCTGGGCCCCTGGTTCTGTGAAACCACAGTGCTGCCCACTGCTACCGTGCTGCCCCGAATGTTTTGCAACTTCCTACCACAGTGCAGCACTCCCTCCAAATTCGTTTATCAGCCTGAATCATGTGCTCAGATGGCTTGAACTAATTACATTCTGAATCTGGTGAGAGTGCTACCATTGAGTTTTTTTTTATTCAAAAGGACTTTGGTGAACCACATGTGTTAAAGGTAATTAGTGTTCTACATGGGTTTGTACGACAATCGTCGATGGTTTCATGGCCATCATTTGACTTTGTATTCAAATTTCACCATCTGCCGTGGTGGGATTCGATCCCAGGTCTGTGGTTTATTACGCTGGGCTATGAGTCTCGTGACAATACTACCACCAGGGCACCACCTCCCCTAATGGTTGACAACAAGTAAGGATTTCTAAGTAAAGGAATAGGGTGGATTGAAGATGGAAAAAGGAAATCCCAAGGATCAAGGCATGGGAGTAAAATTAAATTAATACTTCACCTTTTCTGAAGGGTTGGTGTTACAAATGCTTGTCTTTGGGTATTATCTTGGGTATAGCTGCCCTGCTTCCGCAAGAAGTTTGGGAGTTGTAAACATTCCTCTCCCTTGGTCACTTCTGTCCTTGAAAAATGAGACGCGTTACAATGAGCCTTAGTGTTTTGTGGGTTGACTTTCTGGCTTTTGGCGTCGCCTTTATTTGTCGACCACATTCGATTTCCTGAGGCTGACCTCCAGGATCAGTGTTGCCCGTTGCAGACTCCTGTTTAAAACTGAATGGAGTCGGGCCACGTCTCTGCCCCCATGCCTCTGCTGTGGAGAGACGGTGCTTGTGTTATTTTTTTCGGGACAGGAGTCTCTCCTGAGAGGGTACTCTCCTGCTGGGCCCACCTGTGCAGAATCAACCCGTCTAAAACAGCAGCCAATGTTAGGTCATTTGGTATGAGATGACGAATACCTTAATTTTCCCGTTTGTGGAAATGTCTACAGCTCACGTTTCAAGCCACCCTCTATCTCGGCTGTGGCTTTTTAGACTGTGAAAATTCACCGTGTTTCAAATCATGACTGTCAAACTGAACTCCATTACCAAACTCCTACCCTTTTTAAAAATAAAAATCCCAAATCCCTAAACCTGGGGAAAGCAAGGTTATGAAAAGAGGTACCAGTCCAAAAGTACAGATAAGGGAACAGGGAATGGAAATATATCTCGGCTGGTGTCAGGTCAGTTATTTTGTTTTTATTTTTATTTTGTTTTATTTTATTTTATTTATTGTCACGTGTACAGGCACAGTGTAAAGTATGTTTCTGCTTACAGTTCTGACAGATCATTCTATGCATTAAAACATCGAACATATTATAATAACAAATAATTAGACAACGTCTTATACTAACGTTTATAAAAGATGTAGGAAGGGGACCTGTCGGGGAAAACTCAGAGTCCCCTCTCTCCGGCGCCATCTTGGGGGGAAAAAAATAATTTAAAATTTAAATCCAGCTGCAGCCTGTTTTTTTTTGTGCCCGATGTCAGCCAGGAAGAGGACGGGCTGGTCCGATTCCCTTGTAGTTGGCCTCCTTGGCTCGGTACTGGTGTTTGGGGAGATGCTTGAGCAGCTCACCGATCTCTTTTCTCCTGCTGCCCAAACAGACCCAGTCAGGCTGGCCTGCTACCACATCGCGCAGGCCGACCGATATTTGGTTTTGTTACAGCTGGTGAAACCGAATATCAGACGTTGGGTATGATGGGCGGTCAATCTACCATCGCAGTTTTGTTTCACTGCCCAATATTGTTTTACCCCTAGAGATCCCAGTGGAAAAGGAAGCAGGCACTAAAATGGTGAAGGAATTAGGAGAGGAAATGGCCAAACCTCTGACCCTCTAAATGATCGAGCTTTTGCCTCCAGTAATTAAAGTTCTAAATGCAGTGTCTTTGTTCTAGATTTATGGGAAGGAAATGATGCTCGTACAGACACTGTGATCTGTGGGAGACCTCCCGTTATAGTTGCTGTGTTCAGTCACGGCGATTAGCAAATTGGGTTATCCTTAACTTCGTTACAGATATCTTGGTTTTTCCAGCTAGAAGACCGTTTAATCACTTCCGCGATCTTCAGTGTTGGTTTGTAGCTAACTCTCAGCATTCTTTCTGCCGCTTTTGATCTCTTTTCTCTACATTCTTTCAACATTTGTGCAGCACCTGAGGTACATACTGCAGTGTATCCCCAACCAAGCAGGTCACATTTCGGCTGGGCGAGTTTTGACAATACAGGCAAACTGGAATTGGAGGCAGGGGATGGGTTGAGGTTTTGAAGGGAGCAGCGTTGCGATTCAGCCCGAGGGGAGTGCTATCCGCCGCTAACAGAGAAGGTATGCATCACCTGTTGGTGAGTGACAGCTGCCTTCCTCGCGGGCCCCAACCCAGTGTGGGAATCCCAATCCAACATAATGGTAAAAAGCGGGTCCAGAATGAATATTTTGTAAATGTAAATGCTTGTGCAGGCTTAAGGGGGCCTGTGCCACTTTTCTATGCTGTACAAATCTGTATTGTAGAGTTAAAGGGACAACGTAGCGGGAAAATAAATTGTGCCCGATGACTGATATTTGTCTTGTGAAACTTGAGTGTTACTCAAGTTACTTGAGTTTTGGAATAGTCCAAGATGAACTCTTCAGGAGCACATTTGAAACATTTGAGCCATTTTACCAGACTCACAGCTGGAACCTTCGTTGGCCAAGCAATATATATTCCCGGTTGCATAGTGACCGAAATAGAATGCAATTTCCAATTACCATCTGGTGTAAAAAGAAGCAAACTGTTATGTCAGCAGGTCAAACCATTGCAATTCTTGTGTACGAAAATATTGAAAGCGTTTTGATGGGCTTGAGCACTTCAAAGGAAATTGCTTCACAGGATACATATTGCCATTTGAGAATTCTTTGGCGAGTGGTGTTAACAGTGGCATCATTGTTATTGTGTGTGGGCGGCGTGGTGGTTAGCATTGCTGTCTCGCCGTGCCGAGGACCCGGGTTCAATCCCGGCCCCGGGTCACAGTCCGTGTGGAGTTTGCAAATTCTCTACGTGTCTGTGTGGGCCTCACCCCCACAACCCAAAGATGTGCAGGTGAGGTGGATTGACCACGCTAAATTGGCCCTTAATTGGAAAAAAAATTAATTCTTTACTCTAAATTTTAAAAAAATCATTGTAATTGGGTGACGCCATTATTATCTTGATGGCTAATGTAGTCAAAGCTAAAAAGAGTTGCTATTCTCTACTTGTGCTTCTGCATTAAAAGAAAATACATTTGTCCATGTCTTTGACATCTCCAGATTCAGTTTCTTTCTTATCCTCCTCATCACTCCACACTGCTTCATAAAACCCACTATGTTCAACAGTCTGGGGCAGCACATGGCACAATGGTTAGCATTGCTGCCTACGGCGCTGAGGACCTGGGTTCGAATCCGGCCCTGGATCACTGTCCGTGTAGCGTTTGCACATTCTCCCCGTATCTGCGTGGATTTCACCCCCACAACCCAAAGATGTGCAGGTTATGTGGATTGGCCATGCTAAATTGCCCCTTAATTGGAAAAAATATAATTGGGTACTCTTAAAATTTATTTTTTTTAAATGTTCAACAGTCCGATATCTCTGTGATCCTTTCCCATCGGCAGTGCTTCCGTACGTATGAGTCATACACACCAACATATGAATGAGGAGTAGGACCAGCCCATTTGGCCCCTCAAGCATGCTCTGCCACACCCTCCCTTTGTACTCTCCTCCAGCCTGCCATCCCTCCCACACTCTGGGACTCTGATCTTTGAATCATTCCACTTCCTTCGTCTCTGTGGTAGCCCAGCCTTTAGATGCCTTGGGCACACCACACTCTGGAGTTCTCTGCTCATACAGCCCCACCAATTTGCTACCCCTTTGTTGACTTCAGAAACTTTAAAACTCATCTTTTCAATCAACGTTTTGACTCGCCTGCCTATCTGCGTGGGTTTCCTCCCACTACTCCCGAAAGACATGCTGCTAGATAATTTGGACATTCTGAATTCTCCCTCCGTGTACCCGAACAGGCGCCTATGTTTCTTGTTGCTATGCTACAGTCGTAAGAAATCATTCCAGTCCCACTAGGGCGGCATGGTAGCACAGTGATTAGCACTGATGCTTCACAGCGCCAGAGTCCCAGGTTCGGCTCCCACTTGGGTCACGATCTGTGAGCGGAGTCTGCACATTCTCCCTGTGTCTACGTGGCTTTCCTCCGGGTGCTCCGGTTTCCTCCCACATGTCCCGAAAGATGACCTTTTTGGGTGAATTGGACATTCTGAATTCTTCAATGTACCTGAACAGGCGTCAGAGTATGGCGACTAGGGGATTTTCACAGTAACTTCATTGTAAATGTAAGCCTACTTGTGACAATAATAAAGATTATTATTATAAAGACCCTGGCCTTGATATATTATAGGGGTATGGGCTGGAAATTCCTTCTATGTTCAGGGGAAGCTGGATCCTAGGGGAGGCCCAAGGTGCCTTGTGGGCATTTTCTAAAGCCTGCCTGTTGCTTTTTGGGTTAGCCAGGCAGCAGACTGTGCAGGTTCCCCCGGCTTGACATTGTCGAACTACGACGTTTGCATGTTTGACCGATCCCCGCCTTGGCTTTAGCGGGAGCCTCATTGATGGCAGAATTGGAGGTGGGATTTTGATGTTCCAGATTTTATCCGTGCCTGACCGTTTGAGGATGGAGGGGGTTTGGGAGGGAGGTGTAAAGTAGAAGCCTTGTTTCAAAGAAGATGCTGAAAGAAGCTGCGGTGACAATAAACATTGCTCTAATTTTGCCCGTGTAAGGGAGTGGGTTTTGAAAAGAGTTAAAATCTCATTCGCTCTTTGTTCTGAAACCGTGAACCTAATTTACATGGGTTTCTCCCGATGGAGTTATATGTAAATAAAATCCCGGAGATTTGGGGGGGGGATGGGTGAAGTACAAACTTGTCGGCTTTCTTACGAATTGCATGCACACAGTAATTTTTTTTTTTTTAAACGCTGCTCTCGTGTTACAACAGCAATTGAGGCAAAATTATGTATTTGGGGAGCGAATTTTGTACGGTACAGAGCAAAACTATTGGTATTAGGAGCAAGTTTGAGATAATTAATTCAGAACAGCACCAGAAACCTAATGTCTTTTTAATAGTGTACTGCTGCTAATAACTTAAAACAGGCATGTTTAGGGTTTTCCCCACTGCAGATGGGAAGCACCAAGTCTTAGAATCCAATATTCCTCACCACTTTCAGACCATTATCTCCCATATGTTTTCCTAATTCTTCTCTTGACGCCTGAACTGCCCACAATCCGAATTCCTTGTAAACAATTAATACAGTCCAATCGTAGGCCGCTTTTTAACATTGAGATTAAACGGATGATAGACATTTTCCCTTCATCAGCTACATACCCTAGTGCAGAGTGCTACCTATTTGGAGCAAACAGCATCAATTATGAATCTGCCACCAGCTAAGTCTGCCCATGTAAAGTAAATGTAGAAGCCGGTCCCTGATGTCTGTACTTGATGTCTGTACTTTTCTTTTATTCTTTTGTGGGATGTGGGGGTCGCTGGCAAGGCCAGCATTTATTGCCCATCCTCGAGATCAATCAGGTCTTCCCTGATTCTATTCTATTCTATGAAAAAGTGACAAAAAAAGCAAAGGGAAGAGCAGTGCGTATGATCAGGGTCATAGATGGTAAGTTTTGACAGGGAGTATAAAAATGATCTGACCGATTGAAATTTCATTTGTCCCTGAAGAAAAGATGCTGCCATTTTGTGGGGAAGAGCAGGTATCTGCTGAATGTTGGAACAGAATGCACCTGGTGTGTCTGCTTATTGATTATGTTTTTTTTTCTCTCTCCTTTGTGGCTGCCCACAGTGCACTGTACAGGTTAAATTGGAACTTGGCCATCGCGCCCAGCTTCGGAAAAAGCCCACCACTGAAGGATTCACCCATGACTGGATGGTGTTTGTCAGAGGACCAGAACAAAGCGATATTCAGCACTTTGTGGAAAAAGTGGTGTTTCGATTGCATGAGAGTTTTCCAAAACCCAAACGAGGTGAGCGGTGCTTTTCAGGAATTTGTCCGTCTCTCTCCCTCTCTTCTCTCCCCCCCCCCCCCCCCCCCACACACACACACACAATGTAAAATCCTGTTTCCGGAATATTCTGATTTTTTTCAAGTTTTCAGATTCTTGTAGGGTTTGGGACTAGTTAGGACTGGAGGTGGGTTGAAGGAAATATAACAGCGTTTAGTAAAACTGGTTCTGCTTTGCTTGAGTCGTTGAAATAGGGATGCGTGGAACTGCAGACCACATCTGCCAACTCGCCGGTGTTGTTATAATTCCGTAAATTATTTTTTTCCTGTCCTCTGGCACACAAAGGAATTGTAGCACCCATGCATGTATTACTGCTCCACCGCCCAGTAAAAAACAGACATGACGTTCCTGTTTTGAAGGCCAGTGGATTTGAAAGGGTTGAAATGCCTTTTAAAAAAAAGAAAATCAATTTAACCATAAGAATACAACTCTGACCCTATCTCTCTCTCTCTCTCTCTCTCTCTCCCCCCTCTCTCTCTCTCTCTCTCTCTCTCTCTCTCTCTCTCTCTCTCTCTCTCTCTCTCTCTCTCTCTCTCCCTCTCTTTTTTTGTCTTTCTTTCAAGGTTTCTATAGGTGTACTCTTACCAATCTCTCCCAATTGAAACCAAGAGATGCTTACTTATCAGCCCTATGCTAACTGACCTACGTTGCCTCCCAATTCACCAAGGCCTCGACTTTAAAAGGACTAATCTTTGAGTTCAAATCCTTCTGTGGCTACACCATTTCCCAGTCTCTGTGACCTACCCTAGCTCTGCAATGCTACAAGAACGCAACGCTCCTCCAATTCTGACCACATGTGCACCCTGTACTTCCGTTGGCTCATCATTAACGTCCACGCCTTCAGCTGTTGAAACCCTTCGTCCTGCAATTCCTTATAACCTTTTCTGCTTCCTTTTAAAACCCTTCTTGAAATAATTTCTTTGACCTAGCTTTTGGTCACTTGTCCTAATGCCTCTTTGTTATTTTACCTCAGTTTTGTCTGATTATGATTTTGTAAAGTACCTTTGGGATGTTTTACGTTGCCACTGGTGCTATATAATTATCCGTTTTCTCGCTCTACTATTGACCTCTTGTTCGCTGCTTTCCCGCAGGATTATTACCTGAACTGTTTCTTTCTCAGATCCCGTTGTTTCTGTTCTCTTGCATCTGTCTTTTTCTGCCTCTGTCTTCCACCTTGCCTTTATTTGATTTTTAGTTTTTGCTTTCTCACTCTACCAGTTCTCCGTATAATTCCTGCAGTGCAGAAGGAGGCCATTTGGCCCATCGAGTCTGCACCAGCCTCCAAAAGAGCACTTTACCTAGGCCCACTCCCCCACCCTATCCCCATAACCTCACCTGACCTACACATCGTTGGACTGTGGGAGGGAACCAGAGCACCAGGAGGAAACCCATGCAGACACTGGGAGAACGTGCAGACTCTGCAGTCACCCAAGGCCTGAATTGAACCCGACTCCCTGGTGCTGTCCCCGGAGAATAGCGGGCGAGACCCTAAACGGGCTCTCGCCGAACAGAGCACAATGCCTCTGGCCGGTGCCGCCGGTGAAAGGGAGGAACGTAAAACAATTGCAATCACAGGGAAATAGGACTGAGAACATTCTTAGAACTAAAAACTAACAAATCTCTAGGTCCCGATGAACATCAGCCTAGGGTCTTAAAAGCAGTAGCTGCTGAGACGATTTTGCTGATTTATAAGCGGGACAAGAACCCGGAGCTGTGTGGGTCCTACAGACCTATAACCTTGTTGAGATGTTTGGTTGCAATTTTCCAAAATTCCTTAAATTCTGGAAGTGTCCCATCAGATTGGAAAATAGTATATGTAACTCCTCTATTCAAAATGGGAAGGAGACAGAAAGCAGGCAACTCCAGGCCAGTTATCTCCACACCAATTACAGGGAAAATGCTGGAATTTGTTAAGACGGAAGTTATCGTGGGACACGTTCTCAGTGTCATTTTGACTTTGTGAAAGGGAAATTATGTTTGCTCAAATTATTAGAGTTCTTTGAGGAAGGAGCAAGCAATGTATGTGTGGATAAAAGGGAACCTGTGGATATGGTGTACTTAGCGTTCCCGAAGGCATTTGGCAAGGTGCCACATCAGAGGTTACTACACAAAATAAGAGCTCCCGGTGTAGGGGGTTAACACGTTAACATGGATGGGAGGTTGGTTAACTAATAGCAAACAGAGGCATTAATGGATCATTTTCGGGTTGGCAAGATGTAACAATTGGAGTGCCTGTCTCAACTATTTACAATTTCTATTAATGGTTTTGATGACTGGATCAAATATATGGTTGATAAATTTGCTGATGATTTACAGACAGTATGAAGAGGACATAAGGATTCTGCAGAGCGATATAGATGGTTTAAGTTTGTGGGCAAAAATTTGGCAAATGGAGCATGATGTGGAAAAATGCGAGGTTATCCACTTTGGCAGGTAGAATAGAAAGACAGTACACTATTTAAATGGTGAGAGATTGCAGAACTTGGTGTTACAGAGGGATGTAGATGTCCCAGGACATTAATCACAAAAAGTTAGTACGCAGGTACAGCGAGTGATTAGGAAGGCAAATGGACACTATTTTACTGATTCTTAAGCGGGACAAGAACCCGAGCTGTGTGGTTCCTACAGGCCTATATCTTTGTTGAATGTGGATGCCAAACTGCTGGCCAAAATTTTGTCCACCAGGATTGAGGATTGTGTTCCGGACATTATTGGGGAGGACCAGATGGAGTTTGTTAAGAGTAGGCAGTTGGTGACCAATATAAGAAAGCTATTAAACGTGATCATGATGCCCCCAGAAGGTAGGGAGGTGGAGGTAGTAATCGCAATGGACGCAGAGAAGGCCTTTGATTGAGTAGAATGGTAATATCTGTGGGAGGTACTGGGACAGTTCGGATTTGGGCGGGGCTTTATTGACTGGGTCAGGTTGCTGTATCAGGCTCCTGTGGCGAGCGTACGGACAAATAGGACAATACGGACAATTTTAGACCGCGCCAGGGGGATGAGACAGGGATGCCCCCTCTCCCCATTGTTGTTCGCTCTAACTATAGAGCCGCTGGCAACTGCTTTGAGAGCTACAAGGGGCTGGTCCGGTTTGGGGGGGGGGGGACACAGAGTCTCACTTTATGTGGACGACCGGCTTCGGTATGCATCGGACCCAGTAGAGGGGATGGAAGAAATCATGAGGATTCTAGGGGAATTTGGCCGGTTTTCGGGGTATAAGCTAAATATGGGGAAAAGCGAGATGTTTGCAGTCCAGGCGAGGGGACAGGAGAGGGGATTGGGGGAGCTGCCATTTAGATTAGTAGTGAGAAACTTTCAGTACCTAGGCATCCAGGTGACGCGGGAATGGGACTGGCTGCATAATTTGAATCTGGCCTGACTAGTAGACCAAATGAAGGACGATTTTCGGAGATGGGACGCACTTCTGTTGTCATTAGCTGGGAGGGTGCAGACGGTAAAGATGACAGCCCTCCCGAGATTCCTGTTTGTATTTCAGTGTCTCCCCATCTTTATTCTGTGGAAACGGGTCAACAAAGTGATCACTGGCTTTGCCTGGGCAGGCAAGACCCCGCGGGTAAGGAAGGTAATGCTTGAGTGGAGTCGGGGAGAGGGTGGGCAGGCACTGCCAAATTTTAGTAACTATTACTGGGCGCCGAATATAGCCATGATCAGGAAGTGGGTGATGGGGAGAGTGTCGGCATGTGAGCATATGGAGGCGGCTTCATGCAAGGGCACCAGTTTGGGGACGTTGGTAACTGCGCCTCTACTGCTCCCGCCGACATGGTACTCTACCAGCCCCGTGGTGGTGGCGGCCCTGAGAGTCTGGGGGCAATGGAGGAGGCATGTGGGGGCAGAGGGAGCACCAGTGTGGTCTCCAATCTGTAATAATCACCGGTTCACCCCGGGAAGTATGGATGGGGGGTTCCAGATATGGCGGAGAGCAGGAATTGAGAGGATGGGGGATATGTTTATAGAGGGGAGCTTTCTGAGTTTGAGGACGCTAGAGGAGAAGTTTGGATTGGCGAGGGGAAACAAATTCAGGTACCTGCAGGTGTGGGACTTCTTACGTAGACAGATTTCAACTTTCCCGCTCCTACCACCAAGGGGGATTCAGGACAGGGTAGTTTTTGAAGGTGGGTAGGAGAAGGGAGCGTCTCTGACACTTAAAAGGAACGTATGGGGTCAGAGGAGACGCAGGCTGAGGAGCTGAAGCGCAAGTGGGAGGAGGAGCTGGGAGGAGAGATAGAGGATGGTCTTTAGGCGGATGTGTTGAGTAGAGTCAATGCGTCCACAACATGTGCCAGGCTCAGCCTGATACAATTTAAGGTCGTTCATCGGGCTCACATGACAGTGGCCTGGATGAGCAGATTCTTTGGGGTGGAAGACAGGTGTGCAAAGTGTGCGGGAGGACCAGCGAACCATGTCCACATGTTCTGGACATGTCCGAAGCTTAGGGGATTCTGGCAGGGGTTTGCGGATGTCATGTCCAAAGTATTGAAAACAAGGGTGGCGCTGAGTCCATATGTGGCGATTTTCGGGGTGTCGGAAGATCCGGGAATCCAGGAGGAGAAAGAGGCAGACGTTCTGGCCTTTGCTTGCCTGGTAGCCCGGAGACGGATACTACTAGCTTGGAGGGACTCAAAGCCCCCGAAGTCGGAGACCTGGCTATCGGACATGGCTAGCTTTCTCTGTCTGGAGAAAATGAAGATCGCCATGAGAGGGTTAGGGTTCGCCCAGAGGTGGATACCGTTCTTCGACTTCTTTGCGGAAAATTAATTGTCAGCAGAGGAGGGGGGGGGGGGGGGGGGGGGGGGGGGGTAGTTTAGCTTAGAGTAGGGGGTTAATAAAGGTGGGACCTGTAAGGGAGGGAGACGGCTTTTGCACTATGTTTATAGATTCGTTGTTTATTTTGTTGTTGTAAACCAAAAATGCCTCAATAAAATGTTTACCAAAAAAAAGGAAGGCAAATGGAATGCTGTTGTTTACTGCAAGGGGAATGGAATATAAAAGTAGGGATGTTTTACTGCAGTTGTATAGGGTATTGGTGAGACCACATCTGGAGTACTGTGTACAGTCTCCCTATTTAAGAAAGGATATAAATGCGTTAGAAGCTGTTCAGAGAAGGTTCACCCGATTGATTTGTGGAAGGGAGGGGGGAGTTTATCCCATGAGCAAAGGTTGGGCAGGTTGGGCTTGAGGGATGATCTTATCGAAACCTATAAGGTCCTGAGGGGACTTGATAGGGTGGATCCTAATAGGTGGCTTCCCTTGCGGGAGAGGCAGGAATGAGAATGGTCTCCCATTTAAGACTGAGGTGGAGGCACGTTGAGTATTTTTAATGCTGAGTTAGTAGATGCTTGTTTGACAAGGGAGTCAAAGTGTAAAGGGGGTAGGAATGAAAGTGGAGTTGAGGCCACAACCTGATCAGCCATGATCTTATCGAACAGCCTAATTGGCTCGAGGGGCTGAGTGGCCTGCTCCTGCTCTGATTTGTATGTTTGTATGAGGCTTGTGAATTCAGTCGTTGCGTCCTTCCTTCCAGTGCACATTGTTCAAGCTGAATAATTAGTTTCCTTGAGCCTCATTCCCTTATATTACTTTTAAGTCCTCTTTCTAATCCACCCTCCGTTTTTTTTTCTTCAGCAGAAGGAACTTTTATTTTGCTGGGAGCTTTATTCCTATCTTAGTCATCTGAGACTTGAAATTGTCTTGATTTCTAAGAGTATTGGAGTCATTCAATGCACTGAAGCAGGCCATTCAGACCATCAACTCTGTGGAGCAAATCAGTCAGTCCCATCCCCCCCCCCATCCCCATAGCTCTGCAGGTTTGTTTCCTTTGAGTGCCCATCCAATTTCCTTTTTGATACTGATCGTTTCTGCTTCCACCACCCTCCTCGGAAGTGAGTTCCAGATTTTTCTGAATATTTTCAAAAGAATCGATTTCTTCTGGAATAGGCTGACCAACCCAACTTACCGTACCACAGAATTGGCCATACCATTGATCTGCACAATGTCAGTGTTTACGTTTGCCTGTTTATATATTAAAAAAAATAATTCTATTCTATCCGTCTTTCTACCCCCTCTTTGTCTCCCTGTCCCCCCCGGTCTGCCTCTCCCGTCCCCTGTTCTTCTGTCGACATCTTTCTGACACTTGATTTCAGCGCCATTTTGTTTAGTCTTGGTTCTAGTTTTGTCTTTTGCTTTGAGCTTTCATTTTCAGTCAGCTCTTTGGAAAGCTGCTCCTATTTGCAAGGCAAGATTAATCCAAATTATTACTTCAAAATTGGCGAATGGTACTTGGGCATAAAGGAAGCTGGTGAAAAGTAAATTTGGAACGAATACCAGGAAAGGGAATGAATATTTTTACCAATCTACCAAGCATGGTGCCGAACAGGTGGTAGATCTTTTTGAGGTGATTCAGGGTCCTATCATCCCCACTCCTCTGACACCATTACCGGCAGTGGTAGACTTAATCTTCCCCTCACTCATTTCTCCCCCCCGCCTTGAATTTGATTACCCTCTCTTCCTTCCAATCGTTTGGAGTTTCTGCTTGTTGCCATTTTTCCACAACCTCTCCTTTGTCCTGCTCTTGCATCTTTCCTAAGCCCCGACATTTAGCTTTCTGCCACCCCTGCTCCGTCACTGTTGAGTGGCCTCAGTGCTGTCATAGGGTATTGTGACAAGTGACGCCATGATCCAGTTAATCTAACTCCAGGTATGTTCATTAAATCCCCTGGCCCCACATCTTTGTCCCCTTAACTTTGTATTTCCTGACCAAGAGCTGCCATGATTAATTATCTCTTGGTCCCCATGCAGTCTCTACCACTCTCCAACTGTCTCTTATAACCTTAAATGTATTGAGAACAAAACTGAATGATCCAGTCAAGCTTCTCCTCAATTTAAATTGAACTATTTGTGGCAACTTCGCCATTATCAATGTCACTGTTTGCTGATTGGGCCTATGCATATGGCAAGTCCTTGACTATCTTGAATGATTGAACAATCCGTTCAAGCGTTACGCTGGAGCCAGCCAAAGTGATCCCACAATCAGCCGATCAGGCCAAAGCTCTGAAACATATCACTGATCCTTCATCGTAGCTGGGTCAAAGTCCTGGAGTTTTTCAACTAATGACCACACGGACTGCAGCGGTTCAATAAGTCCCTCTCCACTGGTTTCTCGAGAGAAAGTAGGAATGGCAGTAAATGCTGGCCTTGTCAGTGACACACTCATTCCTTGAATTTAAGCGAAGCAGAACGTGCACAAGACCTGTCAACCCAATATTTCAGCTAATTTGTCAGACCTTTTCCTTATTTCACATAGTGACTTGGATTATATAATTTTCTCACCTCTGGGGTCCTTCTGACTATAATAATCTTTGATTTGTGTCATAAGTACGCTTACATTAACACTGCAATGAAGTTATTGTGAAAATCCCCTTGTCGCCACACTCCGTCGCCTGTTCAGGTACACGGAGGGCAAATTCAGAATGTCCAATTCATCTAACGGCCCGTCTTTCGAGACTTGTGTGGAAGGAAACCGGAGCACCCAGAGGAAACCCACACAGACATGGGAAGAACGTACCGACTCCGCACGGTCAGTGACCCAAGCTGGGAATCGAACCTGGGACCCTGGTGCTGTGAAGCAGCAGTGCTAACCACTGTGCTACCGTGCATTGCACTGGTATCCCCCATTAGACTCTTGCGGAATATATTGTGACAAATCACACACTGCATCTACTCCTGTTCTGTTTGACACTAATCATCCAACGGGGGTGGCCTTTTGGAATTATTTGCTGTTCTGCTCCAGTCTGAATGGGCACTTTACTGATCTGGGTGTTCCTGATTTTGTGTTTTCTTTGGCATAACAAATTGTAAGGCTCAGTCTGACCCTACATTTTTATTGGGTAATGCATCTCGCTTTGTCATGCCTGCTGACACAAAGACTTTATTGTATTTGGCAATTATCAGTCTCATCCCTCTGCTTGTATCCTCAAAGGCTAGAATTGTAGTTTTATTGATGGAAGCAATAACCGCCTTGCTGCTTTGCCACAGCTGCTGTTCCTCATCCATTGCTAAAATTCCAAAGATGCTGTGAATTCTCTTTTCTGCCCTGTTTTCATAATTAATTTACTGGTGTGCCCAGAGATACTTCTGGGGTTTTGGCTCTCTCTTCTCTGCCAGCTTGAATCCTGATGGTCTTGGTAAACGATCACGCTTTCATGACTTTCATTCTATGCTGCTGCCACGATGCCAAGAATATTTGTTGGATCTCGTTTCTTGGACTTCTAAGAGACCTTTGGCCCCGAGGATATCTTTCCTGCATATCTTTGGAAAATTACTTGTGTTAAACTTATTTCTAAAAATAATAATTCCTCTTTCTTTTACCCAGGCTTCATGCACAGTAAGAATGTAATTCAGTTTGATCGCTTCTTGGGAAACTGCACACCACTAGCATACACCAGTGTCGTTATGTTACACATGAGTAACGTATGTGGTCTACCATTCCCAGGTGGTATACACCCTCAATATATTGGCCTGTAACTTCCACCTCAGTGGCAATCTCTATTGGATTATCGTGATGGATGAACTTCCCCTCATTGTAATTCCCAAAACCCAGTCTTGCGCAACCTTCCTCACGCAGGCTGGGTGCGAGAGGGGAAGCAAAGTGCCCCTGGCTGCATTGGCGTGGAGTGACTGGGGTGCAGGGAAGAAAGGGGCGCTACCCTTTTTTATGGCACCAGCTATCGTAAAGGGGATGTTTAAAGGGACAATTTAAAGGGAGTGGGTACGTTTCAACGGTAAGTGGTTCAGGCATTTGAGGGGAGGTGATGGGTAAGGGGGATTGTAAGGTGGGGGCTGAGGGGTTGGACTGGAGGGGAATGGGGGCGGACTGGAAGGGAAGTGGGTTCAGGGCGGGCCGATCCGAACAGGGTGGGAGGGGTAAGGGGGCTATCCGGACAAGAGGGGAGGGGTATGGGACGATCCGTATTGGAGGGGACTGGTATTAGGGCGATCCGGACCAGAGGGGGGAGCGGTACTGGGGCGATCCAGACCAAAAGGGAGGGGTACAGGGCAATCCAGACTGGAGGGTAGGGGTACTGGGGAAATTTGGACCAGAGGGGAGGGGTACAGGGCCCGATCTGCACCGGAGGGGCACCGGGGCCGATCTCGATCCGATGAGGAGGGGTACAGGGGCACATCCGGAGGGGAGGGTTATAGGGGCCAATCTGGACAGGACGGGAAGTTTATGGGGGCCACCTGGACCGGAGGGCAGGGTTATGGGGGCCACCTCGCCCGGAGGGGAGGGTTACCGGGTCCGATCGGCACCGGAGTTTAGGGTTACGGGGTCCGATCGGGACCAGGAGGCAGTGGTACAGGGCCCGATCGTGACTGGAGGGGAGGGTTACTGGGTCCGATTGGGGCTGGAGGGGAGGGTTACGGGGCCCGATCGGGGCCGGAGTTTAGGGTTACAGGGGCCGGAAGGCAGGGGTACGGGGCCGGAGGGGAGGGTTACAGGGGCCGGAGTTTAGGGTTACGGGGGCCGGAGGGCAGGGGTACGGGGCCCGATTGGGGCCGGAGGGGAGGGTTACAGGGGCCGGAGTTTAGGGTTACGGGGGCCGGAGGGCAGGGGTACGGGGCCCGATCGGGGCCGGAGGGGAGGGTTGCGGAGTCCGTTGGGGCCGGAGGTCAGGGGTACGGGTCCCGATTGGGGCCGGAGGGGAGGGTTATGGGGTCCGATCGGGACTGGAGTTTATGGTTGTGGGGTCCGATCGGGGCCGGAGATTAGGATTACGGGGTCCGATCGGGACCGGTGGATAAGGGCACGGGGTCCGGTCGGGGACGGAGGGCAGGGGTACGGGGTCCGGGGGGCAGAGGTGCACTGGGCCTGCTCGGGGCCGGGGGGAGGGCAAGGACACTGGGTCCGGTCGGGCTGGGTGGCAGGGGCACGGGGGTCCGGTCGGGGAGTGGGGGCACGGTGGGCAGGGGTCCGCTCGGGGGGCTGGGGCATGGTGGGCGGGGGCACGGGGTTCGGTTGGGCGGCGGGGGCATGGGGTCCGGTTGGGGGTGCGGGGGCACGTGGTCCGGTCGGGGGGCCCGGGGTCTGGTCGGGGGGGGGCGGGTGGTACGGGGGCTGGGCCTGAATTGGGGGGGGGGGAAGAAGTGGATAGGGATCAAACTAGAAGGTTGTTTGGAGCAGAGCTATGGTGAGGTTGGGCCATGCTTCTGTGCTGGTGCTGGTTGTGGTGGTGTGTCCCATGTGAGGTTGGGTTTGGGTGTGTAATCTGAAATTAGAAGTGTTTTTTTTTTTTGCTGTCCAAACTCAGAGTTACTATCAGGGCAAAATGGCAGAACCATTCAAAGTTAATCAAGTTGTTTCTGTCAGATGGTTGTCAGCCCAACGCAATTTTCCAGAGGAAGTCGGTGCTTCTGAGCAGTGCTTCTGGGTCCTTACGTGGGAGATACCTGGTGGACTTCCCCAGCGCATCATTGGGGCACCCCCTAAATATGACACTGGGGATCCAGGAAGGTCTGGGTCACTCATAGCTCAGGTTCTTTTTTTCCTGTTAATAGAGGCGTTTTGTGTTCCCTTGGATTGCTCTTCCTATTGAAGAATTGGGACAAGCTTCTGTTTTCTTTTCTTGGAAAAAGTTTAACTAGATGGGCCCTGTGGCCCTAAAAGTGCATTAAATTCCCATCAAGCGGGATTATTCTGATTTTCCTGGAAATTGAGCAATTGGTGCCAACCAATGATTTGTCCCATATTAAATATCAACCACACAAAAATAAAATGTTCTGTTTTAGCCATGCTCTGTGAAAGCCATAAGTTTCCATAATTGAGCCAACCACCTGTTTTCTAGGTTCCCAGTACAAAGACAATCAAAGAGCATTAAAGGAGTTGAATTTACACCACGTGCAGCCTGCACACTTGCAGAACTGGTCTTTTTCTTTGTTTACACTGACAGACATTGATCCTGTGTTGCTTCCATCAAAAAAGGAATTGAGTGCTGTCTCATTTCCAAACATACGGGCCTTCGAGTCTGCTCTGCCATTCAATAAGATCTTGGCTGATCTGCTTTTGCTAGTAGGTTGATTCCAACGTTTGCCGAAAGCGCCTAAATTCCAGAATGAGCAGCCTATTTACAATTCCAATTCCAGGTGCTGCCTTGCACGGCCGTGTTCACTTTGGATTCTCGGTGAACCAGGAAAGAGCACCTTAATTTCACCTGTCCCATTGGACAAACTGCAGCAAGAGCCAAGTATCAGCAGTTGTCTTGTTAGTCCTCATCTAGATGTCGCTGATTGGTTTTTGAAGCCATATACTTTGTGCTGGCATTTCTCCTCGCAAAGTACGTTACTTCATGCTGACGTTGCTTTGGTGCCAAGGGCACATTTGATTGTCATTTGCAAACACTCCTAATCCCTTCAAAAGAAAACTCTCTGACAGTTGAGAGACACCCCGGACAGGTGAGACTAGCACTGCTAGAAGAGAGTCCCCAGGGCTTCTTCCCCACTGCTGACTGGTGGATTGGCATTCTTTTTTTGTTAAGGGGCAAATTAGTGTGGCCAATCCACCTATCCTGCACATCTTTGGGTTGTGGGGGTGAGATCCACGCATCCACGGGGAGAATGTGCAAACTCCACACGGGCAGTGACCCGGGGCTGGGATCAAACCGAGGTCCTCGGTGCTGTGAGGCCGCGGTGCTTACCACTGTGCCACAGTGCTGCCCAGCCCTGTGCATTGACATTCGATTTGCTTGTCGGTAGAGAATGCAGAAATGCAGTGTAGAATCAAATATGGGCCCAAGAGGAGGATGATGGGACCACCAAGGTTTGTGGGATGGTATCTCTGTCTGTCTTCAAGCAATCTGAGGACCAAATAAACCAAAATGGTTGCCATTGATGCCATATTATTTGGTGTTGCTGTTTCACAAGAACATAGACCGGGATTTTATATCACAGAATCCTTACAGTACAGAAGGAAGCCATTCAGCCCATCGAGTCTGCACCAACCCACTGTGAGGGATGCAGTGGGCCAGGCAAAAGTTAATTGAGTTTCAGTGGGACCAGAAAATCTCAGTTTTAGAGTTCTTTTTGGGATTCATTTAAACAGTTAGTAAAAGGAATTTGGGCTCAAGTGGCTTTCGGGTTCACTTTGTTTTGAATGAGATTTCAGAAGACTCAAGATTTTGGAGAAGATGCAGAGGCGGTGTCTAGAGAAACTATAATTTTTCTCCGAGGAGTAGGAAAGATTAAGGGCAAATTTGATAATGTTCAAAATCGGGATTGGTTTTGATAAGAGTAAACAAGAATTGGTCCCAGAACAGAGATTTATGGTAATAGGCCAAAGAAGTGGAGGCAACAAGAGGAAATAAAAGGATAGTGAAAGCAGGTTAAATTACAACTTTCAATGTAGTATTGGTTAAATATTTGAAGGGGACGATTTTGCAGGATTATGGGGATGGAGCAGGGGAATAGGATGAATCTTTGAAAGAGTCAACACTGGCATGATGGATAGAATCATAGAATCCCTACAGTGCAGAAGGAAGCCATGCGGCCCATTAAGTCTGCACCAACCCTCTGAAAGAGCACCCTATGTCAGCCCTCACCCCCATCCCAACCCCGTAACCCCCATCCCAACCCCGTAACCCCAACCCCGTAACCCCCATCGTAACCCCCATCCCAACCCCGTAACCCCCATCGTAACCCCCATCCCAACCCCGTAACCCCCATCCCAACCCCGTAACCCCCATCCCAACCCCGTAACCCCCATCGTAACCCCCATCCCAACCCCGTAACCCCCATCCCAACCCCGTAACCCCCATCCCACCTTTTTGGTCACTAAGGGACAATTTAGCATGGCCAATCCATCTAACCTGTACAGCTTTGGACTGTGGGAGGAAACAGGAGCACCTGGAGGAAATCCATGCAGACACAGCAGGAACATACAAACTCCACACAGACGGTCACCTGAGGCTGGAATTGAACCCAGGTCCCTGGCACTATGAGCCAGCAGTGGTGAAAGAGTAAAAATGGTCTCCTCGCGCACTATCATTCTGTGATTCTACAGCATCCATTTTCATCCTTACTCAATAAAAGTTGTGCTTTGATCTATGAAGGTAGTTTGAAGAGTAGATTTACAAATCTTATTTACTCTTTTTATTTGAGATCTTCTTTCAACCACTGTTCCCAAACAGCCTGCATTTGATTCAGAGCAGGTGGATTGTGAAACCAATTTTCCATTTTTTGCAGGTGATTGCATCCCCCAAAGTACTCACTGCAGGGTTTCCATGGAACATACCCATTTATCGTCTCTTTGTGCCCTGGTGCAGAATATCTATCTGAATCTATCCGTAAGATAGATCATACTTTACACAATTCAACATGTTAGGATTCCCAATGAGATCCCAACTGCTTGCCATTTGTAAAGTGTGAGGAAAGGATACTTCGCCCCAGAAGTGATAACATTCACCAATAGGAATCTTTTATGTTGAAACAAACCTTTAATTTAAATACAGAATAAATCACATTAGCAACGAAGAAATCGCTTTAAAGTTAACAGTTAAACATAGTTCTTAAATAAAAGAAAAAATGTTGACCTACTCCCTACACCTGCAACTGTATATATTCCAATTAAGCAAATCAATATAGTTCAAAGACCACTTATAAATAAAGTCAACAATAAGGTTTATTTGCTTTTCTCTGGGCCGAGACCTGGGAGAGAACCTTTCAGGAGCGAACTCAAGACACATCTGTTCAACTTAAAAACCTGTGGTAAATTGAAACTCCAGACAGACCTGGCTCCTCCCCTTAATTACATTGGGCGTGATTGAACTAAATAGGACAGAGTCCCATAGCAAGCTGCGGGTTTCCCAGTGTTTACAGTGATGAGAAACATATGGCTATTCAGTGCGACTCGCGTTATATAAGGGGTTAGCAAAGGGAACATGCGGCCAAGGCCGCACATAGCCCCGTTTTGTGCAGTGGAGAGCTCCGCTTGCCAGAATTCCCCAGTGTAACGAGAGATCGGGAAGCAATTTTTACAAGACATTCCGATCTCCGAGGCCTCCAAAGCGAACCGCGACCACCCCCAGCTCGAACGCACAATGGGAGGGGCCCAGGCACCGCCCCCCTGTGCCCCGCAACACCCATGTAGGGCACCCCGGCCCGATCATGCGTGTGCAAAAAATGCCAACTTGGCAGTGCCAACCTTACAGTGCCTATGCTAGCTGTCAGTGCCAGCTGGGTACCATGACAGTGTCAGGCTGGTACCCAGCTGGCATCTGAAGTGCCAAGACACCATAGGGCAGCACAATTGCTTCACAGCTCCAGGGTCCCAGGTTCGATTCCCGGCTTGGGTAACTGCCTGTGCGGAGTCTGCACGTTCTGCCCATGTGTGCGTGGGTTTCCTCCGGGTGCTCTGGTTTCCTCCCACAGTCCAAAGATGTGCGGGTTAGGTGGATTGACCATGCCAAATTGCCCTTAGTGTCCAAAATTGCCCTTAGTGTTGGGTGGGGTCACTGGGTTATGGGAATAGGATGGAGGCTTGGTGTTGGGTAGGGTACTCTTTCCAAGTGCCGGTGCAGACCCGATGGGCCAAATAGCCTCCTTCTGCACTGTAAATTCTATGAAATCTTGCAGCTGGGGACCTCTGATCCCGTGGGAGACCCCCACAAGTGCCGTTCCGACTGGTTCCCATTTGTCGGGACCAGTGCTGAAGGGCGTTCGCCTGCGGTCTCCGAGGCGAAGGGGATGAATCCCAAAACCGTGGGAGTCTGCACATTAAAGTGAGACTTACTGTCTCGCTCTAATATGCAGATTTGCCAAAAAGTGACCCCGCCAGGATTTACTTCGCAAGATCGTGTTTGATATCGCAAGGCGTTTCGAGCCGGGTAGATCCCAGGAGCGGGGTCTCCTGGCTTTTATCAGTCACGCTGCGCCACGGTGATCTGCTTTTCCGGCGCAGTATAGCCTTGAACCCCTCAATCTATCCACCCTAAACATAAAACTATTGTCTATTGTTTCCTCCCACAAGATGTCTCATGACCAGTATCGAAAGGTTAGCACATTCTCCCCGTGTCTGTGTGTGTTTCCTCTGTGTGCTCCCACAGTCCAAAGATGTGTAGATTAGTTGGATTGGACATGCTAAATTTACTGTCCAAAGATGTGCAGGTTAGATTTTGGGATTATGGGGATAGGACAGGGGGTGAGCCTAGATGGACTCTCTTTCAGAGGGTCGGTGCAGACTTGAGGGGCCGAACAGCCTCCTTCTGTACTGTAGGGATTCTATAAAACATAATCCCTCAAATTATCTACACCCCAGGGATCTTCTGAAACCCAAAACAATATTCCGTTAGCCCACTTTCTGTAAACAAATAAATGGTTAAAGTCAATAAATTATCTCACTTATGTAACCCCTTGATTACCTCCATCACAGACATACTGCCTGTATGCATCCTAAATGGGCAGCACGGTAGCATTGTGGATAGCACAATCGCTTCACAGCTCCAGGGTCCCAGGTTCGATTCCGGCTTGGGTCACTGTCTGTGTGGAGTCTGCACATCCTCCCCGTGTGTGCGTGGGTTTCCTCCGGGTGCTCCGGTTTCCTCCCACAGTCCAAAGATGTGCAGGTTAGGTGGATTGGCCATGATAAATTGCCCTTAGTGTCCAAAATTGCCCTTAGTGTTGGGTGGGGTTACTGGGTTATGGGGTTAGGGTGGAGGTGTTAACCTTGGGTAGGGTGCTCTTTCCAAGAGCCGGTGCAGACTCGATGGGCCAAATGGCCTCCTTCTGCACTGTAAATTCTATGATCTAAACCTGTTTTTTAAAATACATTACTACGACAAATGTGAAATATAACAATTTCTTAACATTCATCACAGCCAGTATTTAGCAGGGTTCAATATCCTTCCATTTCAGATGATGAACTTTCTCGCATGGATTTAACCGGGTTACACTAGAACAGGGCCAAATCCAATGTGTAGAACTAGTTTTCTTTAATACTTTTGTGGGATGTGGCTGCTGCTGACAGCATTTGATGTTCATCCCTAATTGCCCTTGAGCTGAATGACCATTCAGGTGTCCACATTGCTGTGGGTCTGGAGTCACAGGCAGGCCAGATATCCTTCTCTAAAGGGCACGAGTGCCCAGATGGGTTTTACAACATTACTGAGACTAGCTTTATAACTCCAGCTTTATTAATTGAATTTATGTTCCAGCGGATTTAAGCCCATGCTCCCAGAGCATTAGTCTAGGTCTCTGGATTACTAGTCCAGTGACATTACTTCTACGCCGCTGTCTCTCCTTAGTTGACCAGAGGATGACGTAGCTGCAGTGGTTGCTAAAATAGACTGCAGATTGCTTGCTATCATTTGCATGGAACCTGCAAGGGCTAAGATTGATCATTTTGCGCATTCTGCTTTATAAAATAGAAATAGCTACATTTAACATTACTCGCACTGCGTTTATGCCATTGTAGCTACCATTCTGTGCAATAAACTTTGAAAGCTCAATCATTGAATCTTCCCAGTAATATGTGAAACAAAGATCTCTCTGCTTGTTCTGATGACTTCGTTAACATTCCTTCATAGATCACAGATTGGTTGCAGCACAAAAGGAGGCCATTTGGCCCAGTCCATGCTGGCTCTCTGCAAGAGCAGCTCAGCGAGTCCCACTCCCCTGCCTTTTCCCCGTAGCCCTGCAATTCTTTCTCTTCAGATTCTGATCCAATTCCCTTGAAAGCTATGATATTGTACCACTACCACCATCAATACATGTCAGGCAATACCTCCCAGATCCTAATCAGTTGCTGCTCACAAATTTTCCCTTGTGCCGCTATGTCGCTATTGGTTATTTTGCCATTCACGTTAGAACCATAGGTTTCCTATGGTGCAGAAGGAGGACATTCGGCCCATTGGGTCCGTACCCACCCTCTGAAAGAGCCCACTCTCCCGCCCCATAACCCTACCTAACCTACACATTTTCTGGACTGGGGGGGTGGGGAAACCCGAGCATCTGGAGGAAACCCCAACGCAGATACGGTGAGAAAGTACGAACAGACACTCACCCAAAGCTGGAATTGAATCTGGGTCCCTGGCGCTGTGAGGCAGCAGTGCTAACCAATGGGCTACCCTAGAGATAATATGTGTCTTTGAATATATACCCTCCTAATTTTGACCCTTCTGCTAATGGGAACACTTTCTCCACATCCCCTCATGAAGTAAAGTTAGGGGATCTGCTGGAGCCCAGACAAACATTCATCCCTCAAACAACAATAAAAACAAATGAATTGCTCCGTTGTCTCATTTATTGATTGTTGTAGAACATTCCTGTGGAAAACATTGACAGACCTTGGAGCAGAGCTAATACGCTGTATATGAAATATTTTGGGATGTATTCAGATTTTATGATTGGAGATGGCGGCGTTGGACTGGGGTGAGCACAGTAAGAAGCCTTACAACACCAGGTTAAAGTCCAACAGGTTTGTTTCAAACACGAGCTTTCGGAGCACTACTCCGCACCACTGCTTCCATTTCACCTGAGGAAGGAGCAGTGCTCTGAAAGCTAGTGTTTGAAACAAACATGTTGGACTTTGACCTGGTGTTGTAAGACTTCTTACTGTGTTCAGATTTTACATAAAAGGTTCTTAAGTTGGGAATTTGTTTGCAGCGTTACACAAGCCTTAACAAAACTTGCAAATAGTGGCAGGAAAGGTCATGAGGAGAACCACTTAATATACCATGACTGAGCATAATGCAGCAACAGCTCGTTCCTGTCACCTTCCAGAGTTATCAGGCCCCATGTCCAAGAATGGGTCACCAGACTGCTGTGCAATCTTTGTGTCCTCTCAGCTATAGTCACGCAAGCGTAACACCATAGTCCCTCCTTGATTACCCCCACCAGCAACATCCGCTTGCAGATACAAATTTATCGACAGAAGTTCATGGCAACTTGGAGAAGATTAACTGCAGCTGCATGGATTTTGGGCCTTCCTTTTTAGCTTTAGAATATAGAATAATCTGTGGACTCCACCACAATCGAGGTATTATCTGTCAAGACTGACAAATTCTGTTGTCCATTGCAACCTAAAACCTACTCCAAACGAGATGAGATTCCACTACAAATACTAGTCTGTGCGATTAAAAAAAATGGGAGAATGGCAATATTACTGAAGTGTGTGTTGAGCACAAGCAGGAAAAGTTCAAGATGGTCATAGCCAGTTCTCCCCATGTCTGCGTTGGTTTCCTCCCCCAAGTCCTTAAAATCGTGCTTGTGAGTTGAATTGGGCATTTTGCATTCTCCCTCGGTGTTTCCGAACAGGCGCCGGAGTGTGGCGACTAGGGGATTTTTGCAGTAACTTCATTGCAGTGTTAATATTAGCCTACTTGTGACACTAATAAAGATTATTATTGTTATTAGCCCCAGATTATTTAAACATTATGCTTGGCAAACCGAGATCAATCTTAGAACGAAAATGTTATCCATTTTCATACATCGGTTTAGCACAGGGCTAAATCGCTGGCTTTGAAAGCAGGCCAGCAGCACGGTTCGATTCCCGTAACAGTCTTCCCGAACAGGCGCCAGAATGTGGCGACTAGGGGCTTTTCACAGTAACTTCATTGAAGCCTACCCGTGACAATAAGCGATTTTCATTCATTTCATTCATACATCGTCTGGTGCATCACTGAATAATTGTTGTCAATAATTTCTCTGCTTTGTCATTGAAAGCTGAATCTGTCAGTGCAAGATGCTATCATTCAATCTCATTAGCTCTTAGGGTCTTCACAGTACACATTTTGCATGCAGCATAACCTGGGTGATTGGTTCAAGCACGGTGCTTGAATCTGCAGGCACAGATGGACAGCAGATTTAGGAGCTTGGTGTCTTTAGAAATAATATTTCAAACCCCACTCCTGCCAAAGATCAAAACTCTCCAATTGGCATGGATAGTGGAAAGCTATGTACAAATACTCTACTTGAAGGAGGGAGGCACTTGCATTGTTGTGACTGCTTGCCTGTTTATAACTGCAGCTTCATTTCAACCAGTAAATACTGATCTGTTGCTGGCATAGGATCTCACCTGCCAATATATCCTTAGCAGGGCAGGGTGCTTGTCTGCAAGGGTGCTTGTCAACTCTCGGGAAACGGATGGTGGGACATTTACCTGCAATTGGATAATCTCCAAGTTTGAGTGCAAAATACACAAGGACAAAGAATGCTTTTGTAATGTAAATCAGCCTTAACAAAGGAGGAGGACTTTCGGTCCCTCTTCAATATTTGATCCAACAAATACACAGACATCAATGTGATAAGATAAGAATGTTCACCTAATATTTAACAGGATTGAACATTGTGGCAGGTATTCTTCTCCAGACTCTGACAAAGAGTCATCCAGACTTGAAACGTTAGCTCCCTTCTCTCTCCACAGATGCTGTCAGGGATAAAGAACCCTTCATTGGACATTTAGAACCATAGAATGTCTACAATGAAGAAGGAGGCCAGTCGGCCCATCAAGCCCGCAGAACCCTCTGAAAGAACACCCTACCTCGGCTCGCTCGCCCCACCCTATCTCTGTAACCCCACCTAACCTGTACATCTTTGGATTTGTGAGCATTATTCATATAACCAATCCACCGCTCCCCTTAGCTCATGATACACTTCAGGAGTGCATATTCAACCAAAGATGGTTCAAAGAAATTTAGGATTAGAGAGTGTCCAGGCTAATCAAATATTTAAACTTGAACACTACACCAACCTGTATTTATTTAGCTTCTCTGATACGTTAAAATGTTCCGCTGCATGGCTATTACTAGACAAATGTTAACATCATACCACATGAATTATTAGGGCAGATGACTTGAGGTTTGGACAAAACAGCAGATTTTAAGGATTATCTTGAAAGAGGTAGCGAGGGTGAACGGTTTAGGTTGGGAATTCAATTGGGAATTTAGTGCTTAGGGTCGAGACAGACACACAGACACCAATGGTGGAGCAATTAAAATTAAGTATGGTCAAGAGACCAGAATTAGTAGAGTTTAGATTTCTCAGAGGGTTGTGGGACTGTTGGAGATTACAGAGATAGGGAGGGGTGAGACCACGGAGGGATTTCAAAACAAGGAACTGAAGCAAAATCTCTCCAGCCTGAGGAGGGATTTGAAAATGAGGATGACAAAGCAAGGAAGACAAAAATACCATTTCTCGCCAGCCTGCACAGTTTCGCATTCTTGGATATGACGATATGTAAAAGGAACAGAAGTTGATATGGTCATTCCCATGGTCTTTCAGCATCCAGGCAATGCGCAGGGACAAGAACCACTGCTTCGCATAAGAGATTGGCAACAAATATTACATATTAACCAGGAGATGTAAATAGTCTGGTTATTCAAGGGTGATAGACTGCGCCAACAACTTGCACCGCTGTCAACCGACATATAGAAAATAGAACATTACAGCGCAGTATAGGCCCTTCGGCCCTCGATGTTGTGCCGTCCTGTGAAACCCTTCTAAAGTCCCTCTACACTATTCCCTTATCGCCCATATGTCTATCCAATGACCATTTGAATGCGTTTAGTGTTGGCGAGTCCACTACTGTTGCAGGCAGGGCATTCCACACCCGTACTACTCTCTGAGTAAAGAACCTACCTCTGACATCTGTCCTATATCTATCTCTCCTCAATTTAAAGCTATGTCCCCTCGTGCTGGACATCACCATCTGAGGAAAAAGGCTCTCAATGTCCACCCTATCTAATCCTCTGATCATCTTGTATGCCTCAATTAAGTCACCTCTTAACCTTCTCTCTAATGAAAACAGCCTCAAGTCCTTCAGCCTTTCCTCATATGATCTTCCCTCCATACCAGGCAACATCCTTGTAAATCTCCTCTGTACCCTTTCCAATGCTTCCACATCCTTCCTATAATGTGGCGACCAGAACTGCACGCAATACTCCAAATGCGGCCGCACCAGAGTTTTGTACAACTGCAACATGACCTCCTGGCTCCGAAACTCAATTCCTCTACCAATAAAAGCTAACACACCGTACGCCTTCTTAACAACCCTCTCAACCTGGGTGGCAACTTTCAGGGATCTATGGACATGGACACCGAGATCTCTCTGCTCGTCCACACTACCAAGAATCTTACCATTAGCCCAGTACTCTGTCTTCCTGTTATTCCTTCCAAAATGAATCACCTCACACTTTTCTGCATTAAACTCCATTTGCCACCTGTCAGCCCAGCTCTGCAGCTTATCTATGCCCCTCTGTAACTTGTAACATCCTTCTGCACTGTCCACAACTCCACCGATTTTAGTGTCATCTGCAAATTTACTCACCCATCCTTCTATGCCCTCCTCCAGGTCATTTATAAAAATGACAAACAGCAGCGGCCCCAAAACAGATCCTTGTGGTACACCACTAGTAACGACACCAGTCTGAACATTTCCCATCAACCACCACCCGTTGTCTTCTATCAGCTAGCCAATTTCTTTTTTTTTTTTTTTTTATAAATTTAGAGTACCCAATTATTTTTTCCAATTAAGGGGCAATTTAGCGTGGCCAATCCACCTTCTCTGCACATTTTTGGGTTGTGGGGGCGAAACCCACGCAGACACGGGGAGAATGTGCAAACTCCACACGGACAGTGACCCAGAGCCGGGATCGAACCTGGGACCTCAGCGCCGTGAGGCGGTTGTGCTAACCACTAGGCCACCGTGCTGCCCTAGCTAGCCAATTTCTGATCCAAACTGCTGAATCCCATGCCTCTGTATTTTCTGCAATAGCCTACCTTGGGGAACCTTATCAAACGCTTTACTGAAATCCATATACACCACATCAACTGCTTTACCCTCATCCACCTGTTGCCCAGTTCGCATGACCATCACCAAATAGGCCCTAACATAAAAGGAAAAAAAATTCCAAATAGTGATGTTCTTCACAAGCTGGAATACCTACCATTTGTTCAAAGACACTTCAAATTGAGTTAATGTTAAAAGCGTTCCAGTCTCGTTTTAGATTCCAGCATCCACAGTAATTTGCTTTTACCGTTGTTATTTCTGTGGTTCTTTATGGGAGTGTGGCTCAATATGCGGCTCTATGCAAGTCTATTTGGAAATTTCACTCGGACTATCACAAGTTCTCATTCGGAACTTGAATTTGTTTTTTCAACAGTTAGTGCTTCCACCACTTGAACCTCTTGCAGCATTTTGTTCAGTGTGCTGTGGAAAGCAATATTTTGGCTTTTGGAAGTAGCCAAACTCACACTCCTATTGTTGACCACCTTACTTCATTTGGCTTTCTGACTAAGGTTGTTTCTTACAACTCACTCAGCATTACATCACGTGTTTATTTGGGCCAAGAGATTGTTTTATCTACCACCACATCAGTTTGAAAGTGGGTTGTCATTTCCACTGTATACCTTCTCATAGACCCAGTTACTATTTTTGTGTGAAGCAATTTCAGAACTCTTGGTTATGATTCTAGTCATGCAAAGATACGAAGCAATTCCGTTACTAAGCAACAGATACTTAATTGTATGGTTGAGTGCATACCAGCTTGCAGGGAGGAAGTCCAAAGGGGAGATGAATAGTTATTCAACCCATTCCATGGCTATGTTGGGCATGTCTTGGTAGGTTCCCTAGCACAACTATATTGTGTGATCCTAAAAAAACATACTAATCGTTCTCATTTTGCTTTAACTGCTGCAGAGAATATGTTAATAGTACCTCCCTCACAAATTGTACAACTTTGGTATGCTCCTGTGGTGCATGAAGGATGCTTAGTGAAGGAGAGGATTTTGCAGGAGTGTCTTTATCGTTGAATGATCTGTAACCGTCACATGTGATGATCCCGTGGATCCAACCCTTTTAACAACTTCAGTGGGGGGGAGTATAGGTTTTGGGATTAGGGATTTGTAGTTACCGTCATATTTTAAAGAATTGTCGTCTTGCTGTAGGTTCTGAATCTCTGTGAATTGGGATTAGGAGACCACATGAAGCACCACCTGCCTGCATCACCATGGCAGCATTTGTATATCTATGTTAGGCGTATTTCGGTGCACTGTTTCCCCGACCCAATCGACCCAGTCAACCTAATCTTTACTCCTGTGGTGTTTGAAGGATGTAGATCATTTGAACAATTGAGAGGACTTTACAAGGTGGGTAATTATTTTTAACTGCGATTTTATTGCCGTTAAATCTATATTGACCAAATAACCCTTACCCTAAACAGTCTTTTACTTGCTTCTGAAACAGTGCTCTTGAACACTCATTTGTCATCTGTGCATCTCCAATACCTTCTCTAGTGTTAAAGTACAAGTAAAGTTGCCATAGTCCCAGATGACCATAGGCTGCTTTCCCCTTTGAGGGGGAGAGCTGACTGGTGTCGATTTGACCCGCAGATCACAAGTACTCAGGTGAGGAACAAGGTTGAGAAGGTGGAGCCTTCATGAATAACCTCAGCTGGTACGGGAATTGAACCCACGCTGTTGGCCTTGCTCTGCATCACAAGCCAGCTGCCCAGCCAATAGTGTAAAGTAACACATAGTTCAAACCTATGGGGAAAGTTTAGAGGAGATATACGAGGAAAGCTTTTCACGCAGAGGGTGATAGGTGATTGGACCGGGTTGCCAGTGGAAGTGGTGGAGGCAGGCACGATAGCAACGTTTAAGATGTATCTTGATGGACACATGAACAGGCAGTGAATGGAGGGATTCAGATGGTTTGGGAAATCAGTAGTAGGTTTAAATAAGGAATCTGGATCGATGCAGGCATGGTGGGCTGAAGGGACTGTTCCTATGCTGTAATGCTATTTGTTTTTTGTTCTTGTTCAAAGGTGTTACCCATCGTATGGTCTCCCACTGAAACAATGTTTTTGATAATTGCATGTTTAAAAAAAAAAATCTACACTTTATGGCTCAGTTTTCCCCAATGAACTTGCAGTCCTTTTTAAAAAAATTTAGAGTAGCCAATTATTTTTTCCAATTAAGGGGCAATTTAGCGTGGCCAATCCACCTAACCTGCACATCTTTAGGTTGTGGGGGTGAAACCCACGCAGACACGGGGAGAACGTGCAAACTCCACACGGACAGTGACCCAGGGCCGGGATTCGAACCCGGGTCCTCAGCGCCGTAGGCAGCAATGCTAACCACTGTGCCACCGTGCTGCCCAGAACTTGCAGTCCTTAGGTCTCTCCAAAACCTCTATTCCATCTCTGGATAAGTGACCTCCCTCTCCTTGCATCCATCTAGATAGTTTGTCTTCGATTCTGCAGTTCTTTCTTACAGGCTCTGAGTAGGAGGCTTGTCAAATGCTTTCCAAAGATCCAAGTAAACTACAACTACCATACTGTCTTCATCTACCAGCCTAATTACTTCCACAAAAAATCCCAATAGGTTTGTTACTCATATCCTAATTGTTCTGAAAAACATTTTGAGTGCTTTGTATGATACCTGCACTTTCTAGAATGATGTCTTACATTGCCTTCACGTACCTTTTACCTCTGTAGCTGCAAGCCTCACTAAACGGTTATCGTCTGTTTTGGGCATTTGAACATTGTAAGAGTGTTGGTTAGCATCCATTTCATGGTTATTCTTCCAGTGTCTACAAACTCCTGAAAATGTTGATGCATCACCAAATCTTTTTCACTTTCTTGAGAGTTCCAGGATCTAACCCATCTGCCCAAGAGCCTCTATAAACATTTAGCCCTCCCAGCTTTTATATAACAATGACCTCCTTCAGATTTTTTCCTACCTTCTGTATGTATTTGGATTCTTTATCCATCTTTATTGAATCCAGGATTTGTCTAAAGTCTTCTTGTGAACACTTGATAAGAACCCATTTAAAACATCCGCTGAACCATCTGTGGCAGTTCTGTATAATCTGTTCCTTAATCTTGGAACTCGTTAGAATCATAGAATTAAGTTGAGAAGTGCAACATTTAAATCACCAGTGGTTTGTGGCTCATCAAAGATATTTTGCAGCTCAAGTCGGCCATTTTCCCCCACCTTCCCTCCCCTGCAATCCCGCCCTCACCTTTCCTTGCTTTTGTATAATATTGGCAAAAATATTCAGCACTTTCCTAAACAGAAACATGCCTGCAGGCATGATTTTACTCATCAAAGGCATGTGGCATGTCACTGATCTGTTATCTCTTCATGTCTGTTGTAGAGATGCCTATCTCAGTGGCCCCATTGCTTGCATGCACTTAAAGATTTTTTCTAATTAAGGAAGCAATCATGCTTGGATAAGTACAAAGTGCTTATTTTTGTTGGTGGCATTTTTATGCGCATTCATTAAACTGTTTGGAATTGTGTTAAAATGGAAAAGTCAAGAACAGTTGCATAAACTAGTATGCTAAAGACAGTGCATTCAAAAGATTAAATCTCAAGTTGCAGAGTCACTTGGTGCCACCACTGTGTCACACAAAGCATAGGACCCTGCAATAATGCTAAAGATGTGCTTCATGGGGTAAGATTTTATTTCTAATGTCTTGTATGCTGGTTCTTCCCCATATAACTTGGCATGTGGCAGGATTTAAGCTGCACTGCAGTGACACTGCATCGACTGAGGCATTTTGTTTTCTGAGTGATGCCCCTGGTTTAAGAGTGCCTCGTTGAGGCAGTATTTCACAGCATTCCAGTGATTAACGTTTGTGATTTCCCACAGAGTAAATTCTCAGCTCAGCTGGATGGCTGAGGGGAAAAATCCCCAAGTACAGGCCTGGCATTTCTCAAGAAGGAAGACAAATAAGGCTGTCAATCCCATTGGACCATCTACGGGTAGATGGTTTAAGAGCCTCATTGGACGAAGAACAGTGCAGAAAATGAGATGACCCGAACGGAAAGGTGTAGAGAGAACAATTTTAAGATGATTAACTACAGTTCGCTGAATCCCACTTGGTTGTCTTGGGGAGACAGGATAGAATTTTTCAGAGGCTTGACTAAGATAAGCTGCTTTTCCTTTGCCTGGCCCAGAAGTTGTCTTTACTATGTTTGGTGAGGGTGGTGTGTGAGGGTGACAGTGGACGTCCCCCCTCCCTCTTTCTTTCCTATGAGCAAATGTGATTATAGATAAGGGAGAAAGCTTAAAGAAGGTTCGGAGACTGTTTCCAACAAGGGAGAAGGAAACATGACCAATGACTTATCTTTATCGTTTCTTCAGAGCTCAGATGTCTGCAGTATGATGATTGTAGACAAACTATAGAGAGGCTGTTGTCAATGTGAATATAACGACTGACATTTGTTTTAGCAGCTTGAATTACAAACAAGGCCATTTTCTTTCTCATTTTTCACGAGGCCTTCAGTGTTGCTGCTGGGCTGATGGACATTTCTGTACTCCTTGTTGAATATAAAACAGAAAAACATCCCGCTTAATGTTTTCTGCTTCTTCCAATGTAGTTTGCAAGGAACCACCTTACAAGGTGGAGGAGTCTGGCTACGCTGGATTTATTATGCCAATTGATGTCTACTTCAAGAACAAGGTACTCCTGCTGTTTATATTAAACTTTACTTTTAACAGAAACAAAAAGGAAGAGGCAACAGTGCTGCTCCCTGTTTCCATCAGCTTAGGCAAATATCATTCGTGCCACACCATTGCCGGGCATGGGAGGCACGGTGCAACAGTGGTTAGCACTGCTGCCTCACAGCTCCAGGGACCTGGGTTCAATTCCAGCCTTGTGTGACTGTGTGGAGTTTGCACTTTCTCCCCATGTCTGCATAGGTTTCCTCCGGGTGCTCTGGTTTCCTCCCACAGTCCAAAGAAGTGCAGGTTAGGTGGATTGGCCATGCTAAATTGCCCCTTAGTGTCCAAAGGGTTAGGTGGGGTTACTGGGTTATGGGGATACGGTTGAGGCATGGGCTTAAGTAGGATGCTCTTTCTAAGGGCCGGTGCAGACTCGATGGGCCGAATGGCCTCCTTCTGCATTGTAGGGATTCTATTCTATGACCATCCCCAACAAGAAATAATCGAATCATCTCCTCTAGATATTCAATGGCATTACCATCATTGAATACCCCACTATCAATACCCTGGGGGGGGTATCATTGACCAGAAACTGAACATATAAATACCGAGGCTCCAAGAGCAGTTCAGAAGCTGGGAATCCTGTAGCGAGTAACTCACCTCCTGACTCCCCAAAGCCTGTCCACCACCTTACAAGGCACAAGTCAGGAGTGCGATGAAATACTCTTCATTTCCAGATGAGTGAGGCTCCAACAAAACTCAAGAAGCTCAACACCTTCCAGGACAAAGTAGACTGCTCGATTGGTACTCTATCTACCAACATTCAGTCCCTCCATCACTGATGCATAGTGGGAGCAGTGCGTACCATCTACAGGATGCACTGCAGCAACTCGCCAAGGCTTCTTCAGCAGCACATTCCAAACCCGTGACCTCTATCACCTGGAAGGACAATAGCAGCAGATGGATAGGAAGACCACCACCTGGAAGTTCTCCCCCAAGTCACTCACTATCCTGACTCAGAAATATATCACCATTCCTTCACTGTCGCTCGGTCTAAATCCTAGCGCTCCCACCTGATCAGGACAGTAGGTGTACCGACACCTCAGGGTCTGCTGTGGTTCCAAAAGGTAGCTCACCACCACGTTCACGATGGAATTAGGGATGGGCAATAAATGCTAGCCTCACCCACGTCCCATAAATGAATTTTTAAAAAGCCCCGAATCTTGAGCCTGACCGCTTAAAAAAATTTTTTTAGAGTGCCCAATTACTTTTTTTTCCAATTAAGGAGCAATTTAGCGAGGCCAATCCACCTAACATGCGCAGCTTTGGATTGTGGGGGTGAAACCCACGCAGACACGGGGAGAATGTGCAAACTCCGTACGGACAGTGACCCTAGGGCTGGGATTCGAACCCGGGTCCTCAGCACCGTAGGCTGCAGTGCGAACCACTGTGTCACCTGTCGCCCCCCCCCGACCGCTTCTTCTGATGAAGCGTCACATCCAGAATATTTTCATGTATTTCTCAGATACTGACTGACCTGCTGAAATAGTTCCAGTATTTTTTTTGGTATTATTGATGAGAAATTAAACAAAGGCCCCATCTTCACCCCCCCAGATCCTATGTTATTATTTTGAAGACAAGCAGTGGAGTTCTCCCTGATGTACTTGTCAATATTGTTTTTTTGGGGAGCTTGCTGGGTACAAATTGGCTGCTACCTTTCCTACATTACAACAGTGGCTACACATCACATGAATTTGGTTCACCATAAAGCCCTTTGGGAAGTTCCGAGTCACGCATGGTGCTATATAAATTCAGGTCTTTCTTTTGCAGACTTTGGATGGCCAATAATAATAATCTTTATTAGTGCCACATGTGGGCTTACATTAGCACTGCAATGAAGTTACTATGAAAAGCCCCTAGTGGCCACACTCCGGCACCTGTTTGGGTACACTGAGGGAGAATTCAGAATTTCCAATTCACGTCTTTTTTGGGACTTGTGGGAGGAAACCTCAGCACCCGGAGCAAACCCACGCAGACACGGGGAGAATGTGCAGACTCCACACAGCCAGTGACCAAAGCCAGGAATTGAACCCGGGACCCTGGCACTGTGAATCAACAGTGCTAACCACTGTGCTGCCCAAGCTTCTGGTCATTCGAGATCCCTACACCTGCTAATAAAAAGGTGGAATTGAGACCACAACCAGACCAGCCATGATCTTACCGAATGGCAGTAGCAGACTCGAAGGGCCAAATGGCCTACTCTTGCTCCTAATACCTTGTCCTAAGTTCCTACTATCTTCAGTGCTTCTCTCACTGTTTTAACAAGCCGGCACAATCAACAAAGTAGTACACCATGAGGCTCCTTTCTAATACTTAGATCCAGCAGGTCAGGCAACAGCTATGGAACGTGTGGGCTAGGGTTTAACATTGAACTCCGTGACCTATCGGCAGAACTGGTTGCGCACTTTGCAGCAATATATTGGGGGAAAGGACAACACAGCACCACCTAGTGGCCAAGGCCAGGTTACTTGGGGCGGGTTTCGATTGCAAATGTGGACGGAGGAACTTACAATATAAAAGCTGCCATAAAGATGTCAGAAACAATGTGACAACAAGATGCATAGACATAAAACTATTAACGAGATACAGATCGGTGGTGAACCCTCCGGTATTGCCTGTGATAAGTGATGTTGTGTTATTTTGTGAGCACATAAGCCCCCCCCCTTGGTGGGAGATGGAGGAAGTAGGCAAGATGTCCTGTAACCACACATGGCTTGGGGCCCCTCAAGCTACATGCTCAAACGGCTGTGGGAGCAGATTGCTGTCAATGGAAGTATGTGGAAGTTAGCCCCAGAGGCCTGTATGCAGTGCTGCAGGAGCTTGGTGACCATACTCTATTCACCACGCTCCCTTCACTCATTTACCGTCAGTCACTCATCAATCAGGACTCATTTTAATGACATTCAAATGCTTCAACACACACACCTCATAGCTTGGACACACTGCCAGCGATTCAACCCCACACCCAAACAGTTTGTGCAACACTACTACCAAAGCAAAATACTGTTGATGTCGGAAATCTGAAATAACGCAGAAAATTCTGGAAATACTCAGCGGGTCAGGCAGCATCAAAAAACAACATTGGGATAGCAGAAAAGTCTGACTTCAGAATGAATAGTCTTAACTCTTGACTGGAGTGTCATGAGCATTTAATGACCACTAAGTCAAGCAGATGGTATTTTAACCCTGCTGTATCTGAATTTTTGATTTAAATGCCCGCAATAAAACTCCATTTTGTGATACTACGGTCTCGAGTATGTTTGTGGTTTTGTATTTTTCTTCATCAGGAAGAACCCAAGAAGGTCTGTTTCACATATGATCTGTTCCTGAACCTAGAAGGGAACCCACCTGTGAATCACCTGCGTTGTGAGAAACTCACCTTTAACAACCCAACCAAGGAATTCCGACGCAAGCTTTTGAAGGCAGGAGGGGTAAGTTCCAGTTACCCAGGAATGCAGACTCTGCCTTCATATGCCTGGTAACGTCCCACTGAAGTCTTAGATTTAAGAGGCGTCCTAATCTGTAGTGTTCAATCTGAGGTCAAAATGGTGTTGTACCGTTTGCTTTAATACTCCGCGTCTCTAGGCAGACAACCAAAAATTCTCTTTGCCGTTTATGTGCCAGCTTCCTGCTTTCTGGAAACAAGTTTAAGCCTTGCAGACGGAAGAGGCCTGTCAGGCATGTACAAAATATCCCTTTGTGCAGCCAGCAGAAAGGAGATTGCCATTAACCCCACTAATTTAAGGGGCAGCATGGTGGCACAGTGGTTAGCATTGCTGCCTACGGCGCTGAGGACCTGGGTTCGAATCCCGGCCCTGGGTCACTGTCCGTGTGGAGTTTGCACATTCTCCCCGTGTCTGCGTGGGTTTCGCCCCCACAACCCAAAGATGTGCAGGATAGGTGGATTGGCCACGCTAAATTGCCCCTTAATTGGAAAAAATAATTGGGTACTCTAAATTTAAAAAAAAAAATAAAAAAAAAAACAAAAAAAAAACCCACTAATTTAAGACATGGGGAAATAGACATTAAGTGTTAGAATAACATGGATGATGTAATGGGTGATGGAGCATCTGACACTCAGCAGGACCCTTCTCCCCTGAGGAGTCTTTAGGAGTTTGGGTGATTAAGAGGGACCAAGAGCAACGGTAAAGGGGAAAAGAGTTGGGGGCATTAGTAGCTGGACATTTATTTTTGTTTATAAATTTAAAGTACCCAATAATTTTTTTTCCAATTTAGTGTGGCCAATCCACCTAACCTGCACATCTTTGGGTTGTGAGGGCGAATGTGCAAACTCCACACAGACAGTGATTCGGGGTCGGGATCGAACCCGTAGGCAGCAGCGCTAACCTCTGCACCACAATAATTCTCGGAGACCCTGTTCAATGAAACCAACTTAAAATGTTGATACACAGCTCTTGTAGACCCATAAATATCTGTAGATTGCTGCTCAAAATTGACCTGGAGTTACAAATCAGGGCCATTGTATTTGCGATGCAGATTATTGAAGTTTAAAGCGGTGATGGCTTAGTGCACAACAATGGTCTTGCCTCTCGATTTGTGTATGCTACGAAATGAAATGAAAATCGCTTATTGTCACAGCTAGGCTTCAAATGAAGTTACCGTGAAATGCCCCTAGTCGCCACACTCTGGCGCCTGTTTGGGGAGGCTGGTACGGGAATTGAACCGTGCTGCTGGCCTGCCTTGGGTCTGCTTTCAAAGCCAGTGATTTAGCCCTGTGCTGATATCTAGGTACCTCACTTTCTCTGCCTGTTATGCTCATTCTAAACAACACATGGTCAGATTGCCTCTAATACACTCTTTTTTTAGGTTATGGTAATGCCTGAAGGAACTGACACAACCTCGAGACCAAGTCCAGACTATCCCATGCTGCCCACAATTCCCCTGTCTGCATTCTCTGATCCAAAGAAAAGCAAACCATCTCATGGGTCAAAGGTCAGTTATACAGGTCGTAATTGTCTACATTCAGGACATTTGCTAAATGTGAAAACATTTTTAAATATCGGGGCTGGTTCGCCTGGTGTATATCCTGCATGGCTTTTATTTCCATTGAATGGGTGAGTTTGATATTGGTGCAAGGTCTTTCCTGCCAGTTGATTGTTCAAACTGTGACTGTGAAAATTACCCCCAATATATTTTCTCTGTCCAAGTAGCTCTAGCTGTAAAGCATTGGACTCTGAACTTGGAGAGCTTGAATAAACCACCTCAACACCAGTAGAACCCCACTCTGCCAACCAGCTAAGAAATTAGCTAAAAGTAGCTGGCTTTACTTGACTTCCTTTATCAAAGCTGCCGCATTGCAACTTTCAGTAATAATGTAAAGCATTGATAGTCATGTGCCACCATGGTCTTGGTACAGCAGCTCATCTCTGTGTTCAGTCAAATGATGCTTGAAGGGGAGGTGTTTTGTCACGGGATTAATTATCGAGATTTCCAGGGTAGTGCGCTGGGGACTCGGGTTCAAATTCCACCCTGGCAAATGGCGAAATTTGAATTCGATGAATGAATCTGCAATTAAAAGTCTAATGAAATTTGTGAAACCATTGTTGCAAAAAGCCATCTGGTTCACTCATTCACCCCTAGAGAAGGAAATCTGCCATCCATACCTGGTCTGGCTTACATGTGACTCCAGACCCTCAGCAATGTGGTTGACTCTGGAAAGGCCTAATTCAAGGGCAATTAGGGATAGGCATTAAACGTCAGACCAGCCAGCAATGCTCATATCCCGTGAATGAATTTTTAAAAACGTGAATTCTATCCAGCACTGCCAATGCCCTGTGCAACCCTTGCTAGTTCATGCACAGCCTTTCTATTAATTAATAGTTTTCCGCAGAGACATTTTTTACAGTCAAGGTTGTTTAGCTGACTCTTAGGGAACACCATGCTCCATTTACCTAGTGAGCAGTTGTAGCTAGAATATCGGTGATCTAACGTCATAATGTGCTGCTGCTGTAGTGATGATGTATTCCAGAAGTCAGAGGTTTAAACCTATAGGTTTTTAATGGTGAAGCCCCAGGACATTTTGTTTATTCACTTCCATCTAAATCCTCCGAATGAATGTACATTCCCAGTGCTTTTGTTTCTTCCCAAATTTGTACCACCTGTGCTTTTCCATGTTAAATTGTATCTGCCACCAGTCTGCCCATTCCAATAAGCCGTCTGTTTTTTCTTGTTCATGTTTTGCTATCCGCCTCCTACTGTTTCCAGTCATTTCTTAGGAAGCCCCAGCTTCGGCTCAGCTGCTGACACTCTCATCCAATGCCTTTGTTACCGCGAGACCTGACCATTCCAATGCACCCCTGGCCAACCTCCCACATTCTACCCTCCATAAAAGTGAAGTCATCCAAAATTCTGCTGGCCGTGTTCTTGCTCGCACTAGATTCTGTTCACTCATCACACCTTGCTGGCCCACCTTGGTTCTCAGTTAATCAATATTTAGCATCCTCATTCTTGTTTTCACATCCCTGCGTGGCCTCAACCCTCCCTCTCGCTGTAAACTCCACCAGCCCCACAATCCTCCAAGATATCTGTGCTCCACTGATTCTCACTGCGTCAACATCCTCTATTTCAGTAGTTCCCTCATTGGTGGCTGTGCCTTCAGATGCCTTGGCACATAGCTCTGGAATTCCCTCCCTAAACTTTACTGCCTCTTTGTCTCCCGTTTCTCCTTTAAGGAAGCTCCTTAGAGTCTACCTTTTTGAGCAATGTTAGGGCAGGCGGTCAAGAGCTTGGTCAGTATGGCTCAAATTCTGCTTTACTATGCTCCTATGAACAACCTTGGGATTTTGTTTTGCCTCAAAGTTGCTGTATAAATACAAGTTGATGTTGTAATACATGTTGTATCTATCTATCTATCTATCTATCAATCTAACAATCTATCATTCTCTTTATCTATCCATCTATCCATAAATCTATTTATCTCGCTGTCTATGTATCTTATCTATCTATCTATGTATCTATCTATCTATCTGTCTATCTATCAATCTTAACGAACCATCTATCTTTCTATATACCGATATATCTATCTATCTCTCTATCTATGCGTCTATCTATCTATCTATCTATCAATCTAACGATCTATTTATCTATCTTGTGAATGTTAATCCCCTCATCAGGACGATAATGTAACTGTTGTCAGCACTTCTACAGAATATGGTGATCTTTCTGTCTGGTGTACAGCAATTCTTTTGGTTTAAGGCACTCTGCTGGAGATGCCTGTTGGGAGCTGGGATGTCTGGATGATAAGTGTAATGGGGATGTTAAACTTAGCCAGCTTAAATCTAACACCCAGGACTGCTACGCTGGCCTCGTGGAGTTAGTGTGAGGTAACTTTACCACAAAGGCAGGAAATACATTCAAGTGCAAAACTATTAAACTAAAACAAGCACCTGTAGTTATAGAGCTCCTCCCATATCCTCAGGATATCCCAAAGCACTTCTTATCAAATTAATTACTTTTGAATTGTAGAGAAACAAATAAACCAACGGCCAGTTCATTTGTTTAGGCCGAATTGGTTGAAGGATAACTGTTGACCGGCACGCTCTTGTTCTTCTTTGAATAGCACCATGGGACCTTTTTACATTGATCTGAATTGGTGCACAAAGCCTTAATTTGACATCTCCTCCCATAATGCAGCACTCCCTCACTATTGCCGGTGAGTGCTGAGCTCTAGTCCGTGCTGTGCTCCTGGAGTGGGATGTAAGCTAACCACGTTTTGACTCCAAGCTGCAATTACTGAGGCAAGCTGACTTTATAGCAGTGGATCTCCCTTTGCATTGCTGTTGGTGCGATATTGGATGCACACAATTTAGAATCTAATATAGTGTCAGGGTTTTATGGTAGTTCAGGAGATTTCTCGCAGTTTGCATTGAGGTCTCTAATCTGAGCTTTTATTCTGTTTTAGCCAATAAAAAAGTACTAGGTTAGCACATTTCAAACAAGAAATCACATATTGTCAAACAATATTTCATATCTGGATATTGATTGTGGGCGACAATCGCACAAGGGGCTCATCAGTGATAAATGTCAGCAGAGTGCAGCTTACAGACATGATGGCAAACTTTGAATTTTCATATATTTCTGTAAATCTTGTTATGACTTGTCTGTGAGCACTGTTCAATTTTTTTGCAACATAGTCCTGTTTATTATCTAACGTAAAATGAGCAAGTTGTACTTACTGCAAACAACTTTCCAAAGTTGGGAGTTGTGGCTGGATGCTTTAGTAATTGCTTTTGTCCTTTCAAATCAGGACACAAATCGAGAAAGCAGCAAATCCTCAAAGCCTCACAAGGTCACAAAAGAGCACAAGGAACGGCCGGCAAAAGACTCTGAGAGCAAGCCAACTGTGAAAGAGCCTGAAAAAGAGCACAGTAAATCATCCAAGGAGTCGTCGCGAAAATCAGCAGAAAGCAAGACATCAAAGGAAGAGAAGGCTACCCCAAAGGCAACTTCCAAAGAACCAAAACCTGCCTTCAAGGAGTCTAAACTGGATAGCATGTCACCCAAGGGAGGGGGGAACCTACATCAAGAGTCAAAGCCTAGTATTAAGAGGCCCTCCAATACAGATTCACTGAAGGCCAATGCCAAAAAGCAAAAGAAAAGCACTTCAGAGACATCAAGAAGTTTCCCAAGTGTCTCACCAAGGATTTCTTCTTCTTCTTCTTCGTACTCTGAAAAAAAGCAGTTGAAGGAAAAAGAGAAGGAAAAAGTGAACGTTAAAATCGAGAAAGTTAAATCTGAAAGTAATGTGAAAGAGGTGAAGAAGGCTGTAGATTCAGACGACTGTAATTCAGAAGATGAAGTGGTGTCCAAATCTGAGGTAAAGAACTGCAGTCTAAAATCTAAATGTGGTTGCCGTAGGGGGGAATACCTCTTTGGTGCTTGATACTTTATTCTCTGGAATTATGGGAAATTGAATGTGAAAGTGATTCTCATGAGAGTTGCTGACCAGCACAAACAGAAACTATGGGCTGAATTTTGGAAGTCCCATCACCAGGGCCGAAATAGGAGAAGACCCTGCTTCGGCGGGTGATGGGATCCTGGGTGGCATTTTGCTGCTGCCGGCCAATTAAGAGCCTGGCGCTGGGGCACTGTCCATTGTAATGAGGATGGTGGGCTGCCCTCAAGAGCAGCCAGCCCAATCAGAGGATCAGCAGCAAAAAAAAATTTGTTCAAGGGATGTGAACATTAATGGTAAATTCAGCATTTATTGCCCATCTTTAATTGCCCTTGAGGAGGCGATGGTGAGCTGGTGAGATCAGTAGATTTTCAGAGACTCAGAAAATGAAGAGAAATGGAGGAAGATGGAGTTGAGGTTCATCAGCTGTGATTTTTTTTTTATTACTGTTACAAAGCTAGAGTGTGGACAGGGGCAAACCCCTAATCGGCTCCAAAAACCAATTCAAATTGAAATTGAATCCAATTTATGGTCCACACAAGAGAGACATACCAGATCCAGGCATTACACTTGACCTCACGCTCATCTTAGTCAAAAGACTGAGAAGCGATCGTGATCTTTCTTAATGGTAGGGCAGCAAAATGGTTTAATCATACTCCTGTTTCTCATGTTCTTATGTAGTATTCAGTTATTCCCCTGACTGGCAATATACCAAAACATATTGAGGGTTCTGATTTTTAAAATTGTCTCCGTGGAGCTATCTGTCTCCTTGGGACTGCAAGAAAAATAATTATTTAACATTTTGCTTGCTACTGGATTCTTTAAATCCTGTCACCATACATAAGGGGCGCGATTCTGCGCTCCCCACGCCGGGTGGGAGAATCACGGGAGGGCCCCCCGACTAATTTCACGACCCCCGGCGCCCCCCGCGTTCTCCCACCCCCTGCTCGGAAGAATCGCCGCTCGCCGTTTTTCACAGCGACCGGCGATTCTCCGACCCGGATGGGCCGAGCGGCCTGCCGTTCGCGACCGTTTCACGACGGCGGCAACCACACCTGGTCGCTGCTGTCGTGAAATCGCCGTGAGATGCCTGTTTTGGGGCTTGTAGGGGGCCTGGTGGGGAATGAGCACCACGACTGTGCTCGGGAGGGGACAGGCCCGCGATAGGTGCCTACTGATCGTCGGGCCGGCGTCTCAATCGGACGCACTATTTCCCCTCTTGCGGGGCGGCTGAGGGGAAAGACGGCCACCGCGCATACGCGGGTTCGAGCTGTCAGCCGTCGTGACGTCAGCCGCACATGCACGGGTTGGAGCCGGCCAACCTGCGCATGCGCGGCTGACGTCACATAGGCGCGGCCGAGAATAACGGAGCGCCGCTCCTAGACCCCCGGGTGGGTGTTAATTCGGTGAGAGGAGCAAGCTCACCAAGTTCACGACGGCCTTCACGATTTTTCCCGGGAGCGGAGAATCGCGCCCATGAGGTTTAAAAATGAGCTTTGCTCACTCCATTTTCCAACTCTTGTTGTCTACGCTTTCTTGCATCCTTGCTTGTTTGTCTGTCAAAGCTCAAATTAGAGTGGATAGGAGAACGTTGAAAAGGGCTAGTTAGGGCAGTATGGCGGCACAGTGGTTAGCATTGCTGCCTCACGGCGCCGAGGACGCAGGTTCGATCCTGGCCCGGGTTACGGTCCGTGTGGAGTTTGCACATTCTCCCTGTGTTTGCGTGGGCTTCACCCCCCCCCCACAACCCAAAGATGTGCAGAGTAGGTGGATTGGCCTCACTAAATTGCCGCTGAATTGGAAAAAAAAAGAATCGGCAATTTAAATTTTTAAAAAAGGGAAAGGACTATCCAGACCTCTCAATTCGAGTACAAATGTTTTAATTTGATTTCCAAATATTTGCTCAGTTGGCAGTTATTACAATTATTTAAATTGACACATTTTTGGTCACCTTGTGCAATGTTTTAGTCTTTCCTTACATCAGTACACTAATCTAGTGACTTTGAAGTGAGGCTCTGGAATCATCCAAGGCGGTTGACCCAGATCGCTTCAGCAGTTAGCAAGGACAAGAATGCCAATAAATTTAAGTACAACACTGTTTAGCATGGAAGTTGCAAACTATGATTAGTTAAACTTAAAAACTTCTGTAGAAGTATATTTTAGGGAGCCTTCTGGCTCCGTAAGATAGCACGCCTGTCTCTGAGCCAGAAACTCAGGTTCAAGTCCCATTGCAGGACGTGTTGGTCATGATTTACTTCATTCGGTTGATAACCAGCACGCTGATTCTTCCAATACGTTCCCACTAAAAAAGTGTGTCTGAAGATATGAACCAAACAATTTCATCTTGTTCCTGCTATTGCTCAGTTGTTCCTTTATTACTTAAAAATTTGCTTGGCACTCTGGTGGAATATTATCATAGAATTTACAGTGCAGAAGGAGGCCATTCAGCCCATCGAGTCTGCACCGGCTCTCGGAAAGAGCACCCTACCCAAGGTCAACACCTCCACCCTATCCCCATAACCCAGTAACCCCACCCAACACTCAGGGCAATTTTGGACACTAAGGGCAATTTATCATGGCCAATCCACCTAACCTGCACATCTTTGGACTGTGGGAGGAAACCGGAGCACCCGGAGGAAACCCACGCAAACACGGCGAGGACGTGCAGACCCCACACAGTCAGTGGCACAAGCCGGAATCGAACCTGGGACCCTGGAGCTGTGAAGCAATTGTGCTATCCACAATGCTACCGTGCTGCCCTTTATTGATGCAAAAATAATTTGAAAATCTTGATGATCTGTTTAAAATGTAAGAACAACCAGCAGTGCAAGGTCGCAGCATGGAAGTTGTCATTTCTTTAATCAAAATGGTACCTGTTCCTGTTAAGTTCAGGGCCCCTTTGAATTTATGGAAAAAAATAATTTTAAAGGATCAACATCAAGTATTGAAATGTCCTTGAAATGAGAAACCCTCTGGTTGCTTCTAAATGAAAATACTTTGTGTAGTGGAAGTTGTCAATCTGACACTGATTTCAGTTCCAATTGTCTTCCGCACCTAGTGATGTCTGTTTCCATAGCTAGTAATTCCCAGAATAGGTCGCTAGCCTGTCGCCAGGGGTTTATAGTTTGAGGGGCACCACTCCACGTCAAGTACGGCTGACCAGGAGTCTCTCCCACTCTTACCGCCAACCATTGGCATGTTTAGAAGGATTTGCAGGTTGATGCTCGACCTTCCTTGGCCATTAATCCTGGGAGTGGGACTCTAACCTGGATCCTCTGGCTCGGAGGCACGGACCCTACCCACTGCGCCACAAGATCTCCAACCTGACCTGAAGTCTGTTATTTCCTCTTGGTCACTCACTGCACTGGTACGAGCTGGGCAATCTCGAGTGGAAAATGAGCAGGAGTTCCATCCTCTTTGGACTCCTGTCTAATTTAGCTTCTGCTGTGTCTCTGCCTCCATTCTCAGCAACCCCGGGTATGCCCACCTGTTTTCTTTTTGGATGAGCGCATGCAAATTGTACAGCAGCGGGATGTGTTGATGTCTGGTATGGCGTCATTTCCACCTTTCGTGTTCATATTGCTGTGAAAGACTTGATCAGGGTTACTGGGCACGGCAGCAAAGGTCAAAGACAATTTTTAAAAGCCAGCAGCTAGCTGGGTAGAATTTACAGATTCGGACTCCGATTTGATAAATAAGTTTTGCTTTTCGCTGCCACCGACTCTCCTCATTTCTGCCTTTCTGCTGTTTGTTGTGACCTGCCCCTTTTCCTTTAACAATCCTCAATCCACTCTCATACAGGGAACAGTGGATTCCCGTTGGGAATTCTTCTCTTCACTTTTTATTTTTATTTTTTTAAAAAAATATTTTTATTCTCCTTTTTCACAATTTTTCTCCCGAATTTACACCCAACAACAATCAATAACCAACAACAAATATCTCAAACCTCATAACAGTAACAACAATCCCATCCTCCCACTATGCCCAGACATCAGCCCGCATGTTAACATAAACAAATGACAAAGAAAAAAAAAGGAATCAGGGATTACCCATAGCCATGTTCAACATACACAGCCCCCGCACCCCACCCACTCTTCCCCCCCCCCCCCCCCCAAACTAATGTTCGATGTTATCCAGTTCTTGAAAGTGCATAATAAATGGTGCCCATGACTTGTAGAACCCCTCCGAGCTTCCCCTCAGTTCGAACTTAACCTTCTCAAGGGTCAAGTATTCCAACAGGTCCCCTCGCCACGCCAGGGCACAGGGTGGAGAGGCCGCTCTCCATCCCAGCAGGATCCGCCTTCGGGCGATCAACGAGGCGAAGGCTATGATATCTGCCTCCGCACCCGTTTCCAACCCTGGCTGGTCCGACACCCCGAATATGGCCTCCCGGGGACCCGGGTCCAGTTTCACATGCACCACCTTGGAAATTACCCTAAACACCTCCTTCCAGTACTCCCCAAGCTTTGGACAGGACCAAAACATATGAACGTGATTAGCCCCCCCCCCCCCCCAACAATGCTCACACACATTTTCTACCCCTTCAAAGAATCGGCTCATCCTTGCCCTCGTGAGGTGCGCTCTCTATACCACCTTCAGCTGTATCAGCCCCAATCTCGCACACGAGGTGGAGGCATTCACTCTCCAGAGCACCTCACACCAGACCCCCTCCTCTATAACCTCTCCCAATTCTTCCTCCCACTTCGCTTTGATCCCCTCCAGTGGTGCCTTATCCTTTTCCAACATAGCTCCGTACACCGCTGACACTGTCCCCTTCTCCAGTCCACTTGCCGCCAGCACCTCCTCCAACAACGTGGAGGCCGGTTCCTCTGGGAAGCTCTGATCTCCTTCCTGGCAAAGTCCCGAACCTGCATGTATCTAAACACTTCTCCCTGCTCCAGCCCATACTTCGCTTCCAGCTCCCTCAATCCTGCAAATCGACTCCGAGGAAACAAATCTTTTAGAGTCTTAATCCCCTTCTCTTCCCATTTCCGAAAGCTTCCGTCCCACCTCCCTGGCTCAAATCTGTGGTTCTCCCGGATTGGCATTTCCCTCGACCCTGCCCCCAACCTGAAGTGTTGGCGAAACTGCCTCCAGATTTTCAATGAAGCTATTATTATCGGACTCCCTGAGTATTTCCCCAGAGCTATCGGGAGCGGCGCTGTTGCTAGTGCTTTCAGCCCCGACCCCCTGCACGAACTCTCCTCCATTCTGACCCACTGGGAATCAAAACCTCTGACCCAGCTCCGCTCCTTCTCCACATTCGCCGCCCAGTAGTAGTACATCAGGTTCGGGAGACCCAAACCCCCTGCCTGCCTTCCCCTCTGTAGCAGCACCTTCCTCACTCTGGCCACCTTCCCTCCCCATATAAACGAGGTAATCCTCCCCTCAATCTCCCTGAAAAAAGACTTTGGCAGGAAAATCGGTCGGCATTGAAAAATAAACAAAAATCGCGGCAACATATTCATTTTAACTGCCTGCACCCGACCCGCCAGTGACAGAGGGAGGCCATCCCACCTTGCCAGATCGGCTTTCAGTCTCCCCACCAAGCTAGTGATGTTGTACCTGCGAAGCCTCCCCCACACCCGGGCAACCTGCACCCCGAAATACCTAAAGTGAGTCCCTGCCCTACGGAATGGCAGCCCCACCACCCCTGCCCCCACCCCCAGCTGAGACACCACAAAATACTCACTCTTGTCCAAGTTCAGTTTGTACCCAGAGAAAGACCCAAATACCTGCAGCAACTCCAATATTCCTCCTATCGACGCACTCTGCTCCGACACATACAGCAGCAAGTCGTCGACATACAAGGACACCCTATGAAATGAAATGAAAATCGCTTATTGTCACGAGTAGGCTTCAATGAAGTTACTGTGAAAAGCCCCTAGTCGCCACATTTCGGCGCCTGTTCAGGGAGGCTGTTACGGGAATCGAACCGTGCTGCTGGCTTGCCTTGGTCTACTTTCAAAGCCAGCAATTAGCCCTGTGAGCTAAACAGCCCCTATGCTCTATCCCCGCCCTCACTATTCCTTTCCATGCTCCCAAACGTCTTAATGCGATGGCCAACGGCTCAATCGCAAGCGCAAACAGCAGGGGGGAACATAGGACATCCCTGCCTCGTCCCACGGTGGAAAGAGAAGAATCTCGAACTGATATTGTTCGTGCGGACACTCGCCTTCGGCTCCTTATATAATAACTTTACCCAGTTCACAAATCTTGGTCCAATCCTAAACCGTTCCAGCACTGCCATCAGGTACCCCCATTCCACCCGATCAAACGCCTTCTCGGCGTCCAATGCCACCACCACCTCTGTTTCCTTCCCTTCTGCCGGTGCCATAACGACGTTCAAGACCCTCCTAATATTCGAAAAAAGCTGCCTCCCTTTCACGAACCCTGTCTGATCCTCACCTATCATCTTCGGGAGGCACCCCTCCAGCCTACCCGCCAGTACGTTTGCCAGTACCTTTGCGTCCACATTAAGAAGTGAAATGGGCCTATACGACCCACACTCCGTTGGATCCTTATCCTTTTTAAGCAACAGAGAAATCGATGCCTGCCCCAAGGTTTGCGGCAGCACTCCCTTCCCTATCACCTCTTCAAACATCCCTACCATCAGGGGTTCCAATTTATCCTTAAATTCTTTATAATATTCCACCGGAAACCCATCTGGCCCTGCCACCTTCCCCGACTCCATCCTCCCAATCGCGTCTTTTACCTCCTGCTCCAGTATTGCTCCTTCTAATGTAGCCTTGTCTCCCTCCCCTAGCCTCGGGTACTCCAACCCATCCAGAAATTCCAGCATCTCACGGTCTCTGACCTGTACAACCTCTCGCAGAATTCCTCAAAAACCGTGTTTTTTTAAAACTAATAATTTTTATTCAAATTTTCACAAAATATCAATAACAAAATATAATAAGAAAAGGAGAAACAAACCCCCCCCGGGTTGCTGCTGCTGTTGGGCTTGTTCTACCGTTCTGCCAGGAAATCTAGGAATGGTTGCTACCTCCTGAAGAACCCCTGCACCGACCCCCTTAGGGCAAATTGCACCCTCTCCAATTTAATAAACCCCGCCATATCGTTGATCCAGGCCTCCACGCTTGGGGGTCTCGCATCCTTCCACTGAAGAAGAATCCTTCGCCGGGCTACTAGTGACGCAAAGGCCAGAATGCCGGCCTCTTTCGCCTCCTGCACTCCCGGCTCCTCAGCAACCCCAAATATTGCGAGCCCCCAGCCCGGTTTGACTCTGGATCCTACCACCCTCGACACTTTCCTCGCTACGCCCTTTCAAAATTCCTCCAGCGCTGGGCATGCCCAGAACATATGTGTATGGTTTGCTGGGCTCCCTGAGCACCTAATACACCTGTCCTCACTCCCAAAAAACTGGCTCATCCTTGTCCCGGTCATGTGAGCCATGTGCAACACCTTGAATTGTATGAGGCTGAACCTCACGCAAGAAGAGGAGGAGTTCACCCTCCCTAGGGCGTCCGCCCACGTCCCCTCCTCGATCTCCTCACCCAGCTCCTCTTCCCACTTACCCTTCAGCTCCTCCACCGAGGCCTCGTCCTCATCCTCATCCTGCATCACTTGGTACGTTGCCGAGATCCTCCCCTCTCCAACCCACACCCCTGAGAGCACCCTGTCCTGGACCCCACGCGGCAGCAACAGTGGGAACTCCGCCACTTGCTGCCTGACAAACGCCCTTACCTGCATATACCTGAAGGTGTTCCCCGGGGGGAGCCCGAACTTCTCCTCCAGCTCACCCAGGCTCGCGAACTTCCCATCCACAAACAGGTCCCCCAACCTCCTAATACCTGCCCTGTGCCAACTCAGGAACCCGCCGTCAATTCTCCCCGGGACAAACCGGTGGTTCCCTCGTATCAGGGACCCCATCGAGGCCCCCACCTCCCCCCTGTGCCGTCTCCATTGCCCCTACATTCTGAGGGTAGCCGCCACCACCGGGCTCGTGGTATACCTCGGAGGGAGCCGCAGCGGCGCGGTCACCAGCGCCTCCAGGCTCGCGCCCACACAGGACGCCATCTCCATCCTCTTCAATGCTGCCCCTTCCCCCCTCCATCACCCACTTACGCTCCATTGCTGCATTGGCAGCCCGGTAATACCCACAGAGGTTGGGCAGCGCCAGCCCATCCCTACCCTGCTCCAGGAACACCCTTCTCACCCTCGGGTTCCCTTGCGCCCACACAAACCCCGTAATGCTCCTATTAACCCGCCTGAAGAAGGCCTTCGGGATAAGGATGGGGAGGCACTGGAACAGGAACAGAAACCTTGGGAGCACCGTCATCTTGACTGACTGCATCCTACCCGCCAGAGACAGCGGCAGTATGTCCCATCTCTTAAACTCTTCTTCCATTTGCTCCACCAGCCTCGTGAGGTTAAGCTTATGCAAGGCCCCCCAGCTCCTGGCCACCTGGACCCCCAAGTACCTGAAGCTCCTCTCCGCTCTTTTTAGTGGGAGCTTACCAATCCCCCCCCTCCTGGTCCCCTGGGTGAACAACGAATAGCTCGCTCTTCCCCAAGTTGAGCTTGTACCCTGAGAAATCCCCAAACTCCCTGAGAATCCTCATTACCTCCGGCATCCCCCCCCCACCGGGTCCGCCACATACAACAATAAGTCATCCGCATAGAGCGACACTCGATGTTCCTCCCCACCTCGCACCAGCCCCCTCCAGTTCCTCGACTCCCTCAACGCCATGGCCAGAGGTTCAATTGCCAGCGCAAAAAGCAGGGGGGACAAGGGACACCCCTGCCTCATCCCTCGGTATAACCGAAAATACTCTGACCACCTCCTATTCATGGCCACACTCGCCACCGGGGCCTCATATAACAGCCTCACTCACCTGACAAACCCCTCCCCAAACCCGAACCTTTTCAGCACCTCCCACAAGTGCCCCCACTCTACCCTATCAAAGGCCTTCTCCGCGTCCATCGCCACCACTATCTCCGCCTCCCCTTCCACCGCCGGCATCATTATAACATTCAAGAGCCTCCGTATGTTAGTATTCAACTGCCTCCCTTTCACAAACCCCGTTTGATCCTCGTGAATAACCTGCAGCACACAGTCCTCTATCCTCGTGGCTAAAATCTTCGCCAACATCTTGGCGTCTACATTTAAGAGTGAGATCGGCCTGTATGACCCACACTGCAGGGGATCCTTGTCCCGCTTAAGGATCAAGGAAATCAGCGCCCGAGACATCATCGGAGGCAAAGCCCCTCCTTCCCTTGCCTCGTTGAAGGTCCTAACCAACAGAGGGCCGAACAGGTCTGCATACATCTTATAGAATTCGACAGGGAACCCATCCAGCCCCGGTGCCTTCCCCAGCTGCATGCTCCCTATCCCTTTGACCAACTCCTCCAGCCCAAACGGCGCCCCCAGTCCCTCCACCTGTCTTTCCTCCACCCTCGGGAATCTCAGCCGATCCAGAAAACGACCCATCCCTCCCTCCCTCCAGTGGGGGTTTGGACCGATATAGTTCCTCGTAGAAGTCCCTGATGACCCCATTGATGCCTACCCCCCTTCGCACCACATTCTCTCCCCTATCCTTAACTCCACCGATCTCCCTAGCCGCATCTCGCTTCCGAAGCTGGTGTGCCAGCATCCGGCTCACCTTTTCCCCATATTCATACACCGCCCCCGTGCCTTCCTCCCCTGAATTTCCGCCTTCCTGGTGGTCAACAAGTCGAATTCAGCCTGGAGACTACGCCGCTCCCTCAGCAATCCCTCCTCCGGAGCCTCCGTGTACCTCCTGTCCACCCTCACTATCTCCCCTACCAACCTCTCCCTCTCTCTCTGCTCTCTCTCCTCCCTGTGGGCCGGAATGGAGATCAACTCTCCCCTAATCAGCGCCTCCCAGACCGTCTCCACTCGGGCCTCCCTATTGTCATTGGTCTCCAGGTACCTCGCAATACATCCTCGGACCCGCCCGCCCACCTCATCCGCCAGCAACCGCACCTCTAAGCGCCAAAGCGGGCGCTGGTCTCTCTCCTTCCCCAGCTCGAGGTCCACCCAGTGCAGGGCATGATCAGAAATGGCTATCGCCGAGTACTCAGTATCCTCCACTCTCACAATCAGCGCCCTACTCATAACAAAAAAATCAGTCCGGGAATATGCTTTATGCACATGGGAGAAGAATGAAAATTCCCTGGCCCTTGGTCTCGCAAACCTCCATGGGTCAACCCCTCCCATCTGGTCCGTAAACCCCCTCAGCACCTTAGCCGCCGCTGGCCTCCTACCCGTCCTGGATCTGGATCGATCCAGTGCCGGATCCAGCACCGTGTTGAAATCCCCCCACATTATCAGGCCCGAATGAAACACCTGGCCTACCCATCCCTTCCGCAATCTAACCTGATCCGCCACCTTCAGGTGCGTCTCCTGAAGCATGACTACATCCGCCTTCAGCCCCTTCAGGTGCGCAAACACGCGGGCCCGTTTGACCGGCCCATTCAGTCCCCTTACATTGCAGGTTATCAGCCGGATCAGGGGGCTACCTACCCCCTCCTCCCCGCCAACCAGCCATTAACCTTCCTCAGCCTGCCATGTGCCCGCGCCCCCCGCTCGGCCAGTTCCCCACAGCGGCAGACCCCCATCCTGACCCCCTCTGCCTGCTCCAGCTCCCTCTTGGCCATTCCAGCAGCAACCCGGTACCCGCCCCCCCCTCCCCCAGCTAGGACCCCCCCTAGCTGCATTGCTCCCTCCATTGCACCCCCGTATATCAGCTGACTCCTGCTGACCCCGGCCACTCCCGCCACTCCTTCGACCCCTCCCAGCGTGGGGCTTCCCCTCCTCCCCATTGCCCACCAGCAGGTTCTCCTCCTCCCCCTACCGCTCTCAACGCGGGAAAAAGCCCGCGCTTCCCAACTCCGCCCCCGCCCCCTTCAACCCTCAGCGCGGGAAGAAGCCCGCGCTTTCCAACTCCGCCCCCGCCCCCTTCAACCCTCAGCGCGGGAAGAAGCCCGCGCTTTCCACCTGCCCGACCCCACCTCCTCTGACGCAGCTCCCTTTACCGGCCCGGTCCCCTCGCGGGGCCCCAACCCCCCTTCCCGCCATCAGCCCCCCACACTGCAGGTTTGCACCCCTCCCCGAGCCCATCCGACAGCCCCAAGCAGAAAACAGTGCCCCACCCACCCTAAAAGCAACAAAGAACCAACAATAAACAGAGAACCCCCCCATCAAAATATAACACAGCTACACGCAAACCCCCGTACCCAACCCTCAGTTTGAGTCCAGTTTCTCGGCCTGTACGAAGGCCCACACCTCCTCCGGGGACTCAAGGTAAAAGTGTCGGTCCTTGTAGGTGACCCACAGACGCGCCGGCTGCAGCATGCCGAACTTCGCTCCCTTTCTGTGTAGCACCGCCTTCGTCCGATTGTACCCGGCCCTCTTCTTTGCCACCTCCGCACTCCAGTCCTGGTAGATCCGTACCTCCGCGTTCTCCCACCTCCTGCTCCGCTCCTTCTTCGCCCACCTGAGCACACACTCCCGGTCAGCAAACCGGTGGAACCGCACCAGCACCGCCCGTGGCGGCTCATTAAGCTTGGGCCATCTCGCCAATACTCTGTGGGCCCCCTCCAGCTCCAGGGGTCCCTGGAAGGACCCAGCTCCCATCAGCGAATTTAGCATGGTGACCACATAGGCCCCCACGTCCGACCACTCCAGCCCCTCCGGAAGGCCCAGGATCCGCCTCGAACGGTTCTCCATCTCCTCGAACCGCTCCTGCCATTTTTTATGGAGTGCCTCGTGCGCCTCCACCTTCACCGCGAGGCCTAAGATCTCGTCCTCGTTTTCGGAGACCTTTTGTCAGACCTCTCGGATCGCCACCCCCTGGGCCGTCTGGGTCTCCAGCAGCTTATCAATTGAAGCCTTCATCGGCTCCAGCAGTTCCGCTTTAAGCTCCCTGAAACAGCGCTGAAGAGCCTCCTGCTGCCCCTGCGCCCACTGCATCCATACCGCCTGGTCTCCGCCCGCCGCCATCTTATGCTTCTTCCCTCGCACCTGCTTTGGCTTTGCTACCACTTTTTTTACTCGCCCCACTCCTGGTCCAGGCCATATACTGCTGGGGAAATGTTGCTGACTCCTTCCCACATCGGGAAACGCCTGAAAAGAGCCCAAAAGTCCGTTCCTGGCGGGAGCTGCCGAACATGTGGCTAGCTCCGCATAGCCGTAACCGGAAGCTCCCTCAAAAACCTTGTTAATCAGCTCCGGAGCCACCACCAACTTCCCGGCCCTATCCCTTACCTGAAGAATTTCCCTTGCTGCTGCCTCCCTCCGGACTGACCTGCTAACATGTTCTCTTCACTTTTTATTTAGCAACAACGGAGGACTAATGAGTGGGTCAAGCAGCATTGCTGGCGCTTAGCGCCCACATGTCCGTATCTCCACAACAGAATATCTAAGCTGTTCACTGTCAGTTATTGCAGAGTCCTCGCTTTTCCAAAGGAAACTGTCAATGAAAATGAAATGAAATGAAAATCGCTTATTGTCACGAGTAGGCTTCAATGAAGTTACTGTGAAAAGCCCCTAGTCGCCACATTCCGGCGCCTGACCGGGGAGGCTGGTACGGGAATCTGGCCTGCTTGGTCTGCTTTAAAAGCCAGCGATTTAGCTCAGTGAGCATTATGATGCATGCCACAACCTGACCTCTGGCTAACCTCCGCATCAGGCACTGCACAAGTCAGTGGCTGTAAAATTTGCTGCCTTTTATTCTAGGAAATCATTTCACTAGGGGCACCACTAACAGTAGCCAATCAACATTTCTACCACACCTACAGAGGTCAGATAGGCTGGGGGGCATCCATTCATACAAAGAAAAAGTCGCCATAGTCCCAGATTACCATAGGCTGCTTTCCCCTTTATGGGGAGCTGACTGGTGGTGATATAACCTGAGGATCACCACACCTTGGACGAAGGGCAAGGTTGAGAAGGCAGGGCCTTTATGAATACCCTGCAGCACAATGTGAACAATGCAATGTTTTGCGATGGCACACGTTCTGGGAACTGGCTCTGCATGGCCGCTGAGCTGCAGCAAAGCAAACCTTAAGCTAATAATGAGATTGGTGAAGCCTTCCTCATGTTTGTCTGTGACTGATTATCAATTTTGTTAAAGGCACAAGACACACTCGTGACCAATCTGGGCATCATTGGCTGAGGGGTGTATTATATATAGGCTGATAGCTCGCGATCACCATTTTCTGGCTGTGATTAGAATTCCCATCACTTTGTGGGAGATATTCCGGCTGTTCACGCCGACGGGATCTTCAGGTCTCGCCGTGGGGAGACCAGAGAATCTCGCTCTTTGTTTCAAGATGCAACAGTTAAACACGACCCATCCCCAAATTCATTCTGTAAAGACAGAAAATAAAATCCGAAAGCGGCGGACTTTCGTTTATTTGTTTGGACATTAATTCATAGGAGCTTGTATCGATCACTGAGTAAATTAACTTTCCAGTTTGTATTTTTCAATTTATTTGTTTTTAAAATATAAAAAAGAGCTTAAACCAACAGCCAAATTCCAGATAGATTCCAGACTTTTTCTCCATGGTGAAGTTGTTGGTCAGTCCCTCAAATGTAGATCTACGGGTGGCACTGCCATTGGTTTTCCTGACTCAACATAATTGTTAATGTTAATAGCTTTACAACAGTACATCTTGCAAATCCTTTTAGTAGGGTAAATGATTGCAAGATGCTGTACATCATCAGGTAACCATATAGGACCACATTAGCCTTCATTGGCTAATGAAAGATCTTAAAATTTGATTAAATTTGACATCCACTAGTGAATCTTTCCTGAATCGATTAAGTGAATCAGCCTGTTTACTTCTAGACAAGAACCTTGCAATATTCCTTTTACAGCTGCCCAAGCTACAGTTCTTATCTAATAAAAACAAAACAATGCTGGAAATATTGAGCAGGTCAGGCAGAATCTGTGAGGAGAAACAGAGTTAAAGTTTCAGGGCGAGGTGACCGTTTACCGGAACTTTCTGAGGTAAGGTCATCTCAAGCTGAAACGTTGGGCTGGATCTGAGCCGAGTTGGGAGGCCTTTAAAATTGGTGGGCGGGTCCCAATTGAGAGATCCCCCAAACGCATTCCTGGCGTTTTTAATTTTCGGAAGTGACTTTTAAGTCTGCTGATTGGTTTGGGTCACATCCTGTATTCCCAACCTGGCGGGCTTCATTGCAGAAATAGATACATCCTGATCCTCTGCAATTTTCATGGTTTCGGACCAGCTTTTCAAAGGGCCGTGGCTCACGGCACCTCAGAGGTGTCGTGAACAATATTCTGCATGAGGAAACGTTTGAAAGGTAAGTTAAAAAAGCCCTCTTTGTGTCCCCATGCCAACATATGTCCCCAACTTCCCTTATGGCCCTTTGTGGACCATGCCCCTGAAACAACCTCTATGGCTCCACACATTCACGCAACCCCTCCCCCTCCACCATACCGAGGTATGCTCTCAACCCACTCCATGGCCCCAAATGAAACTGACCCCAAGAGCCCCAAAGGCCCTTCATGCCTCCCATGCCAGGGAATGCCCATTCACCCATTATACACTGTACAGAAGCAATTAGCCCTATGCTGACAATAGGATGCATAATAAAAGCTTTAAAAAAGTAATTATTGATAAAATCCCATTTTCTTAAAAAACTTCCAGCCCAATAAAAGTACCAGTATTTCCAAAAGCACGTAAAACCTCTTTCTCTAGTGTAAATACACATTGTGCAATGGGCAGAAGAAATCATAGCATTTTACCTGGGGCTCAGGTGTTTCAGCAGGCTAATGAATTTCTGGATTCTCTGCCAAGCCTCATTTTGTATTCTTGGCCGAAAGTCCAGAAATCCATTAGAATGCTAAAACACCTGAGTCCCATGGAAAACATTAATTGATTCATGGCTCTGGTTGTTTGATCTGTGCTGTCAAGTGTTTGTGGTTTCTGCTGTTGATACCTTAAAGAGTCTGGTGATTGACACTTTTATTGGGCCGTTGTAAAAAGGGTTTCTTTTTATTAAGTACTTTTTTGTGACTTTTTAAAGCTTTTGTTTTATGCATCCTACTGTCACTGTACAGTTCATTGGTCCTACACAGCATATAGTGGGTGAATGGGCATGGAAGTGCCATAGCTTTGCATGGGGGCATGAGGGGCCATAGGGGTTATTTCGGGCTTACCTTAGCAAGGAGCCATGAGGAGCCATGTTGGGTGGATGGGGACATTCATTGACAAAAAGGACGGCATGAAAGGCCATATGGGTTGTTTGGGAGAGCATACCTTGATATGTGGAACCATAGGGGGTGGGTGGTGGGGCATACCTTGGTGTGGAGGCATGAGGGAACACAGGGATATTTTGGGTGGCATGAGGTATTACAGATGGGGCACAGGGAAGGTGTGGATTGAAGGCTGGAGACCCTCCACACAAGCAGCCCTGTGCTGCCTCTGAAAGTTTTTCCGCGTCAGCTGGCCCGACACCCGCCCCCTCCCCACAACGAAAATCCCACCCTTGCAGACTTTCTCATGAGGCGGGTGGGCCGAGCTGGAAATTTCCCCGTCTCCCACTACCCGCCTCGAGGATGAAAATCCAGCTCTGGCTCCTCTCTGTTCCTCTCCACAGATGCTGCCTGACCTGCCGAGTCTTTACAGCGCTTTTTTGATTTTATTTCAGACTTCCAACATCTGCGGTATTTTGCTTTGTACAGTTTCATTAAATGTAAGTTTGCATTGGTGATTAATTACTCATAGAAGTGCAGCCCTGAAAGCGGGTCATAGGTGTCAGAATTCAGCCTAATCAAAGGTTTAAACCTGCAACTTGATCAGCATCCTATCCATATTGATGTTTGTGGAAGTAAATGATTTGGCTTCTGATCCTCTGCTTGTAAAAGCTGGAGTAAATCAATGCTGTTCAAAGACCTGGTTAACCTGTAAGCGTCTCCCAAACTCAACATTTTTAGATAAATCATCCCCTGGCTCCCCATCAGGAGAGCTGTGGCAGCCACTGCCCAGGAATTATTTCCCGTTTTACCTGCCTCTTGAAAGCCATTGCTGACCGTATCTTACCACTGAGCTTATCTCTGATACCAGCAGGCTGCCAAACCTAGCATTCATCAGCAATCTGCCACTTTACGATCGGCACAGGTGGGCAGCTTGCAGGTGAGGCCTCAGAATTAATCCAGGCCCCTAATGAGTTATGCAGATGCAGAATGATGCCCACAGCGTGGGTATAATCCCCGTACCAGCTGTTTTAGCTCTTGGGAACATGTTGCCTCGCCTTGCCCCCCCCCCCCCCCCCCCCCCCCCCCCCCCCCCCCCCCCCCCCCCAACGCTTGCTCCTCAAGCTATGTACAGCCACTTGACTCTCTCTTCTCTCTCTTTTGTTGCCTATGGCTAATTACCTCAGTAGGTTTGGCACTCGCCCTGCCACCCTCCTGAATGTCAATGGAACTTAAAAGTGAACTGCACTTAATTGAGATTGACTTCAGTTGATTAACTGTCAGTAATTTTCCTGACGCATCTATGTTCCTGCTTTCTCCATGTTTAGTCTGTGCGGACCAGTCAGTCCAACTCGAGCTCAAGTTCAGATTCTAGCTCAGATTCTGATTTTGCACCATCTCAAAACCACAGACAAGGTATGGAACCTTCTCAAAATTACTGCTCATGTTTACAGATATGTTTATCCAGAGGTCAGGACCTGTTCTCAACTGAGGATAAATGCAACGAGACATAAAGGTTAAATACACATCATGTAAATGCATCCATTGAGTGCTGCCCTGCATTCAATTTGTTTCAGTTGTTTGCTCTCTGCCTCCAAGGTCGGTCCTTTTAATGTTGAATATCTGTTTTTCCTTCATCCTGTAATAAAGACCACTTTCCTTTCCAGCCTGCTGTCATTGCGTTTCTAGAATTTTGTGAGAAGGTGACTGAGTTTCTTGCAGCGACGAAGCTCTGATGAGGGCTTCACCCAACTAGAGACAAGGCCAACAAACCCACTGGGCACTGGAAGCTGGCCAGAATGGTCCAGCAGCTGATCGGTTCTTCAACCAACTGTATCTACTTCAGCCATAAATAGAGCGAAGCAGTCTAATCTCACTTTCCAGCTCTTAGAATTGTAGCCCTGTAGGTTAAGGCACCGTAAATCCACATTTATGTATTTTTTTAAAGGTGTGGGTTTCTGCCTCTCATACGCTTTCAGGCAGTGAGCTCTGGATCCCGCAGCACCCACTAATCCTTCTGCCAGTGCTGCCTCCAGGTTATTACTTTTTCTGCTTGGGAAAATATGTCCTTCCTATTCACTTTGTCTAGGCCCCTCTTCATTTTATGGACCTTGATTGAATCTTAACTCGACCTCCTACGTTCCAGAGAAAACAGCCCCAGCCTACCCAATCTTCCCTCACAGCTAAAGTTCTCCATTCCTGGCAGTATTCCCATAAATCTCCCCTGTATCACTCTACGGTAATAACACCCTGCTGACAGTGTTGTGACCAGAACTGAGGACAGTTTTATGGGGTAACTAATGCTTTATACAGTTCCAGCCTAACCTCCTCGCTCTTAGGAACAGATAAGATAACCATTTTCAGCGTAGAAGGAGGTTGTTCATCCTCTGTGTCTTATATGGTATGCCTCAGCTAATAAACTCACCTGTAATTTGCCGTACGTACCTGTCCTGCTATTTCAGGGATATGTAGACGTGCCTTTCTAGGTATTCTACCATTTATGGCGTATTCCCTTGCCATGTTTGTACGCACAAAATGCATTAGCTCAGACTTCTCTAAATTGAATTCCATTTGTCATTTTTGTGCCCACCTGAGCTGTCCATTGTTAACTTTTGGCAGTCTGCCCCTTTTGTCCTCACTATCAACTGCAGAACCAATTTTTGTGTGTCTCGCAAACTTCATCATGCTCCCTACATTCAAGCCAAAATCATTGGTATATAGCACCAAAAGCAAGCGGGCCAGTACTGAATACCATTAAAAGCCGCTTTCCAGTCACGACGGTACCCATTGGCCATTTTCCTTTGCTTCCTGCCACTCAGCCAATTTTAGATCCAACTTACCCCTTTCCCGGGGATCCTGTGGGCTCCTACTTTTGTGACCAATCTGTCATGTCTTCCCCTGCCGACCTCGAATACCTGCTGAAGAGTAATTATTCCCTCAGTTCAGGGGGAAGGGAATCAGACCTATTTGTCTGAGACACTGGGAGTGCCGCACAGCTATAGAGACGCTACCTGCTTATCAGGGAAGCACGAGGAAGCATTGAACCTCTTGTCCCTCCACATTGTGCACGTTTTCTACTTACAGTGATGTTGGCAAGTGTTTTCGATTCTTCCCCAGGATCTGCTCTTAATTTAAACAGCAACTATGAGAAGAATGTGTAGCATGACATTAAAGGAAACAGGCCTTCTCTTGCTTGTACACTTCAATTTAAAGATCTGCAGAAAAACTTTGTATTTTAGAAACTGATATAAAAATCTGTTGTGCATTGTTCATGTGCCTCAGCCCTTTTTGTTTAAATCATCTATTAGCACGTCTTCAGCTATATATTGTATGTGTGTGTGTATACCTGACTAAGGAGATTCTGACAGTCTGTTTCTTGTGAATGTCTCTCAAAAAGTAAAAATATGTATCTATGGGACACTCGCCCTATAAATTATTTAATCGGTGTTACGATTTCAGACCAAAAAAATGTAACTCAAACTCTCCCCTTGCCCTTTAAGAAAAAATCCCTAGCTTGAGAAATAATGAGCTAAATGTTCTCCTGTTATGCAAAAGTCAGATTACTAAAATCCAGAAAGCTGATTTGCCTTTACAACATAATGAGATGATCACTGTGGTATTGGGGGATCCATTACAGCAATTTGTAATTCATAGAATCATAGAATTTACAGTGCCGAAGGAGGCCATTCGGCCCACCGAGTCTGCACCGGCTCTTGGAAAGAGCACCCTACTTAAGCCTCCACCTTCACCCTATCCCTGTAACCCAGCCACCCCATCTAACCCAAGGGCAATCTATCATGGCCAATCCACCTAACCTGCACATCTTTGGACTGTGGGAGGAAACCGGAGCACCCGGAGGAAACCCACGCAGACACGGGGAGAACATGCAGACTCTGCACAGACAGTGACCCAAGTGGGAATTGAACCTGGGACTGTGAGGCCATAGTGCTAACCACCATGCTACCATGCTATCTAACACCTTTAACAAAGCAAGATATCCCAAGGTGTTTCACAGCAGCATTATCAGGCCAGATTTGACACTGAACCACACAGAGAGGGGGGAGGTGCAGTTCACCTTTGATTATGGCTGCTGATCCCTGTTCAACTTGTCCTGTTTTCTCTAGGGCCCCTGCGGTCCATGGTGGAAGAGATCCAGTCCGAAGGCTCTGATGACGACAGCAGCTCTGAGGAGGAAAGGCCTGTAAAAAACATCGCAGTTAGCAGAGATCACAGGTCGGTGAGCTTAACAGATGGGAATGTGACAAAGAAAGTTCAGTTGTGTTTCAACCATTGTTTGGAAGCTGTGCACTCTGGACCAAAGGTAGAAATTTTGATCACCTTTGTATACCTAGACCAAGTCTAAGCACCAATAACCCTTTTAAAGAAGGCTTCCCTAGATGTTTACTGAGTAACTTACAGGCCCCAAATTAGATTTACTGCTGCACTCGTCACAGCCAAGTATGTATTTACTTCATGAAAATGGTAGTGTACTTTAAGACTTGCCATGTCTGTTGCAGAGACCTTGTTAAGCCTGCATCAGTATCTTTTTCTTCACCATTTATTTTTTTAAATTATAATTTTATTTGCAACATTTGCACCCTCTCCTACAGCTAGTTTGCCCACATTCAGAACTGAACACATAAGTGTGGAACGATAAAGTATTTTACATGTTGGGAGGCCAAATCCAATCCCTTCCTCACCCCATACCAGCATATTGGATGGATAATGTGGCGCTGGTGTGGCAGCTGTTTGTTTGCTGCGCTCACAGTGCTGTCTGCTGGCTGTAATGTAACCTCTCCAAATTGGTCACCTCTCTGGTACTCGGGTCAGTGCACTTGTGTACAGGAAGTGGTCATGAAAATCCCAGTTCTGTCGTCTCAAAATGAATTAGTTTCATTGAAAGAGACTAATAATCTTTTTGCTGGTCCATCAGTCTGCTAAACATTACAGTGTATTGCAGGACAAATGTAGCACTTTTAAACACTGAAATTAATTAAACGGGTAGGAAAGTCGACAAAATAAAATGCACTTTGCCAGCTATTTTTATTTTAGATAAGGTGTGACTACTATCCAATATTGTTCACTTAATGGCTTGCAGGAACTCATTTCCATTCTCAGATCGCCAGATCTGTTAATTTAGAAGCAGGAGGAGGCCATTCAGCATCTGTCATTTAATTAGATCGTGCTGATCTGTACCGTAACTCCATTTACAGCTCTGCGTACTTTGGTATCACAGTATTGTTACAACGCCGAAGGAGGCCATTTGGCCCATCATGTCTGCACCAGCTCTCCAACGAGCCCCATGACATAGTGCCATTCTCCTGCCTCTTCCCCGTACTTCTGCACATGGTTTTTATTCAAGTAATCACCTACTGCCCTCTTAATAGCCTCAATTGAACCCGCCCCCCCCACACTTCCAGGCAGTGCATTCCAGACCCCAACCACTCGCTGGGTGAAAATGTTTTTTCGCACATCGCATTTGCTTCTTCCGCAAATCACTTTAAATCTGTGTCCTCTAGTTCTCGCTCCCAGAGCGCAGTACAATTGGGACGGTGGAGTTCAAAGCTCGCTTCATGGGCGGCTCTTAAAATGTCTGGAGCTCATCCTGAAAGAGAAAGCTGTAATTGTGGTAGGAATGTGAGTAATTGTTCACAATGCAATGGTGGATGTGTGTGAGAAATAGTTCTCCTTCAATGCTAATAAGATTAGAGATCCAGCTGTGTGGCGGATGTACTAAAATGAAGCAATCCTATCTGGGATTCGAGGTTCCCCTGAATAAATTGCCTTGAATCACCTGATTGTTGGGAATCGTTTAGGGGCAGCATGGTGGCACATTGCTTAGCACTGCTGCATCACCGCGCCAGGGACCCGGGTTCAGTTCCGGTTTTGGATGACTATCTGCGTGGATTTTGCACTTCCTCTGGGTTGAGGGGAGTGGGCCTATGCAGGGGTACTCTTTCAGAGGGCCGGTGTAGACCCGATGGGCCGAATGGCCTCCTGCACTAGGAATTCTGTGATTCTAATGCGGATGTCAGGAAGCTGGCGGCAATATATCTCTTCCCATTCCAGTCACAAGGAGCTCAGTGATAGCCACTCCATCTCGTGAGGGATCAGACCTGTACCTATCAGTCATCCCGAAATCCCTTGGAAAAGGAGAGGAATGATACCTTTGGAGGATGAGGTATCAATGAGGTGGATTCAGAATCAAGCCAACACTCTCTGGAAGACTGCAGGAAGTATCTCAGAACACGAGAAATGGTTGTGAGGGGCACCTGGCTTACTGATTGAACCTGGATGTGTCAACCTATCACTAGGCTTTTTGATTCTTCCACTCAGCTCTGCATTATTTCTGCAGCCAAGCAGCTGGACATGCAATATCCAGAGCATTGCTGCATGGCTTGAGCTGGTTAACTTCAGCAGTACTACTGCTAATATTTGGGGCGGTGGAGTTTCCTAAGCCTTGGCATGGTAAACATGTGTTTAAGCCCTCTGAATCTAGGTAAGTATGGCCCAGCCTTATGTGGAGAGAATCCCTATCTATACCTTCTACATGGTGATAGGCTTCTGGGGATATGTCCCCCTATCTATACCTTCTACATGGTGATAGTTTTCTGGGGATATGTCACCTTGCTGTCTAAAAGAGAAATATTTGGAATAGATGGCTGTAGAGGCAATGAAAATGAATAGGGTCAGCAGCTCCAAGAGAGAGCTGGAGTTTGGAGAGTATAGCAGATAGGAGTGTGGCACTTTTTGAACCTTGCAGATATCTGCAATGTTCTTTTGAGTTTTGTGTGATCCTTTGCAATATCACATCTGAAAACTCTGCCTCTCCCATGGAAACAGTCCTTTCATCCAACCATGAAGAGTTATCGCAGTTGATGAGCTCAAATTCTAATATGGTGCCATCGTATGACTCGGAGATGGAAGTGCCAACGATTGAGCCAAACTGACAAATAGAAAGACTGGTATCATCTTGTTTAAAAGTTCAGTGACATGCGATTTGCCAAAGTGTTCAAGAGAAAAGCTTCAGAAGTGCAAAATTTAGGCAATAAGGTCACCCAGCACCAGTTCTCCTGTTGCAGTTTAATCCTTCTGTTCTAGGATGTTTTATGTGTGATTTTCATCGTATCTGAAATAATGCTAATGGCATTTCTTCCTTCTAGGGTACAAATGAAGTAATTTGGAATATAGGGCAATCTGGAGGACATTCTAGTGTTAGAATCTTGTCTCCGCAGCACACAGATAACGGTGTTGCAATATCTCTCGGTTCTTTGGCTCAGGACTGACCAGTGTGTATCATGTTCCTCTTTTGTTTTTAGATTGAGTTTAAGTGATGACAGTGGAAGTGAAAGCAGTGAGAACTCCAATGTCAACACCCTGGACCAGCCTCCAGTTCAAAAACACATAGCCGCCAGCACTAAGGTACTTTTTAAGCTGTTTGATTTCTGTGCTGTAATATAGGTATTTAAGAGCAAAGCTTTGACCATATTCTGGAAGCTTGCTACGTACAGAGTTGGGAGTGAATTGAAACCTTCACACCCTTTCCCTTACTGCCCAGACTCACCGTCATTTTTGGAGAGGTGTGTTTCCTAGCGCCCAGAATGTATGGTCATTTTAAAACGCAGCAGAAAGAACCTGTGGGTTTAAATAAACAATATCATTTATTCATGCATTCATTCCTAAATCTAACACTACTCACTTAGCACTCACATACACATGAGAAAAAAATACAGTTAGCATCGTGTGCTTTAACAAGTTGGAATCCAAAAGAATAGTTCATAATTCATGTATCTGGCTTGTTGAAGGATAAGAGATATTGCAGGCTCACTCTTAAATTGCAGCTTTGATGAGTTCAACTAGCTGAAGTTAGATATCAAGATTATTGCAGGATTCCCTCAGAGATTAATGTTCAACAGGTTCAACAGGAGGGCTAATTTCTTTACAGGTGGACTTGGATTTAGGAATCAGGATTAGAGATGTTTTAGGTTTTGCAGCCTGTTCTTAAGGACATAGCTGGCACTGCCTACTCTGGAGCTACTGTGACCTGCAATGTTCGCTGCGTACTGCCCAGGCCTTTCTGGGTCTTTAGATAGAAACTTGTTATTTGCAGTCAGTTTTAGTCACATGGCAAGTACTGATATTGTTCACTCAGAAGGGCTTAGCTGAAAGTCATTGCTATATAGTGGAGATAGTGGATGAGTTCTTTACACTTACTTGGGATTAATTGGATTCTTCCCAGCGCTCAATGTTAATGTTCCAGTTCGGAAACATGGGGCGGGATTTAGCAGGCCTGTTGGCTACAGGCGCAAATCTCATCATGGCGAGAATCGTTCTGTAGAGCAGTTGAAAAGTTTATTTGTATTCAGGTGGTGGATATTATTAGCAGCTCGCACAAATATAGGAGCATGCTTAATTGCCCCTTAATTAGAAAAATGAATTAGGTTCTCTAAACTTATTAAAAAAAGAATTGTTGGTTCTGGGTCTCTGTCAGCCGAAGTTTGTGAGTGTGTTTATCATCCTTGTTTTGAAAGCCCTCCCAATCTCCATAATCGTCTCTAGCCTCTCAACTCCGAGATATCTGCACTCATCTATTTCTGGCCGCGAGTATCCCCAGTTTTATTTGCTTCACCCTCATTGGCCACGCCTTCAGTTGCCTGGACCCTAAGTTCTGGAATTTCCTCCCTACATCTCAACCTCTCCATCTCGTTTTCCTCCTTTAAGACACTCCTTAAAAAGTACGTCTTAGACCAAGCTTTTGGTCACCCGCTTTAATATTTCCTCATGTGGCTCAATGTCATATTTTGTGTTATAAGTCTGTTCGTTTTATGTGCACTATATATGAAGTCTGAGTGAAGCAGTACACTTCTTGCCAAAGCAGATGTGGAAATCTTTAACCACAGGCTCCTTCTTAAAGTAGAATTGTAAGATGAGGAATAAAACTTTTAACTGGCTCCACCTGCATGTACTTCATCGTCCAAATGGCCTCCATCAGTGTAGTTATGACTCTATATTGACCTCGTCAGTTTACTATGATGGAGAGTAGCCAATAATCTTTCAAGTGGAAAAAGGGCATTTCTTGATCATATTTTTAGTTATAAGTTATACCAAATGGACATGCGCTTTTAAAAGATTGCTTTTAAGGCTTCTTCAGCTGCACCTTCCAAATCTGCGCTCTCCACCATCAATCTAGAAGGACAAGGGCAGAAGGCGCTTGGGCAAATCATCCTCCAAGATCCCCTGAAAGATATGCCCCATCCTGTCTTGGAAATATATTCGCGTCCCCTCGTTGTTATTGGCTTAAAAAACCCTGGAGCTACATCCTTAATAGCACCGTGGGAGCATCTTCATCACATGGACTGCCATTGGTTTAAATGGGTGGCTCACTACCGCTTTCTCAGGCGCGATTATGGAATAGGCAATAAATAAAAGCAAACCATTGCTGATGTTGGACATCAGAAATAAAAACAAAGTACTTGGAAAAACTCAGCAGGCTTGGCAGCATCTGTGGGGAGGGAGAAACAGAGTTAGCATTTTGAGTCCATGTGACTCTTCGGAACAAAATGTTGACTGTTGCCAGGATGTTGCCTGGTGTGGAGGCTGAATAGACTCTGGACTGTTTTCATTAGAACGACGGAGGTTAAGGGGCAATCTGAAAGAAGTCTACAAGATTTTGAGGGGCATGGATAGAGTGGATGGGCAGGAACTCTTTCCCAGGGTGGAGGGGTCATTCACTAGGGAGCATAGGTTTAAGGTCCGTGGGGCAAAGTTTAGAGGAAATGTGCAAGGAAGGTTTTTTGCACAAGAGGGTTGTGTGTGCCTGGAGTGTGCTGCCAGGGGAGGTTGTGGACGCAGTTACATTAATGGCGTTCAAAAGACATCTCGACAAACACAAGGATAGCATGGGTATAAAGGGATATGGCACTCGGAATTGCTGAGGGTTTTGGCCAAGGGTGGTATCATGACCAGTACAGGCTTGGAAGGCCGAAGGGCCTGTTCCTGTGCTGTATTGTTCTTTGTTCCCGTTACACCAGGAACAACAGAAGCTCCCTCCATCAGCCTCGCTCCAGCCCTGGGAATGGCTAGGGTGCCCATGGATGTGCCTGCATGCTAACTCTACTGGGTCGTTCATGGGGTTTCTGGTCCTCATGGACGCCCACTCGAAATGGCTGGACATACACTATTATATCGAGGGTTACTGGGGAGAAACTATGTTAATCGTTTAGCACCCATGGGACACCGGTATCCGGTAAATTTCTCGAAATCAATTGCTCGAAAGCTGTTCGAAATTGTTCGAAATCAGTTGCTCGAAAAATTATTTCTCGAACTATCAATTGATCGAATGATAGATTGCTCGAAAAGCAGTACTTCAAAAAAGGAATACCCAAGATGAACAAGGTTCATTACATAAAAAAGCAACTAATTTTTGTAAGAAAATAAAAACAATTAATTGGTTCAATAAATAATACCAACAATTACAATTCATAATTTTATTAGTCTTTACAATTTATAAAAAGTTTAAAAGATTTTAGTAAGAAAAAAATAAAGTTAAAATTCAGGATTGCCAATATATGTTGGCTACTCCATTAGTATGCAATATTGTGTGCAATACTTCTTAAATATTCTTCTACATTTCCCGTTTCGTTATATTTTGATACAATATCCTGTAATCGTTGTGCGCAGTCACGGTATTTTTTTCTGCTCCCAGCTGTACTCACACCTCCCACAAATTGTTCGATTTGCAACTCGTGTAAACTTTGCTCTCGCTTTAAGCCATCTATAAACTTCCAAATCGACGGATGACAAGCACTTAGTTGATGTTGGAAACTGTTGTGCCATCCCTCAATAGAATTATTCGTTTTCGGCAATCCTTCTTTGACGTAATCGAAACAGTTCCACATTTCATGTTTAAATATAGGAGTACGTCTACGGTTGTGTCTATACGGCCGACCAATCCACATATCTTCAAAGTAATCCACTACTCCTTGAAGTTCATCTGGAAAAATCTCATTTCCAGTTAAAGATTCAAATGTTGCCACAACATTGGGTATCGGTATAAATGCCAATGCAGATAAGAGACGAGCTTTAAAAGCAAATTCGGCATTGGTGTCGTATATAAGCTTTAGGCCACTTCCTTGAATTTTTCTATAAAGGGTGTGACAAAAATGAAAAAAACACCCACGACATTTAGACATTGGAAATTCTTGTTCTATGGCCTTAACCATGGCCATTTCAAAATCAATCATTATTGTCAATGGCTGGAATATAGGGATTTTTTATTTTAAAGCCATCAGGAACTTCCTATACGTTTCTTCAGTCTTGTTAGGTAGCAGTGCATATACAAGGGGTATAACATTACCTGATTTCACACCATGTATTGTATACAATTGAGCAAAAATCGAGGGCACAGTTTTAAATGTTCCATCAGCATACCAGTGCTCCGAACGTACTAAGATATCGAGATTCTTTTGGGTTGCAAAAATTAATATACGACCATTTGTGGGACCAGAGTCATAAATGAGGAATAAATCTCCTTTGCTGGTTTTTGTAAACTCTTCAGGGATATCAAGATCGAGGTAACTATTAGGCAAAGCATGTCCAACATTCTTTCTTGCACGTGTATTGCGTATGGTTCTTTTCATATTTTCTACTGAAGGGAGCTTCACAGCTGCAGCACCACTTACCTCTATTGAGGCACATGATACAATAAATTGCGGTGTATCTCGACTATTCATCGCATGTTCTTTCACTTTCTCCATTGCTTTAGTAGCTTCAATTCCAGCAGCGTCTCCTGCATGGTTGTGATTCCCACTTTGTTTCGTGATACAGTACTATCATCAATAGTGATAACACGCGCACAACATTTTCTTGTTTTGGACATTTCACATTTCCAATATATCTTATTGTTCACCGCTTTGTCCTTAATATATAGGTGACCATCCAAACACAATTTCTTCTTTCCTTTTTCGCTCGCTATGAAACTTATATCCATCTTGAGGGTTCGAGGTTTCCAGAATTAATGGTATTTAGCAGTGGTGTTTAACGGTTAATTATTTATTAGTTATCGTTTAAAGAGTGAATTGCTTTGAAAGAATTGGTAATTAACGTTTAAATATTTATTAGTGATCGTTTAAAGAATGAATGTCGGCTTTCGAGCAATCTATCTTTCAATCAATTGATAGTTCGAGAAATGATTTTACGAGCAATTGACTTCGAGCAATTAGCTTTCAAGCAATTGATTTCGAGAAATTTACCTGGAACCTGGGACACCAGAGGTACTTGTCACAGACATCACCAGTGAGAAGTTCCAGACATTCCTGCTGGCCAATGAGGTGAAGCACAGCCAGACGGTTCCATACCACACGTCCTTGAATTGTTTGGCAGAAATGGTGGTTCAAACATTCAAGCCTGGCATGACGAATCAGAATATGGGCTCCCTTAAAACAAAGCTGCCACAGTTCTTGTTCCACTACCGGATTATACCAGACGTCACAACTGGCGGAGCACCAGCAGAGCGACTGATGGACAGACGCCTCCGGACCCGCCTGAGCTTAACATTCCTGTGTCTTGGCAGGAAAGTAGAAATGAAGCAGGAGCTTCAGAGAAAATATACTGGGTACCGATAGAGGTTTCAAACCAGGAAATGTCGTCCATGTCGCAATTTTCGGGGTGGTGCCTAATGGGTCCGAGGGGTTGTGATGGAGAGAATAGGGCTAACACAAAGTCGGGACCAGGGATAAGACCGAACGGATGCATGTAGACCACCTCAAAGGCAGGGAAGCTGCCTCAGAGTAAACCACACCAGACAGATCAGTGTCTTCACTGCTCTTTGTACAGTCCTACAGTCAGGAGGCTCAACCCACCACGGAGCAGCGTCTAACTCAGCAGTACGACAATGACGCGACCTCACACACGGACATGGACACATCGCCAATTCAGGACGACGTCACAACTAGAGCCAAGCCCCCAGTAGTGATCTCCTGTTGTTCTATATGGAAGAGGCGATCACTGACTCTTTATACGCCCCTCGACTAGGCACCACAACTGGGGGAGGCACAGCCACATGTGAAGTGGCAAAGAAGGCTTCCTCAGCTGGCTACTGATCGATCTCCCCATGGGACTTGGAGAATGTCAGCTTCCCCACTAGTGAGGACAGACTATTCCAGCTGGGACTCATTACCGTACACTTTAAAAGCCGGCCCGGACTGAGACTGGCAGTCTGGTTAGTGCCAGCCAGGACCTTGTGTTGTGTTGTGTGCTGTCGTAGTGGCGGCCATTTCATTTAACCAAAATAAAACTCACCTTCTCGGGCCTCCTGCAACTTTATAGTTAGGCACATAGATCATCCAGCTGCCCGTGTTCCCCCTCTAGTGGCCTTCTGCCCTAGAATAGAACAGTTTATGATACTTGGATGATGGGTTGGAAGACCTTATGTACAAATTAACCAATGACACAAAGGTAGGCAACATTGTAAGCGGCGTAAACAGAAGCAAAATATGACATATAATTAATACATTAAGTGAATGGGCAAAATTGTGGGAAATGGATTCAATGTAGACAAATGTAAGGAACAAAAAGAAGAATAGAACACAGTACTTTCTAAATGGCGAAAGGTTAGATACTGAAGGTCCAAAGAGGCTTGGGGTCCAGGTATACAGATCATTAAAATATCAACAGGTGAAGGAAATAATTAAAAGGCGAATGGGATGCTGTCCTGTGTCGTAATCATCTAGTTTAGTGTTCATATTAATATTTTAGACATTATTTTAGAATAGGGAAGATTGTGTTTGGGTGATAAGGTCAGAATAGAATAGAGAGCTACATAACAGCAAGTGTTTCCTTCGGAACTGCAGATATTAAGCCTGAGGAGAATTGCCCTGACTTCATTAGAAATTTGAATTATTCATGTAGACCTCAGGGTCAGGCGTTTGGTTTTTGAAACTAAAAGGTTAATTAATGTAAATATCTGTTGCACATCTCAACCAGAGTCTGTTGCTATAGGGATGAGTGATTCAGGGTGGTGCCTTGGCTGAAATCCTGGGATGTTAGTGCGATTCTCTGAGCCCCGCGCCGGGCCGGAGAATCGCCGCAACTGTGCCACGCCGCCCCGGCGCGCGATTATCCGGCGTGCGGAGAATCGGCGCTATTTGCGCCGGCGCGTTTGACGCGGCGCCGGTCGTGGGCTGGTGTACGCAGCGGGGCCGCCGATTCTCCGGCCCAGATGGGCTGAGCGGCCGCGTGGAAAAAGCAGAGTCCCACTGGTGCCGTCCACACCTGGTCGCTGCCGGCGGGAACTATTCGCGAAGGATCGGGGCGGGGAAAAGCGCTCCTTCACCGCGGGGGGTCTCCGATGGGGTCTGGCCCGCGATCGGGGCCCACCTATGCCATGTTGCGAGGGGCCGGCGCGCTGAGGAGGTCCCCCACGCATGCGTGGGTTGGTGCGGCCCAACTGCACATGCGCGGGTTGGCGGGGCGCCCATTTGGTGCCGGGAAGAGAGGCTGGAGCAGCATGAACCACTCCAGCGCCGTAATCGGTCGTCCCCGTGACCTTTTCGCGCCATCGTGAAACGCGACAATGAATCGGAGTTTTTCAGAGGGTCTTGGGGATTGGAGCTGAAAGCACCCAAGCTTCTGCGTATCTGTCCTGAGTTCAGAAGACAGAGAAAGGGAGAGCCTGCTAAGAGCTGAAGAGCAGCTGGAGACCAGAAGCAGAATGGACTATCAGAAATCTAGAGTATTTCTGAAGCGGAAGCACTAAGCTAGGGTGCAGTGAAGCCCATGCTTGAGCTGGAATATTCGCAATTGTGAGGGGCTTAAGGAACGGCGGAGGTTCACTTAGCTGAAGACCAGAAGTTAGACCCCAAGAAAACTTAAACCTTAAAGGATAGCAGAAAGCTGACGAGGGTAAAAGTGAATTCCTGAGAACTGTAGCCCTTTGTTTTATCTCAGGGAGTGAAGAACTTCCAAGAGCCTGATAAGTAGTCAGAAACCTTCTGGCAGATGGGAGTCAAAGTGAAAATGGGAAGGTTCAGTTGAGGGGTTCAGTTTTAAAGTATAGACTGCATGGGTAGACTGTGTTTATTGTTTTTTTGAGTGTAAAGTATAATTGATTACCTATGTTCTCCCCGTGTCTGCATGGGTTTTCTCCAGTTTCCTCCCACAGTCCAAAGATGTGCGGGTTAGGTGGATTGGCTATGCTAAATTGTCCTTGGTGTCCAAAGAAAAAAAGATTAGGTGGGATTTCTGGGTTACGGGGATAGGATGTGGGTTTAAGGAGGGTGCACTTTCCAAGAGCCGGTGCAGACTCGATGGGCTGGATGGCCTCCCCTGCACTGTAAGTTCTACGATTTAGGTCATAATGTTTGTTTTGTTTGACTCTTGTATGGTAAAAAAAAATGTTTAAACCATGGAATCTTGTGGCTTTATTCTTTCAGTAGATAACTGGATTTTGAATTTCTCTTTAAACGTTAACGGTCTCTAATGGGATTGTAAAGCTTCATATCTCGAGGCTTAGGAAAAAAGGAGGCAGAAGTCATAGACCATAGCTGGAGTCCTGTGAATAGTGTTTTGGGCACCATACTTTTGGAGAAAGTGCAATATAGTTTTACCAGAATGATACTGGGGGTGATTCTATGGCCACCTTCCACCCGGCGCCGATCCCGCTGTGTCGGGAGAATAACGGGAGAGTCGCAAAACGGATTTGCGCTGGGTGCAAATCAGTTCCCCATTCTCCTGGACCGCGAGATTAAAGTAGAATGCAGTGGACTCCTGGGATTCACCCGTCCCCATCCCGCAACGGGAATTGCACCAGTTGGGCTTTGGTGCAGGTCCTGATGAGCGCGGGCCTGGGGAAGAGGGGTCAAGGATGTAAGTTCAGTGCCCCTCTGTCACTGTCAGGCTTCAGAGGAAGGCTCATCCCAAGAATCCCGGAGGTTGGTTGGGCTCGGGTTGGGGAGCAAGGGACTCCCCCTTCAGGATGGGGGGGTCTTGTGGCTGTACTGCCACTTCTAGCCCTGGCAAACTTGAAGTCCATTTTTGGCATGGTGATTTCAGGCAGCTCTCTGAGCAAAACCTTTGTTCTTGTCTGTGTACTGTGAAATCTTTGAAGTAGCCTGGTCACTTTAACCTCCATCAACCTTGGACACCTGGAGCAGCAGCACTCCATTCTGCAGACGGGATTCCCTTTCTCTCTCTCAGAAACTGCAAGTATGAGAAGACCCCTTGAACTGACAGGAGAAGCCAATTTCACTGGGGGGGGGGGGGGGGGGGCAGGATTCCCTCTTGGAGCAACAGGTGTAGCCTGGCAACTTTGAACCGTGCTGCTTCATAGCTGCAGAGTAAATAAAGCAGTTCACTGTTGACACAAGCCAGGAAGACTCAAGTACTTTCCCTTTCTCCACAGCTGCTCACTCAGCCCCATGCTTTTAACACTGTATTTTGTTGAAGTCTCTGAGCCTCCCTATAAAGGTCAAAACCTTGAAAACCCCTTGTTTTCATTTAATTTTGCAGTCTAATACCTATGACTAGGCTTTGATTGACAGTTTAATGGTTTTTACACAGCAGGCAGGAGCTTTGTTTATTTATCCCTGCCTTCACGGTTGACTGCATCTGAAGTAACCCCCATTATCCCTAACCTAATGTTTATAAACCTCCTTGTTCTGCTTGACAACTGCAGGCAACTTCAAAGCAGTTAAGTGCTTTCTGTTCCTCTTTGTATTTGGTTCAGTATTGGTTGTTTATAAATGTTACGGTTAGGAATAATGGTTACTTCTGACGTTATGGGGAGGGGGCCTGAGGGAAGGGGTTACCCTCATGCCTGTGTGGTGTGGTGGGTGGGCCTGACCCGTTATTCTAGTGGTGGGGGAGGATGCGCCTCTTTGCTGAGTGTTTTGGGGTTCTCCCCTCGTGGGATCCGAAATCGGTGAAGAGGGGCTGGCCGGCTAGTTTCCTGATATGTATACTTTTGCATACTAAAGGTGGTGAATTGCGATCTGGATCGTGCCAACACACCCAACGGAATAAAACATTTTTTTTTTAAACTAGAGGACCCAATAATTTTTTTCCAATTGAGGAACAATTTAGCATGTCCAGTCCATCTACTCTGCACATCTTTGGGTTGTGGAGGTGAGACTCACACAGACAAGGGGAGAATGTACAAACTCCACACTGACAGTGACCTAGGGCTGGAATCGAACCCGGGTCCTCAGCGCCATGAGGCAGCAGCGCTAACCATTGCGCCGCCGACCGCCCGACTCTCATTTTTTGGGAGAATTGCACCCACTGTTTTCCCGGAGTTCCTGAGCTGCTCCTCTGAGTTACTTTTGGATGACGAGGAGAAACCTTGCAAAATTCGATCCTGTAATTGGAATACAATGGGTCTAGTCGAATGTGAGAATCTGCAGTGGTTTGTTGGTTTCTTAAAGTGGCAATATTTGGATTGTGCAAATCAAATTTGACACAATTCGTGGCAGGTAGTTTGGTGGTTGGGCAGGCAAGCAAAGCAAAGAACAAAGAAAATTGCCCTCCCAGCCTGCGCCGATCCAGATCCTTTATCTAAACCTGTCTCCTATTTTCCAAGGTCTACTTCCCTCTGTTCCCCGCCCGTTCATATATCACTCTAGATGCATCTTAAATGATGCGATCGTGCCCGCTTCTACCACCTCCGCTGGCAAAGCGTTCCAGGCACCCACCACCCTCTGCGTAAAAAACTTTCCACGCACATCTCCCTTAAACTTTCCCCCTCTCACCTTGAAATCGTGACCCCTTGTAATTGACACCCCCAATCTTGGAAAAAGCTTGTTGCTATCCACCCTGTCCACACCTCTCATACTTTTGTAGACCTCAATCAGGTCCCCCCATAACCTCTGTCTTTCCAAAGAAAACAATCCTAATCTACTCAACCTTTCTTCATAGCTAGCACCCTCCATACCAGGCAACATCCTGGTGAACCTCCTCTGTACCCTCTCTAAAGCATCTACATCCTTCTGGTAATGTGGCGACCAGAACTGCATGCAGTATTCCAAATGTGGCCTAACCAAAGTCCTATACAACTGTAACATGACCTGCCGACTCTTGTACTCAATACCCCGTCCGATGAAGGCAAGCATGCTGTATGCCTTCTTGACCACTTTATCAACCTGTGTTGCCACCTTCAGGGTACAATGGACCTGAACTCCCAGATCTCTCTGTACATCAATTTTCCCCAGGACTCTTCCATTGACCATATAGTCCGCTCTTGAATTAGATCTTCCAAAATGCATCACCTCGCAATTGCCTGGATTGAACTCCATCTGCCATTTCTCTGCCCAACTCTCCAGTCTATCTATATTTTGCTGTATTCTCTGACAGTCCTCCTCGCTATCTGTAACTCCACCAATCTTAGTATCATCTGCAAACTTGCTAATCAGACCACCTATACCTTCCTCCAGGTCATTTATGTATATCACAAACAACAGTGGTCCGAGCATGGATCCCTGTGGAACACCACTAGTTACCCTTCTGCATTTTGAGACACTCCCACTACTGCTCTCTGTCTCCTGTTGCCCAGCCAGTTCTTTATCCATCTAGATAGTACACCCTGAATCCCATACGACTTCACTTTTTCTATCAACCTGCCATGGGAAACTTTATCAAACGCCTTACTAAAGTCCATGTATATGACATCTACAGCCCTTCCCTCGTCAATTAACTTTGTCACTTCCTCAAAGAATTCTATTAGGTTTGTAAGACATGACCTTCCCTGCACAAAACAATGCTGCCTATCACTGATATGATGATAAGTCTATTTTCTTCCAGATGTGAATAGATCCTATCCCTCAGTATCTTCTCCAACAGTTTGCCTACCACTGACGTCAAGCTCACAGGTCTATAATTCCCTGGATTATCCCTGCTACCCTTCTTAAACAAAGGGACAACATTAGCAATTATCCAGTCCTCCGGGACCTCACCCATGCTCAAGGATGCTGCAAAGATATCTGTTAAGGCCCCAGCTATTTCGACCCTCGCTTCCCTCAGTAACCTGGGATAGATACCATCCGGTCCTGGGGACTTGTCCACCTTAATGTCTTTTAGAATACCCAAAACTTCCCCCTTCCGTATGACAACTTGACCTAGAGTATTTAAACATCCATCCCTAGCCTCAACATCCATTCTGTCCCTCTCCTTGGTGAATACCGTGCAAAGTACTCATTAAGAATCTCACCCATTTCCTCTGACTCCACGCATAAATTAGGTCTTTTGTCTTTGAGTGGGCCAATCGTTTCTCTAGTTACCCTCTTGCTCCTTATATACGAATAAAAGGCTTTGGGATTTTCCTTAACCCTGTTAGCCAAAGATATTTCATGACCCCTTTTAGCCCTCTTTATTGCGCGTTTGAAATTCGTCCTACGTTTCCGATATTCCTCCAAAGCTTCATCAGTTTTGAGTTGCCTCGATCTTATGTATGCTTCCTTTTTCATCTTAGCTGGTCTCATAATTCCACCCGTCATCCATGGTTCCCTAATCTTGCCATTTCTATCCCTCATTTTCACAGGGACATGTCTGTCCTGCACTCTAATCAACCTTTTCTTAAAAGACTCCCACATTTCAAATGTGGATTTACCCTTAAACAGCTGCTCCCAATCCACATTACCTAGCTCCTGCCGAATTTTGTTATACTCTGCCTTTCCCCAATTTAGCACTCTTCCTTTAGGACCATTCTCGTCCTTGTCCATGAGTATTCTAAAACTTTCGGAATTGTGATCGCTATTCCCAAAGTAATCACCGACTGAAACTTCAACCACCTGGCCGGGATCATTCCCCAATACCAGGTCCAGTATGGCCCCTTCCCGAGTTGGACTATTTACATACTGCTCTAAAAAACTCTCCTGGATGCTCCTTACAAACTCTGCACCATCTACGCCTTCAACACTACACGAATCCCATTCAATGTTGGGGAAGTTAAAATCTCCCATCACAACCACCCTATTGCTCCTACATTTTTCTATAATCTGTCTGCATATTTGTACCTCTACTTCATGCTCGCTTTTGGGAGGCCTGTAGTAAAGTCCCAACAATGTTACTGCACCCTTCCTATTTCTTAGCTCCACCCATATTGCCTCAGTGCTCGAATCCTCCATAGTGTCCTCCTTAATCACAGCTGTGATATCATCTCTGACTAGTAATGCAACTCCTCCACCCCGTCTACCTCCCTCTCTATCCCTCCTGAAGCATCTATACCCTGGGATATTTGGTTGCCAGTCCTGCCCTTCCCTCAACAAAGTCTCAGTAATACCAATAACATCATATTCCCAGGTACTAATCCAAGCCCTAAGTTCATCTGCCTTACCTGCTACACTTCTCGTTTTAAAACAAATGCACCTCAGACCACCTGTCCCTTTGCGTTCATCATCTCTTCCCTGTCTACTGTCCCACAAAGGTGGGACTGGAGGATCCATCCGGCAGCCACTTTCAAAAACAATTTCTCTATTATGGTTCGGTGACCATAAGAGGAAGAGAGAATACAAGTACACTAATAACTAAAAGCTGTGCTACAGCTTGGCAAGATCACGTAAAATAACAAACCAAGCAGCAGAGTTTATTTCCAAGGGATAGAATTGAAAAGTAGGGAAGTCATGTTAAATCCGTATTGAACCCTTGGTTAGACCACATATATAGTACTGTGTACAGTTCTGGTTGCCATTTTGTAATACAGATTAGGAGGCACTGGAGAGGGTGCAGATAGGATTTATAAGGATGATATCAGAAATGCATGGGAATGCGTATCAGGACGGGATGGACAACTTGGCTCATTTTCCTCTTGAAAAAGAGTTGGCGACGGGATGTCCTAATGGAGATCTTTAAAGTCATGGAAGATTTTGATGGAGTGGATACAGAGAGAATGTTTCCACTTGTGGGAAAGAGAGGCCATAAATATAAGATAGTCACCAAGTAACCAAATAAGGAATTCAGAAAAAACCTCTTTACCCCAAAGAGCGATAAGAATTTGGATCTCACTACCAGAAGGAGTGGTTTAAGAGAATAGAATAAAAGCATTAAATGGCAAGTTAAACAAGCATTTGAGGGAGAAGAGGCTAAATGATAGATTTAGATGAGCAAAAATGGGAGGAGGTTTGAGTGGAGCATAAACGCAGTATGGATTAGTGGGGCTGAATGGCCTCTTTTGGTGCAGTACGTCCTATATTCCTGGACTCCAGGGTTTAAATCACAAGAGGGGGTTACAAGAAATAGGGTTGTGTTCCCTGGTGCTTAGATATTTAAGGGGTGAGGTATTTAAGGGGGTGGAACAATGGTTAGTACTTCTGCCTCACAGAACCAGGGACCCAGGTTCAATTCTGGCCTTGGGTCACTGATAGTGTGGAGTTTGCACTTTGTTCCCGTATCTGTGTGGGTTTTCTCTGGGTGTTCCGGTTCCTCCTACAGTCCAAACACGTGCAGGTTAGGTGGATTGGCCATGCTAAAATACCCCTTAGTGTCCAAAAAGATGTACAGGTTAGAATAAGGGGTTAATGGGATATGGTGGTGTAGTGAGCTTGGGTGAAGTACTCTTTCAGAGGGTCGGTGCAGACTCGATGGGCTGAATGGCCTCCTGTACTGTAGGGATTCCTATGATTCGATCAAAGCTTCCAAGCTATTAAGATAGGATGGATAGAGAGAATCTATTGCCGTTGGCTACGATTATAGGACGTGAGGAACAAGTCAAAAATTAGAGTCATATGGAGTTAGGTTGCAGGTCAGCCATCATCTCAATGAATGACAGAATGCATTGGAGGGGCTCAGTCCCTCTGTTGCTTCATGCCTAGCTGTATATTGTTTAAAGTCATCATCTGATCATTTTTTATCAGTGTTCTGCAGCCGTTTAAATATAAACTGATATTGTGTACCGGTGCTTTTACAGAGACGGGCAGGAAGGCTATTTCAGACTATTTCATGCTCAGTGGAGACCAACCACTTTGCCACGGGGGACAATGCCAAGCTTTCTTGATTGACACACACACGCACGCACACACACACGGATGCACGCACACATACACACACATCTCCAAGCAGGCAGATGGGTATTCTGACTGAGTGGACCACATATCAGACAGGAAATGTCTTAAACTGATTATCTTCCAAAGATGGGATTAATGTATTTATATATTTCAAGTTTGTTACATGGCGTTCTGTGATTCACAATAATAACAATTTGCAGATTCCTGCCTTTACATTAGATGGAGCTGCAGATTTCCATGCCTTTCCCATACTGCTTTATGTGATAAGTTGCTATGACCTGGAATGCACTGCAAAGGGTTGTGGAAGCAGATTCCGTAGTATTTGGGAAAATATTACAGGACTAGGAAGAAAGAAAAAGGGAATAGACTAATTGGATAGCTCTTTCAAAAACCCAGTACAGGCACTATAAACAGTATATTCTCCGCTGTGCTTTTCCAAGAATCTATGACAGTATTCTCTAAAAAAATCAGAACAGAATGTATGGCTTTAAAATGAGGACTGAATTACAGCTCTATGCTGTCTCCTAATTATCTCCATCCCTCGCCCTATTTCACATGAAGAATTATTAATTCACGGGATTTGGGCGTGGCTGGCTAGGCCAGCATTTATTGCCCATTCCTAATTGTCCCTGAGATGGCGGTGGTGGTGAACTGCCTTCTTAAACCGCTACAGTCCGTGGTGTAGGTATACCCTTTGACCCAGCGACAGTGAAGGAACGGCGATGTATTTCCAAGTCAGGATTGTGTGTGGCTTGAAGGGGAATTTCCAGGTGGTGGGGCTCCCAGGTATCTGCTGCCCTTGTCCTTCTAGATGGTCACGATCGTGGGTTTGGAAAGTGCTGGCTAGAAAGCCTTGGTGAATCCCTGCAGTGCATCTAGTAGATGGTACACACAGCTGCTACTGTGCGTCAGTGGTGGAGGGGAATGAATGTTTGTGGAAGGGATGCAAATCAAGCGGCCTGGATGATTTGGTTTTAACTCCTCATGTTTTGGGGATCATATACTGTATTAAAAATCTTGTTTATATGCACACCTTATTTTAAAACCTTATGTCAACATTTCTGATGGGAATTTCAATTATCTGCTACCATGCCACTAAATGGGTTCCCTGCATTAATGGCAATGGTGCCACTTCAAAAGGACCTTTGGACGTCCTGTAGTTGTGAAAGGCATTAAATAAATGTAAGTCCTTTTTGCTTCTTTTAATGGGAATTCACTATTGACATCTCTGCTAAGCTGACATGTCTCCGTACCACAGCAGCAGCTTGCTCCCCTACACAGTTTGCTGTGCTGCAACCGTTATCCCTTCAAAGACAAGTTTCTGTGGCAAAGGTACGATGTACTGATTTTTGCTCGTTACCAATTTGTGGGGGGATTTTTCCTTAGGACAGGAATTGACTCTGGAAGTCAGTTGGGATAGAATTTCAACCTCTCAATCCAACCTCATGGTGAGCCTCATCATATTTTCCTTGATCAACGTCAGTTAATTTTGTAGACAGGCATCCAACAGTATCTTTGCTCTTCGGTAAGAGTTTACCACTGCTGGGGAGTGAAACTACCTGCTGGAACACACATCACAGCACCCAAAGTGATGAAATTGAACAGAAGGTCACTTTAGTGGCTTTGAAAGAACCCAGCAATCATGGAACAAGCAGCTTGAGGGGTATTAGAGGGAGAGGCTTTAGAACTCCCATGCTTAGCCAAGACCCCGCTGAAACAGGTCTCTGCCTCCACCTTCCTCCAACAAGAATAATAATCTTTATAGTCACAAGTAGGCTGACATTAGCACTGCAATGAAGTTAATGTGAAAAGTCCCTAGCCGCCACATTCCGGCGCCTGTCCGGATACACGTGGAAGAATTCAGAATGTCTAAATTAACTAACAGCACGTCTTTCAGGACTTGTGGGAGGAAACCGGAGCACCCGGAGCAAACCCACGCACACACGAGAAGAGCGTGCAGACTCAGCACAGACAGTAATGCAAGCTGGGAATCGAACCTGGGACCCTGGCGCTGTGAAGCAACAGTGTTAACCACTGTGCTACCATGCCGCCCTTTCGGTCCACTCTTCATTATTATTGCAGAGGTGGAAGTAAAGGGACATTAACCTGAGAAACAAGAGGTGGGGCAGGTGCTCAGCAAGAAATCAGCAGCATGGACCAGTCGAGGTGGGGGATAATCTGACTGGCCACTGTGAGATGCATGTATTTGGCAAGGGGCCTCCCTGTCCCATATTTCTCATTTATCACACATCCCATGAACTCTGAATTTGTTAGCTTAATGGAACTGTGGTTGACTCTTAACTGCCCTCTGAAATGGCCCAGCTAGTGACTCAGTTCAGGGAGAGTTAGCGATGGGCAACCGATGCTTACCAGCGATGCCCACATCCCATGAAAGAATAACGAACCGGCATGTAGGGTTCAATTGAAAGACGGAGGTTGAGGGGTGACCTGATAGAGGTCTACAAGATTATGAGGGGCATGGATAGAGTGGAATGGCAGGCACTCTTTCCCAGGGTGGAGGGGTCAGTCACCAGGGGGCATAGGTTTAAGGTCCGTGGGGCAAAGTGCGAGGCAGGTTTTCTACGCAGAGGATGGTGAGTGCCTAGAACGTGTTGTCCGGGGAGATTGGGGAAGCAGATACATTACCTGCGTTCAAAAGATGACTTGACAAACACATAGATAGGATGGGCATAGAGCGATACGACACAAGAGAGTGCTGAGGGTTTTGGCAAAGGTTGGTAACATGACCAGTACAGGCTTGGAGGCCGAAGGGCCTGTTCCTGTGCTGTTCTTTGTTCTTTGTTGTGAAGGTCAGGTACTTCTCTCCAAATGAGGAAGAATCAACACAGGGCCATGACATTATCAAAAATACTGCTCAAGTGTAGGAGAGTCTGGGGACCATTCATTGTCCCCTCTGCTCTAAATTGGCAGATGTCATGGTGGGTCTAAAATAAAAGATTATTTTTAAATTAAGGAATCATGAAGACAAACCAAAGAAAATGAAATAAACAAGTGAATGTTGTTCTCCAATGATATGCTGTAGATAAAAGATCCCTAACTAATTGACTTTTGAATATTTATGTTCATCTCTATTGCAGACATCTGGCCGAAAAAGCCCTGAAAACTGTGAAAAACCTGAAAAGCTATTTAAAAAAGGATTGCAAGACAAGGTGAACAACTCCTAATTATCAAGGAACTGCATTTGTGCACAATAATTAGAGCCATAACCTTCAAGTAACTTTGTATAAAATATATCAACGTTTTCCCTTGTTTTTATTCCACTGTTTTCATATTAACTTTTCAAGAACCGTCTAATGGTCTTTCCCACCATCTCTATGATTTTTAATGATGTTTTATTTAATGAATAATGATATCCACATTAGCATCTTCTGTGGGAAAGAGAACCGACAAAGCCTTATATGGTGATTTCATAAGCATGAACACAGCACCTAATTAATTAGGAAGCAGATTTATGGCTGTCCCAGTCTGAGCCTCGCTGGTGTAGCTAGGGTCAGTATTCTCCTCTGTTCCTACTCGTACTCAATGAATCCTATCATAAAAGCCGATGTCTGGTCTTAGCAAAGAAAAGTACTCAGACTATGAAAAAGGCTGCGGCAGGAAAATCATGGATGGCTCCTTTATTAATGCAGCACACCTCAGCTGTCAGGTGTCCACATCACAGATATCATTCCTGTCAAATGGATAGATCAGGAGACTTGGGACCTGACAGTGTATTCAAGGGAATTGATGACGTATTTTTTATTTGCATTTGCAAATATATTTTGCTCTGTGCATTAACCAGTTTGTATTTTTGTTTCGGTTTCCAACCGCTTCTTTCTTTTTGGTTAATACAGCTGCCATGTGAGCAGCGTCATGAAGAAATGGCAACAACACAACTCTCTTTGAGGTTTCCAATAGCTCTAACTATTAGAAATGAGGAACATAGTTCATGATGGGACGACAGATACAGGCGCAATGATACCTGAGGCATTTATTTCTCACATATCATTACCCCCAGATTCACATTAATTCACTAGCCCGCGTCCACAAAACTAGAAATATCTGCTTCACAAGATCGACTGTCATGGAGTTGCGTCATCAGTCGCACAACCTACATCTGGAGTAGAGACAGTCCCTGCCGCCGTTGCACAAAAAACATAGCCTGCATTTATATATCGGCAACACAGAAAAACATCCCCAGCTGCTGTACAGAGATGAAAGTTACTACCTGGCTGGTAGCACGGTGGCGCAGTGGTTAGCACTGCTGCCTACGGCGCTGAGGACCCAGGTTTGATCCTGGCCCTGGGTCACTGTCCGTGTGGAGTTTGCACATTCTCCCCGTGTCTGCTTGGGTTTCACCCCTACAACCCAAAGATGTGCAGGTTAGGTGGGTTGGCCACACTAAATTGCCCCTTAATTGAAAAAAAAAATTAATTGGGTACTCTAAATTTATAACAAAAGAAAAAGTTACTATTTGGCACCTGGCCATAGGAAGGGAGTGCTGGTTAAAGAGAATGATTTTAAGGTGGGCTTTATGGAGGAGAAGAAGATGGAGAAGCAGAAACCTTCACCGCACCATATATTTTACTCTTTACCACATTCTTCCAAGCTTGCTGCAGGAGAGTTCTGCTATATCAGGTTGTCTGCTATGACAACATATATCAAACCAGTGACAAACACTGTGGTGGAAAGGGTCAGTGCATTTTCTTGGAACAAAGTAATTAGTTTGATGTACAGATGTTCAGATTTCTGTTACCATTTAAATGCAATGCAGTGAGAATGATATCACTGAAGGCATCTGGTATCCTCATCAAAGACTCCATGGCCATAAAAACAGAACAAACCTGCGCTCCAATAATGTTCAGGTGATGACAGTAACTCTATGGCCGCTATACAGGATGCCTGCCTTACATAAAGGTTCACAGTACCTGCATTACTTGATGATATATGTCCCCATAGATCAAGGCTATAAGTTCTTAATTTCTGACTATCAGAATCCCTCTCCACAGAAATCCAGGGAGATGCTTGGTCTATCTGGAAGTTTAGTATCTCTTTGCATTCGCCGGACTATCGCCCCACTTGCAAGAAAGTTGTGTGAGGCAGCATTAAACAATGTGCAGAATGGTTATTATGTTCAATACTGTTCATCCTAAAGGGTGCCAGCAATCCTGTAAAATTAGAATTTGACTACACTAGCTGGGCCCAACAAAAAATCTGTGCAACAGTTTACTTACTTTATCTTTCTCCTGGAGTTGGTGACCATCTACTTCATTTTATAGCCAGACACAAGATGTTGGGATGACCACATTCATTGGTGAGCAATCTCCTGTCATGAAGTTTGCACTTGCAGTTTTACTGGAGGCCTTCAGGCCACGTAAGCCCCTCTTTGGAGTAGTTTTTGCAGCCTGACCTCCAAAATCTTAGCATCAAATAGAACACGTACACCCAGTGGCTCCCATTGTGAGCAGCTGGTGCACTTTTCTGCCACCTCCACAGCTTCCCCTTTAGAGTCAGGTGCAGCCCTTTAAACGCTGCTGTCTTCCCAGAATTTTACAATTTTCAACTAAATGCAAACCTTGGCAAGTGTTTTATACCAGTATTCTATTCAGGGTAGCAACTGCTGTTAGAGAATTTGCTGCAATACATCCTCTTTGTTACCTTGAGCCAGATGAGCCCTGGTTCGGCTGTTTCTGGGAAAGCGGGGGGTCCAATTGTAAACCTAAATGTTTCAGACCTAGGTACAGATTAGTTTTTGCAGTTTGATGCCAAGGTAAAGACTCTAATACTCACTTTCCTTTCTGCAGTCATATACAGAAGAATTGGTAGATCTTCATCGCAGGTTGATGGCATTACGAGAACGCAATGTGTTGCAACAGGTAAATTGTAAACATATCCATGGACCCCAAGCATAAGGCTAGGATCTTCTGCACCCTCCGCTCCCCCCGCCCTAACTTGGAATTATTTTAAATGGTTGCATTCTCTTTGGATTATTGTTCATTCTTTTCCCTTATGCAAATAGACTACCAAAATGACCTATCTGGTTTCCCGCACAGCAATTTGCAACTTTCGCTGGCTTTAAACACACAACCCCATTTTGTACACTGAGGAGTTCAATATATAGCGAGAGACTGATGTATTTTTAAAAAAGTATTTTTATTAAGGTTTTGCAGAATTTTTCATAATAAAACAGTAGTAACCATAATAACAAAACAAACTAGAGTGAACATTAACATAGTGGAGAAAGAGAATATGCAATAACAATTAAATAGACATTACCCCACGCGACCCAGACTTCCCACCCCATCCCAATGAAGCACTCACCTCCCCCCCCCACCCTCCCTCGGATTGCTGCTGCTGCTGACATTTTAATTTTCCCTGAGAAAGTCGACGAACGGCTGCCACCTCCGAGAGAACCCTAGCGTAGACCCTCTTACGGCAAACTTTATTTTCTCGAGGCTGAGAAACCCAGCCATGTCGGTAACCCAAGTCTCTACACTCAGGGCTTCAAGTCCCTCCACATTAATAAAATCCGTCTCCGGGCTACTCGGGAGGCAAATGCCAAGACGTCGGCCTCTTTCACCCCCTGAACTCCCGGGTCTTCTGACACTCCAAAGATCACTATCTCTAGATTCGGCACCACCCGTATGTTAAGCACCTTGGATATTGCCCTCGCGAACCCTTGCCAGAACTCTCTAAGCTCCGGGCGTGCCCAAAACATGTGGACATGGTTTGCAGGGCTGCCCTTGCACCTACTGAGACGCATTTTTAAATGGCGTCCCAATCTCCAAGGCCCCCAAGCCCTCCCCCACAAGCCCCAACTTACTATGGGAGTGTCCTTGAAGCACCCCCCAAACACCCACGCAGGGCCCGAGTGTCAGCACACAAAGAAATGGCATTATGGCACCGTAGCACTGCCAAGCTGGCAGTATCAGGGTACCACCCTCCCTAAAGGGCAGGCACCTGGGTGCCTCCGATCCCCTGAGAGACCCCCACGAGTGCCGCTCCGGTTGGTCCCGGTTTGTGGGGACCAGTGCTAAACATCAATCGCCCGAGGTCTCCGAAACGAAGGGGATAGATTCCAACACCTTGGGAACCTGCACATTAAAGTGAGAACAGCTGTCTCGCTCTAATGTGCAGATTTGAGGGCAGCATGGTGACGCAGTGGTTAGCACTGCTGCTTCACGACGCCGAGGTCCCAGGTTCGATCCCGGCTCTGGGTCACTGTCCGTGTGGAGTTTACACATTCTCCCCGTTTTTGTGTGGGTTTCACCCCCACAACCCAAAAATTTGCAGGGTAGGTGGATTGGCCACGCTAAATTACCCCTTAATTGGAAAACATGAATATGGTGCTCTAAAATTTATATTTTAAAAAAATAACGTGCAGATTTGCTAAAATGTGATCCCGCCTACAATGGTCAGGATTTACATTGTAACGTCTTGCCAGATCACGTTAGATCTCGCGAGGCATTGCGAGCCGGGTAGATCCCGGGAGCGGGGTCTCCCGGCTTTTATCGGCCCCGCTGTCCCACGACGTGCTGCTTTCCAGGTGCAGCGTGGCCATTAGACCGTGCCCATAGAGACATTATTGTGCAGAAAGAAACAATCTGTGGAGTAATCCAGCCAGTCCCAGTCCTCCGCTCTTACCCCTGTAGTCCTGCAGCTTTATTTGCCTCATGTGCCCAAGTGGTTTCCTTTTGAAATTATTGATGTCTCCACATCCACCACCCTTATAGGCAGCGAGTTCCAGGGAATTGTCACTCACTGCCTAAACGGATCTTTGTCGCACCTGCCCTGTATCCCTTGCACAAAACATTGAGAGGGGGGGGGGGGGGGGAGTGTGTGTGCAGGAGGCGGGTGGGGGGCAGGACAGGTGGGGGTGGGGGGAGACCTGCAGCGGTGATTCGCTCTGGCAGGATTGGAATATTCCTCTAGCAAGAACAGCCGATAATCCCCCCCCCCCCCCCCCCCCAACACACACACACAATGTTCTTTCTAATAAAGTTAATTGACTCTTCCACGGCAGGTAGAAATTATTTGGTAAATGACTTTTTTGAATGAATAGGGGAATTTGGCGGCTGTTACTGCCACTCTGAGGAATAAGTTCTGGAAATGAAGGATATAAAACTCCACACGGTATTTGATATGGAAGCATTTATCTAACCAAAGTTAGAATTTGTTTTTTTTAAAATAATTTTTATTGAAAAACTTTGATTTTATACAACATTGACGCACCTTAGCAAAATACCGAAAATAACAATAATATTAACAATCATATACATTCGCCCCATCCCCATGAACAACCCAGCATTTTAACAACAACGCAAATTAACACACTATAAAGTTACAGAATAAACACTACAATAATGCGCACCCCCCCCCCCCCCCCCCCCCCCCCCCCTCCCCCCGGGTTGCTGCTGCTATTGACCAAGTTACCTATCTCTGAGCCAGGAAGTCTAGAAAAGGCTGCCATTGTTTATAGAACCCTTGTATTGATCCTCTCAGGGCAAATTTGACCTTTTCCAATTTTATAAATCCTGCCATGTCACTGATCCAGGTCTCCACGCTTGGGGGCCTTGCATCCTTCCATTGTAACAGAATCCTTCGATGGGCTACTAGGGACGCAAAGGCCAGGACACCGGCCTCTTTCGCCTCCTGCACTCCCGGCTCTACCGCAACTCCAAAAATCGCGAGTCCCCACCCTGGTTTGACCCTGGATCCAACCACCCTCGACACCGTCCCCGCCACCCCCTTCCAGAATTCTTCCAGTGCTGGGCATGCCCAGAACATATGGGCGTGGTTCGCAGGACTCCCCGAACATCTGGTGCACCTGACCTCACCCCCGAAGAACCTACTCATCCTAGTCCCGGACATGTGGGCCCGGTGCAGCACCTTAAATTGGATGAGACTAAGCCTCGCACATGAGGAGGAAGAGTTGACTCTCTCCAAGGCCTCCGCCCAAGTCCCGTCCTCTATCTGCTCCCCGAGTTCCTCCTCCCATTTAGCCTTCAGCTCCTCCACTGACGACTCCTCCACCTCCTGCATTACCTTATAGATGTCAGACACCTTCCCCTCTCCTACCCACACCCCCGAAAGCACTCTGTCCATCGTCCCCTGCGAGGGCAGCAAAGGGAATCCCTCTACCTGTCGCCTAGCAAACGCCTTTACCTGCAGGTATCTGAACATGTTCCCTTGGGGAAGGCCAAATTTATCTTCCAGTTCCCCCAGGCCCGCAAACCTCCCGCCAATAAACAGGTCCCTCAATTTGCTGATGCCCGCCCTTTGCCACCCCCTGAATCCCCCATCCGTGTTCCCCGGGATGAACCGATGGTTGCCACCCAGTGGAGCCTCCATCGAGCCCCCCCGATGCCGTCTCCACTGTCCCCAGATTCTTAGGGTCGCCGCCACCACCGGGCTCGTGGTAAACCTAAAAAGTTAGAATTTGTTTCACAACCGAGATTGCTGTTCTTCCCAGAGAATAAAGCAACCTCTGTGTGGTCAGTCACGATTCACAGCACCAAATATTGTGTCACGTTTTCGCTGTATTATCAACTGTTTATCTTCCATGAGATTTCCATCAAAGTTGACTGAGGTAAAAATTTACCGAAAGAAATTACCTGAATTTCTGACCCTGGTTTTAAGCAGCCTTCTTTATTTTCCTTCAACAGATTGTAAATCTTATTGAAGAAACGGGACATTTCAATGTTACAAACACAACTTTTGACTTTGACCTTTTCTCACTGGATGAATCCACTGTCCGTAAGCTACAGAGTTACTTAGAGGCCACAGCGACATGACAAGACTCGGGCCTTCAACGCAGACTGTAGTATTTTTAATTAAGAACTAAGACATTGGACTTCAATCCCTGTAGGATGGGAAGCACAGCCTATGAGATGAGGAGCAGCAGCGATGTTACTGGATATTGAATACTTTTCTCTCAAAACTATGAGGCTCAAGTTAAAACCTTCACTGTACGGGATTAAGAAAGTCATTGTCAAAGCGTAAATTTTATCACCATTTATCAGTTCCCTGAAAGCATAGCTATTCTACTGGGTCGGGGGCAGAGAGAAAGGAAGAATACTGAGTGAATTTCTCCCCCAAGAGATCCTCATCTCTCTCCACGCTACCAGAAGAAGACGGGAAAGAAATGTTTTTTAAGAAGCATTTGATGGGACTTTTGTTTTAGCTTAGTGAATTTGTGTGAAATTTTACCGGAAGACTATAGAAGCAATGTATATATTCTGAAAAGAACAAATGAGCTACATCCCTGATGTGAACCGAAGAATTCTGTGGTTTCTAATAAAATGCCAAACAATACAATTTTACTGTGGAAATAAGATTCCAGAAAATGCTCGGCACATTATTGAACTTAGTGTCACTAATGTGGTCTCAGAATCCAGTACAGATCTACTGCATTGTATATTATCTAAAGAATATATATTTTTGAACCCTTTGAGTACTGACTATCCTTTCCCACTTCCAAAATGTGCACATTTTTAAAAATCTTCATTTTGCATAATGATAACTAATCATGCATTTTATAACTTGTCACACAAAAAGGACACCAAAATTCAAAGAATTTTGCCATGCAGGAGGCCACTTGTCCTATCCTGCATGGACCTGCCATCCAAAAGAACCTTCATTCACCTGCCCTTTCACAATACCATGGTTTTTCTCGGAGGTTACAGGTCCAAATCCCTGCCATAATCCCGTAACTATTGTTTGCTTATTGTTCGTTAACAAGCCTACGTGGGACATTATCAATTTGCCTTTTGCAAATCCATAAGCACACCATCTGCATTTCCTTATCAATTCAGTTTTTTTCTCAAGTCTATCAGTCATGACTTGCCTTTTATAAATCTCTGCTCACTATCCTTAATCCAAATATTTCTATGCATTCATTTGATCATATAATGCATCTGGAACTTATCCATGTTAATGTTAGACTGAGTTATCCAGCTTATTCCATTCTTAGAGGTGTTACACTGACAGCCCTCCAATCCTCTCGTATAACTTTCCAATGCAAGGTGGTTGAAAATTTTTGGTCAGCGTCTTTGCTAGACTAGAATATTTGATGGTACAAGATCAAGCAGAAGTCATCTCTTGATTTTGACGCTAACTTTTCCTCCTTCCTTTTACTTTCTGAGCCAGAGACGAGGAGATAGATTTTAGCTCCCACCTGTTCTTGACCTAAACAGAAGTTACTAGAGTCTGTCATTAGGGACAGCTGGACTGGGCATTTGGACAAAAATGAGCAAGCCAGCATAGACTTGTAACGGGTAAGTCATGTCTGGTGAACCTAATTTAATTTATTGAGGAAGAAACAAACATGGTAGATAAAGGAGTGTCTATGCATGCTATTTGTATATGGACTTACAGAAGGCATTTGACAAAGTTCTACATACGAGACTTAACAATGATGAGAGTCCATGGAGTTGGAGGTAATCTCTTAGCTTGAATAGGAAATTGATTAAGAAGTTGAAGACAGGGCAGCATGGTGGCCTAGTGGTTAGCACAACCGCCTCACGGCGCTGAGGTCCCAGGTTTGATCCCGGCTCTGGGTCACTGTCCGTGTGGAGTTTGCACATTCTCCCCGTGTCTGCGTGGGTTTCGCCCCCACAACCCAAAAATGTGCAGAGTAGGTGGATTGGCCACGCTAAATTGCCCCTTAATTGGAAAAAATTATTGGGTAATCTAAATTTATTTAAAAAAAAGTTGAAGACCGGGTAGAGAAAATTAGCATGTTCTCATTGACAGGATGTGACTAATGATTCTCCCCATGGATCTATACTGGACCCTCTGCTTTTTGCTATATTTATAAATGATTTGGATGAGAGTCATATACCTAAGTTTGCTGACACCGAGTTGGGTTGAATGGTAGATGGTATAGATGGGAGCTGAATGTTGCAAAGGGATATTGATGTAAGTGAGAAGGTAGAATTCAATGTGGGAAAATATGAAATCATCAACTTTGAACCTAAGAATGAGAGATCAATGAATTTCTGAAATGGTGAGAAGCTAGGAAGTGTGGACAAACAGGCATTTTTATTGGGGTCCAAGTACAGGAATCACAAAGCCAGGGGACAAGTACAAGAACTAATTAGGCTAATAGAATGAGGGCTGGAATACAAAGGAATGGAAGTCATGCCAAATCTGTAGAAAACTCTGATTAGACTCCATCTGCAGTTCTGAATTCAGCACTGGGCACATCTCAGGAAGGACATATGAGCCTTGCAGGGGTTGTAGCGCAGATTCACCATAACGGTGGGGTTAAATTTTGGGGCCAAGTTGCCGAGACCAAACTTCTGTTCCCAGAGTATAGAAATTTAAGGCATGCTCTGATTGAGGCGATAAGGTTGATAGAAATGATTTTCTCCTGGAAATTCCAGACCATGGCATAACTTTAAAATTAGAACAAAGCATTCATGGGTGAAGACTAGAAGCACTTTGAAAGTGGAAATCTGTAATTGCCCTGCCCAAAAAGCAAAAATGGCGAGATAAATTGAAAATTTCAGGACTGAGTTTGATAAGGTTTTGTCAGGCAAAGGAATTAAGGGATAACATAAGCAAGCCGCGCAGATAAAATTAAGATGCAGGACAACTCAGGATTAAATAATTGGCCCTGGTTCCTGTGTTCATTACCTGAGAGCGGGCACTGATCAGCCCACTTTGGGAAGTTTTAGCCTGAATGTCATCAGCACTACAATGGCTATTTAACTTGTGGATATAGGAGGCCAGGATGTGGTCTATCTTGAAACTTCAACCCGGATGTTGATTCAACGGATGTTGTGGAGTGGCCAGAAGAGACCATGGCATATCTAAAAATCTGTCCGTACTGTGGTAGCTTCTAAGCCTTGAGGCGTGCCTCACACTTACTGGAAGGTATGATGGGGCGTTGGACTGGGACGGGCATAGTAAGAAGTCTTACAACACCAGGTTAAAGTCCCAACAGGTTTGTTTCAAATTACTAGCTTTCGGAGCACTGCTCCTTCCTCGGGTGAATTCACAGACATTCACCCGAGGAAGGAGCAGTGCTCCAAAAGCTAGTGATTTGAAACAAACCTGTTGGACTTTAACCTGGTGTTGTAAGACTTCTTACTGGAAGGTAATAATCATAATAATCGCTTATTGTCACAAGTCGGCTTCAATGAAGTTACTGTGGAAAGCCCCTAGTCTCCACATTCCAGCACCTGTTCAGGGAGGCCGGTTGTCAGCCCCCAGAATCCCTGCCTTCCTTTGGGTCTCCTCCTACATGAAAAGTAGCAACACTGAATCTTTCATTTGTTTCCTTTTAATGGCAAGCAATACCCCTTGAAGAGCTTTTGTCACACAATGCTCAACATCCAGTTCTATAAAATATGTAGCTCACCCTCCCAGCCACCAGGGGGTTGTCCTTTTTGAAAAATTAGCACTAGAATGCCAACTAGGACTACGCTTTGAGTAGACGTCAGTGTTCTGACACACAAAATGTGACATTGCCCTAAAGATTCCGTGGAATAATCTAAGCAAGGTGATTAGAAGAACCTGGAGAGTGGAATTGTATTGTCAAAAATAAGCTTCATGGTGTTCATTCAGATGGTATCAGTATCATTATTGATGAGAAAAATCACTGGCTCCAAAATTCCCAGGGTACCTGGGAATGATGAGATGCCACCTTTTTTCAATTCAGACCCATCTTGAAACCGCTTTCTGCACCAAACCATGAGGATGACATCCCCAGGAGTGTCCTACTTTATGCCCGAAAAGATATCAGCGCTTTTTGTACCAGTTGACATCTGGTGTTATCCCCTTTGAAACACAGGAGTACTCAATTACACTATCAGAACGGCTCCAGTGAGACTGAAGTGTCATTTCAGCCTCCAGGCAACACTGCCTTCGGAGGGTGGGTTGATTGTTGCCAGGGTGGTGACTGCTAACGTTATCAAATAGCATATTGCACAATAGGAACCCACACGTTTCCAGGCCATTATCCCTGTGTGCTGGCTGGAAGTGGTTTGCAAATATGTCACTATTGGCAATCAAGATGGTACTTTACCATCAAACTTAGCAAAGCATGTACATTTTGGAGCACTGGGCTTACCGTTCAGCATTCGGGAGTGATCAGATTTTTTTCTGCGTTGGGTCAGATCATCCATTCTGAGGTAGATCAGAGCACTATTTTTTAAATTTTCCTGTTGAGGATTAGGTAGAATTATATTGGAAACTTTTATCCCATGTCCTTTTTTTAAAAATATGCTACGCTTGTACTATGGTTTGACTTTATTTGTATTTAAGCATTTATAAATAGAAAAAGTTTGTCAGTTGATATTTCTGTAAAGTAGGGCAGCTTTACCAAACATTTCTATCACTAAACCATCAGCATATTACTATATTTTGAATGTGAATTTACTCCTCCTATCACTAGTTTTTAAATTTGTAGTCCACTTCTCTTTCTAATCTGACTATGTGGTCAAGTCAGGAAGTGATCACTTATTCTACCATATGAATGGGTATTTTATTTTTTCCCACTTGGCAAAAGAAATCACGATTTGAAGCCACAATTAATATAAAAAAATAAATTTGAAAGTCCACGAGAAGGGCCCTTTCACCTACAACAAAGAACATAATCCTCCCATGGAAATCCAGAGTTCACAACTTTATTTGGAACACATTCCAATGTGATGCCATGAAAAACGCAAAGGTTCAACGTTGCATATTACATGTTCATGCAAAATTTAGTGTGTTGCAGCAATACAATCTAATAATTTACCAAATACAATACCCATATTTACACAGTCTGGGTGTGATCACTCCTGGAAAATTGTAATAATTATCCTCCGAATAGGGAACTTTCATATTGTGACTTGTTGCAAATATATTAACATGATAATCAAATATTAACGCAAAAAATAGAAATAATCCTTCAAGCAATAATGTGAATGGGCAATGTTTGCAAACTTCAGTATATGTTACCATTTCTAATACCTTGTTGGGGTCGTGCTCAGGTTTAAACAAAAACTGGCAACATGGATACATACATTAAGATGCGGTACATTATTAATAATGCACAGGAATGATCCTCCTATCCTATTAGGGAAAATAATATGTAAATTGTGCACTTAACTTAGTAAGAAAAACAAAACATTGAATCGAGACCAATCGTTATTAAAACCACTGTATAAATCACTCAGAACTTAAAAACAGAACGGAGATCACTAGGTGTCATTTTTGCTCTACATTTTTGTGGCATAAATCAAGTTACAACCAACGCATTATACCTGGCAGCAAAATAATTTAGAGGTGGCTCAATGGGTTACTTTTTCTCCAGTTAATGTCTGTCCCTTGCAATCAAAGATCAGCATCAAAACTATTCAGAACTCAAGTGTTGCAAGTAAATAAGTACAATGGAAAATTTAGTCCCAGCATCAAGTTTTTAGGCACTTTTTTTGCATGTTATCCTAGAAAATATAGTACAGAAGGCCTTTGCAGTCTAGTGTACCTGTCAGTGTCAGCTGTGCAACTGTAGAGCCATTGACTATTTTTTCTTACATTCTATTATTGTCATTTTCAAATACCAACTCAGTTCCACACTCTGTTGCCTTTAGGTTTGTCTATTCCAATGACATCCTGGCAGATCTCCCACAGTCTGCCCTCTATAATCAATGTCCTAATCCACACAAATCCCCATTCACCAATCCCCCATGATCACGGACCTATCTACAGAGAATGTAATTTCACAAGTGAACAGGCACTTCTTTAACTAAGAACTCTTAGATAGCTTGTTGCCTTGAGGGTGCCTGGTAAACTATTTAAAGTAAGTTGAAGTGAGCAGATCATCAATTTAAAGCCGTGATTCATATCTGGACCAGAGTAAGAAATAGAAGAGTTCCTGCAAAGTGAGTTTTAAGAATTAGGAGACTACAGAGCAGGACTTTAAGGATAGTAACACAAAATAGTTCTTGAATGGCAAGGTAGAGGAGGATAAAAGTGACTAGGTAAAAGTAATTTCTGGAGTATTGAGACCAGTTCTAGAACAGAAGCAGCCTTCAGAAAATGGCTAGGCTTAATTGGCTCGGAGCAGGACTGGTACCACACCTCCTGCAGAGTAACTTGGCCATGGTGCAGGGATTAAAATACAGATGGGAGGAGTGACAGTGGGAGACCAAGATGAGGAAGCAGAGAGGAAACAGAGAGAGAAAGATTAAATAAAGCAGGAAAGTTTCAGATTAGGAAAGGGATTATGAAGAGTAAGATTGCAGTGGAAACCAAGACAAATTTCTAGATATAAATACGCAAAATAACATTTGGAGAGCCAGTGGCAAAATTGCCGCGAGTGTGAAATTTCTGCTTCTGCTGCATTTGCAGGAATGTTTTACTCCCACCCAAATGCAGCAGAAGCTCTAACCACAATCCCGGGAGTGGACTGTTTCCAGGTAACACTTCTGCTCAAGGGAAAAAGAATAAGGCAAGTAACTACTCGTACGTTAATGGGTAAAGCATCCAGTAATCCAAATTTGGGATAAAGTTAATACTGAAAGAAGATACAGGTTGAATCAAGGTTTATAAAAGGCAGGCAGAGCCGACAAGTTGAATGGAGGTCTTTTCGGGAATAATGGAGCTATTGACAAGGCAAATATGGGGCATTTGTACAGATTTTCCAAAATACTTGACAAGTTGCTGCATAGCTGGCTTGTTGATGAGAATAAAAATTATGGAACATATCATTAAAAGGGAATGTGTCAGCGTGGATAGAAACTTAAAAGGACCAGAAAACAGACACTTGTGATAGGTAATGCAGTGGAACTTTCCAAGGAGCATTTCATAAGGTGATGTATTATCAATGATCTGGTCTTGGGTCTAGAGGAAACAAAATAGAAATAGCAATTTAACAATAAAAATTGTAGTGAACAATTTCAGGACATCAGAGATAAATTCCTGAATTGGGAAGGTCAACTTCAGATGAAATTTAAAGTGGAGGCTGCACATTTTGGGGAGGGCAAATAAAGGAAAAGATGGACCAATGCTAATTGGAAGAGATCTTGGATCTAGGGCTTTACTCCACAGGTTCAGGGTTACAGAGGTAGAAGTAATGCAAAGGCTATGCAAATCATTGGTATACTTCGGAGAATTAACAAAAATAAAAAGATTTTGCTGTGGGCAGACCAAGGTGACACTGGCTCTTAAGAGTAGAAAGAAAAGGGCAGCACGGTGGTGCAGTGGTTAGCACTGCTGCCTCACGGCACCGAGGTCTCAGATTCGACCCAGACTCTGGGTCACTGTCCGTGTGGAGTTTGTGTGGGTTTCGCCCCCACAACAAAAAGGTGTGCAGGGTAGGTGAATTGGCCACACTAAATTGCCCTTTAATGAAAAAAAATGAATTGGGTACTTTAATTTTTAAAAAAGCGTAGAAAAGTCTAGCAGGAGGTGTTCAATAAGCATGTTAAATTTTTTTTTAAATTAATCTCTAAAAAGACAAAAAGTGGAAGAATGTTTTTTTAAACCGGGTTGTTATAACACAGAATGCCACAGCAGTACAAGAATGAAAAGTAGAATCACAATAGCTTCCAGAAGTGGATGACTGGTTGACACAGAAAACAGATGGCTCTCTCAGTCAGCTAGTGTATACATGATTTCCCAAATACACCTGCACTGCAAGAGTCAATGGTTCTATCATCCTACAAAGTTTAAAGCACTGCTGCATTATAGTATGGCTTTTCATATATAAAAATGAGACGTTTTGTTTTTCGACCTGGCTTGTCCAAATGGGGCTGTACAATTCTTCTACAAAATGTACACTTGAAACACAAAAAAATATACTTCATGACAATTCTGCTTTAATAGCCACAAAAACACCACAAGTTTGACACGCTTAAATAAAAGATGTTTTTTGGGCTGCACAAAAAATTAAAACAAAAATGGAAATCCTGAAATAATAGCCTTTTATACAAGTGGTTGCTCAAAATCTTAAAATTATATCACACTTCTTTGAAGACTATAATAGTGAACAGGAGAATGTCTGCTATTCATCATGGATTTTGTAAACGACATTTTGTTCTGTATCCAAGAGACATTACTATAGACAGAATGTTTGTTGCGCACCCTTCATTTTTACTACAGTTTGACACATTCCCACAGTAAGGAAGTCAAATGGTAAGTTTCCTCACCTGGACAACACACACATAATAGAACTTTTCAAATGAGCAAGTTTGCAGGGTTAAGCCTGCTTGAAGCAAAAAGCTCTGGTTCGCACGTAATTTTTGTTTTAACAACCCCAATTCCTGAAAAGTAGATGCAATATAATTATTTTCTTCATTGTGGCAACATCTGTGAAACATGGAAAATTTATTTGCGGCAAAAATGCCAAAATATGTTAAAATAGCAAAATTAAAAATACAAACAATGTACAAATCCAGCTGGTGTTTCACTGCTCTAGTAACAGTTGAGTCTATTTTGCTGTCAGTGGATTATCTGGCATGTTTGGGGTTATTGCATCCTTGTAGAAATCATCGATTTGGTCACTGTACATCTTCGACACAACAGGCCTTTTCAGTTTCATCGTTGGACCTGTGAATAACAATGGGCAATAGGCCAGAAGTGAGATTTATTTTTAATGTTTTTTTTTTTAAAAACAGGCTATTTATTTCTTGCTGCCTTGCTCCAAACGTTTTAAAAGGAGCAACTTACTTCTGCTTGCTACTTTCCCTTTCTACTGTGCATGTAATCATGGGCAGAAAACCAACACATGCAACTATCCCATATTAAAACTAATCAACCTAACTTGCACGGCCGCTGGTTCACGGTGTACGTTTTGACTTGACCTACTTTGAAATGATTGCTTTCATAATGGGGCCAACAGGTTGAGCTTCGACCTGCAAAATCCTTCCAGCACACGAAAATGGCAGAACGCAAGGGTGGGAGAGCATCCTGGTCAGCCATGTTCAAGTGCGGAGTGGCGACAGTCGAGCAACCCGTTCCAGGTAAAACCTCACCATGCACCACACGGTGCGGGAAGAGAAACAACAACTTTGAAATAATAACACAGATTCGTCCCTTACCCAGTTCTCCTCCTGGAATGGAGAAATCCTTTTCTATAAGAAGCCACTTCTGGATGCGCTGTGCATTTGAACAAGCTTTTTCATTCACACGGTTGATGCTCTCCTGTATAGCAGCGTACACTTCAGCATCTCTGCTGGTTAGGATTTCTGACACCTTTGTGGCTTTGCTCCCTAACTTTTGGCAGAACTGAACTGCTTCTTCCGTTAGGTTATCCTGTGGCTCACCAGTATCATTGTTCACGTCGCACTGGAACCAGGAAAAGTAAAGCGAGTTATTGAACAGGTCATAACACGCAAATATAGAGCTGTAGAAATAGAATCATTGGTAGTATTAAATTTGCAACTGATAAACTGTTCACTATTACAATCCATCATCATTGCAGAGACGACACTGCTGCCTCAAGGCGCTGAGGTCCCAGGTTTGATCCCGGCTCTGGGTCACTGTCCGTGTGGAGTTTGCACATTCTCCTCATGTTTGTGTGGGTTTCCCCACCACAACCTAAAGATGTGCAGGGTAGGTGGATTGGCCACGCTAAATTGCCCCCTTAAAAAATGAATTGGGCACTCAAAATAAAAAATTTTTAAAATCATTGCTGAGACTAATTACAATGAATTAGAAATAAAACAAATAATTTTTTTTAGGTACAGTCTCTATATTTCTTACCCACCTGCCAGAACTTTTTCTTCCCTGGTTTTAAACATAAAAAGCAAAGTTATCAATTTTAGAGTCTTCTTCAGAAACTTTTATATTCAACTCAGCAATCCTCAAGAACTTGTTGTATCGGTTCATTTGTTCGGTTTGCAGGAACGAGAATGAACTGCACCCACCCCTCAGAACCCGGGACCGCCCTGGTGGGGGGCAGGGGGGATAGGGCCGGTCCGACGCAAGGCCGATCGGGGGGGGGGGGGGGGGGGGGGGGGGGGGGGGGGGGCTACATTTCGGAGCTGCCCCCACAGTCTGAGTCCGCCATGGCGCAGCCACTTCAGGTCACCATCGTGCTCATGCACGGACCAGAAACCGGAGGTTCAGGGACCCATATCTGCAGCTAAAGCTGCGTGAATTACTCTGGGTCCCTGCTAGCCCCCTGAAGGTGAGTGAATCGACTGATCTTTTTTTCAGGAAACTCCAGAGTGCAACGCCAGTCTTTTTACACCAGCATGGGGACATAGTCCCATTTTGGGAGAATCCAGCCCCTCATCTTTCTTTTTAATTCCAGATATTCTCCACACATCACTGATCAAGTAATTCGAAGAAGGTCCTTTTGCAGACATTCTGTATCTAAAGTCCAAACATTGGTGACGGTGCTCCAGACTGCTACTTTGTCCATTCAGACCTGCTCATGAAGCAAATGTGACAAGGGGATACATGCTTTGTAACTGCTGAGTTTTATGTTGTAGAAATGGAGACCACTTATTTCCTGTTATTGCAGCCCAAGTCCAAAAGAGCTGAACTCCAGAGGTGAGGCGAGAGTCAATGACCTTGACATCAAGACAGCATTTGACCAAGTATAAAGGAGCTTTAGCAGAATCAGTGGGAATCGGGGGGCTCGAGTCATACCTAAAGGAGTTTCTCAGGGTAGTGTACTGGGCCCAACATTTGTCAGCTGCTTTATCCAGGACCATCATAAAAGGTCAGAAGTGGGGATGTTCATTGATGATCGCACATGTTCAGCACCATTCACAACATCTCAGATACTGAAGCAGTCTGTACTTGTAGCAAGACCAGGACAATGTTCAGGCTTGGGCTATTAAGTGGCCAATAACATTCAAGCCACACAAATGCAAGGCAATGACCATCTCCAACAAGTGAGAATCTAACCATCGTCCCATGACATTCAATGATATTACTATCCTCGATTTCCCCACTAACAACAGCCAAGGGGGTTACCATTGGCAAGATACTGAACTGGACCCAACATACAAATAATGTGGTCACAAGAGCAGCTCAAGAGTCTGGGAGTTAGAACATAGAACAGTACAGCACAGAACAGGCCCTTCGGCCCTCGATGTTGTGCCGAGCAATGATCATCCTACTCAAACCCATGTATCCACCCTATACCCGTAACCCAACAACTCCCCCCCCTTAACCTTACTATTAGGACACTACGGGCAATTTAGCATGGCCAATCCACCTAACCCGCACATCTTTGGACTGTGGGAGGAAACTGGAGCACCCGGAGGAAACCCACGCACACACGGGGAGGACGTGCAGACTCCACACAGACAGTGACCCAGCCGGGAATCGAACCTGGGACCCTGGAGCTGTGAAGCATTTATGCTAACCACCATGCTACCGTGCTGCCCCTATTGTGGCATTCTGTGGCATTAACTCACTCCTGACTACCCAAACACTGTCCACCATCTACAAGGCACAAATCAGACGCGTGATTGAATACTCTTCACTTGCCTGGATGAGTACATCTCCAACATCTCCCAAACTGCCTTCCTAACAGCCCAGTGCGTGTAACTATGCCAGATGGACTCCGATGAATTCATGAAAGCAGCTCAACATCACCTACTCAAGGGCAATTAGGGCTGGGCAATAAGGGCTGGCCTAGCCAGCAACACCCACAATCCATGAAAGTGTAAAACAAAAAACAATACAAAGCTGAAAAATATTGTTGATATCCATTAAGCAGGTCCCAAGAACTAATAGAACAGATTTACTGCTTTGTGGCCCTGTGATCCGTCAGATAGCTGAAGTACATTGGGTCTGTGATAGGAAGGTATACATTTCCTCATCCATTAGCAAGGCCTGGACATGATTCTTGCCTCGGTCAGGGTCTCGTGCTAGGATCAGGGGAAGCCTTTGGGAATCCTAAACACTAGCAATAGCATTCTCCCTGCTGCCTGAGAGAATCTAATAATTGTGCTAAAGAGGTGTTCAATCAAGTGTCAGTTAAATGCTTAATTCTTGTGTTCTGCTGTGGTAACAAACAAACAAGTCTTCATGCATTACCCTGCAAGTAGTTGTGGTAAACACCACTGGTCACACACTACGTGTATTACGGTACTGCCACTGTACTACAGTTAATACAGTAAATCTCAGCCTGCTGGCTCCTCCCAGCAGGCGCTGTATAAAAGTGTATGCTCTCCCGCGCTGCTTCCATTCTGATTCCAGCTGCAGCAGGCTTAACATTAGTGCAATAAAGCCTCAATAGTTTCACCATTTAGTCTCGTGGTCATTGATGGTAAATCAGTAGTAAAATATCCCAAGGTGCGTCACATAAATTGACACCAAGCCGCACATGGAGGAATTTAGAGCTGATGATCAAAAGCTTAAAATCAAAGGAGATTTTAAAAAGCGTCTTGAAAAAGGAACAAAGAGAGGTGGAGAGGGGGAATTCCGAAGCTTGGGGCAGAAGCACTTTGGCAATTGCTTTTGTTTACATTTAAACTTGAACAAGGTTATAAAACAGGTCTGAGGCAAACTAATCTAGGCTTGGCATGAAGACAGAAATGAATAGTAAATGTATTAAAAATGTCTGAAGGAAATTATTCCTTTCCAGTCCACTCCAGCAGCGTAATAGTTCTTCACTCTTCACTGCAGCCACCTCCTGCACAGGTAAAAGAATTGAAATCTGTACTGTTGCTGATATTTTCCCCAGCTCTCCACTACAATGATTGGAGGCCCCCAGCTGCAATCCAAATGACATTGCTGGCACTGCTGGTGTCACCTGGGTGCCAGCCTGGCACTTATAAGATAGCACTGCCCACTAGCAGGGCCACGGCCAGGGTGCCAGATTGGCACTGCCAATGTGCCATTTTGTGTGTGCTGGCAAAGGAGGTCGGGGAAGAGGAAAACAAATAATAAATAAACTGAAAAGCTAAAATAAAAGCAAGGAGCACAATTTAGTGTCTTTATCTCAACAGCTGTAAGCAGCAAATAAAAGGAAAAATATGTCAAAGGGAACATGAAAACATATTTCACTCCCAAACATTCAGAGATTTACAGGTTTTTCCAGTAGAGACAGGAATGAAGATTAGCTTGATGCAGACAAGATAAAAAAAAAGGAACAACACACATAAGATTGTCTGTGATTACTGGTGGACATGAATCACCACACAGGGCGAGAGAGGAAAAAAGATGGACTACGCAAAGGGATCGCCATGTCAATTAGTGAAAAGTTAATTTTAAAATCAGATCCTGGAAAAACTACTTATTCAAAAGGAGAGAGAGAGAGAATTACAAAGTTGCCGGAGTGCCAATTGAACCTTGGATGGTGGGCTGGCGAATTGAGGTCGAGAGAGACGAGCTTGATAGGCTTGCCTCACTTTTCATTGTAAAAACACAATTCACCTCAAAATTAAAGGCCCTGCAAACTTTCCTTGCGCACATTGGGATACCTTCCAAATGGCAACCTGAACATATACAGTCCGACAGCTGCTATAAATAAAAAATAAAACAAAATACCTTTAGTGTTAATAACATCGCTAGGAATTTGCGTTTATCTCCTATCAGCATGGCATTGCTGATGATTGGCAAACGTTGCTTTACAGCGTCTTCGATGGGAATAGGCGCAATGTTCTCCCCACCAGCAGTAATAATCAACTCTATCACAGAAAAAAAACACAGATAATTAGCAATGAAACACAGGTTCCACAATGAAGGCAGAGGCATTGTATTTATACAACACTAGTCATGGCCTTAGGACATCAAGGTAAGTACATACTTATTTTTGAAGTGAAGTGAAGTCACATTATTACGGCACAAAGGCCACGTTAGGAATCTCGGGTTAATTCCCCAGGAATTAGCAGGACAGATTTTCCTGGGTCTCTGCAGAGGTGTACTAGGCTGACTGGGCACTGCACAGGCATCAAAAATTGGGTAGGTCACAGTGCACGTCTGTAAAGAGAGTCGCTTGATATTGCTCTTCATTTACAATAACCGCTGGATTCTGAGGTTGCAGATGCAGGAAAATGTCCCTTAGCGTTAGCAGAGGTTAGCTAATGTACGAGACCGTTGATGGATAGGATGAGAACGTTCCTATACATTCCTGTTCGTGAAAATATCATTGCGATGTTGCAGGTCACCTTGCCGGACCTCACCATCACTTTATTCTCGGCTATAACCTTTCCCCCTAGATTTCCACCCACTGAAAGATCCAATTCTATATAGTTCTTTGAAAAAAAAATCAAACTCATGGGATGTGGGCTTCACAGGCTGGGCCAGCATTTATTGCCCATGCCCGATTACCCTTGAACTCAATGGCTCGCAAGACCATTTCAGTGGGCATTTAAGAGTATAGAACTTTTGCTATGGATCTGTAGTCACATGTCCAGATACGGACGGCAGACTTCCTTCCCTAAAGGACATTAGTGAACCACACGGGTTTGTACAACAATCAACACTGATTTCTTGGCATCATTAGACTTTTTTTCAATTCCAAAACTTTTCCTGAATTCAAATTTCACCATCTGCTGTGGTGTAATCAGAGTCCAGGACCCCAGAGTATTACCCGAGCTCACTGGATTACTAGTTCAGTGACACCACCACCCTAATAGGAGTTCAATGAAGGAATGAATGGAACAGATTGGGAAAACATGGAAAAAGATAAAATGACAGTGCTGGGAACCGCAATCGGAAAACATTACCGGTGAGCCGTCTAATGACATTCCTGTTTACCAGTCCCTTAGGCATACTGGCCAAGGTGATGTATAGTACAAAGACCGCCCCCCTGGGCCTTTGGATTTCAGAAACCGACGGTATTTCTGAACTCCCTCCTTTTTCGGAGATAGCTGGAAACCTGTTTGGGGTGAATTCTTTGCTATCCCAGTGCTAGAATCAGTGTCCGATTAAGAAAATAGAGTCAGATCTCAAACAATCCAATCTAATAACTCTGCAGAATACTAGAGGAGCAGTTCTGAAGGGGAGCTCTCATCAATAGTTTTTGAAGCCACTATCATTTGTGATGATTCCATCCCATATTTCTGCATACAACTGAACTCAGATTATATGCAAGTGCCTTCTGAGGGAAGGATTACCTTTGCTAAACTTCCCCATCTCCTCCAGGCCATACCCGAAAACTTTACCTCTTTGACCAAGCTGCCAATCATCAAGCCTAGTACCTTAACATAGCGAATATCTAATTAATTTTACGGTTAGCTATTAAATGTTGTTTGACAATGCTTGTGAAGCATGTTGGGACACATTATGTTAAAGGTGCTATCTAAATGCCTGGGTTGTTGTTGGATCATTCGAACAAGAATCCCAGAGAGCCACAGATTGTGGATATTGCTCTCTCTTGCAGTTATTGAGACAGTCATGGGGCTGATGACCAGTGTTAAGAATGGAGCAAAATTACGAGTTAATAAATGAAACTGGGATAAAATAGAAACAATTGAAAGGGAAATTGATACGGGCAGCTGTCTAAAGGGGTTTTGATATGTGAATTAGCAAGAGAAAAGCAAATGTTTACCTATGTGATGAGGGGAGAGATAAGAAATTGACACAGACGCTAAAACCCGGGTCCACCGGGTGGGTAACATCAAAGGGAAACAATATTGGATGTTGTTGGGGAACAAGGAGCATTTCAGAGTTTAGGAAACGTAGGTAGTAGCAAACAAAGGGGTAACTTCATGTAATACTCTGTTTATACCGCCATCAGTGTGGTTAAGCGTACTGTTGTATTGTCCTTCTTGTTGTGCGTTTTTCTCTTCAGCTAATAAATATTCCTTATCAATTGATCGCAAAACAACTGGATTATTCCTTCCTGGTTTGCATATCTTTTCTTATAGTATACCAAATTGAAAATATACATCACGAAGAACCAGTGTTCCAAGTTACCTCCACATTTAACATCAGTGGGGTTCTTAACACCAGAAACTGAGCACTATGGCAAAGGGCTGCTGACTTGTGTCCTATCATGCTATGTTGGTTAAGCATGGATGTAGGGATTTCCAAAGAAGTTCAAAAGCACAGGCTTACAGACAATTCTATACAAATTCTGGTATTGTTAAAAGGATTCTGACAAGGGGAACATTTTATAATTGGAAAAAAAAAATTCAATTGCTAAAGCGAGTCACGTTATTGCGAAATACGCTAAATCTTTTCGGCTTAATTTTTTTCATTCTAAACATTGGAATTTTCTGTTACTTGGGAAAATAAATAAATAGTGGATGGGAACATTTTGAAAAGCACTGTGAGCAATCTGTTGGGAAAACATAATACATAATCCACACAGAGTGAGCAGTTTTTCCAAATACACAAGTGATAGCCTCTGTTATAAAGAAGGGCAATAGGAAAAATAACAAGGGCGTGACATGAAAATAAAGATATATGTAGATAGAAAGTGCATGCAGGTCCCCCCCCCCCCCCCCCCCCCCCCCCGGCCATGATACATAGATTATGAAAGTAGTTACCTTTAATTCTTCCCGTGATATATAGGAATCCATTCTCATCATGTTTTCCCAGATCGCCCGAGTGGAGCCAACCATCCTCATCAACTGCTTCTTCGGTCTTATCCGCCATGTGCAGATACCCCATGAACACGTGCCTGCCCCAAAAACAAATCTCGCCGCAGCCATCCGCGTCAGGATTCAAGATTTTTGTTCTGCAGCCAGGCATCACCTTCCCGCAGCTAGAAGAAATACATCCATCAATAACACGAAGCAAAAACAAATATGGAATAAACTTCGGGATTGAAATTCTGCTCTGGGTAAACTGGTGGTCCTAGTGTATCATGTAGCAGTGCACAGAAGGCATTGGTGTGTATGCTTTTTTTTTTTACGCTGCCCTCAAGAGAGGGTATTTTCCTTGAAACAAAGAAGGTCGACGGGTGACTTAATTAAGGTGTACAAAAATGATGAGGGAAAGAGGTAGAATGGACAGGATAAAATAGTTTCCTATTCTAGAACCACGGGACATAGATTTTTTTTAATAAAAAAAGTCAATTTAGAGTACCAAATTATTTTTTTTCCCAATTAAGGGGCAATTTAGTGTGGCCAATGCACCTAACCTGCACTTCTTTGGGTTGTGGGGGTGAAACCCACGCAGACACGGGGAAAATGTGCAAACTCCACACGGACAGTGACCCAGGTCCTCGACGCTGTGAGGCAGCAGCGCTAACCACTGCGCCACTGTGCTGCCCCAACATAGATTTACATTAAAGATGAGGCAGAAGGTGTAAAGGGGACATGAGGAGGAACCTTTTTTACACAGAGGGCAGCGGAGGTCTGGAAATCACTGCCCGAGTTGGTGGTGGAGGCAAAAACTCTGAACTATTTTAAAAAGTACCCTGACCTGCATTTACGTACTCTAAGCTACAGAACTGTGGATCGGGTGCAGGAAGGTGGGATTAGAAAGGGCACCTGGGTGTCCTCGGCTGGCATGGACAAGATGGGCCGAATGTCCTTCTATGATTTAGATGCAGCCGATGGGGTTCCCTCATTACCAGCATCATGCAAAAGGAGTGTCGCTATCAGGTTTTCCTGTAGAAGAGCCTTCTTTTGTATGGCTTTAGGAGCTGAAACTGTACAGGCAGCTTCCATATCAAGTTCCCCAAGTAGCCCGACAACTAATTCTACGGGGTGGAGGACAGTGGAGCCACCGAGGGTGTCGCATGGTCGGGGGATGTGGTGGAGTTTCTCAAGTTGAAAAAAATTAAGTTTGTTCTTAAAGAGTCAGAGGAGGGGTCCTTTATAAGATGGAGAGAATGTTTTTTTCCTATTTAAGGAATTGTTTGCCGCTAGTGGGTGGGTGGGGTTGTTAAGGGGAGAAAAGGGGACTGTTTGGATTATGTTATGTTTTTGAAAGATTGTGATGTGTATTTTGGTTTGGAATAAACCAGCTCTAGGGGTTTGGCCAAGGGTGGTGTCATGACTGGTATAGGCTTGGAGGGCCGAAAGGAGTGTTCCTATGCTGTATTATTCTTTGTTCTCTAACCCCAGGATGCCAAACTTGAATTGAGGGCAAGATGTTATTGTGTGCTCTATGCTTTTCCAGAGATGCCACAGTCACAGCCAGGTGTGCTATGTGTACATCAGGTGGCCATGTCCAGTCCGGGGAGATTGTGGTGTTGTGATGTCTCTGGACGAGTAATGCAGAGGCTGAGGTTAATGCTCTGCGGATCTGGGTTCAAATCCCACTATGGCAGCTGTCAAAACCTGGAATTGAAAATAGTTTCAGTGACAGTGACCATGATAACTATCATCGATGGTCGGAAAAACCCATCTGGTTCACTAATGTCCTCTAGGGAAGGAAATCTGCCATCCTTACCTGGTCTGGCCTACATGTCATTTCAGATTTCCTTCTCTAAAAGGCAGCAGATTTCCTTCTCTAAAAGGACATTAGTGAACCAGCTGGGTTTTTACGACAATCGATAACAAGTAAATCAGATGGGTTTTTACGACAATCGAAAACAGTTTTGTGGTCATCATTGGACTTTTAATTCCAGACTTTTGTCGAATTCAAATTTCACCTTCTGCAGCGGCGGGATTTGAACCTGGGCCCCCAGAGCATTACTTTGGTCTCTGGATTGCTAGCCCTGTGACAATACCACTGCGGCACCACCTCCCCTTATGGAGGTGCAGAAACCCCCAACCCATGCAACATCAGCATAGCCCCCATCAGAAAGCATGGGGCTAATACCTTACACGAGGTGGAGAGCCGTTTCACCAGGACCCGAAATAGATCAGTGCTGCCAGTCATCTGGAGCGAAATTTCATTCCTTTGAAATTAATTTTCCAAACATATATATATATTTTTTTAAATAGACAATTTAACCACTTTTCACCTCCAGCATAAAGAGAAACTCACTCCAAAGTACAATTTCACTGAGAATTTATAGGAATACGTTTCTGGCTCAGTGGTAAGAATTAGTCCCGCGTAACAAGAGGAGCGCAGACTTTTGATGGATTACCCTCTGCTAAAATCCACTGCTTTCAGAGGAGAAAAAAAGCTGTTAAAACATAGCTGCTCGACATGGCGACTTCAGTTCAGAATAGAGGGAAGTGACGCTACCTCGAAATCCTGAAGGAGTCAGGTACAGAAACGGTGTGGGGTCCCGTGCTTTCGCTCATTCCGTACAGCTCGTATAACGGGATGTTGAGGCTAAGGAAGAACTCCAACGTGTCTTTGGTTATCGGAGCTGCTCCGGTATAACATTTTGTGCACCGAGTCAATCCTAAACCATTCCGAACCTTTTTAAACACCAACTGGTTAGCCACCCGGAAGTCAAATGAAAGAGCCCTATTTCTGGGGAAAAAAAACACAATATAAATATTTAGTTAGGCTTAAAACATTTTTGTGTGTTGCTATTGCAAAACAATTGTGTAATTTATCACTTGTGATGGCAGTGCATATTGGTAGAATGCTGAAAAAAAAAATGTGAAGACAGCAGTGTGGTGGTAATATTACTTAACTAGTAATCCAGAGGCATAGGTTCATGCCCTGGAGACATGGGTTCAAACCCCACTAAGGCAGCTGATGCTATTTAAATTCAATATTGGAATGCAAAGTTATTCTCTGCAGCGGTGAAAACTTATCATCGATTGTCATTAAAAACCCATCTGCTTTACTAATAACCTTTAGGGAAGGAAATCTGCCACCCTTGCTTGGTCTGGCCTACATGTGACTCCAGATCCGCAGCAATGTCGTGGACTCTGAAATGCCCTCCAAGATGTCCTAGGAAGCCACTCAGTTCAAGGGCAATAGGGATGGGCACAGAGATTAGAGGAGACATACTCTGGTTGTAAATAGAAGTCCTTCCAACTGATGCCATGTATCGGAGAGATGAAAAACTGCAACACCTGGAACATCTGGTACTTTAATATGGCAATAAATGTTACAAAATCTTTTTAAAAAAAGAGGCAGTGGGCCTTCACAGTTCGATCAGTATGGTCCTCAAAAAAGGTGATGGTGAAAACATTTTGTAGATTACAACTTGAGGAAATTGAGGAAAAGCCTCGGACATTTTGTCAGTTGTTTTGGGATACCAGCTCATGTGGGCATCGACATTTCTGCAGCTGTTAGTGCTACCAAATTGGGCAATTTGTTTGGATGGGAGCCAAGTGTTTTCTTTGGAGGCCCGCCTGGGAAATATTAGGGGCATCAACATTGTGTGCCTTTGGAGTTTTGAACAAAAATGTCACCGCCTAGCAGCACAGAAACGGAGATAAACTGCTTGTTACCAGATGTTAATTGGGCACGAGCAGCCTTGGGCAATGTACTCAATAGGTTCCATGACAGGACTAAAGGGTTATATCTCAAATTTCAAGAAGTCATGAAGCTTAATTACAAACTGACTGGAAACATTGCGCATGATCTACCAGCCACAGTGTACCCGAAAGCAGCGTGCAGCAGCACAATGTGGCCAGTAAGTGCCAGGAGACCCCACTCCCAGGATCTACCCAGTTTGCCACGCCTCATGAGCTCTAACAAGGCTCGCGAAACGTTGTGATGGGAAACCCACCCATTGTGGGAGGGCTTCACTTTTTTGACAACTCTGCATTTTAGAGCGAGACAGCTGGTGTCAGTCTAATATCCAGTTCCCTGAGGTAACCAAGGCGTTGGGATCTAACCCCTTCGTCTTGGAGACCTTGGGTGATCGGCCTTCAATATTGGTCTCCACAAATGGGGACCAGACGGAATGGCATTCGTGGGGGTCTCCCAGGGGATTGAAGGCCCCCAGGTGCTCTCTGTGCAGTGTGGTACCCTGGCACTGCTGGTGCCATCTGAGCACCCTGGCAGTTTGACCCGTTTGCCAGGTGACAGCGTGCTAGGTTGGTACATCTCTGCGCGGTGGTGATTGGGCCAGGGAGGTGCGCTACGCAGGGGTGTGGGGGCTCGACAGATGAGGGGCACTTCAATGCAGGAAACGGGACTAAGTGAGGCCCTGACCGCGCGTTCCCCGCCGAGGCCCCATATCTAACGGGAGCCATGTTAGATAGCTGGGAAACGTGCTCGCTATAGTTTCCTTTTGGTTCAATCGGGCCCGTTATTTGAAACTGCGGAGCAGGATTTTTGTTTTGGGGTCTGGATCATGTTGTCAGAATCAGATTTGGATCCTGATCCTGCAGCGTGTCAGAAATAGTCACCTGAATTGATGTTCAAAGGAATGTTCCATCATGGCCAATTAAAGATGATGTGTGGGAGCGGGCACACAATTGATGCTGGAAGTTCAATAGGAGACCCTTCAGCACCAAGAATGTAGCAGGCAGCCAATGCAAGTAAGGGAGAGGGGGTGTGACTTAAGATGGAGGGCACGGTCCCCCCACAATCAGAGCTCCAGCCATCTTTCGATATTGGCGGCACCAGTTTGGGGGTAATAAGTTTCTGGAACACTGGCTTCCCGATCTGTCACTAGGAGGTCTGCCTTGACTGGGGGCCACTGCAGCAGGCCTGCCTGGCAACTGGAAAACTCAGTTGGCTGCTGAATAAGCTCCTTAGCTGGTTGAAAATGGCCCAGTGATGGGGCAAAGCCAGAAAATCTGGAAAATTCAACTCACAGTTGCAAGGAATTCGCCTGTGAAGTTACGATAAAATTAAACAAAATGATTGAAACTAAACTAGATTATCGAGAGAACGATAAGTCACAAAATTAAAGTACACCCTACGTTAAACATACCCATTCATGCGATTTAGATTGTTTTTTAAACCAACATCTTTTGCCCAGGAAGCCACTTTCCTCCGCAAGGTTGAGGATTTTGCTCCTACAGTCCTCATTTTCTCTTGCATCTTCTCCCAGACACGGGGTACACCCATAAATGCTGTAGGCCGCACCTCCTTCATTGTTGTCACCAAAGAGCCCTGAAGTAAATGACAATTAGGACCCATACAAAAATTTGTCTGCAAAATATTTATAACAAGAATCATGCATGTCTATTAAGATAAGGGTCTCTTGTCACAATATTGCTTTCAACAGGTGCTGCATTGAAACAAGTTGGACATAGCCACACATTACAGTAACATTAATCAGTTGGATACAAAATAAGAGGGTCCTCAACCCCATGGTAATCTGCATTCCATAATTAGATTTAAAAGTATAAGATTTGTACATGATGTGGAGATGCTGGCGTTGGACTGGGGTGAGCACAGCAAGAAGTCTTACAACACCAGGTTCAAGTCCAACAGGTTTGTTTCAAACACTAGCTTTCGGAGCACTGCTCCTTCCTCAGGTGCCTCTTCATTCACCCGAGGAAGCAGTGCTCCGAAAGCTAGTGTTTGAAACAAACCTGTTGGACTTTAACCTGGTGCTGTAAGATTTGTACAGGCAGTGATTTCTGGAAGATATTGATCTCGACAATAACCTTGCCCTGGTCTCCATCACCCTTTTCTATCAAATCCAGTGAACAGGGAAGCATCAAATCCAATCCCAATCACATTAATGCCAGTTGCAATTCAATAGATTGGATCAATCCAATTTAGCTCAGTTGGCTAGACAGCTTCCGTACGGGGCGGATTAATGTCAATAACATTATGCCCGTTATAGCGGAGACAGGTTCGGGGCCTACCTCGATGTCTAACCCATAGTACAAAAATCACAGCACTTTGCCGTGGCTTAGGGAATAATCGCCAAGCGTCTGCCTTTTGGGCAGAGCCCTTCTACATTCATACAAACTGGCTACCATATTGGAATCTGAACGATGAAACTTTGAAACTCTGAACAATTCCTCCAAATGCTGCAACAGGTCATTTGATCCCATCAGTCCGAGTTGCCGTTTATCCTTGAAAACGAACAGGTCCCATTTACCCATGGTAATATCCCTTGCGCACTCATTCCATGCATCATCTTTCTAACCAATTCTTCAATCTTTACATTAATTCTGTTTCAATCAAGAATTCCAGCTGAAAAAAAATAAATCCAGCCTTACCCATTCTGTCAACTTCAGCCTCCCCACATTCTTTGCCCAAGTTGAACAGACTCAAAGTTCTGGAAGTCCCTCCCTACTCTGCCTCTCTCCTCTCCTGTAAAGCCAACCGTAACAATCTAACGACACCAAGTTTTAGTCATCTTTCATCAATGTTGCACAGGTGCGGGCAATGCAGTAATCAAGAAAGCGCAGCACCGGGAACAAACAGGCCGTGCACAAGCCAATGCTCCTTTTGAGATGTATGGCAATCATAAAGGGGCCGCTCTGTGCAACAAATAGGTCACTCATGGTAAACAGAAATTAGAGGGGGCATTGGGGTAAATGTTCCGGTCCCACTCGCTGCGGGAAACGTCGCGGGTGGGACGAAAAATCTGGCGGAACATTTAATGGTCCGTTGATCTTGGGCAGGAATTTCCGGTCTCAGGGCTGCCTGCCACGACAGGAAAATCCCACCCAATGCTCGAAACATTTCCATCATTGGCTGGAACCAAGTTATATCTAATCGTGCTGTTGCCAAGCACCCCAGGGAAGTTCTCCCAGGTTAGGGACGCTGCATATAAACACAGAAATAAAATCAGAAAATGCCTGATAAACCCAACAGGTCTGGGAGCACCTGTGAAGAGGGAAACGGGGTCTGCGTGACCCTTCTACAGAACAGTTCAGGATCATATGAACTTGAAATGTTAAACTCAGTTTCTCTCTCCACAGATGATGGGGGATTGATCCAGCGTTTTCTGTTTTAATTTCAGGTTTCCAGCATCTGCGGCATTTTGCTTCTACACCAACACAGGTTGTTTTTGGCATATTGCTTAAACTGGCTCGCAACTCACGCTCAAGGTATAGAGGAGATCCTATGCTGCAAAAAAAAAAACAAGTTTGGAAAAACTGCATCGTGTCCAATTGTGCAGAAGTTAGCAAATGCGTAACTCCTCTTATTATGGACGTGCAGACCATAAAAGTATTTTACAAAATCAAAATAAACATATTTCACGTTGCATTTTATTTATACCTTCAGTGCATCAGGTTGTGCAAAGTAAGTGGTTCCTCCAAACTTTATGGACAGCCAGATATCAATCATTTGCGCAGCAATATGACTGAGAGGCAGGTAACTAACGATTGCTTCTTGGCTTTCAGTGGCTGGCCGCAAGTTCACCATGTTTCCTGCTGAATAAGCTGTCCATGTTAGCTGCAGTTGCAAAAGAAGTATTGTTAATGGACCCATCGCCAGAAACTTATCACTAACCTAAACACAAGTGTACAGCTTTTGTTATTCTCATCCCCACCCACCATGAGGGGATTATTATAAACTCCGGAAAGGAGTCCACACTGAAGTGGAGTCAAAGGAAAAAGGTTTAATACAACAGGAATACAGAGTAGCAACTCTACAACAGGAGCCAGCTCAAAGTTCATGGCCCTCCGGTTTCATACAGGATGTAGAAGCCCTGCCCCTCAGTGAGGGAGTATGTATTCCGTATTTGGGAATATCAATCCCCCAGTTTCATAAGTGTCCCATTACTGTCTTAAGGTTTCATTAGCGTCCCGTGACCTGCTTAACCTCAGGTTATGACAGGGAGGGTGTTGCCGGCATAGCCTGCTCATTAGCCATCCCCATTTGCCCTTGCGTGACAGCATGCCAGCTTTTTGAATGATTCGCAGTTCTTGTGGTGATGGCACTCTCTTGATCGGCATTTAGTTTCAAATTTACAGGATCTGCTGACTCCACATCAGCTCTTGTAGCTGCCATGTACAGATGGGCACTTGGGGAATGGTTTGTACAGGTGCTGACTTCTAGAACATATTGCTGCAAGGATGGCACAGTGGTTAACACTGCTGCCTCACAGCACCAGGGACCTGGGTTCAATCCTGGCCTTGGTGACTATGTGTGGACTTTGCACTTTCCTAGTGTCTGCGTGGGTTTCCTCCGGGTGCTCCGGTTTTCTCCCACAGTGCAAAGATTTGAAGGTTAGGTGGATTGGCCATAGGTTGGGTGGAGAGATGGAGCAGGGGATTTGGCAAAGGTTGGGTGGTCTTTGGAAGGGCCAGTGCAGATTTGATGAGCCGAATGGCCTCCTTCTACACTGTAGGGATTCTATGAATTGATGTAATGTCCCCCAAACTAGAAACTTTTTTTGTATTTTCATGCAGAAGATGCAATTCTTGAAAAGGTTTGTTTTGCCTCACTTTTCGCAGGTAGCCAAGGAGCTAAATGCTGCAAAGGCTCACATTAAAACATAACTCTTCAACCACACAGGTTTCATCTTTAAGAGATAGCGTTGAAAGGAGAACAAAAGAATCATACTGGATATAAGTCATCGATGAGAGAGTTATCGGACTCGAAATGTTAGCTCTTTTCTCTCCCTACAGAGGCTGCCAGACCTGCTGAGATTTTCCAGCATTTTCTCTTTCTTAAAAGAATCATACTGATGAGTGACTTTAACAATCCAAAGATAGACTAGGGTAAAAAGTAATGTAATAAAGGCCGGGGGGGGACGCGCCTTACTCTGGATTGGTAGGTTTTTAACGGGAGTGTATGGAATCAAATTCCATGAAATTAAGTGGGACAAGTAGGCAATGTAAAGACTTCCGGTGGCGCGCGCAAGCGGACTCGCGCGCAAGCGGACACCATGGAGAAGGGCTCCCGGCGGTCGACGGCATTTTCCTGAGGTTTCACTGTAGTTTTGCCAGTCATGATTTCTTCGGCTGTTGGGGCCTGAGGGCAGGTTTAGAGCCGGTGAGGACCCCCGTGAACGGAGGAGCAGGGGCATCAAGCCCAAAGCAAGCGGCGGGGGAGGAGCGTAGCCTGAGGAGAGGCCTGAATCCAGCACAAATGTAGAGGGGGAGCAGCACACACAGTGGCCCCCACTGAAAATGCATGTTTTGAAGTCCGGTCCCAGGATAAGTGATGTTTTGAACTTCGATTTTTGAATTTAAAATTTTTTATTTGAATAGTTTTTTAGAAATTATAATTTTTTTAAATGTAATTTTTTATTTTGCTTATTTATCTCGAGATTAAAGTGGTTAACGGATGCCAAAAACAGCTGTGAAGAAGGGAGGAAACGCAGGTTTGCCACCAAAGGAGAGGACCAGTAAAAGCGCTGACAAGATGGCGGATGCCAGACCACATGGTGGGGCCGCACTACTTACAGTCAAAGTGATGACTGTGGAGCTGGAGAAGCAGTTTGCGAGGCACTGAGGAAGGAAATGGCAGTCGCACGGAGATCATTGGTAGAGGAGGCAATCGCCCCGGTGAGGGTGGATGTGGCAAAGACATCAGCCGAGGCGAGGGAACAGGGTGAAAAGATGAAAAGAAATGGAGGAGGCAATGTCGCAGCACAGTGACAAGCTCACCTCGATGGGAGACGAACTACAGGGGGTGGTGGAGGTCAACAGAGGACTCCGAGCAAAGCTTGAGGACTTGGAGAATCAACCTCTCCATCGTGTGCCCTGGCGTGGCGAGGGGACCTGCTGGATTCTGGACACTAAAAAAGGTCAACTTTGAACTGAGGAGAAGGATGGAGGGGTTGAGGAGAAGGATGGAGGGGTTCTACAATTCATGGGCATTATTCATTATGCACTTTTGAGACTTGGATCACATCGAACATTAGGGGGGTTGGGGGCTGAAAGTCTGTGTGTTAATGGTGACTATGGGTGATTTACGATTCCTTTTTGTCATTTGTTTATGTTAACATGCAGGCTATGTTTGGAGGTTTGGTGGGAGGATGGGATTGTTGTTATTGATATGGGGATTGACATTACATTAATTACTGATTATTGTTTATTGGTGGGTGTAAATTTGGGAGAAAATATGTGAAAAAGGAGAATAAAAAAATATTAAAAACAAAAAAAGTAGGCAATGTAAGTGATGCAAACATGTATAATGACCGTTATACAATTAGATTATATTTTTTCTTGAAAAACAGCAACTGAAGAACAAATTCAATACAACAATGCCAAGAATGAGACTGTAGCTCTTTTCATTTAAGCCAATCAGTAACATTTGAATCTATAACTAGATGATGTGAATGTATCAAATGGTCAGGGGAAAGGAGCAACGGCCAGGGTGCCAGGCCATGGACACACGCGGACACGAATGCACACACCCTTAGTTCAAGGGCAATTAGGGATGGGCAGCACAGTGGTTAGCACGGGTGCTTCACAGCACCAGGGTCCCAGGTTCGATTCCCAGCTTGGGTCACTGTCTGTGTAGAGTTTGCATCTTCTCCAGTGTCTGCGTGGGTTTCCTCCGGGTGCTCCGGTTTCCTCCCACAGTCCAAAAGATGTGCGGGTTAGGTGGATTGGTCACGCTAAATTGCCCAGTGGTGTTTAAATGTGACGTGGTGTTATGAGCTTAGGTAGGGTGCACTTTCAGGGGCCAGTGTAGACTCGATGGGCCAAATTACCTCCTTCTGCACTGTAAATGCTATGATTTCTATGATAAATGCAGTCAATTTCTCCACAGCATTCTGTTAGTTGCAGTGGTTTCTGAGCAAGAGGATAAAAAATTTTACTATTCAAAGCTATTACATTTTGGTGAATGTATTGATTGGAATTTGTAATAATGTGCATAACGTTTTTGTTTTTAAATTTACTTCCTTTAGAGTACCCAATTCATTTTTTTTCCCCCAATTAAGGGGCACCTTTGGGTAGTGGGGGCAAAACCCATGCAAACACAGGGAGAATGTGCAAACTTCACACGGCAGTGACCCAGAGCCGGGATCAAACCTGGGGCCTCGGCGCCGTGAGGCTGCAGGGCTAACCCACTGCGCCACCGTGCTGCCCTTTCAATTTACTTCTTGATAATAAAACTGATAATCAGGCGGCGCATTCATCTTGAGGTAGCCCTCTCTCTCTCTCTCTTACCTGCATCAGCAGCTCTGGCCTTGAATGATGGGCCTGCCAATTTCTCAGTGCTGGAGGGCCACCTCATTGGGATGGGCACTCAAGAGGCAGGTACTGGCTGCCTCCTCCAAAACCTCCCACCGGGTGGGTTCCCAAACCACATTTCCTCACAGCAGCAGAGGAAGCAAGACCAAGACCCACTACAAAACTTGTTTGGGAAGCTACATGTTTTTTTTTTTTTAAAAGAAAAGGCTATAATAACATTAAAATTAATCATGAATAAGATGCATGATGTTAATGGGGTGACTCTTACATTATCATGGCTCAGCATGACACCCTTTGGTGATCCAGTGGTCCCCGAGGTATAGATGAGCGTGCAACATTGATTTGGTTTCTGGGAGGCAATGATCTCATCGAGTTGTGAATCGGGCACATCCTTCCCAAGCTGCATGAATTCTGCCCACTTTGGAGAGATAGAAGGAAGCACATCATCAGAGGCATCTCCAGAAGCGGACTACAAATCTGCTTCTTTAGAACATTCTACCTCAAGAAAGAAAAATAAAATTTCTGTCAATTCCAAACTCCACCACAGATTAAACTCAAGTGGATTCCATCTTATTGCACCATATCCATCTCAGCATTTCATCCTTCTAATCTTTCAAGACGCCTTCTAATAAGCCCTGCCCCAGCCCACCCCCAGAGCACTTCCAGCAACGGAGGCGGCACGCCATTGGTTGCCGGTGGGATCTTCCAGTCCTGCTGATGTCTACGCCATTTGCCTGGCTCGCCCGTCTGTCACCACCTCCTGAAGTCACCGTTGTCAGGACTGGAAAATGCTTCCAACCGCAAGGGCTTAGGTTGTATAATAATTCAAATGGAACAGACATGCTAGATAACAGAATAAATAAAAATGATAAAAAGGTACGAGATGTAACGTAGCATATAATAAAGCAATCGTATGTCAGAAAATGCCACCTGTCTAGCCAAAAACGAAAAACGTGCCCCATGCACAAGATGTTTAGGTGAAGCCACCTGGAAGGAGAAGATTTATTTTCAGTGGAAATCTTCTTACACTGTCAGTGTTGTGGAAGCAACAGTGGCATCCCAGAATTGGTGGGCAGTCCCAAACTAGGGTAGCGGAGCATGCTCGCTGGGACAACTTGAAGTGCTAGATGTATACATCAGCAGAAGAGAACCATAAAGATTACAACACAGGAGAAGCCTCTTAATCTCAACTGTATCAGTATCAACTGTTCAACTGAAGCCATCTGATTTAATCCTGTTTCCTTCTCTATATGCCCCCTTTCAAATAGCTAATCAATTTCATTTCAAATTGCGATGCAGTCTTGGTCTAAAAATGGGACTCACTTTCCTCATTGGTGAACTGATTATCCTCACTATGTAGTGAACTGATTATCCTCACTATGTAAAGATGAGCATACGAATTAGGAGCAGGAATAGGCCATTCAGCCCCTCAAGCTGCTCCGCCATTCAATAAAGTCATGATTGTTTGGATTAGAATTTCAACCCCATATTCCTGCCAACCCTGATAACCTTTCACCCCTTTGTTAATCAAGAATCTAACTAGCTCTGCGTTAAAAATATTCAAAGACTCTGACCCACTGCCTTTTGAGGAAGAGTTCCAGAGACTTATGACGCTCGCGAAAAAATATTCTCCTCATCGCTATCTTAAATGAGCGATCCCTTATTTTTAAACAGTGACCCCCTAGTTCTAGATTCGCTGACAAGAGGAATCATCCTCACCACATCTATCCTGTTCATACCCCTCAGGATTCTAAAGATTGTGATCAAGTCACCTCTTACTCTCCTGAACTCTAGTGTATACAAATCTAACCTTTCCCAATTTTCCTCCCTAAGACAACCCATCCAGTCTGGTATTACTCCAGCAAACCTTCTCTGACCTGTTTTAAACGGATTTACATCTTTCCTTAAACTAGGGAAACCAATCATGTACATAATACTCCAGATGTGGCCTCACCCAATGCCCTGTACAACTGAAGCATAACCTCCCTACTTATTCTTTTTGGTTTTGTTCTCTATACATTTGAACTCCAATCCCATAAGGGGATATTTTGCTGTTTAGCAGCTAGTCATAAATACCGGAGCTTTAAGTTACCAACAATGTTGAAAATATTTGTGCTGCATAATACTAACAAACTGCTTCAGCCAGTTGGAATTCTGCATTCCTACATGCTTATTCCATCAAATCCAAAAAGGTTTATTCAGCAGAATAAGTTATACCTACAGTGTAAAGATTTGGTCTCTTCTCCTTCAGTTCATCCTTGTACTGTATAATTGCTTTTAGGTGCGGAAGGCTATCCTGAATCTGAAAACAGAGTGTTATATATAACAATCTTTCAAAAATAACCCATAAAATATAAACACACACAAGCTAAACGTGCAACTAATGATATTCTCCTAAGACATTAAGGCCTAGAGATTATTTATTTAAAATTTAGAGTACCCAATTATTTTTTTCCAATTAAGGGGCAATTTGGTGCGACCAATCCACCAAGCCTGCACATCTTTGGGCTGTGGGGGGCAAAACCCACGCAAACACGGGGAGAACGTGCAAACTCCACACGGACAGTGACCCAGAGCCGGGATCGAACCTGGGACCTCGGTGCCGTGAGGCAGCAGGGCTAACCCACTGCGCCACCGTGCTGCTCAAAAGCCTAGAAATTATGCAAGATATTGGAATGCAAATACTTAATACATTCAATAAACAATTAAGAACACCGAAATTGCAATGCGAAAATTAGCTAACATTCTCATGGCTGGCAATGGGAAGCCAGGAATTGATGATAACTGTAGAAAGAATTAAAAGACTAGAAATAATATTCTTTTATACAGTGGCTGGTTGGGATATAGAATATTCTGCCACAAATGGTTGTTAACGCATTGCGAAAAGAAAAAGGTAACTTATTGACAGGGAGGAATATTAAAGGGCATGATGAACAAGTGGAAAATGGAAGGTTAAATGATGGGGGTAAGTATTGGCATTGAACGGAGAGCCTGAATGCCCTCTTCTTTTGTTGTTGTGCTCTAAAGTATTAAGAACAGACAATGAAAACATTGACTAAATACAATGAAGGGTTAACAGTAGGGATATAGGAATACTAGAGTGTGCCTCCAACAATAATAGATCTCAAATCTTAAGACTTTATATCTCACACAACATTGATCAGAATAACAAGTGCAAAGCCAGCAGCGGGAGTTAAATTGCCGTACCGGCCGAGGTTATTCATGAAGGCCCCGCCTTCTCAACCTTGCCAGAGGTCTGGTGATTCTCAGGTGAAACCACCACCAGTCAGCTCGCCCCCTCAATAGAGGAAAGCAGTCTATGGTCATCTGGGACTATGGCAACTTTGGATAAGAAATAACGTACATCATTTGGCGGATAAAGATGCCAAAGCACAATGATGTAACCCTTAGCCAACCTATATAGAAAACATTGACCAACACATGTTTGAAATCTTTTTTTTTTTTAAAAAGAGAAAAAAAAAGAAAAAAAGGAAAAAAAAAAAAAAAAAACCTTGATTCACCACACAATTTCAGGAATAGTCCACAAACCTGCAAGATCTTCTGTAGTTGTTTGTTGTTCTCTACGACCAAGATATCGGCTTCGCAATCACTTGCCACATAGTGACAGGCTTCAGGCGAATTTGTAGTATAGATTCCGACGGCCAATCCACTTTAGAAAAGAGGATAAAGAAATCTTTAAACATACAAAGCCTCCAAAAATCTGAAGCCATTCCAATAGATAGGTCTAGCGAGTTTTGGCAGAACAGCCACAACAATGTTGACAGAGTGGTCCGGAATTGGGATTATGGCAGCAGTTTGGGGGGGGGGGGGGGGGGAGAGAAAGAAGATCTCGTCTCACCATGGGTGATGACTGTGTTGTAAAATCTTTGCTTTAATAATAATAATAATAATAATAATCTTTATTATTGTCACAAGTAGGCTTACATTTACACTGCAATGAAGTTACTGTGAAAATCCCTGAGTCGCCTGTTCGGATACACAGAGGGAGAATTCAGAATGTCCAATTCGCCTAACAAGCAAGTCTTTCGGGAATTGTGGGAGGAAACCAGAACACCCGGAGGAAACCCACGCAGACACGGGGTGAACGTGCAGACTCCGCACAGATAGTGACTCAAGCCAGGAATTGAACCTGGATCCCTGGCGCTATGAAGCAATAGTGCTAACCACTGTGCTACCGTGACTAACATGGACTTAAATATGTACACCACATAAATTTCCTGAGTATCTGAAGCAACCAAGCTATTTGCCCCGGTCACTTCCTGTAGTAACGAATTCCACATTCTAACCACTCTGCATAAAGACGTTTCTTCTAATTTTCCTATAGGATTTATTTACAGCGGTCACATATTTATGGCATCCTGGTCTTGGATTCTCCCTCAAGTGTCCTGTCCACATCTACCCAGTTAACCCATTCATAATTTATTTTTTTAAAAAAAACCTCCACCAGCTTTGCTCCGAGTCTTCTCTTTAAAAAATAAATATTTAGATACCCAATTCATTTTTTCCCAATTAAGGGGCAATTTAGTGCGGCCAATCCACCTAGCTTGCACATCTTTGGGTTGTGGGGCAAAACCCACGCAAACACAGGGAAAATGTGCAAACGCCACACAGACAGTGACCCAGAGCCGGGATCGAACCTGGGACCTCGGTGCCGTGGGGCCGCAGTGCTAACCCATTGCGCCCTGTGCTGCCCTGTCTTCTTTCCTAAAGAAAACAAAAGTGACAATCTATTTAACCATCCCTGATAGCCATGATCTTGCACGTCTTATAAATCTTTATTTCCTCTGCACTTTCTTCAGTTCTTCTATTCCTCTTTGTGTAGCATGGAGGCCAAACTATGTGCAGCCTGACAGAGGTCCTATATAATTTAAGAGAACTTCACTACAGTTTGAATTTCAGATTCCTGGAAATAAATCACAGTACTTTGTCAACATTTTTAATTGCTTTGCTGCCCTGAGATGCCGCTTTTAATAACTTGTTCAATTTTATCCACAAGCCCCTTTGCTCTTACAACACATACAGTTCTTCTACGGTTAGATGATGCTTCTTTTTTCTACCAAAGTATGGTGGAAGGGAAGTGATGCACTAGTCGACCTGCATATAAAATAACCCGGTTTCCTTTGGTGCCAAAATGCATGTTTAGGCAGTCAATCATCTATTTTCCGGCAAATAGATGCATGTTTAGGGCATTAGGAGTTGGCCTCAACTTTTCATCTGAGATACATCTTCTATGGAACTTATGCACAAATGTATCGTAAACTAGTACCTCGGCTGTCTCCTTCCCAGTTCCCTTGAAGATGCATGGATGCATACTACTCAAACCTGGGGTCATATCCACTTCTAGTTTTGAAAACCCCTTTCCCATTCTAACTGTACATTCTTTGTACACTGATCCTCCAGTGAAATGCTCATTTCATTACTGCTTTTGGTAAATATGGGAGCAAAATAGTTATTTCATGCTTCAGTCATTTCTCGATCCTGCTCAGCATCTGTTTGTGCTCCTATCCCTTATACAATAATACTTGTGTCTAGGGAATACTTCATTATTTCTTTTTATGTTCCCAAATAGTTTGATTTTGCAATTTCTTTGCCTTGGCGACTTTTAAAAACTTCTCCCCTAAGGTTGCTGCATTTCCTTTTGTTTGCCTTCAGTGCGGAAGTTATTTTTGGAAACGGGTCTCTCTTCAGCGTCATTTTTTCTTTTCATTCTTTGAGTTGCGAATCTTTGGGACCCTCTGCCCCAGAGTGCTGCAAGCTCAGCCATCGAGTATATTTAAAGTAGAAATTGAGAAGATCGCTGATTAACAAAAACGTAAAGAGATATGGGAATAGAGTGGGTAAAATGCACTGCAGTGTCTGATCAGCCATGATCTTATTGAATGGCAGAGGAGGCTCGGCGGGCTGAATGGCCTGCTCCTGTTCCTATGACCATTCCTAGTTCCATGATTAGCTGCTTTGTTTTTTTTTTGGATGTAACATTGTTTTTGAACTCTTATTAATTATCCCTTTAAAAAGAGTTCCCATTGTATTTCCCCCTCTCCCCATTTACCTTTAATTCCAGTCTGGTTTCCTCATAATTTGCTCTTGCTCTCAATCGTAAACTTTACAATGTCAGAATCAAAATGGACTTTCGGTCAGCAAGTTAGTGTATTCTCTGTACCGCACGTTAGTTAGGCAAGGTTGTTGGTACTGTTTGTTTTCCAAACATGGACCTTGACATTTAACCTGCTGTCCCTGCAGTGACGTGGGCAGGTCTGTGAATAACAGCCCCCCCCCCCCCCGGAGTGGAAACGCAAGGTTTGCAATTCAAATTAATTGCACAACTGCTATCATATGCAGAGATGTGTGTCTCGAAATATGCTGTTGAGCGAGAAAAGAGTGGGGAGGGAAGAGGAGGTAGGTTGGGGTGGGGTAGAGAAGGGATTTGGCAGAAGGTGCAATGCAGTGCCTCAAGAATGTGAAAAATGTGATAATGACAAGTGTGGAATGAACGAACATTTTTTTTTTGTCTGCAGGAACCTTGTCAGAATGAATCACCATGCTTTATACTGCCCAACAGGGCTGCGAGGAGTATTGGCAATAACATTGTTTAACAGCAAGCTTTTTATTATTTCACTGCCTGTACAAAGACAATACACATCCTTAAACAGTGACTCAGTGAAATGTACTCCGACGTGTTGGGGCTCATACCTGCTGGCCTACGCCATGTTTAGTTCTGTTGTTTACATCCTTTTAAATAAAGAGCTGACTACTTTAAGGCTATGTTGTATTTATTTTTCCATGCATTCACTTAACCTTTTGACGAAAAGCATTTTCCACATTCTCTTCATCAGAATAAACTGTTCAGGTTGAGTTTGTATATAGATGGGTCAACATTAACAATCCGGGACTGGAGGGATGATAATCTTGAATGAGATGCAGTCATTTAGCAATGAAGTATGTGACTAAAGCCAAAGTTACATTTCTGAATTGCGGGATTTTATAAACTGCTCCACTATCCAGTGATGTGCTAGACATTTCTGTGATAAGGGAGGCACGTCATGGGCTCCAAAGGGTCTGCCTGCATTAGCATCAAGCTTTGCACATGAAGTATGGAGATTTGGACTGGCACCAGAGGGCTGCCACCCCAAACATGACTGAAGGGAAGCTGTGCACCACTGCAGTCTAATCAATAATTTGTGCCATACCCTGCCAGAATCGCTCCGATATCTGCAATGAACCACTCGGGAGAATTGAAACCAAGGATTCCAACACCGTGGAAACGTTGAAGGCCAAGCTGTAAGCAAAAAATGTTAAAAGATAAGTCTTTACAATGGCATTTCCATTAGCAAATGAACAAATTATAGCCCCTAAAACACGGAAAAAATATTTTCACAATGGTTTAAAATCAATTAGGCGACTTAATGATTTAATAATTGCAGTGGGTTTGGGTCCCCATTCGACTCGGAGAATTGATTTGAGACTGCTGGAAGTTTCACTGTAAACTTGAATGGGAACATCGACACACGTGCGCGGGGTTTAACTGGCAATCACAACAAAGCAGAAATCTCAACATTCAAGTTAAGCAACTCATAAGATGCAAGTCTGCTAAAGGGCTGAGAATAATAATAAATCGCTTACTGTTACAAGTAGGCTTTAATGAAGTTACTGTGAAAAGCCCCTAGTCGCCACACTGGCAGTTCCAGCATCAACCAATTGTCCTCGAGTGAACCGCGGAAATTTTTTTTGTATCTCTTGTGTTGTGTATCTTAATCATGTTAATCATTTGCAACGTACTTTGCTTCACAAACATCCTTGTGCAACATAATCAGCAACATATTTGAGAGTGTGCTTCATAAACTATTAGAAATAGCTGTATTTTTGGCCAGTACGGTGGCGCAGTGGTTAACACTGCTGCCTCACGGCGCCGAGGTCCCAGGTTTGATCCTGGCTCTGGGTCACTGTCCGTGTGGAGTTTGCACGTTCTCCCCATGTTTGCGTGGGTTTCGCCCCCACATCTTAAAGATGCGCAGGGTAGGTGGATTGGCCACGTTAAATTGCCCCTTAATTGGAAACAATGAATTGGGTACTCTAAATTTATTTTATCTTTTTGAAAAAAGAAATAGCTGCATTTTTATACAAATTTGACAACCGCCAGCTGTGGGCAATATAAAAGAAAGTTTGAAACAGTTTGTGTGATAGTCCGTAAAAGCTTTTGATGACAATCTGCTGTCCCCATAAAAAGGAAAAAGATGGAAGCTGCTGTGCTGGGCCATTGCAGAGGACAGCCAAGAGTCAACCAGATTGTCACAGATCTGGAGTCACATGTAGGCCAGGCCAGGTCCTAAAGGACATTAATGAACGATGGGTTTGTAGGACAATTGGTAATAGTTGGCATGGTCACCATTACTGAGACTGGGACCTGATTGAATAGCCGATAGAAGCCGTGCGCTCCCACACCTGGGATCTTTCCGGCTCGCGAGACGTTGCGATGTAATTCCCTCTTTGTGTGGACGGGTTCACCTTTAGGCAGGCCGGCACATTAAAGCGACACGGCTAGTCTCACTTTAATGTGCAGCTTCCTGAGGTGCCCGAGATGTTGGGATCTATTCCCTTTGCCTCAGAGACCTTAGGTGAGCGCTGTTCAGTACTAGTCTCCACAATCGGGGACCAGACAGAATGGCACCCGTGGGGGTCTTCCAGGGGTTTGGAGGCCCCCAGGTACATGCCCTTTGGGCAGGGTGGTACCCTGGCGCTGCTGGTGCCACCTAAGCACCTTGGCATTTCCAGCCTGGCTGGGGCACCTGGGTGCCAGGTTGTCATTGCCAAGCTGGCATTTTCTGTACACTGGCGATTGGGCCTGGGATGCCCGAGGACCCTCCTATCGTGGGGCTTGGAACCTCAAAAGATCATGGCGTCTCAATCGCTCGCTACACTGAGGAATTCCAGCGAGCAGAGCTCCTCAAGTGCATAAAACGGGGCGGTGTGTGTTCGCCACCGAGGCCCCCTACCTACATGGGTGCCATTTTATAGCATTGTGCTTCGCAGTGTTACGAGCGCTAGGAAACACTCGGCTAATTGTGCTCACGGTGAGACTTTGTTCCCATTTAGTTAAATCCCGCCCGAGGTTTTCAATTTCAGATTTTGTTGTCTGAATTTAAATTCCACCAGCAGCTGGATTGGCTCGACCCTTCGGATTACTAGTCAATACTACCACTACGCCCCACATGAGCACAGGCCTCATTTCAAAATATTGAAATGAGGTTTCATGACCCAAATGTCGGAACAGGGAAGGCCACAATAATCACCCCCACCCCCAAAGAAAAAAAGTCCCCAATATTTCAGGAAATGTATTTTGTAGAGTCAGAATGAGCCCACTCTCACTCCAATCAAGATCATCTATTCCACTCACTCCAAACTATTGGGAGCCATCAATAAACCCCAGCTACAAAGCTGATTAGGGGCAGCCAATGGCTACCTGCAGTTCCCCTGAATGACAAAGATGAGGCCCAAAGACAAATGTACAAGTCACCAGCTTTGCTTATAGATGCATCCGTGAATCAGGTTAGATTTAACAATTAATTTTCTATTCAATTAAAACACCATCCAAATACGTTTACAGACAGCATGATATACTCTGGAACGGAGAACGTTTCAGTCATAAGTATTTCCACCTACCTTCAGAAAACCTTTTGCAGCATCTCTGCATTCATTATAGTACTGCTTGAACGTGATCTTCTTCCACTGTTCATCGTGCTTTGTTGCTAGGGCCATATAGTCCCCGTACTTTTCGATGGACTCCATGAACATCTGATGCACAGTAATTGGTGGCGGTTCGGAGCAATTTGACTCGTCCATTCTCAGCGTTATCTCATCATCTTGGTTTGTGGTGCAGAGCTTTCGGCCAGCGGAGCCTAAACTCTGCGTAATTATCTGAAGCCCATCTAAAGAAAATTAGAGCAAGGTTATTTAGTGCTTTGCTTCGTCTCCATTGGCCACAAGCCACTTAGGTTCAGTCCGCACCAGTTACACAATTATGCTGAAGCATTTGCACTAGGAGGCACTCCAGTCTTCACAAATGTTCTGAAAATGAATTTACAAGGCACAGATTTTCATGAGAGTCAGAAGGAGGTCACCCAGCTCTACGGAGAGAGTTCTTAAACCTGTCCTCATTATGCAGACTTGGCTCAGAACACAGATGTGTGAAGTATCCCAGTGGGTTGGGGGAGGTTCTGTGAAGCCGTCGTCCGACCCTCGGATGGAGAATTTGATTTTCTCCATTTGGAGAGATTCCGAGAGGTCGGACAGCCAGTCTGCAGCTCTGGTTGGTGCTGCTGACCACCAGCCAGGATTCTACGGCGGGCGATCAGGGAGGCAAAGGCAAGGGCGTCCGCCCTCCTCCCCAGGAATAGATCTGGCTGGTCCGAGACCCCGAAGACCACCACTTTCGGGCATGGCTCCACCCTCACCACTTTGGACATTGCCTCAAAGAAGGCTGTCCAGTACTCCACCAGTCTGGGGAAAGACCAGAACATGTGGGCGTGGTTGGCCGGGCCTACTTGGCACCGTTCACATCTATCCTCCACCTCCGGGAAGAACCTACTCATACGGGTTCTTGTTAGGTGGGCTCTATGTACCACTTTTCGCTGCGTCAGGCTGAGCCTTGCGGGGAGATTCTGTTTTGATCAAAATTTATGATAACAAGTTGCTCTTGTCCATGGTCTCTTTGGTCAATGCCCCAATGTTTATTTGCAGCAGATTAAGCAGCAGAAGCCAGTGTTATTAGTGCTTCGATGGTCTGTCTGGACTGACTCTTTTATAGGGTCGTAGGAACAGCAGTTTCTTTTCCCAAAAGGTGAATTGTGAACGGGTGGTTTTATTTCCTGTGCAGCTCCACATATACCATTGTTACAATATGTATACAGGGTGAATTTGCATGGATGTTTCTACTTCGGGACCATAAAGACTACCAAATTTCATTTCACATCAAACCAACGCAGAAAAACATGCATATGTCTAAGCATGGGTCAAGTCCAGGGTGAACAGGTTAAAGATAAAGATATCACGGGGAATTTAATTCCCATGCCTCCCTCCTCCCTCAGAAATCAGCAAGTGGGCTGGGAGGTGGGGGAAGATGAAGAGTGGGCAGCCCAAACGTGATCAATTGACCTACCCTGCACATCTTTTGGGTTGTGGGGGTGAAACCCACGCAAACACGGGGAGAATGTGCAAACTCCACATGGACAGTGACCCAGAGCCGGGATCGATCCTGGGACCTTGGCGCAGTGAGGCAGCAGAGCTAACTACTCTGCCACCGTGCTGCCCCCAATGATGGTTTTCTAATCTTCCCTTCAGGCAACTGGTGTTGAGCATAATTGAATATTTGTTCATATACCAGACTACTCCTTCCTATAAAATCAACGCGAGCCACTTCATCATTTATTAACCACTCGCCAAACTATTTGCTAACTAAACATGTAATGTTTATTCAAGCCAAAGTTATGGAAGGTACAGATGGGCAAAACACCCTTTGTTTCCCTATGTTAGGTCAGTGTGCTGCGGAGCAATGTCAGCCTTGCCTCTTCACCTTGAGCCTGAACATGGGGTGTCGCAGGCAACCCGAAGCTTGGTCTCCAGGCTGCTGCCAACAAAGGAGGTCCTAGAAGCTACTAGAAACCTGCTGTACAAACGGAAGCTCCGGGAAATGCCACAAAATGGGTGCAGAGAACCAGCATTATAGTTTTCCACAACGGCCCAGCAAAGAGAAAAATCCACTTTATACTCTTCACTGCCACATATCTTGAACAATTCCCAGTTCTCTTTTGCTGAATGCTAGTACCCAGCCACTTTACAAAGGAATCACATTTCTGACTGTACTTGAAACACGTTTCCCATCCTGGGGGAAACATGCAACCTCTCGGCTGACGTACATCAAGATGGAAACGTGTCATCTTAACATATTAGTCTACTGTTCGGAGGTTCAATTAGAGGATACTTTTGGGACAAGGTGGAAGGAACTGGATTTTTGAATTTGATTAGGTTTTCCCGACCCAGAAATCTTTTGTTATTGGCACTGGGCATTCAAAACCAAGACTTCTCATTGCCAGCACCCCCGTATATCGCTGAACACATTTGGCATGGTTATAGAAACAATATGAACTTTAGATTGATGACAACAAAAGAATTTGCATTTCTAAAGCACTTTCATGTCTTCACAGTACAAAGCCTTTCTTATTTCAATTAATTACTTGCAGTGCAGTGACATATTACATGGGCGAATATTACAATCAATTTGCATACACCCAGGTCCCATAAATAATAATGTGATGCTGGCATCAAGCTTCCCCTATGGCATAATCCACAAAATGGCCCAAGGATACCCTGGCTGGTTATGCAGAGCAGACATAATGCTCAAGTTTCCCTGCAAACTCATTACCATAAACCTGCACATATAATCATGAGTCAGTACAATCCAGTGTGACTAATTATAATGGATTCGTGACTTGACATCCTCCAGGGGCTGTGCAGAGAGTGGGATTGCCAGGAAATGAGCTAATCCTCAACTCACGGATTTAATCCTCTTGGTTTTATTGTTGGCTTCATTTGACTGCTTTGATCAATCCTTGGTACATAAGCCCCATGGCCAGTAGTCAACTGAAGCCACACGGGTACCCTGCTCTGCTGAATGCGAGACTGCGTTTTGAGATTCATTTAAAAAGAATGCAAAACAACCGCCACAGCTGCAAAAGAGAGAGAGAGAGAGAGAGAGAGAGAGAGAGAGAGAGAGAGAGCGAGAGAGAGAGAGAGAGCGAGAGAGAGAGAGAGAGCGAGAGAGAGAGAGAGAGAGAGAGAGAGAGAGAGAGAGAGAGAGAGAGAGAGAGAGAGAGAGAGAGAGAGAGAGAGAGAGAGAGAGAGAGAAAGAGAGAGAGTTTCAACGGCCAGCTGGGTACCTTCAGATATGGGTGATTGGCACCTGGTTAATGTTACCTGTGCGCCAAAAGGTTCAGGACTCAATATACATCATGTTGAACTGGGTGAACCACAAAGGCCATTTCTCAAATTAATGCAATATAAAAGAACTGACCAACCCAACCCCCAACCCCAGAATGCGAAACTCCCCATTCCAACTTGGGTATGGCTATGTTTGTGAGCAGGGGTGGTTTCTTGCAAATGAATTTCGCTTTTGAAGCAGTGCAAAAGTTGAAGATAGTCAAGTGTAACATGATTGTGACATTACATAATTTAAATATGAAGTATATCTACACCACACTAATCGGTTTCCTAGATTCTGGTTGGGGGGGGGCTGCCATGATGCTCTTCTACAACAGCGATCACAGTTTGAAAGTACTGCATTGGCTGTAAAGCAGTGGAGACATTTTGTGGTCATGAAAAGCATGATATAAAAATGCAAATCTGGCTTTTATGTTGAGATGAGACCTCGGTTTAACATCTCATCCGGAAGAATGACCCAGGATTGAGGCAGTGCTGCAGCAGAACCAAACATGCTCAAGTCTTGCAGTGCAGCATCCGCCCAAAATGCTCTAACCTCAGAGGCAAAAGAATGTTACCATTCTTGACATTTTACACCTCCGCCAATAGTCACTGAATGGCTTCTCGGAGTGAAATTGCGAGGCTCAAGGGGAGGAACAGACGCGCCTAGGAGTGCAGCCAGGGGAGCTACATTGTGGAATGATTCAATGTATTAAACGCACAAGGACAATGTGTTTCCCTCTGGAATGAGTTGGATGAGGAAAGATCATTGATACATGGTCAAAATCCAGAACTGGAGCGCCAAGACACTCAGAAAATCAAGGTATTGTCATGGAATACTGGTAAACTCAGGATAGCAATTCAGTAGGGAGGGTGGCACGGCGGTGCAGTGGTTAGCACTGTTCCCTCAGAGCACTGAGGACCCAGGTTCGATCCCTGCCCGTGTGGAGTTTGCATATTCTCCCCTTGTCTGCGTGGGTTTCGCCCCCACAACCCAAAGATGTGCAGGGTTTTTTTTTTAACATAGAATTTACAGTGCAGAAGGAGGCCATTCGGCCCATCAAGTCTGCACCGGCTCCTGGAAAGAGCACCCTACCCAAGGTTAATACCTCCACCCTATCCCCATAACCCAGTAACCCCACCCAACACTAAGGGCAATTTTGGACACTAAGGGCAATTTATCATGGCCAAACCACCTAACCTGCACATCTTTGGACTGTGGGAGGAAACCGGAGCACCTGGAGGAAACCCACACACACACGGGGAGGATGTGCAGACTCCGCACAGACAGTGACCCAAGCCGGAATCGAACCTGGGACCCTGGAGCTGTGAAGCGATTGTGCTATCCACAATGCTACCGTGCTGCCTTGGTTAGTGGATTGGCCATGCTAAATTGCCCCTTAATTGAAAAAAAATAATTGGGCACTCTAAATTTATTTTTAAAAAAGGATTGCAATATAGTAAATGACACTACATTAAATATGCTTTAACAAGATATCAAATGCCACAGCAGTCACTGCTCACTTACCATTTCTTGATATTTCATCAAATGCCATTCCAGATTCCAAGTCTTCAGTGTCTGTTTCACCCACAGTCCTATTATTCAGCCTCACTACGTCATTACAGATGAGTGTGCTATAAGTTGGGAAGACACAAGTACAGATTGTGTTGAAACTTATGAAACCGGAGTACATTCATATGCGTTCAAATTGTTGTCATTAGCATCTGCCAGTTTTGTCCTCCAATTTGTGATGTATTCTTGTTTGACTGCTCAATTGGCTGTCCATGACACTGCTAGTCTAGGGTCATAGCAACAGGAGGCGGCCATCTTGCTCCATCAAGCCTCACCCACCATTGACTTGAATCATCTGTACCTTCGCATCCATCCTGATTCAGTAACCCTTGCATTACAAAATTGGGCTGTTAATCACCCTACAGATTTCTGGAGGGGGTGGGGGAGGAGAAAGAGAGGAGTTCCAAATTTACTCTACCTTTTGTTATGACTGTCTTTCAGATCCCAAAGCCTTCTCCCACTCCCCGAGCCCCCCCCCCCCCCCCCCCCCCCCCCCGCCAACAGTTCTCACTTTCTCACAAGTGGCCTAATGTTAATTTTAAAGGTGATCCCCACCCCCCAACTTGTTCTCAACTCGAGAACCAGATCAAATCCTACCCCATCAAATCCATTGACCATCTTAATAACCTCAAAATAAACTTGGGTGGCGGCATGTAGAGAGCAGTCACAACGGAGATGGCTTCCGCCAGAGTACTTGGATTTCGGCTTTTCGCCTGGTTTTCAGGGGTAAATCAGGGTGGAACTTTGTTAATTTGATGGGAAAGAGTCCACATAAAAGGAATGCCCAATAAGTACAAAACCAGGCAGTAGAAAGTAAAGTTGGACTTGGGAGATTCGTCAGGTGAGAAAATGGCTGAGGCTCCTGTTATGCCTGTGGCCATGCCACTAACCGCTGAGGCGCATACAGGTACCTTGGCGGTGGAACAGCAATTACGGCAGCCTGTCTCGGCAGATCGTGACAACGCTATCGAAGGGGCCCTGTCCCCGATTTGTGCAGCCTTGGAAAAAAACAGACCCGACGGTAAAGGTGTAAGGCACGGTGCTACAGGATGTGGAGGTAGAGTGACCAGATCACCTCCCTGGAAGCGGAGATGGCATGGGGGGCCGGTGGCAACCAGGCACTAAGGGTCAAGGTGGACAATCTGGAGAATCGCACCAGAAGGTGGAACTTGACATTGGTTAGGCTGCCGGCAGGTCTGAAGGTCTGAATCCAACTGTTTGGGAAGATGGTGGGGGAGGGTGGAACGGCATCTCCTCCAGAGTTGGATCGGGCCCAGAGGTCACTCAGGCAGAAGCCCCATTCTGGTGAACCACCGCACGCAATTGTCACATCATTGTAATTTTCACAGTTACCAAGGAAAGGAAAGGGTCCTGCAGTGGCCAAAGGACCACTGAGACTATAAATGGGAAGTCCGTGCTATTAGGCTCTACCAGGATGTGGGAGCAGAGCTAGCTAAGAGGCATGCAGCATTCAACACGGCCAAGGCTGCGTTGTGGAGGAACAATGTTCGATTTGGTGTGGTGTACCCTGCGCACCTCCGAGTAACTTAAGAATCCAAAGATTACTATTTTGATGCACTATAGGAGGCAGTGATGTTTGTGCAGAAGCATGGACTGAGGTCGACCTAACCGTGAACTGTCTGTTGCGAGACGTCTGCGAGAGGGTTGGGCGTATGATATTTGGGATTTGTTGGGCATTTTGGAGTTTGCATTTGTATTTTTACTGTTGGTATGTGGGATGGGTATTGTTCTAGTTCTTAAACTATTGAAGTTGGATGGGTGGGGGGGCTGGTTGGTGGTGTAGTTATTTGTTCTGCTTTTACTCAGGGACGTTCTGCTTTTGTCAACAAGTCACTGGCTTCTATTCCCAATCTGGACTCGCACTTGGTGACCCTGGAGAGTACGGGACTTGTGTACTGGACCTTCAACTGGATAGATCGAGACCCAACTCTTTGACGATTTTTACATCTGAATGAGGATTTTTTTTTTTTCCTCTCGGGTGCATCAGGTCTGCTCTTGAATTGACTTTTTTTTTAAAATGGTGGGTAGGTCTCCCCTTCCTGGGATAGTGGGGGCATGGAGGTTGGATACAATGTTGCTGACGGACAAGGGATTGCGAGGGGGTATCCTCCGCCATTGGGGAGTACATTGAGTTTAATAGGAAGGAGATTATCTCACCTTCCATTTTGTGGCAAACGCTGAAGGCGGTCATTAGGGGGGACATAATCTCCGAAAAGGCACATAAAGATAAGAGTGAACGGGTGGAGAGGCAGAGATAGGTGGATTCCATTCTCGAGGTGGACCGCCAGCACCTGCGTGCCCCAATGCTAGTGAGCAGAAAAAAATTATCGATGGAATTTGAACTGCTCTCGACGGACAAAGTGGTGCACTAGCTGCGACGCTCGAGGGCAGAATTTTATGAATATGGGGAGGCGGCCAGTCACCCGTTAGTAAACCAGCTCAGGCGACAGGCTGCCTCCCGGAGATAGTGCAGGTGAGGAACACAAGTGGCAGGTTGGTCTCCGCTCAAGAAAGGTCAGTGAAACTGTGGAGGCCTTGTACAGTAGGCTTTAAAAGTCGGTGCCCCTGGAGGATAGGTTGCCCATGATGTAAGATTTGGATGGCTAGTCTATCCCAGCTGTAGGGCAAGAGAGAAGTCAGAATTCCCGTTGAGCCTGGAGGAGATCATGCAATGCATGGGTTTAATGCAGATGGGCGAGGCTCCAGGCTCAGATTCCAGATTGAATGTTAGAAGAGATTGCTGTTAGATAGGTTTAATGATTCCTCGCCCCAGTGGGGGTTGCCAGTTATATTGGCACAGGCATCAATCTCCTTGATTTTGAAGGATGATAAGGATCTGACGGAGTGTGGGTTGCATCGCCGTATTTCATTATTAAATGCAGACGGTAAGCTGTTGGTGAATGTTTTGGCATGCGCTTGGAGCCCTACCTTCTCTGGGTGATATCGGAGGAACAGACTGGGTTTGTTAAGGGCAGACAGCTTTTGGCTTAATATTATTTTGTCCCCCTCTCATGTCTCGGAGCCAGAGCGGATTATTTCAATGAACGCTGAAAAGGCGTTTGATAGGGTGGAATGGGGGTATCAGTCTGAGATGATTGGAAGGTTCGGATTTGGGCCTAAATTTATATCTTGGAGCCATTTCTTATTCAGAGCACCCACTGCGAGTGTTCGTACAAATGGCCTGAGCTCACTATATTTCCTTTTGAATAGAGGAACGAGGCAGGGTTGTCCATTGTCCCACTCTGGCCATAGCATTGAAGCCATCAACAGGTATGGGGAATAGAGAGGTTGTTTGTTGGAGCATAGGGTGTCCTTGCGTGCTGTTGTATAGAATGGATCCTCTCTCCAATGTAGATGAGATTATGAAGCTACTGGCTCCTTGGCTCATTCAAGTTGAATCTGGACAAATGAGAATACTTTCCGCTGAATTTCCCCAAGGGAGGAGAGGCAAATTGGGGACGTTGCCTTTTAATTTGGCCAGGTCTAGTTTTCATTATCTGAGAATCTGGGTGGCCCACGACGGGGCCTCGCTTCATAGACTCAATTTTCCTCGCCTATTGAATGGGGTTAAGTCTAGTGGGACAACCTCCCTCTGTCCTTGGCGGTCAGAGTCCAGTCGGTAAAAATTAACACCCTTCCAAGGTTTTAGATTTTGTCCCAGTGTCACCCAGTTTTCCTTCCTAAATCTTTTTTGAAAGTGAATAAAATGATATCTTCCTTTATTTAGACGGGCAAGACCCCAAAAATTCATAGGAGGTTTCTACAAGGGTTGGGGAAGTCGGCAGGGCCTAGGGCTACCCGATTTGTTATTTTATTATTAGGCTCCGAACATTCGGAGTACAGGCTGGCTGCTGGATCCAGATTCCAGCTGGGATTGGATAGAGGCAAGTGCTTGAAGGGGTTATGGGGATAGGCCTGAGTAGAGGGCTCTTTTAGAGGATCAGTGCAGACTTGATGGGCCGAATAGCCTCCTTCCACACTATAGAGGAGTGCCTTGGTTACGGCTCTGCTTCAGGTTCCCCTGCAATATATACTTCAAACCTGGTGTGTGTCTGTCTGTGTGTGTTTCTGTCTGTGGAGTGAGGCTCTTCACAGGGTCAACTCTACTGTCTTGTGTGCCAAGCTGAGCTTGATTCGGTTCAAGGTGGTGTATAGGGCACATCTGACCAGACCAGGGCATGGATGAGTGAGTTTTTCCCCAGGAGTGGAGGATAAATGTGAGCGTCATTCTCGGCGGCTGGTGAATCATTGTCTGGTCATGTCCTAAACTTGCAAGCTTTGTCAACACCAGGTCAGGGATTCTTTGGATTGAGCTGGAGCCCTGCCCGCTGGTGGCCATTTTTGGGGTCTCAGGCTTGCTGGAGCTACAGATAGGGGTGAAGGCAGATGTTCTCGCATTCGCCTCATTAATAGGCCGGAGACGAGTTCTGTTCTGGGTGCAGGACTCCAGTTCCGCCCAGTGTTTCATCCTGCTTGAATGACCTTACGGAGTTTGTACTTAGAGAAGATCAAGTAAATTGTATGGGGACTGGCAGAAGGGTTCTATTTGAGACGGTAGCCGTTGATTCCCTATTTCAGGGAGTTGGTCACTGCCAGATGTTGGCAGGGGAGGGGGGGGGGGGGGGGGGGGTGTGGTTCTGGTTACGATTGGTTTGCTTTTTGGGGAGGGGGTGGGGTTGGGAGGGAAGACAAGTTGGAGTTGTATTTGTTCCGTGTTCTGGTTTTATTGTGTTATAATGAAAAATTCTCTCAATAAAAATATTTCCTAAAACCCTCAAAGGGAAACACAAGCCTAGACAACGCAACTTTGCTTCTTAACCCTTTCAATCATTTTCGGCACTGTAGCCCTACAAGAGCAACATATCTCACCCACAACTGAACACAGCACTCCAAACCTGGGTCTGTCTGCTCGTGTGTGTTTACTCATGCAGTTTTAAAACCGTCTTAATCTCCAGCTAAAACAAATCCTGAAGAAAAGTCTACGACTCATAAGTAAGATATTGCAATAGTCATTTTAGCTCCTGTGAGAGGAAATGTGATGTTTACAATCTGCAGACTGACCCAGGTTGGGGGTGGGACAAATTAAATTGTAATGTAGCGAGAGAAGGGAAGAGCCTTTGTCACTTGGTTGAAGCAGCTAGTTTGATTTTTTAAATTTTTTTATTTAAAGTACCCAATTAAGGGGCAATTTAGTGTGGCCAATCCACCTACCCTGAACATATTTGGGTTGTGGGGGTGAGACCCATACTGACTCGGGAGAATGTACAAACTCCACACAGACAGTGACCCGGGGTCGGGATCGAACCCGGGTCCTCGGCGCCATGAGGCAGCAGTGCTAACCACTACGTCGCCGAGCCGCCCCGGAGGCAGGTAGCTTGAAGAAGGAGCCACGTAATGGAATTGAAATTGAAGCAACAGCATGATCAGTTATCTAGATAACTGGCAGATGCTTTTGACAGCTATTCAAACCTACAAGTCCTGACAAATGTCTTGAGGTATTTAATTAAGCTCAAACCATTCAAGTTGCCTGCAGTTTCAAAGAAAAACTACATGTATAAAAGACAATTATAAAATTATTAGTATAGATTGCGAGCTAGGGATATTAGTTTTCATCTCGTGTCTGCACAGCCTAATTTCTACAGTAAAAGCATGCATTATAGTAACACTACCTATTCACTTCTCCATTTGGCAGTCAATTCCTAATATGAGATTTGGTGATATTTTGCTCATTTCCGCTTGGGGGAAATCTAGAATGGTGTGGGGGTGGCAGCAATCAATGTTTAAAATAAGGGGTCGCCCTTTTAATAGATGAAAACTAAATTTTGCTCAGAGGGTCGTGAGTCTTTGGCAATCTCCCTCAAAATGCAGCGGTCGCAGAATCTGTGAATACTTTTACGGCAGAGCTAGATTCTGGATAAGCCAAGGGGTGAAAGGTTATCAGGGGGTAAACAAAGAGGTTTCAATCAGATCATCCTTGATCGTACTGTATGGCAGAGTAGGCTCAAGGAGCCAAGTGGCCTACACCTCATAACATTTGTATCTAATTGTCAGAAGTTGTGAAGAATCTTCTGAATGCACAAGATCTATCCAAGAGATAAGACTGGGGAAAGGTTTTCTGACCATTATCCAGACTAGAGGCAGCAAAGATGCTCTCAAATGCCAAAGGGAGTTGGAAGTCGCTCACCAGAGGATGGCAGGATTGTCGTACGAGGAGAGATTGGGTCGGCAGAGCCTGTACTGACTGGAGTTAAGAAGAATGAGAGGGATCTCATTGAAATGTATAAAATTCTGACAGGGTTCGACAGACTGAATGCAGGGAACTTGTTTCCTCTGCCTAAATGATTGGGGGGGGGGGGGGGGGGGCTAGAACATGGGGTCACAGTCTCAGGATACAGGGTAGGTTTAAGACTGAGATGACGATAAACCTCTTTACTCAGAAGACTGGAGGCAAAGTCACTGCATATAGTTAAGTAAGAAATGCAGTTTACAGACTCAAAGGGTGTCAAGAGGTACAAGTATCTTGTGCAGGGAGTATAATCGAGCCACGATTATATTGAATGGCAGAGTAGGCCTCCTCCTGCTCGTATTTCCTATGTTTCCAACAGTGTCATTGATCTCAAATATGAAAGGAGGGCAGCAGAGCTAACCTATCATACCATCTGATCCCATCACTGTTAAAACAAATTACCACAAGTAGTCCAACATGCTGACACAATAGTGGAAACTGAGGTTATAAAGTGTTCAGAAAGATAGACAAAGCTTTGAATCTCTGGAATCACCACCAGCAACAAGACAACAGGTGCTCTTGGTTAAGGATACAGATCCCATTCCAAATCAAGGGGATTGAGCCATACTTCGATTTGGGATTGGCCATGCTACAGCTATATGATGCCATCAGGTGATGGGAGGTTCATCCACAATCTTAGAGTGATGAGGGAGGGTCAAGGAGACTATGCTTACTACTGCTCCCATTTCTTCCATCATCAGGGACATCCACCTCACATCAACAGATGTCAGTGACCCACGCTGCTCTTTCCTGGGTTTAGACGTAAAATAGGCAAATTTCTCCTCAGCTGGGGACTGCCCGTAGAAGGAGGTCACACACAAGGTAGCTCCCGCCAGAGTCCTTGTTTTTTGGTCCTTTTAGCCCCGTTTCCTAGGGAAATTTGTGGATAGACCCAGCCCACCTAACTATTCTTTGCGGGAGGATTTCAAAGACCACAAAAAAGAACGAGGGAAAGGAGGGAACGAGTGGAACCCCTCCAGACGAAATGCGAAGCTTGATGGCAACAAAGATAGCGGAGACAAGCTTGTCGGGTGGGGCCTCCTCTATTACAGTGGATAAGCTGATGGAGTAACGGCAGCTGAGTTTGAGACACAATTCAGCAAGCACTTTGAGAGGCAAGGGAGAGAGATGTTGGAGACCCTCAAAGTCGGTGGAAGACGTGCTGGGCCCGATTAGGGAGAAATTGGGAAACACCTTGAAGACGGTGCTGGAGCATGGAGAGTTGCTGAAGAGGGTGGAAGAGACCATGTCATGGCACAGTAACCAGAGAGCTTCACTGGAAGCTGAGCTGCAGGTAGTGGAGGAGAGGAATAAGGGCCTGAGGGCAAAGATCAAGGATCCAGAACAGGTCAAGGAGGCAGAGCTGCAGGATCACGGGGTTGCTGGGGGTGGAGGGCCTGAGGCCAACCGAGTACTAACAGAGATGTTTGCAAAGTTCATGTGGGGGTGGGTGGGGGGCACAACAGACACAGGTGTACTCCCTTCCCCCCCCCCCCGAACTGGACAAAGTCCACCGAACGCTCCAAGGGAGGCCACGGGCAAATGAGCCACCACAAGCAGTGATAGTGTGTTTTGACAGTTCCCGGATAAAGGACTGGGTCCGAAAGTGGACCACGTAAACAGTCAGGTGCGGTGGGAAGGCAGCAGCTTTCAATCTATCAGGATGCTGCGGCAGAGCTGGCAAAGAAGTGTGCGGCCTTTAATAAGGTGAAGTTGGCGCTATGCAATAGCAGTGTGGTGTACCATGCGAGGCAGAGGGTGACACACAATTCCCAAGATCACTTTTTTGTATGCATGTTTGGTTAACTGAGATTATGATTCTGTACTGGAAGGGATATGTTGTTGGGAGTGTTTGGGGAAGAGTGAGGAATGTGGGGGATAAGGAATAGGGCAGTAATGCGAATAATACATAGTCCAAAAGGGAGGGTTGCGAAGTTCAAATGCTTTGGTCTCGGTTGGATCTTTCCTTTGTTTCTTGGGTATGGGCCCTGTCAGGGTGCTACCTCATTAGTAAGCAGAGTCAGCTAATGAATGGGTGTGAGGTGGGCAAGGGGCTACGGCCTATTGGACCTGTTTAGACGAAACTGGTGTGAATGGGGGGTGGGGAGGAGCAGAAAGGCTGAAGGGGGGGGGCAGAAGGGCTGAGCGAGTCAGGTGTTCCACTCGTGTTTTGACAGCAGGGCCCAGGAGGTCGCAATCTTAAATAAAAGGGTTCAGTTTCAGGCTAGTGGTGGATCAGGGAGATAAGTAAGCAGTACTCACTGGGACACTGGAAGGTTAATTCAGTGGTGTTGGTGAATATGGAAGCCACAAATTGGATGATGTCGAGTTTATAAAGAGATTGTTATTTTATGGTGGGAAGGTCTCTGTTGCCTGGGGTGAGGAAAGCAGAATATTCTGCGATAGTCATCTCAGATCACGCTTCATATCTGGTAGATTTGGCATTAGAGTCCATCACTAATGTCTGGCATGGAGGCTGGATGTGGGGTTATTGGCAGACCTGGGGTTCTGTGGACAGTATCAAGGGCGTTTGGGGTTTAATAAGAATGGGTCGGTCTCACCCTCGGTTTTGTGGGAGGCCCTGAAAGCCGTGGTTAGAGTAAAGTGCAGATACACAGGGAAGCAAGAGAAAAACGCCAACGGTAGGGACATGGGACCGAGGTAGATGGCAGGTGCTCGAATGACCCAACCCCAGAGCTCCTGGCTAGCAGGAGGAAGCTGCAGATGCAGTTTGACTCCAGGGGGGTTATGTAAGAGTAGGGGGAGAAGGCTAGACGTCTCGTCACGCGCCAGTTCAGGCGGCAGGCGGCCTCCAGAGACATTATTCAAGTCCAAACTCGGGTGACGGGCTAGTGTCAATGGGGCATTTGAAGCCTTTTATAAGAACCTTTACAGGTCGGAGCTGCCTGGGGAGAGGTCAGGAATTGGGAGTTATCAGAGGGTGTTGTAAAGAATGGGGGAAATCTGTTCCTGGAAGGGCGATTGGCCAGTTTGGATGACCTGTAGGAAGAAGTTTGGGCTCTCACGATCAGACTCATTTCAAATACTTACAAGTTGCCAATTTTGCGAAACAGTTGTCTCAACATTCCCCATGGCACCACCAACCTTGTTAATGAAGACAGTCAACTCGCTCGCAGGGTCGGAGGAAGGGAATATTTCAGGTATCTATGGACGGATTACGTCGGAGGACTCAGTATCTGTGAAGAGGGTTAAAGCCAAGTGGGACGAGGAGCTGGAGCCTGTTTCGGATGCGGTGGTGTGGAGTGAGGCCCTTCAGAGTGTGAACTCCACGGCTGTGTGTAGGAGGCTTTGGCTAAGGTAGTGTATAGGGCTAACCTGACTAGGTCCAGGATGAGTCGGTTTGGGTTGGAGGACAAGTGCAAGCGCTGAAATCCAATTCAGTGAGGGAATGGAAAGAGTAGGTGACCAAACATTTAACAATGCAACAGCGAAGAACACGAGGGTGGAAGTGCAAGTTAGCTAGTGACAACACCCTCAATCTCAAGGGCCACTTTAAAAGGCAGGCTAGGGTTTAATAGCCACACAATCGCAAAAGGTAACATTGACCGTAAATGCATATTTCGGGAGTAGAATTTCCATGGAGGGACAGACCATCAGACATCCCAAAGCCAACTGAAGTATTATTGAAGTGAAGCCACTGTAATATTGGAGACGTGACAGCAAAGCTGCTGCCGCTTCCTCAGAAGAGAGTCACGGGTTCTTTTCCTGCCATCTGAGGGGGCAGACAGTTCAATGACGCATCCAAACGTTGACAGGGCCAACAGCGCCACACTCCTGTGCTCCCTCAGGGCCATGCTGGACTATCAGCCTTGTGCTCAAGTCTCGAGAGTGGGACTTCAACCCACGAGGTTCTGACTCAGTGGTGAGAGTGCGATCAAGAGACAGGGCGGACGCAAAGTAAATGCCCGAGGGGAAACCCCGTGGAGGCAGACATTTTCAAACCTTCCCTCCACTTTAACAAAAAAAACACTCCTCGACGTGAAACAGTCTCAAGGTAAGAAAGAAGTCTAAAAGAAAATTTGACAAAACGGCCATGTGGATTTTTAAGCTTCCATCTGACTGCACAGTGAAACACCGCAATCAGCTTGAAGACCCCAGCGTCCGCCTTCCTCAGCTGCTGTTCTGAATTCAAGTTTCAGAATGACACGAGTTAGATCATTAGAACCTGATTCATAAATGTTGATATTTAGAACCAATGCCGTCCTGGCCCAAACCCACCATTTACAAAGTTGCATTTTAGTCCAAGCTGAGCATATCTCTACCCCCCCCCCCCCCCCCCCCCCCATTTCATTTTCAGCCAAAGTCAGGACAGTACACAAATGAGGCTTTAGCGATTGCAGAAGAGAGAAACTGAGCTACGGTTTTGATTTCCAGCATTCACAGTATTTTGCTCTTAGAAAACTGCTGCAGCCTATTTGAGACTCAGGGCTGGATTCTTTCGCCCCACCCTCCGCAAGACCGCCATGGACGGGACGCAGACCGAGTAAACGTCCATTGACCTTGGGTGGAAATTTCCGGTCGCCAGGTAGGCGTGGCCGGATAGTCCCGCCCTCAAATTCTGACAGCTCTCCCACCAACAGCTCTACTTGCTTTTATGCCCCAAAAGCTGGAATTTATTAGTGATTTACGTTTTGAAGACTCTAAAATGATTTCAGCAACGCCAAGTAACACTTGATCCAACCCGACCATCCGCAAACGAACAAGCTGATCCGAGAGATTAGTGCCACACTAACTCATACGGAGCGAAACACCAAGCACAAAACATTATCATTTATTTGGCCACTTAACAAAAAAAAAAGGGAAGGGCCTCAAAAATCTCCCGGCATTCCACTGAATTGCTTGAAGGATACTATTATAGTCAATGCATGCTCATCAGAGAGGCAGAGCGAGAGAAAAACCACAACTTACTGGCTTATCATCCAATCGGTGAACAAATTAACTAGGTTAGCTTAATGTAAATAGGATGATAGAAAAGATCATCTGACTGCACTGCTTGGCAACAGGAAAATCAGGTCAGTCACTTGGTTCTGGTGCCATTTAAGAACTGGATCACTGGGTGGCTCCATACTGGCTGCTAGGAAGGCACAGCAGCATAGATTGCATACTGCAGATAACCAACTGACTAGTGGGCCTAAAAACATAGCCCTATCGGCTGTCACCTCCCAGGGAAGGACAGCCGAAGATAAAGCTTTTCAGTGAGCAAGATCACTATCAGCGTTGTTAAGTCCCACACAAACAGCAACCTGGAAAGCAATGCTACATTTTTGAATACTTCTTGTAGGGGAAAACCAGGAATTCAAGAGGGTGGCGAGCATCTGGAACGGGCTGCCAGGGGCAGTGGTAGAGGCGGGTACAATTTTGTCTTTTAAAAAGGCAGTTAGACAGTTACATGGGCAGGGTGGGTATAGAGGGATATGGGCCAAATTCAGGCAAGTGGGACTAGCTTAGGGATAGAAACTGGGCGGCATGGGCAAGCTGTGCCAAAGGGCCTGAATCCATGCTGTAAACATCTATGACTCTGACTAAATCTAGCCTACCAATCCTACCATAACCTCACAAAATCTGCCAGAACACATAGCCACGGAGGTGCAGGAGATGCTGCACCTGGTACACAACTGTGCCACATTCTGTGGACACAGCATCCATGGGCACAGGAGGTAAACACATGCACAGACAGATAAGTTAAACAATAATATGCATCTGACTACACCAAATATTATGGCAGACGTCACGGATACGTTTTTCCAGATTATCATCACCGAACAAGATTCCAGACATTCCTTTCAGGATGAAGACTGCATCAGTCATGCTTTGATGATGTTCCACTTGAAGGGATACTGGTGATTGCACACATTGATGGTATAGTCATTCTCAGCATTTCATGAGTGTAACACGGCAAACATGCCAACATAATTAACCAATTTCAGAAAAACAGGTTTTGCAGTTAATGCAACAGAGGGATAAAAGGTGGCCGTCAAACCTGCTCAGCCTGAACCTAACTCCATACACCTACCTTTGTCCCATATCTTGGTAGATATTTGTTAGCCAAACAAATGAGCAGTCTCAAGAGTTTAAATTTACAACTGATCGAGCATCAACTGCCCTTTGTAAATGACGTGGAGATGCCGGCGTTGGACTGGGGTGGGCACAGTCAGAAGTCTTCCAACACCAGGTTAAAGTCCAACAGGTTTGTTTCAAACACGAGCTTTCGGAGCACTGCTCCTTCCTCAGGTGAATTCACCCGAGGAAGCAGTGCTCCGAAAGCTCGTGTTTGAAACAAACCTGTTGGACTTTAACCTGGTGTTGGAAGACTTCCGACTGTGCCCTTTGTAAAAAAAAAAAAGAGATTTCCAAACCTCTCGCGCCCTTTTTGAGTGAAGAAGTGTTTCCGAATTTCACTCCTGGAAGGTGTGACTGTCATTTTTGGACTATGGCCCTAGCCCCCTCACCATCCCCAATAGAAATAGTTGCTCTTTATCTACGGCACACACGTCCCTAAATACCATCAAATCTTTGATCAACATCAGCCCCATCGCCTTCAAAATTCAAGGGACCAGCAAAGCACAATTTCTCCTTGTAAATTAACCTTTGTGGAGTCCAGGGCTGGCGTTCTCTGGCTGTTGCGATTCACTTTCCCCCCCCAATCAGCGCACCCCCGCAACGTAGGGCGACTTCAATGGGAAACTCCATTGACAAGCGGCAGGAAGAGGGAATCCCACCGACAGTGAACGGTGTGTTGCCGATAAATACACGGCTGGGGGGACAGGACAATCCAGCCCCAGGCATCATGCTGGTAAATCTACGCCGCACTCCCTCCCATGGCCAAATATCCTTCCCAAGGCTCAGCATGACCTCTATCCTCTTGTATTTTACTCCAGTCAGTGTAAAGGGCGGCCTCCCGTGACCTTTCTTCCCTCATTTTTTTCCTGTACCTATTCATTACGTTTTAAAGGAACCTGGATTCAGATAAGTAGGTGCAAGGAATGGAGATGTGACCACGGTATCATTGTGGATAGCACAATCGCTTCACAGCTCCAGGGTCCCAGGTTCGATTCCGGCTTGGGTCACTGTCTGTGTGGAGTCTGCACATCCTCCCAGTGTGTGCGTGGGTTTCCTCCCACAGTCCAAAGATGTGCAGGTTAGGTGGATTGGCCATGGTAAATTGCCCTTAGTGTCCAAAATTGCCCTTAGTGTTGGGTGGCGATAGGGTGGAGGTGTTAACCTTGGGTAGGGTGCTCTTTCTAGGAGCCGGTGCAGACTCGATGGGCCGAATGGCCTCCTTCTATACTGTAAATTCTATGATCTAAAAGGGCTGATTCCACTAGTTTTCCCATCGCTGACTAGGAAACATGCATGGATGTTTCTTGGTCAACTATTTTGAAAGTTTATTTCCAGTTCAAGTCCTATAGCCATAGCATTAATCTAATTAACCAGAAAAATACTAAGTGATCTAATCAAGAGGTAGAAAATCCTATTGAAAAGATGCCCATGCTGACTTGTCATTCTTGAGGTTTCACCGTCTACACAGCAGCACATTGACGCGGTGTTAATGATCTCCATTAAGAGCACCCAGTCATGTACCCATGATTGCCGAATTGTGAAAAAATGCAAACATTGTTTTATTGTAACGGCTACAGTCACACGCACAGCCAGCCGGCACAGCATATACACTGCATATTCTAACCACAATCCTCTTATCTGGTTACAGTTACAAAAAAAAGAGGTGTAGCTAGCTAGCTGTTCAAAATGTTACTGCGAGGATCAGGCCCTCGCACATGCATGCTCCAGGATGCAATATCATTTCAGTCTGACATCTGAGCTCCGAGATAAAGGGATTGCCGAGATTAGATAGGCTTAGAAAGGCGCTTGGCCAAATTGCAAAACCATTCTTTAAGCACACACATAATAAAAGGAGAGAAATGCAACGAAGGTATTTGTCTGGAGGCTGCTAGGTGTTGCGAGAGGAAACGACTGATCCAGTCCCCTACCTTTCCGCGAACTCCGCCGTGTCGGAACAGGACATGTCTCCGCTCGGCAGTGGGCTGTCTGACCGCTGCTGATGATGATCTCTGATCCCGGGCGCCGGCTCGATGAGACTTAGCGACATATCGGACAAGACTGCTCCTGCTGAGAGGGGGAGGGAGGTAGAGATGCCACATGTTTAAAAAGTCGGACGTTCAAGGCAGGCAGCAGCAATGAGTCACAGCTGCCGGAAAGTCACAAAACAGGAGGAAGGCGGGTTGCTGCCGTGGACCAGAGCGGTCCAGGAAATTGCTGCGAGCTTATCTGCACCGGCCAGTGGAGAGGGGAACAATATTGTCACAGGAACTCTCTCAATTCCAGCCAATTCCCCTGCTCCTGCTATTTGAGCGCCCTCGCCCCGCTGTACATTATTGCTATTTCACCTGCCTCTTTGTAAGTTTCACTCAGCCCAGTCTCTGCCGTTTCTGGACCTGGCTCCCTGCATTTCACTCACTCCACACACCTCAATCCACCAATATATACACACAGGCACATTTAAAAACCTTACCCTCTCCGCCCTGCTCCACTCCGCGCCTCTCCAATCCTTTTTATTAACTGCGGGGTCCGGCCCACTTTTGCGTCGCACTTTGGGACGTGCTGACACCATGCAAGAAAAAGGTTACTACAGTTCAGGCGCGCCACCACTCACTAGAAGTCACATGGGGCTCCTAGCCTGATCAAAAATTTTGCATTTTGAAATAAAGGTTCTCGGAAGAGGACTGTGAATCCAGGAACCCCTTCTCTGAAATGAATCCAGATTACAAAAAAAAAAATCAGCAATATTGATCCAGATTACAAAAAGAAATAAGCAATATTGATCCATATTACAAAAAATTCATTGATTCGGATCACAAAAAAAATCAGCTATGTTGATCCACATTACAAAACAAAATTGTAATGTTAATTCAAATTACAAAAACAAATCAGCAATATTGATCCACATTACAAAAAATTATTAGTGGTATTGATTCAGATTACTAAAGAAAATCAGCAATACTGATCCAGGTTACAAACGGGAAAAAAAACAGCAACTTTCATCCAGTCTACTTCTAAATGGTTGTTTGGGTTATGAACATCCACATTGTTCCTGCCACTGGAACCTTGTCAAAAGCAGTTATGTAAATGTCTAACTAAATTTGAGACGGGTTACTTTTAACTGGCTGCCTAGTTACATACCCGAACAAATCAACAGTACATGTTTGATTATATGTGGGGCAACTCCTATCGATCCTTTTGGAGATAACCAACAAATATTTGTGTCAAATATATTTGTGTCAAGTAAGGCTGTAGGCACAATTCTCTACTAACATGGCAGGGCACTGTGTCTGCCTTGTCTATCGCCACTGGTCACGAAGTTTCATGAAGTTTCCAGTGTTGCATTCATTACAGTAATATCATTGCTGCAGTCTCCCCATCGAATTTCAATCAGGGGACATGCCAAGAAAGTGACAGCTGCTGCAGCAGAGGTCCATCAGCTGTCTCACACTGCCTCCCAGAAAAATGGCCAATCCAACCTTTCTGAAAGATCAGCAAGGAGGCTAACAGGAAATGCATATGGGCAGTCCCTGCATCCAATCCTGTTGATTTCCGTTTGACGGAATAACAGGCATTCCTAAATGACCAGTGTCACTAAAGCAAACAATGAAGGAAAGTGTGGCCTCAGATCACACTATCGCCATTCCAGTGTCTGGCAGAAGAAGCTATGTTAGAAAATACATGGGGTGGGAAAAATAAATGTGGCTACCCAAACTCTCCATTCCCCTGAAAGGGCAGCAGAACCATTGATGATGGAGGAGGAATCCCAAAACCCACCTAGTCTTGTGACCAAGTTAAAGGGATCCCTACCAAGCTAAGATGAGACAAATATTCTCCCCCCCACCCCGGCCAAATTGGTTATTTGATTGCACAATAGGGGCTGGTTTAGCACACTGGGCTAAATAGCTGGCTTTTAAAGCAGACCAAGGCAGGCCTGCAGCATGGTTCAATTCCCGTACCAGCCTCCCCGAACAGGCAACTTGGGGCTTTTCACAGTAACTTCATTTGAAACCTACTTGTGACAATAAGCGATTTTCATTTCATTTCATTTATGAACGTAATTAAATTATCAGCCAGTTTGGCCCATTTGTAGAAATAACATGAAAAGGCGGATGATTCAGACAAATCGGCTGCTCTCTCCCCATCTGCAAAATAAATGACAGATTTATCAAAAATCTAAGTTTGCTAGTTTTCCCTCTGAGAGGCCAAGGAAGGCCCTAACAAGAGGCTGCCAAAAGTACAAAAAGTTTTGAATGCATAAAGAATTATTTTACCAATTGTTGGCAAATCGATAATAAAAAAGGCATAAATGGAGGATAATTTCAAAAATGGTTAAGAACATGGAAATGTTTCATCACAGGCACCCAGTGAGGCTTAGACTGAAATAGCATTTAAAATGGGAATTGAATGAGGATCCTTTATATGGGGAATGCGCAAAGAAAATGGATTTGAATAGTTAGCTCCAGTAGAATTCACACTGCCATATGTATGGTGGGCTGAATGGCCTCCATCAGTGCTTCAATTTCTATCATTCTACAAGAGTGGAAGTAGCCAAAATCAGAAACAGTGCAGTAATAAATCAAGTGTCCATGTTGTCCCTGTAGCAGCTTTGATAAAATGACTGACGCATTAGAAAACTGAAAGGTTTCCATTTTGTTTGTACAGGCTGTCTTACTGTACTCGTTTGCCATATGGAGATGCTCAAAGCACAATTATAGCCTCCACACACAGTATTACAAAATAAAGAGAGCCGCCCCGAACAATGCCTATAAATTATAGCAAAAATCATTTGCTAGGCAGTGCAAAGTGGCAAAGCAAAGCACCCTCTCTCCCGCTTCATCCCCAATCCTCTGCGAATTCTTGATCTAACCACCAGGGTTAGTGAAAGTTGAAAGCTGTTCCCACAGGAAAATAAATGAAAATTGAAAAGCTTGTCATCCCTGGGTCACTCTCGTACCATTTTACAACTTGCTAAAATAACTAGCAGTGATGGTATTTTTGTATTCTGTGGCTCTGCATCATTCAGTTACAAATCCCATCCTGGACTAATACATCATTTGAAATAAAAGCAAATAAAATTGTGGAATTTCAAAGTCAAACTGGGAACTAGCTAAATGGGAGTCTTAGAACCCTCAACTTTGCCACTTCAGAGTGCCAGGTTGTAGGAAGCCTCCTAGTTCTGTGTACCGACCGCTTCCTAGTTTTTCTACTACATCCCCCTTGGTAAAGTTCCACAACAGTCATCTCTACTCCCTGGCCTATACCCTGGACTATCCACAAGCAACCTCATTTTTACAGCAGAATTAAAAATCCTGGGTTTCTTGCCATCCTTCCTGGCTGAACATCTTGCTCAGTTACCAGGCACAGGAAGATCCTGACTGAATAGCACCTTCTCTTCGAGAATGTTGATTCTGCCTGAACCAGAGTAATTGGGATTGTTTTTTGTCCTCTCCAAAAATATATAGCATTTGTAGAACACCCAGTATCTGCAGGGGAATGCTTCTGATAAAACATTTATCAATTGCCATCTGAGAGCATGCATATGATTGGTAAAACATAGTAATTGTCAAAGCAAACAGCTGCTGGCTATAGCATAATTTGAAACAGCACAGGAAAACATGCAATTATTCACAGATTTTCAAGCCTTTGGTTTTATTAACATGAAAGTAGAAAATGATCAGCTAGCTTTTCAAAATGATAGAGCAGCAGTTTGGATCCAATTGAAATCCAAGATTTTTAATTCTTGAACACTCAGCACAAAATAAATAAGCGTTATAAGCATTTGCAGTTGATACCCACCTCAATATTTAGCAGCATGTTAAATAAATTTCAAAGCACTACTTTGATAACATCTGAAAGCTTCATCACATTTGGCTCTGAACACATATTAAATCAAAATTGCAATTTTTTTAAAAAATCATAAAAATTTGATCAACTGAGGACATTGTTGCCACAGAATACCGCAACAACCATACATACTGCAGCTGAATTGTAGTTTGCTGGATAACTGACAAAAATATTTCTCTGTGTCAAAGCTGCATCATTTTCAATCGCAGAGCTATTTAAAGCTACTGCAGAGATCTCAAATCGCTAAAAAAGGAGGAAACTCCTCTAACATGGTGCCATTTCATTCAAACACAGTGGTGTCTGAATGAATGAATCACTGTTCCATATTTCCCAAATCATTTTAAAGTTTAACAAAATAAACTGCTGCTACGTGAACAGCTCTATCTCATCAAGAAATTAAACAATCAGTAGTTAAACCGTTCCATAGTTCCCATGCTTTGGCGTTTTTAATTTAAAAAAAAAGCCCGTTTCTGCATTGTATCGACACAGAAGCAATCGATATAGAATTTTAGTTTCTCTTGTAAACAAAACCGACCATTCCTTACATTCTATCCTTGGCATAGTATGAGAGGGTTTAACCCAACTTGACACCAAAGCCTGCAGCTTCTGTAAATCTACAAGCAAGGCTAGTCCATGAAAATAACTGGTCTCCTTCCTGTTTGAAACACAATCGCCGCCCGCATTGTTCAAGCAGTTTCCTCTCCCCCTCTAGAGGAACCAGTGATGCAACATTTCCTGCCATCTGATTGGATACAACTGTCTGCAGGTACCCCATCACCCCATGTAACCACAGCCCTTATATGGCAACATCCTCAGATTACATGGTAGTAGTTCATTGGTGAATGACAACCACTGCTGATCTTCTCAAACAAACCTCACTGATACATTAGCTGCTTGATTCTGTGCGCAAGTCACACCCACCCGCATGAACAAATATACACACTCACGTCCCTTAACAGCTGCTAAAAACCTTTGGATTATTCACATCATTGCTACAATTATCACCCCCCCCCCCCCCTCCACCCGGCCACTCCAGTTTACTACAAAAATATACAACCCAAAGGCTACAATTGAAAGATAAAGCAGAATTTATAATAGCGTCACATCTCCATGTTGCCCCTTCTTAATAAATGTCCTGACAAAGATATTCGGAATAATATTTTGCAATAGATTTCACATGCCAGAGGGAAGTCATGGCTCAAGTCTACCTTTACCTCTAAATCGGAATGGTGTGGTTTCAAGTCCCACATCTAGAGGTGTAAACAAATACTCTCGGTTGACAAATCATTGCATTGCTGAGGGTGTGCTCTTTTTGAGTGCGATGTTAACCCGTCATCTCAGGTGGGGGCATTTGATCCCATGCAGAAGTTTTTTCTTGGTAACCTGGCCAATATTTTCTTTTTATTTATTTATTCTTGGGACGTGGGCATCGCTGGCGAGGCCGGTATTTATTGCCCAACCCTACTTGCCCTTGAGAAGGTGGTGGTGAGCCATCTTCTTGAACTGCTGTAGTACGTGTGGGGTAGATAGACCCATAGTGCTACTAGGGAAGGAGTTCCAGGACTTTGACCCAACAACAGTGAAGGAACAGCGATATATTTCCAAGTCGGGATAATGCATGGCTTGAAGGTGAACTTGAATGTGGCAGTGTCCCCACGGATCTGTTGCCCTTGTCCAACCTGTTTCGAGGGGGAGGGACACATTTCTCACTCAAGAGGCCACTGAGCGAATTTCAGAAATTTGGGCGGCATGATGGCACACTGCTGTCTCACAGCTCCAGGGACCCGGGTTCAATTCCGGCCTCGGGTGACCGTCTGAGTGGAATTTGCACTTTCTCTCCGTGTCTGCGTAGGTTTCCTCTGGGTGCTCCGGGTTCCTCCGACAGTCCAAAGATATGCAGGCGAGGTGGACTGGCCATGCTAAATTGCCCCTTAGTGTCCAAAAGGTTAGGCAGGGTTACTGGGTTACGAGGAGAGGGTGGAGGCGTGGTCTTAGGTAGGGTGCTCCTTCCAAGGGCTGGTACAGATTCGATGGGGCTGGTGCAGACTCGGTGGGCCAAATTGCCTCCTTCTGCATTGTAGGGATTCTATTAAGCTTCTATTCTATTCTATTACAAAAGATAAAGTTTGGCACTATATTAATGACAAAGTTAAAAATAACTGAAAGAACAAAGGAAACAACTTGCTGAGCAAAAAACAATAAATAAAAATGAGTATCAGAGTGTAATAAGGTGGAAGTCACTCCCACGCTCAGAGTCCCTAATACTCAACTCACCCTCTGTGAAAGTGGATGTGTGTGTGAGTACGTGTGTGTGTCTGTTTGTATAAATAAGAACCTTGGGAGTGAGACAGACTTACTGACACATTCAGCCACTGCACACACATTCCCCACAAACTCTGGCTCTCCTTCCCCCCAATCTCTCCCCCACTCAAGCCCTCCCCCGCCAGCAAACCCAGGCTACCCTCCCTCACACCCTCCACATGACTCTCTCACACTCTCCACCAAATTCTCCCACACTCACTCACACTCTCTCACACTCTCCACCACACTCTCTCACACTCTCTCACACTCTCTCACACTCTGCACTAAACTCTCTCACACTCTCCCACACTTTCTCACACTCTCCACCAAATTCTCCCACACTCTCTCACACTCTCCACCACACTCTCTCACACTCTCTCACATTCTCCACCACACTCTCTCACACTCTCTCACACTTTCCCACATTCTCCACCACACACTCTCACACTCTCTCAAATTCTCCACTCCCTCACACTCTCTCACACTCTCCCACACTCTCTCGCACTCTCTCGCACTCTCTCACACTCTCCACCACACACTCTCACACTCTCTCAAATTCTCCACCCCCTCACACTCTCTCATACTCTCCCACACTCTCTCACACTCTCTCACACTCTCCCACACTCTCCCACACTCTCTCACACTCTCTCACACTCTCCACCAAACTCTCTCACACTCTCCACCACACTCTCCCACACTCTCTCACACTCTCCGCCACACTCTCTGCCACACTCTCTGCCACACTCTCTGCCACACTCTCTGCCACACTCTCCACCACACTCTCTCACACTCTCCACCACACTCTCTCACACTCTCACATTTTCCACCACACTCTCTCACACTCTCTCACACTCTCCACCAATCTCTCACATTCTCTCACACTCTCTCACGCTCTTTCACACTCTCCATCACACTCTCTCACACTCTCCACCACACTCTCTCACGCTCTTTCACACTCTCCACCACACTCTCTCACATTCTCTACCACACTCTCTCACATTCTCCACCACACTCTCTCACACACCCTCACACTCTCTCAAATTCTCCCACACTCTCCCACACTCTCCCACACTCTCTCATGCTCTTTCACACTCTCCATCACACTCTCTCACACTCTCCACCACACTCTCTCATATTCTTTCACACTCTCCACCACACTCTCCCACACTCTCTCACATTCTCCACCACACTCTCTCACACTCTCCACCACACTCTCCCACACTCTCCCACACTCTCGCATGCTCTTTCACACTCTCCACCACACTCTCTCACACTCTCCACCACACTCTCTCACACTCTTTCACACTCTCAAACTCTCCCACACTCTCTCACACTCTCTCAGTCTCCACCACACTCTCTTACAATCTCACATTCTCCACCACACTCTCTCACAATCTCCACCACACTCTCTCACATTCTCTCACACTTTCTCACACTCTCCACCAAACCCTCCCACACTCTCTAACACTCTCCATCACACTCTCACTCGCTCACACTCTTTCACACTCTCCACCACACTCTCTCACACTCTCCCACACTCTCTCACATTCTCTCAAATTCTCCACCACACTCCCTCACACTTTCTCACACTCTCCACCGAACCCTCCCACACTCTCTAACACTCACCATCACACTCTCCATCACACTCTTCCACACTCTCCACCACACTCTCTCACACTCTCACACTCTCTCACACTCTCCATCACACTCTCCCACGCTCTCCACCACACTCTCTGCCACACTCCCCACACTCTCCACCACACGCACTCACACTCTCTCACACTCTCCCACACTCTCCACCACACTCTCTCACACTCTCCACCACACTCACTCACACTCTCACACTCTCCACCACACTCTCTGCCACACTCTCCCACACTCTCTCACACTCTCCACCACACTCTCCACCACACTCTCTCACACTCTCTCACACTCTCTCACAGTCTCCACCACACTCTCTCACACTCTCCATCACACTCTCCACCACACTCTCTCACACTCTCCACCACACTCTCCCACACTCTCACACTCTCCACCACACTCTCCACCACACTCTCACAGTCTCCACCACACTCTCACAGTCTCCACCACACTCTCTCACACTATTGCCTGGGCAGACCTTCTTACTCCACAAGAGGGGTAAGCTTAGAATAATGCAAACATCGAAGTAGATTTTGGCAGATTCAAATGGGAGATGGGCCTGTTAGCATCTTGGTAAGAGGCAGTTCTCCGATATGGAGGCCAAGTGTTCGCGCCGTCGTGAACGCCGTTGCGTTTCACGACAGCGCAAACAGGGCCCGGGCATGACCTATTCTGGCCCGGCGCTGGAGTGGTGCACGCTGCTTGCGCAGTTGGGCCAGGTCAATCCTGCGCATGCGCAGTTGGGCCGCGCCATCTTGCGCATGTGCGGGGAACTTCTTACGCGCGCCGGCCCCAACCCAACATGGGGTCGGTGTTCAGGGGCCAGTCGCGCCGGAAAATAGGGGCTGGTTTAGCTAGGGGCTGGTTTAGCTCACTGGGCTAAATCACTGGCTTTTAAAGCAGACCAAGCAAGCCAGCAGCACGGTTCGATTCCCGTACCAGCCTCCCCGGACAGGCGCCGGAATGTGGCGACTAGGGGCTTTTCACAGTAACTTCATTGAAGCTTACTTGTGACAATAAGCGATTTTCATTTTCAAATAGGCCCGGGGGGGGGAGGCGGAGAGGCCGGACCGCCAATCGGTGAGCCCCGATCATGGACCAGGCCCCATCGGAGGACCCCCCCCCCCCGGTGAAGGAGCCCACCCCCTCCACAGGCCGTCCACAGAGCGTTCCCGCAGAGTTCCCGCCGGCAGCGACCAGGGGTGAACGACGCCGGCAGGACTCTGTTGTACCGGGGCGGCCGCTCGGCCCATCCGGGATGGAGAATCGGCGGTCCCGCCGATTCCAATGGGCCGCAGCCGGCACCGCAGCAAACGCGTCTGCGCAAATGGCGCCAATTCTCCGCACATCCGAGAATCGCGTGCTGGCGTCGTGGCGTGGTTTCGGCGATTCTCCGGCTCGGCACGGGGTGTGCTTGGATCTCTGGAGGTCCACTGCTCTTGTAATTGTGAAGTCCTTACAATTAGTGTTCTATAGGCCCCCCAATAGCAGCAGAGATGTGGAGGAACAGATTGGGAAACAGATTCTGGAAAGGTGCAGAAGTCACAGGGTAGTAGTCATGGGCGACTTCAACTTCCCAAACATTGAGTGGAAACTCTTTAGATCAAATAGTTTGGATGGGGTAGTGTTTGTGCAGTGTGTCCAGGAAGCTTTTCTAACACAGTATGTAGATTGTCCGACCAGAGGGGAGGCCATATTGGATTTAGTACTTGGTAATGAACCAGGGCAGGTGATAGATTTGTTAGTGGGGGAGCATTTTGGAGGTAGTGACCACAATTCTGTGACTTTCACTTTAGTAATGGAGAGGGATAGGTGCGAGCAACAGGGCAAGGTTTATAATTGGGGGAAGGGTAAATACAATTCTGTCAGACAAGAATTGAAGTGCAGAAGTTGGGAACATAGGCTGTCAGGGAAGGACACAAGTGAAATGTGGAACTTGTTCAAGGATCAGGTACTGCGTGTCTTTGATATGTATGTCCCTGTCAGGCAGGGAAGAGATGGTCGAGTGAGGGAACCATGGTTGACAAGAGAGGTTGAATGTCTTGTTAAGAGGAAGAAGGAGACTTATGTAAGGCTGAAGAAACAAGGTTCAGACAGTGCGCTGGAGGGATACAAGATAGCCAGGAGGGAACTGAAGAAAGGGATTAGGAGAGCTAAGAGAGGGCATGAAAAATCTTTGGCGGGTAGGATCAAGGAAAACCCCAAGGCCTTTTACACATACGTGAGAAATATGAGAATGACTAGAGTGAGAGTAGGTCCGATTAAGGACAGTAGCGGGAGATTGTGTATTGAGTCTGAAGAGATAGGAGAGGTCTTGAACAAGTATTTTTCTTCAGTATTTACAAATGAGAGGGGCCATATTGTTGGAGAGGACAGCGTGAAGCAGACTGATAAGCTTGAGGAGATACTTGTCAGGAAGGAAGATGTGTTGCGCGTTTTGAAAAACTTGAGGATAGACAAGTCCCCCGGGCCTGACGGGATATATCCAAGGATTCTATGGGAAGCAAGAAATGAAATTGCAGAGCCGTTGGCAATGATCTTTTCGTCCTCGCTGTCAACAGGGGTGGTACCAGAGGATTGGAGAGTGGCGAATGTCGTGCCCCTGTTCAAAAAAGGGAATAGGGATAACCCTGGGAATTACAGGCCAGTTAGTCTTACTTCGGTGGTAGGCAAAGTAATGGAAAGGGTACTGAGGGATAGGATTTCTGAGCATCTGGAAAGGCATTGCTTGATTAGGGATAGTCAGCACGGATTTGTGAGGGGTAGGCCTTGCCTTACAAGTCTTATTGAATTCTTTGAGGAGGTGACCAAGCATGTGGATGAAGGTAAAGCAGTGGATGTAGTGTACATGGATTTTAGTAAGGCATTTGATAAGGTTCCCCATGGTAGGCTTATGCAGAAAGTAAGGAGGCATGGGATAGTGGGAAATTTGGCCAGTTGGATAACAAACTGGCTAACCGATAGAAGACAGAGAGTTGTGGTGGATGGCAAATATTCAGCCTGGAGCCCAGTTATCAGTGGCGTACCGCAGGGATCAGTTCTGGGTCCTCTGCTGTTTGTGATTTTCATTAACGACTTGGATGAGGGAGTTGAAGGGTGGGTCAGTAAATTTGCAGATGATACGAAGATTGGTGGAGTTGTGGATAGTGAGGAGGGCTGTTGTCGGCTTCAAAGAGACATAGATAGAATGCAGAGCTGGGCTGAGAAGTGGCAGATGGAGTTTAACCCTGACAAGTGTGAGGTTGTCCATTTTGGAAGGACAAATATGAATGCGGAATACAGGGTTAATGGTAGGGTTCTTGGCAATGTGGAGGAGCAGAGAGATCTTGGGGTCTATGTTCATTGTTCTTTGAAAGTTGCCACTCAAGTGGATAGAGCTGTGAAGAAGGCCTATGGTGTGCTAGCGTTCATTAGCAGAGGGATTGAATTTAAGAGCCGTGAGGTGATGATGCAGCTGTACAAAACCTTGGTCAGGCCACATTTGGAGTACTGTGTGCAGTTCTGGTCACCTCATTTTAGGAAGGATGTGGAAGCTTTGGAAAAGGTGCAAAGGAGATTTACCAGGATGTTGCCTGGAATGGAGAGTAGGTCATACGAGGAAAGATTGAGGGTGCTAGGCCTTTTCTCATTAGAACGGAGAAGGATGAGGGGCGACTTGATAGAGGTTTATAAGATGATCAGGGGAATAGATAGAGTAGACAGTCAGAGACTTTTTCCCCGGGTGGAACACACCATTACAAGGGGACATAAATTTAAGATAAATGGTGGAAGATATAGAGGGGATGTCAGAGGTAGGTTCTTTACCCAGAGAGTAGTGGGGGCATGGAATGCACTGCCTGTGGTAGTAGTTGAGTCGGAAAATTTATGGACCTTCAAGCGGCTATTGGATAGGTACTTGGATTAGGGTAGAATAAGGGAGTGTAAGTTAACTTCTTAAGGGCAGCACGGTAGCATTGTGGATAGCACAATTGCTTCACAGCTCCAGGGTCCCAAGTTTGATTTCGACTTGGGTCACTGTCTGTGTGGAGTCTGCACATCCTCCCCGTGACTGCGTGGGTTTCCTCCGGGTACTCCGGTTTCCTCCCACAGTCCAAAGATGTGCAGGTTGGGTGGATTGGCCATGACAAATTGTCCAAAATTCTATGATTAACCTAGGACAAAAGTTCGGCGCAACATCGTGGGCCGAAGGGCCTGTTCTGTGCTGTATTTCTCTATCTATAATTGGGGATGAGATACCACAATGATGAGAGGAGGGAGAATTTTGTTCCTTTAACTGCTGCTGGAAGCTTTCAGATCCGGGGCCAAATTCTGTAGTCATGTGACTCGTAGCAGCCATTTTGCTGGGTTGTGCAAAAAGTTGACTTGAAAAAATAGCAAGAAAGAGAAATAAAGTCTGATGCACATGGTTTGGGTTTCTTTGATGTGTTATTGACACAAGGCAGAATAGTTTGAAAAAAATGCTAAAGTAAAACCAGACAACCTTTTACACACTGGTAGATGAGATTATTCCTGAAGGACCTCCTTCTCCACCTAGCCCCTCGCCTGAGGTGTCGGGATCCTGAGGTTAAATCACCACCAGTCAGCTCTCCCCCTCAAAGGGGAAAGCAGCCTCTGGTAATCTGGGACTAGACCTTACCTTACCGTCAGATGCTAAAATCATGATAAATCCTGAACCACTAAACTTACAATGTTGCAGTAGTTCTGGAAAATTTCTGAGCTAAAAGGCTTATGTTAAGTTAGGTAATATCCAGAAAACCCAGAAAATGACATCAGTTTAACAGATGAAAGAGGAGAGATTTCTTACTGGTAAACACTAACACTGCCAATAAATATTGCTCCAACTTAAATTCAGTAAAAGCTTGCCTTCTCGCACGAAACTAAAAGGCAGGGAGAATATAGGGAAATTTTCCCAAAAAACCATTCAGATTCCATGAGGATTCAAACTTTTTTTTTACTGCTTGGAAAACAAAGCAGCTGCCAATAAGCAGCACGCAGAAAAGGTTGGAAAAATGGCAACACAAATAAGAGCCCAGAAATTGCTGGATTTGGCCAAAACATACAGGGCTGTAATTGGGAGTGGAAACCAGAACCGCAAGTTTCTGTTTATTATTACATTTTCAGGACATTATATGACGGGAAGGAAACTGGGAGACCTTATCCAAGCCTCATTTTCATCACTGCAGTATGAGGACATTTCAAGTTATTCCTGGGCTTGCCAGCAAATGAGGTCCAAAGTGTTCCTGATAGGTCCAGCTGGAATTGAGGGAAAACCCCGAGAATTCACCTAGTTTCACTGGTTGAATAGTGCCATGTAATTCTCGTGATGATAATCTGGCTGCTTCAGGTGTCGGCCAATTGGCTCACTCCACTCTCTGAGCCAGGAAGATTTTGAGTTCAAGACTCACTCATGGACTTGAGGACCTAATCCAGGCAGACACTTCAGACTAGTAGTGAGGAAGTGTTGCACTATGGGAGATGCCCTCTTTCAGATGAAACATTAGACTCAAGCACCACCTACCTTCTCAGAGGAAGGCAAAAGATTAGGTAGCATTTTTGAAAAAGAGCATGGACGACCTCCTCGTGTCCTGGCCCACATTTATCTCTCAGCTAATATCAACCTGAATATCTGGTCATTTATCTCATTGCTGGCCTATATTAGCTACCAAATTTCCTTCATAATTGAATTACAAGTGAAAATTACTTGAATATCTGGTGGGAACTTTGGGAAATTTAGGTTATTGAAAGGCCCAATATAAATTGAAGCCCTTTCTTTTATTATACAACTTCTTAGCTACTTTTTCCTTCATTTGTTTTTATTCTTTCATGGGTTGTAGGCTTTGCTGGTTGGGCCAGCATTTATAGCCCATCATCACTTGACCTTGAGTGGCTTGCTAGGCCATTTCAGATGGCAATTGAGTCAACCACATTGCTGTGGGTCTGGAGTCACATGGAGGCCAGACCAGGTAAGGGCGGCAGATTTCCTAACCGACAGGACATCAGTGAACCAGATGGATTTTTACAACAATCGACAATGGTTTTGTGGTCATCATCAGAGTTTTAATTCCAATTCTTTTCATTCAATTTTGCAGTTCAGAAGGAAAAAACAGTAAAACGGGGAAATGAGAATACTGGTCTGAACTGGGGCTGGATTCTCTGTCCCATGACGGCTGAAGTGTGTTTTCCGATGGAACCGAGAATCGGACGTCGGGGGAAAATTGGTATCGGAGCCAGGCACTGATCCAATGCGATGCTCTGACCCCCTGCTGGTGGCATGATCGAGGGATTTCCCCTGGTCTCATGTCAGATCTGCCCCTTCCAGCCTGGGCAACCTAAGGATCACCCTTGGCAGCCAACTGCTCAACAGCATTCTCCTGCTCTGAATTTTGTCAATCTCAGGTGGCTTCCTCAACCTGAACTGCTCTGCCTGACAGCTGTAGAGCAGTCCAGGCAGTCCAATGAGGAACAAATGCAGAAATACTTCCCCTTTCCTAACATCTACTCCCTCAGGCAAAGGCCATTAAAATAGCAACTTTTACAAGTGTCAGGGGCTTCTTCGAAAGCCCACACCTTCAAAAGGTTTCAAATCCCCAAAACCTTTTGAAAAGCAAAACTTCCATTCAATTTCAAAGAGAAATACCTTTCACTGGCCTGTGCTTAACAGTTTAATGGTTCAAGCACAGCTGCTAGGCAGATTGTTTATTTACCTTTCCCATCATGCTTGAATGCAGCTCAAGTGGCACAGTGGTTAGCACTGCTGCCTCACAGCGCCAGGGACCTGTGTTTAATTCTGGACTTGGGTCACTGCTCCCTGTGTGGAGTTTGCACATCCTCCCCTTGTCTGCGTGGGTTTCCTCCGGGTGCTCCAGTTACCTCCCACAGTCCAAAGATGTGCAGGTTGGTTAGTTTGGCCATGCTGAAAATTGCCCCTTAGTGTCCAAAGATGTGCAGGTTAGGTGGGGTTACGGGGATAGGGAATTATATGATTCTAAGTACCCTGCTTTGATGCCAACCACAATATTTGGAAGCACACTTGCTATGATTGACAGCTCCTCACCACATCAAAGGAGCCAGGTGCTTTCTATTGTGATAAAAGAGGAGTGAAACCAGTTAGCTCCTTTGATGTGGTGGTGGGGGGGCTCAGGGGTCAGGTGGGTGGGGGGTCGGGTCATACTCATTTGAGCATGGTGTTGGGGATACATAGATAAATAGAAGATAGTAGCAGGAGGAGGCCTTTTGGCCCTTCGAGCCTGCTCCCCCTTTCATCACGATCATGGCTGATCATCCAACTCAATAGCCTAATCCTGCTTTCTCCCCATAGCCCCTGATCCCATTCTCCCCAAGTGCTATATCCAGCCGCCTCTTTAATATATTCAAAGTTTTAGCATCAACTACTTCCTGTGGTAATGAATTCCACAGGCTAACCACTCTCTGTGTGAAGAAGTGTCTCCTTATCTCTGTCCGAAATGGTTTACCCTGAATCCTCAAGCTGTGACCCCTGGTTCTGGACACACCCATCATTGGTAACATCTTCCCTGCATCTACCCTGTCTAGTCCTGTTAGAATTTTATAAGTCTCTATGAGATCCCCCCTCATTCTCCTAAACTCCAGCGAGAACAATGCCAACATAATCAATCTCTCCTCATATGACAGTCGCACCATCCCTGGAATCAGTCTGGTAAACCTTTGCGGCACTCCCTCGAGAGCAAGAACATCCTTCCTCAGAGAAGGAGACCAAAACTGCACACAACACTCCAGGTGTGGCCTCACCAAGGCCCTGTACAATTGTAGCAACATATCCCTGCTTCTATACTCGAAACCTCTTGCAATGAAGGCCAACATACCATTAGTCTTCTTTACCGCCTGCTGCACCTGCATGCTCACCTTCAGTGAATGGTGCACAAGGACACCCAGGTTCCGCTGCACACTCCCCTCTCCCAATTTCCAACCATTCAGGTAGTAATCTGCCTTCCTATTTTTGCTTACAAAATTAATAACCTCACACTTATCCAAATTATACTGCATCTGCCATTGGTTTGCCCACTTGCCCAACCTGTCCAGATCTTGCTGTAGGATCCCTGCATCCTCGTCACAATTCACCCTCCTACCTAATTTGGTATCATCTGCAAAATTTGAGATGTTACATTTTGTTCCGTTATCCAAATCATTAATATATATTGTGAATAGCTGGGGTCCCAGCACTGATCTCTGTGGTACCCCACTGGTTACTGCCTGTCTATTTGAAAATGACCCATTAATCCCTACTCTTTGTTTCCTCTCTGGCAACCAGTTTCCTATCCACCTCAATACATTTCCCTCAATCCCATGCACTTTAATTTTGCACAATAATCTCTTATGCGGGACTTTGTCAAACGCCTTCTGAAAGTCCAAATATACCACATCGACTGGCTCCCCCTTGTCGACTACTGGTTACCTCTTCAAAGAATTCCAACAGATTTGTCAAGCATGATTTTCCCTTCATAAATCCATGCTGACTCTGACTGATCCTGCCGCTGCTTTCTAAATGTCCGCTATAATGAATTCAAGCATTTTCCCCACTTCCGATGTTAGGCTTACTGGTCTGTAATTCCCTGTTTTCTCTCTACCTCAGGATGTTACCTGCATTCCTGTTGCACGGGGGTGGGGGGGAGGATGCCCCTCCTTGTCAGTGGGAGAGGGTTGGGTCAGGATTTGCATTGTTGGGGGGGGGGATGTGCAGACTCCGCACAGACAGTGACCCAAGCCGGAATCGAACCTGGGACCCTGGAGCTGTGAAGCGATTGTGCTATCCACAATGCTACCGTGCTGCCCTTGATTCCGATGGGATCAGTCGCGCTCTCCACCATACATAGCTTTTCATGATTTTGGATTGAGACCTGCACCCAGGCACGTCTCCCAGTGGCAGTGTGAACCTGTCACGACGCTCCGATAACGGGAGCACTTAGACTCCTGAAGGGAGAATCTCTGTCAAATGTTAGCTCAATAAAGAGGAAAAGGGAGAGTCAGTTTGCCATCAGCTGGTAATGATTTCGTAACCCTGGCTGGAAATGTGAAAGTTTGATTCAGAACATTCTGAAATACATTAGTCACTAGCCACATGGTCCTTTAAAATTTTTTTTTATTTTTTAAAAGAAATTTAGAGTACCCAATTCATTTTTTCTCCAATTAAGGAGTAATTTAGCGTGTTCAATCCACCTACCCTGCACATCTTTGGGTTTTGGGGGCGAAACCCACGCAAACACGGGGAGAATGTGCAAACTCCACACGGCCAGTGACCCAGAGCCGGGATCGAACCTGGGACCTCGGCGCCGTGAGACTGCAGTGCTACCACTGCGCCACCGTGCTGCCCCCCAGCCACATGGTACTAAACGGATCTCCAAATGTAGCTAACCACATTTCTGATTAGTAAGTAAAAAATAATAAATAGATACCATCCATGGGCATGTGATCCCAATGCCCATGTTTGTATGCTTCTGCCCTTCTATCCGTGCTTGTTGATTCAATGGTAAGACGAAAAGCAGAGTGTGCAAGTGTTTTTTGATCATTGTAAGTGATTCGTAAAAGTTATTTGAGACTTGATTTCAGAAGAAGAATTATTGGAAAGACTGACAAGAAAAAAAAGGCTCTGAAATTCTGGGATATGTTCTTGGGACAAATCTAGAAAAGAACAGAACCTCCACTCACTGACTGTGCAGGAACCTGAGCCATTGAAAGTCCTGTGGTCAGACCATATTGCATAGTTTAGGTTGGGCCTCGGTCCATTTGCAGTGCAGCTTTGACACCCCCTAACTGTTGACTAGGGCATGTGGAGTGAAGAAAAGAAGCTTTGTTGCTGTACTTTATGTAACATCAACAGGCCCACCTCGGCTTGACAACACATTGGGTGGCATTTAATGGAGATGACAGGGATCTCGCCTAATGGCTATAGAGCTGATGAGAGCCTCTTTTAGGAGAGGCCCACTGAACTAAGTGCTAATTAGGAATTTAATTGGACAGCTGCAGGTTTCTATTGGGATCAAGGATCCCAGATTCTGTGCCGGGTGGGCACCGCAGGGGTTTTATTGCTTGATCAACTCCTTTTTTCCGCATTATGATTTGATCATAGATCATAGAATTTACAGTGCAGAAGGAGGCCATTCGGCCCATCGAGTCTGCACCGGCTCCTGGAAAGAGCACCCTACCCAAGGTTAACACCTCCACCCTATCCCCATAACCCAGTAACCCCACCCAACACTAAGGGCAATTTTGGACACTAAGGGCAATTTATCATGTCCAATCCACCTAACTTGCACATCTTTGGACTGTGGGAGGAAACCGGAGCACCCGGAGGAAACCCACGCGCACACGGGGAGGATGTGCAGACCCCGCACAGACAGTGACCCAAGCCGGAATCGAACCTGGGACCCTGGAGCTGTGAAGCGATTGTGCTATCCACAATGCTACCGTGCTGTGATGGAAGGAAAGGTGTCGCGGGGTGAGGGCCACAGGCGATGGGGAGGGGGTTGGTAGCAAGGATGCGGGCGTGGTTCTCAGTAGGCACCCAGGCCCTCTTCGAGTGCCTGATGACAATGGACTTGGACTCCCCCTCAACCCCCCCTCCCCACACCCCGCCACTCACCCATCCAATTAATTGCCCCCTCACAACCAAACTCGACGCCGTAGAGTGCATTAAATTCCACCCATTGAAAAGTTTTCCAGATTTCTCCTTAGTCATTGTAGGAGGACATATGTGGTAGATTGCAATGTAAAATTAGCCTATCTATTTTTGACTCCCTTCCCGTCAGTTTTAGCAATACTGAGAGCGCGGAATCATTAGATGCCTTTCGTAAGTCATATGTTCTTTACTTATATATATCTGATCCCCTTTTTTTTAGCAGGCAGATTCTGATTCTTATTTCTATATATAAGAAATTTCTATTTCCTTGCCCAACTCTTCCACCCATTTTCGCTTTACGTCCCCTATTGGGGTTCCCTCCCATTCCATGAATTCTTTCTAAATTTCCAAAACCTTCCCCTCCTCCACACCCGTTTTCCACACTACCTTGTCCTGTATCCCTTGGGGTAGTAGGTGCGGAAAGGTCGAATCCTGCATCCGGGCAAAGTCCCATTCCCCCCGGGCAGTTCAAGCTCCTCCTCCAAGTCCTCCAAGCACAGAAAGTTGCCGTCAATAAACAGGTCCCCAAACCGCTCGATCCCCGCTCATTGCCACCTCCGAAACCCCCCATCCACCCCCCTACCCCCCGGTGAAAATCGGTGATTGCCACAAATAGGTGTCCATACCGACAACCCTCCACTCCCATTTGTTTCTGCCACTGTCCCCACACCCTCAAGGCTGCCACTACCACCGGGCTTGTGGAGTACCGAGCCAGCGAGAACGGCAGAGGTGCCGTTAACAGTGCCCCAAAACTTATGCCCCTCCATGAGGCCGCCTCCACCCGCTCCCATACTGACCCCTCCCCCACTATCCACTTGCTGACCATTGCTATGTTCGCCACCCAGTAGTAGTTTCTGAAATTCGGCAGAGCCAGCCCCCCCTCCCCTCGACCCGCTCCAGAAGCACCTTCTTCACCCGCAGGGTTTTACCCGCCCACACAAACCTTGAGATCACCTCATTCACCCTCTTAAAGAAAGCCTTGGGGATAAAAATAGGCAGGCATTGGAATATGATCAGAAATCTAGGGAGAACCGTCATCTTTACCATCTGCATCCTCCCCGCCAGTGACAGCGGGAGCTTATCCCACCTTCTAAAGTCCCCCTTGATCTGCTCCACTAACCAAGCCAAATTCAGCTTGTGTAGCTGCTCCCAGTCCCGAGCCACCTCAATACCCAAATACCAAATGCTCCCTTCCACCACTTTGCATGGCATCCCCCCCAGTCTCCTCTCTTGCCCCCTCGCCTGAATCGCAAAGACCTCACTTTTACCCATATTCAATTTGTACCCCGATAACTGATCGAATTCCCCTAGAATCTCCATAATCTCTCCAATCCCCCCCAGCGAGTCAGAAATAAACAAAAGTAGGTCATCAGCATACAGCGAGACCCTGTGCTCCATCCCTCCCCACCCCCGCACAAGCCCCTGCCAGTCCATTGACGCTCTCAGTGTCATCGCCAGTGGCTCTATGGCCAAAGCAAACAACAGTGGGGATAGTGGACATCCCTGCCTCATCCCCCGGTGCAACCTAAAATAATCCGAGCTCCCTCGGTTCATCTGCAAACTCGCCACTGGTGCCTGGTACAGCAACCGGGCCCAGGCAACAAAACCCTGCCCAAACCCAAAGTGCCCCAGGACCTCCCACAGATACTCCATTCCACCCAATCAAAGGCCTTCCCCGCATCCATGGCGACAGCCACCTCCATCTCCCTTGTCTCGGAGGGCATCATGATCACATTTAGATTCTCCCCGTGTCTGCGTGGGTTTCGCCCCCACAACCCAAAAAATGTGCAGAGTAGGTGGATTGGCCACGCTAAATTGCCCCTTAATTGGAAAAAATAATTGGCTAATCTAAATTTATAAAAAAAAAAAAAAAATGATCACATTTAGCAGCCTTTTAATGTTCGCCGTTAAATGCCTCCCCTTCACAAACCCCGTCTGGTCCTCCCCTATCACCCAAGGAATCGTATTCCCCCCTGGGTCCTTCCCAGTCTCCCTCGCTGCCTCCCATTTCCTTAACTGGTGTGCTAGCATCCTGCTAGCCTTCTCCCCATATTCATACACCGCCACTCTCGCCTTTCTCAACTGCCCCACCGCCTTCCCTGTGGATAGCAACCTGAACTCCATCTGCAGCTTCTGCTGCTCCTTCAACAGCCCCGCCTCTGGGGCCTCCGAGTATCTCCTGTCCACCTGGAGAATCTCCCTCACTAATTTATCCATCTCCCCCCGCTCCACCTTCTCCCCGTGTGCCAGTATCGATATAAACTCCCCTCTCACCACTGTCTTCAACACCTCTCATACCGTAGCTGCCAAGACCTTCCCTATCGTTTATCTCCACATATCTCAGAATGGCCTCCCTCACCCGCACAGACACCTCCTCCACCGCTAATAGTCCTGCATGTAACCTTCATTGCGGGCGCTGGCCCCCCTCCTTACTCACCGGTAAGTCCACCCAGTGCGGGGCATGATCCGACACTACTATCGCCGAGTACTCAACGTTCCCCACCCCTGCCAACAACGTCCTATCCATAACGAGAAAGTCAATTTGGGACTACACTTTGTGTACATGGGAATAGAATGAGTACTCTTTCGCCCGCGGCTGCCAAAACCTCCATGGTCTACCCTCCCCCCGCTGTCCCGCATACCCCTTTAGCTCCTTCGCAACTGCCGACGCCCTCCCTATCCTCGAACCCGACCGACCCAGCTTTGGATCCATAACCTTATTAAAGTCCCCACCCATAATCAGCCGATTCGAGTCCAGATCAGGGATCTTCCTCAACACTCGCCTCATGAACTCTACATCATCCCGGTTCGGTGCGTAAATGTTCACCAGCAGCACTGGCATCCCCTCCAACTTCCCGCTCACCATGATGTATCTGCCCACCGAGTCCGCCACTATACTTCCCACTTCGAACGCCACCCCCTTAGTAATCAAAGTCACCACCCCACCTTGTTTTGGAATCTAGCCCCGAATGGAATACCTGCCCTACCCATCCCTTCCTCAGCCTAGTCTGATCCACCACCCCCAGGTGCATCTCCTGTATCATTGCCACGTCTGCCTTTAAGCTTTCCAGATGTGCGAATACACGGGCCCTCTTGACTGGCCCATTCAACCCTCTCACATTCCATGTGATCAGCCTGGTTGACCCCCCGCCTCCCAGCCCTGTTGATTCCACCCCTCCTCCCCCCCCCCCACACTCCCCCCACTCAACCACCCTCCCAGTGCAAACTTTACAATCCCCACCCAACACATAGAATAGAGCAACTCACTATCCCCCATCAAACACAAACCAACCCAAAACAGAGCAACGGCCCCAAGTACAATGCAAAAGTGGTTCATACAAACCAGAAGAAAAACCAAGATACAAGATAGGAATATTCCCTCCAGAGTCCAATGTCCTCATTCTCCTGCCAGTCCATTGTCTCTAATAAATTCCATCGCCTCCTCTGGCAACCCAAAGTAGAGATCCCGGCCTTCATACGTTACCCACAAACGTGATGGGTACAACATGCCAAACTTCACCCCCTTCTTAAAGAGGGCCGTCTTCACCTTATTGAAGCTCGCCCTCCTTTTGGCCAGCTCTGCACCCAGGGCCCTAATAGACACGCAGCTCTCGGTTTCCCAAGTGCAGAGCCCCATCTGCTGGCCCACCTCAAGATCCATTCCTTGTCCAGGAACCAGTGCAGTCGCCCATTGCCCTCGGCAGCTCATTTGCTTGCGGCTTCCGCATATGTCCTGTGTGCCCGTTCCACCTCCAAGGGCCGCGCAAACGCTCCTTCACCCAGCAGCTTCTCAAACATCCGCGCCACATATGCACCAGCATCCGCTTCCTCTCTGCCCTCAGGCAGACCCACGATCCTCAAGTTCTGCCTGTGCGATCTATTCTCCAAGTCCTCCACCTGCCCTGCAGCATCCTCTGTTGAAATTCCATCAAACCCATCTCCGCAGCTATCGAGGCAAGCTGCTCCTCATGCTCCCCCGTCGCCTCCTCTACCTTCCGGATTGCCTGGCCCTGTGCCTCCAACCTCATCTCCATGCGGTCAATCCAAGCCTTTATCGGATCCAACACCCTGGACAGGTCCTCCAAGTTCTCCTCCCTCTGCTGGGCAAACGTCTTGTGGAGAAAGGTCACCGACTGATCCGTCGACCACTGGGCCGGCAAGATCTGACCCTGACCCTCCGCCATCTTCCCCTGTGTCGCAGGCTCCACACCAACTTTCGACCATTGTTCTCTCCTTTTTTGACCACTTCTGGTCCACAAATCAACACAACGGTGGGATACTCTCTTCTTCCACCCCTCCTGCCACCTTTTACTAACACAAGGCTCCGCCGTTATCCGGGGAAAAGGCCAAAAAAGTCCACCACGAGCGGGAGTCACCAAATGTGTGACCACTCACTCCCTGGTCGCCACCTGAAGACAACACACTATAACATTAACAAGCAAAATTTACAATATGAACAATTAACAAGCACAACAGTCAACAGGTTAGCCATTTCAGAGGATGTTACTTCCTGTGTGGTTGTCAGCGAACATCAGGCGCTGGATTCACCGCTTTTGAGGCTATGTCCCCACGCCGGCGTGGGAACGGTGGCCTTTTACGACAGAATAAAAGCCGTAAAACGGCCACTGATTCTCTGTCTGGCTGGGGGTTAGCATCAAGGCAGCGTAGAGCACCCGGCTCTAGCTGCCGATATGGCCCGGAGAACTGCCGGGTCCGTGGCCACGCATGCGCACGGTGGCGGCCTGCAGCAGCCACGACGTGCAACATGGCGCCGGCCACTCGCGAACCTGGCCTGCAAAATGGTGCCCCCCCCTTTGGCCGGCTCGCGTGCCCCGGACCACCCCCCACAATGCCCCCAGCCCCTGGTAAAGTCTCCTCTGCCCGCGGATTGGCCCTCCCCCGACTGGCGACGCTGGACTGAGTCCGCAGCTGCCACGCTGAGTTCCCAACGGATGAGACCCCACGCGATCCATGCTGTCGGGAACTCGGCCGGTCGGGGTCGTTACATCGGAGGGTTGCGTCAGGCAACGTCCTGAGACCATTGATACATCGTCCGACATACTCTCCGACTACGCAGCTTTGGTGCGGGCGGAGCATCGCGAAATCGGCGCCGCCCCCAATTTCACCGTAAACTTTGATTCTCTGGCCGTCGGCGACACACCCCAGGCATCTGCTTTCTCGTGTTGGCTGTAACTTGTGGCTTTTTTGGTTGAGTTTGGACATTGTCCGTAGCTGTCTCAACCGGAGTCAATGTAGACTTGGAGGTTGATTCCGTATTGAAATGTCGTCAATCGGAGTACTGGTTCCACAGTTGCTTCCAATATTGTCAGGTTCTCAGGTTTATACAAGTCTTCACTTGGCACAGTTTGTTGTGGTCTCTGTCTCTGGCAAATTTGTTCTTGCTGCTAAAAGCTAGTCAGCATGTCTTCTCCACACAACATCATAGAACATAGAACAGTAGAACATAGAACAGTACAGCACAGAACAGGCCCTTCGGCCCTCGATGTTGTGCCGAGCCATGATCACTCTACTCAAACCCACGTATCCACCCTATACCCGTAACCCAACAACCTCCCCCCTTAACCTTGCTTTTTTTTAGGACACTACGGGCAATTTAGCATGGCCAATCCACCTAATCCGCCCATCTTTGGACTGTGGGAGGAAACCGGAGCACCCGGAGGAAACCCACGCACACACGGGGAGGACGTGCAGACTCCGCACAGACAGTGACCCAGCCGGGAATCGAACCTGGGACCCTGGAGCTGTGAAGCATTGATGCTAACCACCATGCTACCGTGAGGCCCAAATCATCTGGGGTCCAGGTGACAGGGGAATGGTCGACGATGCACAAGTGAAACCGGACAATGTTGACGGCGGAGTTTGGGGGGATTTTAAGAGACGTGATATGTTACAGCTGACATTGACGGGGAATGAACAGCAACAGATCATCTGTGTACAGTGACACCGGTGTTCCCTACTCCTCCTCACAATCCCCTGCCACTCTACTGACCCCCTAAGGGCCATTGTCCAGGACTCGATCGCCAGTGCAAACAACATTGTTGGACAACCCAGCCTCATTCCCCTGAGCAACCCCCAACTCCGTGTACTCATCTAATTTGTCCGTACAATCGGCACTGGGGCCACATACAGCAGACGCACCCATGCCACAAACTTCAGGCCAAACCCGAACCTTCCCAGGATCACAAACAGCGTGTCGCGTCTTTTCGTCCGACGTCACTTCGTCCAACGACACTTCGTCCACGTCTTTTGGTCCAACGTCTTTTTGTCCGCCCGTCTTTTGGTCCAACGTCACTTCGTCCAATTATCCAATTACAAATTAACTCCGTATAAAACCATTTAATTGATAAAATGCAAGTACAATACAGCAAGTGAATTTAGTTGCTAAAATGCAAGTAATTGATAAAATGCAAGTAAAATGCAAGTTGAAAAATGGAGTTTTAAAATCTAAAAATGCAGTTAAAAAATCTAAAAGTTTACTAATTACTTCAAATTCCCGAAATTACTTAAAATTGATGTAAATTGTAAGCAACATTCCTCAAGAAATCAATTTTTGTTGTAGAATCATATTCAACGGCCAATCTTTTGAGGCGTTCAGTTATTTTCTTATATCGCGTACATGAAGTCGACTGATCTCCCCGAAGAATTTGAGCCTTTTTGCCTATTATGAACCCTTCCTCTTCCTTCAGAGTTTTGATTAACCTCCAAATATTCAAATGAGCTCCACCCGCCGAACGCTTTATGGCAGAATGAAACCCCTCAGCAGCATTATTTGTTCTCGGTAGATCTTGTAGAACACGCTGATTAACATTCCATACAGCTGTCGGGAATGTAGGTGTTTCACTCCTTTGTCTGGCACCACGTCCTCTCACAATGCCTATGTAAGTCAAGTCGAAGTAAACGATGAATTCAGCAGGTATTTCTTCATCGTCTATCAAATAGTGGAGTGGAGTGGAGTGGTACAAGTTACAAAAAGTCAAGTTACAAAAAGTCTTAGACAAAAAAATTATTAGTAAACTTTTAGATTTTTTAACTGCATTTTTAGATTTTTAAACTGCATTTTTCAACTTGCATTTTACTTGCATTTTATCAATTACTTGCATTTTAGCAACTAAATTCACTTGCTGTATTGTACTTGCATTTTATCAATTGAATGGTTTTATACGGAGTTAATTTGTAATTGGATAATTGGACGAAGTGACGTTGGACCAAAAGACGGGCGGACAAAAAGACGTTGGACCAAAAGACGTGGACAAAGTGTCGTTGGACGAAATGACGTCGGACGAAAAGACATAGCACCCACAAACAGGTACCTCCACTAGTACCTGTCTTCTCTGCGTACATGGGGACCACCACCTCCAGTACCCGCCCCTTCAATGGGTCATAAATGTCTTGTTAGGCTCTTGGCGTAGCATAAGCTGCTTCCTTGATGTTCACTCTGACAAAGGAAGGTTCAGACGTGGAGATAACTTCAACACGCTTATTAAACTATTTACAATTCTCCTACTCGGATTCACCTCTACTGTTAATTCTTCTATAGCTACTCAGACTGACAAACCAGTCTGCTACAATCCACGTTGTGGGTGTAATGTTGAATCGACCCTGTGTCTGTACTCACTGAGTGTCTCCACTGGAAAGAGGAAGATCATGTGTGCTGTGTCCTTTATATATGGGTTGGTGTAATGCACCCCTGTGGTAGTGCCACCTCTGTGCATATCGTGAATGCCCATTGGTTGTGTCCTATCTTACTGACCTATTGGTTAAGTGTCTGTGTGCCATGTCTCCGGTGCTCCCTCTAGTGTCTAGCTAGTCTACGTGTACTTACATTAACCCCTTGTGTATCTACAGTGATGCATATCACCACAATAAACACATTTAATAGCCTCCTGATGTTAGTGGAGAGCTGCCTGCCCTTTACAAAACCCGTTTGGTCCTCAGCGACCACCCCCATGATGCAACCCCCATCCTCCCCACCACTAACTTGGCCAACATCCGTGTTTAGCAGTGAAATGGGCTTATATGACCCAAATTCCCACAGGCCATTCCTCTTCTTCGGGACTGGCATGATCGACGCCTGGGTCAGTGTCTCCAGTAGCTCCCCCTTCTCCAGCGCCTCGCTAAACATCCCCTAGCAAATGCGGTGCCAACTCCGCCGCAAACTCTTTATAGAATTCCGCTAGGTAGCCGTCCAGCCCCGGGGCCTTGTCCTCTCCATTCCTCCCTCAGCCCCAATGGTTCCTCCAGCACCTGCCTCCTCTCTTCATTCAACCTTGGGAATTCCAGCACATCTAAAAACCACCCTATATCTCCTTCCTCACCACCCGACTTGGCCCTGTACAGCTTCTCGTAGAGCTCCCTAAATGCCCCGTTAAGCTTTCCATTTCCTGTCTGCATCCTCAGAATTTTCCTGGATCCGTGGAGGTTTAGGAATCCCGGGGGAGGGAGTACTCCTTCCTGCCTCTGTATCTGGTGTGCAAACATAAGGCTCGCCTTCTCACCATATTGCGCCACCTCGCCCTCCTTGGTTGTCCCACTGTCTTTCCCGTTGTCAGCCTGTCAAACTGCCCCTGTGACCTTTTTCTCTCCTCCAACCCCTCCTTGGTGGGATCTCTGGAACATTTCATGTCCACCTCGTCCATCTCGTCTAACAGCCGTCCATACTCCTCCCTCCTCCTCCTGTCCCTATGTGCCTTGAAAGAGATAATCTCCCCCCAAACCACCGTTTTCACGCCTCCCAAAACGTGGCCGTTGTGACCTCCTCACCCTGATTCAGCTCCACATAATCTCTGATCACCGACCGCACATTCTCACAGAACCCCGTATCCCCCAAAAGCCCCAAATCCAGCCTCAACCCCGGCCTCTGCTCCTGCCTTCGAACTAAGTCTAACCTCCAGTCAGTGCGGCGCATGATCCGAGATCACAGTTCCCGCATTACCCCCCCCCCCCCCCCCCCCCCCACCCCACCCCCACCCCACCCCCACCACCAACACCACTTGACTCATTACAAAAAAATAAATCCTGGAGTATACCTTATACACCTGCGAGAAGAAGGAGAACTCCCTCCCCCGGGATTCCTAAACCTCCGTGGATCCACCATTCCCTTCCGTTCCATAAACCCTCCCAATTCCTTAACCATCCTCAACCTTCCCATTGTCTGAGGGCTCGGATTGTCCACCCCCGGTTCCAGCACGCAATTAAAATCGCCCCCATAATCAACTGATGTGTGTCTAGGTCCGGAATCGTTCCCAGCAACCCGTTCACAAACCCCACATCGTCCCAATTCAGCGCATATACATTCCCTAGCACCACTGGCAGCACCTCCAACACCCCGCTCACTATCACATACCCCCCACCGGGGTCCTGCACGTCCTTGACCCCTACAAACCCCATCTTTTTGTTTTGCAAGATGGCCACCTCCCACGACTTTGAATCAAACCCCGAATGGAATACCTGACCCACTCATTCCTTTCTCAACTTGACCTGATCCTTCACCTGGAGGGGAATACCCTGCTGAAAGATCACCCCCGCCTTCAAACTCCTGAAATATGTGAAGACCGGAAACATCGTCACCGGCCCATTCAGTCCCCGTACATTCCATGTTACGAACCTTACCGGTGGCTTGCGCCTCCACTCCCCTCTACTGTCCGCCATCCTCCCCTTCCGATTCTACCTCCTTTAATTTTGCCCTGAATGGATCCATCCAAAATGGCCCCCTTCTCCGCCCATGACCACGCTCAGTCTCTAACACTGCCCCGTTGCATCCACTCTTTCCGCCCCTCCCCCTCCCCCTGACCCCCTCCCCTTCTACCGCTTCCTCGATGGCCTTCGATCGATCCTCGTGCATCTCCATTCACTGTTGGCGGAACCCTTCTTTAATAAACGCCATCAACTGCTCCACCTGGGGCTTTCCAAGTTGTGACAACCCTTCCCCCTCCGCCATCTTCACAATTGCTACTACGCCACAGGTCTCCTCAAGTTCCTTGACCAGGGGCGGGATTCTCCGCCGGCGGGATTCTCCATTTTGCCTGCGCCCTGGGGTTTCCCGACGGCGTGGGGCTGCCCCACAATGGGAAACCCCATTGACCAGCCGTCTAATGGAGAATCCCGCTGGCGGGTCGGGGCAGATATATGGCGCGGCGGGGCAGAGAATCCAGCCCCCGATCTTTAACCTTTTTCTGTCGGGTCTGGTAACCAGCAGACATGCCACTCATGGGGGGAAACTGCCCCTCCATACCTTCAGCTACACTTTCCTGTTGAAACTACCCCCCTTTCGGGTAAAAGAGCTCAAACCAGCGCCTTCGAGCCGGAGCTGCCCTGTGTGCGACCACTTACTCCGTGGCTGCCACCGGAAGTCGCCTTCACCTTCTGTATCGTCGGCCCTTGTACCTCTACCACCAGTCCATCTTGTCCATGGCTGCCCCTCAGTGTCTGGGACATGTTCTGAAGCACCCCAGCAATGCCCACCTGCGACTGGGACAACTCCTCCAGCGACCTGGACATGCTCTGGACTGCCTTGGCAATGCCCACCTGAAACTGGGGCATGCTCCACAGTGCCTCATCAAGGTCCACCTGGGACTGGGACACGTCCCCCAGTGGCTGGGACAGGGTGTCAAGGAACTCAGCCATGGCTGTCACTGACTGAGCCACATCTTGGACATCTCCACTCATGCTGCTGTTGACTTGCACCAGGCTCCCCATTGCGGTCGCAACCCTACTAGTGTTGGCCTCAGTGCCACGCATTGCCTGCGCCATCTCCTGCACCCGTAGCCTCTGGGACTCCTCCAATTGGCAATGGACCTGCTATAGAGTCGCTGACATCCCCTTCTGAATATCACGGCCGCTCCATATCATCTGCATCAGCTCCAGGTAACCCTGGTCCAGAGGCTCAGCATCTAACTGGGACCCAGCTGGGTCCTGGGATCCAGCAGACCTCCAACTTCTGTCTTGTATGGGACTTCCTGCCTCCACCTGATGTGCATCAGCAACTGTGTGGTGCTCACCAGATTGTACCCCGGAAGCCTGACCATTACTGTTGTCCATCAAGGTGTGTGTCTCTGTGCTGGTGGAGGGTGGGGATGGCAGCTGTGCCAAAAATATGGTGGTCTTCTTGGAGCTCCCCTCCAAGGTGTTCTCATGGGAGGAAGGAGGGACATTCTGGATGGGCCGGCACCGTCGGACGGAGATCAGGTGGGAGAATGGACATGTGGTCAGTGGGAGAGCTCGGTCAGTCTGTAAGGCATGAACAACTCATGTGCGATAGCTAATAATAATAATAATAATAATCACTTATTGTCACAAGTATGCTTCAATTAAGTTACTGTGAAAATCCCCTACCATCTGGGTGGGAGACTCTGACGTACGCCAACCTCTACGCCAGTGACTGATCTGACCTTGCCCACCCCTGTGACCTCCAATGCCCGTTCCCAATAGGGGTGAGGCTCTGATGTCCGCCTGTATGTTTTTCACTGCAGATCCCCGCTGCTTATGCTGCTTATTCTGATACAGAGCTTTTAACCATCAGGCTTTGCTTGTATCTTCATTCAACTGGCGTTTTTACAAACCCCCATGAGGCTACGTCTTACAGGCCTTGAACAGGTAATTTCCCCTTTCTGTCAATCTTAATTTGTGTAATGATCAATTTTGAGTCATGTGGTGATCCACTGTGTGCACCTGTATTAGGGGATGTAAGGTAGGACCTGCACTACAGGTTCGCCGGTAGCCCCTGCCGGCTAGCTCCGCCCACAAGGAGCCGTATAAATATGCGTGTCCTCCTTCTGATCAGCCATTTCACCAGCTGCAGTAGGATGCCACGCATCTGACTGTAATAAAGCCACAGTTGCACCAATCTGAGTCTTTCGTCCAATTGATCATGCATCAAGTCACATTTACCAAGGCTAACTCTGAATATAGTAATCTTGCAAGCTCATCATAATAGATTGCAATTACCGAAGTGTTGAACAAACTTCTCAATCTATTTCTTTCAGCCTTTCCATCATTTCATCAGATGAAACCTTTTTTGTGTATGCAAATATAATCATTTTTGTCTCAAGACATGACACATGGCTATTTCCAGCACTACGTTCTTAATTTACAAAGAAAGCACGACGGTTGCTTAATTTCCCGTCATGCCAGTTTCCATATTGCTAATTCTGTTGTGCCTTCACGTCTCACCTAAACCAACCCTTTTTTAAAAACTCTCAGAGTTACAAAACCAATGTGCAGAGTGAACAGAGAAAGCCCTTAACCCATCATCTTGCTTGCTCCAAAAACAATTCAAATTCAAATTGAATCCAATTCAAGGAACGGACAAGAGAGACACACGAGATCCAAGCTGACAAGAACAGGCGTTATACCTGCCTTGACCCTACGTTTGATCCTAGCCAAAAGTCCCACAATAGCTGCGTCTTTCCTGCAAATACTTCACTTATTCAACTCAAAAGCTCTTGGTCCAATCCCTCCACTTTACCGTTAGGCCAGGTTCAATGGGCGGGATTCTCTGTTGGCTGATGCCGAAATCGTGAAACGCGATTGGGCGGAGAATTGTTTCCGACGTCAAAATCGCTTCAGACGCCGATTGGACGGCAAATTGCGATTCTCCGTCACCTCGAAAGCAGCGCCATTGCGTTCCGGAAGGCACTTTCAGTAAACACCGTTTGCATGTCATTAGCCGGCCTGATCTGGTATTCTCGGAGGCCTCCGCGATTCTCATCCTCCAATGGGCCGAGTTCCCGACGGCGCTGTTCACATATGCTTTCAAAAATCACGAAACTCGCGTGGTGGCTGCTGAGGGAGAGGGAGAGGAGATAGGACCCGGAGAGGAGCAACTGCTGGAGCCGGGCCAAACACTGGCTGGGCTGGCTGGGGTCGGGGTGGGGGGGGGGGGGGGGGGGGGGGGGGGGGGGGGGCAAGACCAGGGGAGGAGGTGCGATGGGGGGACAAGGCGAGCGGCCAGGGTGACCCCCCACGGAACTGGGGTGATGTTCCGGCATGGACCGCCATTACTGCGGCCTGCAAGGCAGCCATCTTGCTGTGCACGCAATGACCACCCACACTGGCCCTGGTACTGCAGAGTGACACTGATTGTTATGCCCCCCCCCCCCTCCGCCACACCCCCTCCCCTAACCTGGCCATCACCTGCCGGCGGCTCATCCAGGGCAACGCCTCCAGTAAGGGAGGCCACAGAGCCCACCCCTGGCCAGGCGGTGCCAGCCAACTGTACACCTGACATCAGGGCAGGGTCAGAACCAGACGCCCCCATGGTGCCTTTCCACTAATGGGGCTGATGTACCATCAATTGGACACGAGTCGAGATGAAGATCCAAACATTAGGCTTTAATCGACTAGTTGTGTGCCCGGCAGTCGACTTACAGAGAAAGGCCGACTGCCGGGTCCGACGGGTTCTTATGCCCCGCCTCGTAGGCAGGACTATTTGCCTCCTGACCAATCGGTGAGCAGTCACATGACTAGTCTCAACCAACCAGCCGAGAGGCACATGACCGGCCTGAGCCAATGGGCAGCGAGTGTTGTGCACCAATGGCAGATAGGTACCGTAAACCTCCCAGTCATATCACCACAGGGGCCAAGGGGGCAGGGATGGGGGGGGGGGGAACGAATAGGGGGGGGGGATCCCCCAGTATCAACCGGGGCAACCATGTAGCCCGGTGGACCTGGTTGGGTACGGGGGTATGCACCATGCTAACATGTTGGTCTGTCACCCCCTGCAGACAATGTATATTGGAATTCAACCAGCAATGGTGGCCTTCCTGCTAGTTGCCGCAGCCCTGGGGGATGCTCTGTGGCTGTACGAGCGGGCATTTCTCGAGGAGGACGTGGAGCGTGCAGCAGCAGAGCAGGCAGCAGCAGAGCGGGCAGCTGCGGAGCGGGCAGCAGCGGATCAGGCAACAGAGGGGCAAGTGGCAGTCGCCCAGGTTTGAGGGCCTGCTGCCCAACAAGGCGAGGAGGCACCGCATGGGGCCTCATGTGTACTGGTACCGCCTGTCATTCGAGGACCTGCCAGACTTGGCATGCTGTTGAAGACTCCAGCTGAGCAGGGAGACAATGCGACATGTTTTCCAGAAGATAGCACACCTGGCACCACGGGGGTATGGGGAAGGCTACCTGCTCCCAGTGGCCGTCAAGGTGACGGTCACCCTGAACTTTTACGTGATGGGGTCCTTCCCGTGATGTCACAGATCTTGGTGCACAGGTGCATCTGCACCGTCACGGACACCCTATATGCCCGGGCGGCTCAATACATCCACTTCAATGTGGCCCATGCCCACCAGGATGGCCAGGCAGCGGGGTTCGCAGCCATCAATAGATACCTCGTGTCCAGGGGATGATCAACGGGATGCATGTCCCCCTACAAGCACCTGCGAATAACAGGCTGCTGTACACAAACCAAAAGGGGTTCCACTCAATGAACGTGCAGCTGATACGTGACCATCAGATGTGCATCATACAAGCCTGTGCCTGGTATCCGGGCAGTGTGCACTTTGCCTTCATCCTGGCACACTCGATGATTCCTGACATGTTCGAGATGCCCCCCCCCGCCGGCTGGGGGCTGACTGCTGGGTGATGGGTTATACACTGCGCTTGTGGCTGATGATGCCTATCGGAGGCCACAGTCCAATGCCGAGACCCGCTACAATGAAACCCATGCCACGATCAGGAGCGTGATTGAGCGGTGTGTCGGCCTCCTGAAGATGCGGTTCAGGTGCCTGGATCGCTCTGGAGGGGCCTTCCAGTAAGATGCTGAGAGGGTCGCCTGTATTGTGACGTCCTGCACAACATCGCACAGCATAGGGGTGATGTGTTTGAGGAGGAGGAACGCTAGGCCTTTGTCCAATGAGGAGGATGTGGGGGAAGCTGAGGGTGGAGCCCAGGCAGGCACGGAAGGCCGCACGACGTGTGCACCGGGGCCAACGTGCATGGGAGGCTCTGATGGCCTCCAGGTTCACTGACTAGGGGGCGGGGGGGGGGGGGGGGAACTGGCCACGTGGATGGTGATGTGACCATCAATTTACTCGAGACACGATAGGAAGTAAACAGTGGTTTTAATAAACTTACAACTGAGCCTGCCTGCGACCAGAAGAACTGAGGGCAGGCTCACAAGGCTGCAGTACTTTATACTTCTGGTAGTGGGAGGGGCCATGGGCGGAGCCAGGGGCGGAGTCAAGAGTGGAGCCGTGTACAAGCTCCTCATCTCCTCCTGTGGGCAGAGCCCGCAACGGCTCACAGACAGAGCTCACAAGGACACAATGCTATACAGTGTGAATGCAATACTGCACAGTGTGAATTACATGATGTACATTCACCACACATGGACACCCCATCCCAACCCCACATTCCCTCACTCCTCCCTCCTGCCCCTGGCACCCACCCCCCCACCCCCCCTGTAGCTTACTCCGTGATACATACTTGCCACACTACGGGGTGGGGGCTCTGTGTTGGCAGTAACATCCCGTCTGATCCATGGTGTGGGTGGAGGATCATGTCAATCCGCTTTGCAATGAGCCCCGGTGCTCTGCACCGTCTAACGTCTGACTCTTGCCCATAGTAGCACTGTCTACCGCCCACCTGGGTAATCCCTGCATGCAAGCTGACTATTCCATCACACGGTCCCATCAGAACCCTGGGGTGACAGTGGTGGGGACAGTCGGAGGGGTGGGGGGGGTAGGGGGGTGGGATCCCGGGTTACCCACAGGGGCCACCCTTCCCTCCCAATGTCTGCCTATTCCACCCCTCACACCCATCAGACAGAACACCGAGGCAGGTTGTTATGGTGGCAACAGATATTGAATGTGAATGAATATGTACAGATTTGTGCCCTAGCCTCTATAACTAAACTGTGCCCTGCACCTGTGCCAACTTGGCTGGTGTCTAACCTTCTGGCCTCATGGGCCCTAACACTACACCTAGGTGGTTCCCCAGGCGGTACAGCAGGAGTGGAAGTGGCCTGCTGTGACCCCTGCGATCCCCATGATCCCCGTTGGCGCACGTCACCTGGGGTGACCCGGCCTGGATGGGTTTGGCCACTGCTCGGGTGTCCCAGGTGGCATGGTGCCACCTGTTCTGCCCACTTCCCACCAGATGCACCAGGGACGGGGGGGGGGGGGGGAGTCCAAGGTGTTGTGTTATTCTGATGCCTCCCCCGCAGGAGTCACCGGCACGGGCTGCATCATCTCCTCCTCCCTCGGGGTGCCCGATGGCCCCGGGCGACTCCATGGGATGGGTGTGCGAGCGGAGCCATCCCCGGAGGCGCCCTGCCACTTGGCGCTGCCAGTCCTGGAGGTCCACTCTGGTATCGACCAGGGTCTGCACGCTCGCGGTCATGGAGCACCGGGAGTGGACCATCTCTGTCTGGGACTACACCACATCACGCTGCAACTATGCCACCACCCTCTGGGTCTGTGTCACATCAGCCAGTGTCTGGGCCACCTTCCTCTGGGACTGAGCCACCTCGCTCGGTGTCTGCGCCACGCCGGCCAGTGCCTGGGCAATGCTGCGGACGTTCCCAGTGACTGGGCCATACTGAGGAGTGCCGCTGCAATGTCCAGGTGGCTCTGGCACATGGCTGCCTGTGAGAGGGCAGCCCTGCCATGGTCCTTGGTCACTTCTGTACTTAGCTCTGGAGTCGCCAGGTGTCGTTACACCGCCACAAGCTTCAAGGTGAAGTTCAAAGCAATAAAACCATACGCCAATTAGTAAGTCCAAACAACTGAGGTTATACCCATGCACACGCTAAAAGGATTAAACTTATTCCTACTGCTAAATAAACTAATACCCATCTCGAAGGAACTGCTGGGTCAGGGAACAAGGCCTCTTGCTCTGCTCTGGTCTGCAGACTTCAGATTGGTATCAGTTAAAAGGGGTCAGGAGTGCCTATCTCTGGTAGCGATCGTTGTGAGGCACTTACTTGTTGGCGGCTGCTGTCCGAACCCTCTCCTCTCTCTTGTTCAAGATCTTCTTGGCAAAAGCTGGTCCACGAAGGAGTGTTGGTCAAAGAGAGAGAAGGGCTGGAGGGCTGGATCAGAAGACTGAACCATGTGTGGGACCTGTCTTTTATAGGTCCCAGGGGATCCGCACCCCTCTGGGCGGACTCCCTTACCTGCTTGGAATCGATTGGGTCTCTTCCCAATCGATATGTTTGAACCCCCCAATCATGGGGCAGTTCCTCGGTCACTGGGGCGGTTCTTGGGACTTATTGTTTTGGGCTTGTCTGGCGCCGAAAGGTCTGGCCTTCCATTGAATGTATCGATCTGTGTTTAACTTGTTTCCATTGTATCTGGGGATCGCCCGGTATCGCCTCATTAGTATGTTAACTGGTTTCTTTTCACAGTGCTGTCTGGTTTCTGCAGCAGTCAAAACTGGTTTCTGCAGCCGTCCCAATATACAAGCGCTTTGCAAGCTGCTTGCTTTACACCATGAATATTTTCCCTGCATTCCTTGCAATCTTCCATTCTGTGTTGGGCAGTGGCCACCCCAGGTGGCTACAGTCACTGCCTGCACAGAATTCCCCAGACCTTGGACACGCTGATCCATAGCCGAAACTGTCGTCCCCAATGCCTCCACCGTGGACATGCGGTGTTGGACTGGGTGGTACGCATGGCCGTCACCACCCCCTGCTCCTGCATGCGGTTGGACTCCTCCAGGTGCTGGATGCTTGCCGACATCCCCTCTTGTGGTCCCTGGCTCTCTGACTGCATCTGCACTGTGGCTAGGTTTAGATATTCCAGGAACCCGGGACCCGTCTGGGCGGCGGCTGGTTCCTGGGGCCGGATTGCCCTCTGACTGTCCGGCCCCTGGATGCTCCTGCCTCCACCTGCTGTACCAGCTCAACTGTGGGTGCGCACCAGGTAATGTCCCAGGAGCCTCTTTACTAAAGTGCCTAACCGAGGTGATAGCCTCTGTGATGGTGGAGGGTGTTGGAGACAGCTGTGACGGGAAATCACTGTCATCCTCCGACCCGAGCTCCAGTTTGTCCTGAAGATGGCTGGTGATTGGGCTGCTCTCCCTGTCAGTGTTCGGCTGTCCAGGCACTGGCTGGTGGCGGAGGACACCGGATGGGATGACCCCATCTCCGGAAGGACCTGCAAGACACAAGACGGCATGTATGATTAGACTGCGGGCCAGGGGGGAGTGGGGTTGGTGTGGGGGTGGGGGGGGGGGGGTCTGGGGGAGTCTCAACACACCTGTCACAGGGAGTCCTAGCTCAACGGGGTCTCACCTCCTTGCCCGTGACCGCACTCCACCCCAGCGACCTCCCCCTTTCCACTGGGCCGCCGGCCACGTTCAGGGCCCTCTGCTCGGCCATGTGAGGGGCCTCAGGTCTGGTGGTCTCCCTCTGGTCTTCTCCCACTCCCGGCGGTTGTGCACGGCCTTCTCCTGGGGACAGGGACGGGGACGGGGACAGGGGGGGGGGACGACGGACGGACGGGGAAATGGGGGGGACCCGGCCATGGCGGCTAGCATGGGTGCTGGCATATGGGGCAGGGTGGGGTGGGGGGGAGGGGCCAGGTTGCGGTTGCGTGGGGTGGGGTGTGGATAGTGTCAGGGGCACGGTGCTGCCAACTCACCCTGGCTGCCCTGAGGAGGTTGTGCAGTTTTTTCCTGCATTGGATGCCGGTCCAGACGATGTTGCTCACTGCGCTGCCTGGCTCTGCCACCTGTGCCCAGGCAGGGCAATCTGACGACCTCGGAAATGTGGCGCCGCTCTCCTTCCAGCCATCTTGTTGGTTGGGATGGTGTGTGTGTGTGCGTGGGCAGGGGGGGGGGTAAGGATAGTTTATGTGCTGTTGCAGCTTGTCAGCCGCATGAGTGTCAATCACGGACCCGGCGAATCCGGCACCATTTTTAGTGGAATTGAATGTGTTCCACGTGGCACCGGTGGGAGCCCATTAATGGTATCAGAATCGGTGCAGGTGTAGCATCGATTTCTCTGTCATAAATGTCCACACATGCTCCGCTGGAGTCAACGCTTAGGGTGGGATTCTCTGCTTGCCGACGCCGAAATCATAATCAGCGATCGGCGGAGAATCCCTTTAGACGCTGAAATCGGGAGCAGCGCCTGTTTTCGGATTCTCCGTCTCCTACAAAATGGCATCTTTGGTGAGTTCGCTGCATGCCGTTGGGGAGACCTCAGGACGTCACCTGAAGGCCCTCCCCGGGTGCTCCTCCCTCGATAGGCCAACGCCCCGATGGCGTGGGATATGTGTGCTCTGAGTTTGTCAACCTTGCGTGACAGCTGCGGACTGTGTCCAACGGTACCACAGTTGGGGCAGGCAGCTGTTCTGCTGGCCGGGGGTGCTTCAGTGGCGACTGGGGGGAGGACTGATGGGTGTTGTTCTGAGGGTAGCGAGGGGGGTTATGGGTGGGCGCTATCTGGAAGGCCGGGTCCAGGCGGCTAGTGCCATATTGTACGGAGTGACCGCTGCAGGAAGTCGCCATGCGCATGCTCGGCCACGGACCTGGCAATTCTCCGATATTTCTGCCGGGAACGCTGGGGATTTTACGTGGTGCGGCTGCTAGCCCTCCACCGGGCGGCGCATTGGTGCGGGTTGGCACCAACATTTTCGTTGTAAAACTAGACACTTCCTCCGGACATTGTCTCAGAAACGGAGAATCCGACCAATGTCTCAGTCATGGAGAATCCAGCCCAATGTCTTTCTAATCAAGGCCTGTTTCACATAAAAGACTTATCAAGTCCTCCCAAATGATCTTTTCTATCTTTATGAGGTACTTTGTATCCCTGTACATTTACCCAACCTATATTACAGTTAAATTAGTTATTTTACATGCTGCTCCCTCTGCCGCAAGGACTTGGTGCTCTGCTACCTTATTAAAAATTCTAACATTCACATGTAGAATATTGAGACATTTGAACCTTCAATCCTTAACTGATATATTTATTTATCTTTTCATTCTTTTCCTAATATTCTGGAACTCCCTCGGAGATCTCATTGAATGCTCATCAATCATCAAGTATCTTTACCTTGTACCACAGCATCTGCGTTTTTTGCGATTTTCTATCTAGTTCTGCTCTCTTTAATCCTCTCCCCATTGCCTTATATCTGGGTTAAATTTTCAATTTGACATCAGGTTGCAAATCTGGAATTATAGACTCCGCCCGACTCTCCTTGAAAATGGAAACAAAATGGTTCCCATTGTCAATACGATCCAAGCTGCCAGCGAAGTCAAAACCAGGACACAGCGCTTTTCTTTGTTGAGAAAGTTTATTGACACTGCTCAGTCTGTAGCTGCACTCCCACACCCAGTGTCCCAGCTATCCCCTATTTATATGTGATCAGAGTGATTAATTAAACAATAACTTTCACCTTAACAGTCAAATTAACATACCATTAACATCCACAATGGTCAGGGGATTCACAATGCCAGTCTTATAACCGAGCAGGAATCTATCTTCTCCTCACAAAAGGGCGAATGGTGCTGCTTTAGTTCGGGCAAAGCCTAGGCCATCTCCAGATTTTGACATTGTGTCAGGAACGTCCTGGTGTTAAAAACATGACGGCCCCTCAATATTCCTAAGTGTGAATTGTGAATAAGCATAAGGTTTTGAAATAAAACAGCACATGAGTCCCCCAACTAGGAGAGCATTGGGATAGTTGAGTCTTCAGATGAAAGCATGTTCCAGCAGTTGATGGGCGATTAAGGAGGCAGGTGCAAGTCATCTTGATGGAGAGAATTATGCAATTGAAAGCTCAATTCAGGATCAACAAGATTAAGTAACTTTTTACTTCAAGTGTGCTCAATGCCAAATTTCACACAGCTCCACATTTTCCTTTGATGTTGCAACTTTGTGATTTGTAACTTTGATAGGTCAGTTGATTGGACGGCTGGATTGTGATACAAAACAAGGTTAACAGCGTTGGTTCCATTCCTGTACTAGCTGAGGTTAGTCATGAAGGCCCCGCCTTCTCAACCTTGCCCTGGCGTGAGGTGGCGGTGGTCCTCCGGTTAAATCACCACCAGTCATCTCAAAAGGGGAAAAGTGGCGCAGGGTCATCTGGGACTATGGAGACTTTACTTTATGGGATTATGACACCTTGCTTCAAAATGTTCCCTTTTGTGAGGTTGTAGATTCAAATACAGAGCAGTGTGCGCTGCAGGCTTACCTGCTCCCACTTGCATGATTAACCTTCCAGGCATCATCATTTATTTAATGCTTGTGAAAGGTATTTGTGGAGGCTGTATGCAATGTAGGCACAGAACTGGGTTGATAATCTTCATACTTGCCCCTTACAATGCACACAACTCTCTATAGAAGCTTTGTGAGGCAAACTGTATCGGCTGTTCAAAGTTCAATCTGAACATCTCATTAGAAATGTCCAGAGGATGTGTTAAAAGTAAAAACTGAGGGCAGCACGGTGGCCTAGTGGTTAGCACAGCTGCCTCACGGCGCTGAGGTCTCGGGTTTGATCCTGGCTCTGGGTCACTGTCCGTGTGGAGTTTGCATATTCTCCCTGTGTTTGCGTGGGTTTCGCCCCCACAACCCAAAAATGTGCAGAGTAGGTGGATTGGCCACGCTAAATTGCCCCTTAATTGGAAAAAAGAATTGGGTAATCTAAATTAATTTTTAAAAAAGTAAAAACTGGTTCCCTTAAAATGTCAGGCCATTGTATATAAATTATATTATGCGTGAAATTCTTAAGACTCCATTTGCAAATTATAACATGGAACTAAACGTTAAGTTTTCTGCATTTGGTTAAGTGAGCCTGTCACGTTTTGTCACATATTGTAGGGGAGGCACACCAAATGGGAAGCTGATGGAATGCAAGGCGGTGAGGTACAGCTTTGTGCTGATAACTACATTAATAGTCAAGTTTAGTGCTCAGGACATAGAATCGTACAGCACAGGAGGAGGTCACGTAGAATAATAGCACTGTGTCTTTTGATTAGGCAAGAACTTTTTAAAAATAAATTTAGATTACCCAATTATATTTTCCAATTAAGGGGCAATTTAGCGTGGCCAATCCACCTACTCTGCACATTTTTTTTTTGGGTTGTGGGGGCAAAACCCACGCAGACACGGGGAGAATGTGCAAACTCCACACGGACAGTGACCCAGAGCCGGGATTGAACCTGTGGCCTCAGCGCCGTGAGGCAGCTGTGCTAACCACTAGGCCACCATGCTGCCAAGATTAGGCAAGAACTTGCTGACTAAATACTTATTTCAATGACTTTAGACCACAACCACGGTTTCCATTTGATTTCCTTGTCAGCAGCTGTGTGATGGTGATCTGCTGTGGCTCCCATTATTTAAGAAAGGACAGGGCGGCACAGTGGTTAGCACTGCTGCCTCACCGCGTCAAAGGACCCAGGTTCGATCCTGGCCCCAGGTCACTGTGTGTGAGGAGTTTCCACATTCTCCCCATGCCTGCATGAGTCTCACCCCCACAACCCAAAGATGTGTAGGGTAGGTGGATTGACCATGCTGAATTGCTCCTTAATTGGAAAAAAAAGAGAATTGGGTACTCTAAATGTATTTTAAAAAGAATGTCATGGTGGCACAGTGGTTAGCACTGCTGCCTCACAGCTCCAGGAACCCGCATTCAATACCGGCCTCGGATAACTGTCTGTATGGAGTTTGCACTTTCTCTCCGTGTCTGAGTGGATTTCCTCCGGGTGATCTGGTTTCATCCCACAGTCCAAAGATGTGCTGGTTAGGAAGATTGGCCATGATAAATTGCATCTTAGTCCAAGTAGTTAGGTGAGGTTGCGGCCATAGGGTGGGGCTGTGGGTCTAGGTAGGGTGCTCTTTCAGTAGGTCGGTACAGTCTCGATGGGCCAAATGGCCTCCTTCTGCACTATAGGGATACTATGAGATTTTATTAGAAGCAGTTCAGAGAAGGTTCACTCGACTGATTCCTGAAGTGAAGAGTTTGTCTTATGAAGAAAGATTGAACAGGCCGGGGCTGTGTCCATTGAGACATAGATGAGGAGAGTTTTTCTGTCTCGGGCAGGGGGGGTGGGGGGGCTGTGAAATTCTCTTCCCCAGAGACTAGTGGAGGCAGCATAATTGAATATTTTAAAGGCAGAGTTGGATGGATTCTAGATGAGCAAGGGAGTCAAAAGGGGCAGGCAGAAAAGTGTAGTTGAGGCCACAATCAGATCAGCCATGATGTTATCAATTGGCGGAGCAGGCTCGAAGTGCCAAATGGCCTACCTCCTAATTCATATGTTCATGTGGTACCGGTGATGAGGAACTTCAATCAGGTAGACATATTGGAGATGTTTGGACTGCTTTCCTTGGAGACAGTTGCGAAGAGACTTGATAGGTGTATTTAAAATCATGAGGGGTCTGGACAGAGTAGATAGGCAAAAACTGTTCCCATTGGTAAAAGGATCAAGAACAAGAGGGCACAGGTTTAAGGCAGTTGGGGAAAGAATCAATAGCAACATGAGGAGAAATCCTTTCACATAGCGAGTGGTTAAGGTCTGGATTACACTGCCTGAGTTTGGGATGGGGGTAAGTCCAATGGAAGCATTCAAGAGAGAATTTGATTCAGATTGGAGAAGTAAGAGAGTGTGCAGGGTTACAGGGAGAAGATGGGGGGGGGGGGGGGGGGGGGTGGCACTAGGTGAATTGCTGAGAGAGCTGGCAGAGAGTCAAAGGGCTGAATGGCCTCCCCTGTGCTGTAAGAATTCTGTGGTCTGCTCTACACCTTTTTTGTTTCCTAATTTCCTGATCTATCATTGCCTACTTTTGCCTCGCACCTTCATCCACTACATCAACCCTTCTCTGCTACGCACCCCGTACTATTAGCGTCCCTTTCCTCTGTTCTTTCAACCCCTCTTTTTCTCTCACTCTGTACTTGTGTGTAAACTTAAATCTTTACCCTCTTCCAGTACTGACAAAATGTAATTGACCTGAAACATGGCCTCAATTTCTTTCTCACACATGACTTCCTGAGTGATTCCAGCATCTTCAGTATTTGTATTACAGAATGGGGCCATTCAACCCATCAAGTCTAATTAAAACTACTCCATGCAAAAATTCACTTATCAAAGTCGAGACAGAATTCCTGTTGGATCTACTTCCACTATGCCCAGGCAGAACATTCCTGGTAATAACGGTCTGTAGAAACAAAACTAATCTCACATCTGATTCTTTTTGCCAATTACCTTAAATCTCTTCTTTGCAGAGCAAGATCTGAGAAATGACGCATGAATTATACTGGATCACTGCTGCATCTTCCAGAGGCTGTTTATACACAGCTGTTTCTCCGAGAGGGACATATCAACTGGATTAATGTGGGGCAAAATTGCGGCGGGGGGAGGGGGGAGGGGGGAAGGGGGGGGGGGGGGGCGTTGGAGTGGGATTGGGCGAAAGGGGTGATGACAGATCAGGAATTCCTGAGTTATTAGCGTTGCTCAAGACTTGAACTATTTCCAACTAATAACCCTTTGCAAAGCACTTAAAAACATTGCCTAATAACACTGCCGCAAAGAAAACTCGGATACATCCGGCTGCAGTCTTTTCAGAGTCAATTGGGGATTTATTTTATTTAAGCGGCAGCTTTCTTAGAAACTCACATAGAAACAACTTTGTGGCCAGCTGTATGCAGTCATATTTTAAAGATTACATGGTCAAATCACTTTAAAAATCCAAATTCAGATTCTTCCGAAAGGAACCCGAGACTGAATTTGTGACTCAACTCTCGGTCACATTTATAGCTGCTCTGTAGAGAAAGGCACGAAGATGGGAATACTTAGAAATAAAAGCAGCGACTGTCTTGGAAATTCGTTGCCGGTTATTGGGAAGCTGGTTTTTAGTCCCTCAAAAACAATCGGTGGGAATCTCCTTTCCTGAGACTAAGTGTTGACGCTGGGGCAGGATTCGTGGACTTCCAGGACAGCAAAACTGCTGCCCCACCCGGACAGATTCAGTGACCATGGAGGGGCGTGCATCGGCGCCACGTGGAACACAATTGGTTCCAATGAGAAACGGTGTGGGGTTCACTGGGTCCATGATTGACACTTGGGAGGCTGACAAGCTGCAGCCGCTTATACACATTACACCCTCCACATACACTTATCCCAGCCAACAAGATGGCACTGGTTGCGCTGGAGCACGCCCATCCCGCTGATAGGTCAGCTGGGGCCAGAGGGGACCTAAGGAGATGCCCTGGGGGGACACCCATACAGCCTGCGGCCCTAAGTTCACAGTGGGCAGTCAGTGGCGTGCACAGCTGCATCAATGGTGCTCTGTGCCCGTCCACCCTGACCACACAGCCCACCATCTGGCCACTCCCTGCTACTCCCTAGGCCCTGACAAAAGCCCCCTGGCCAGCATCACAACTGTCGGCAAACTATGGCAATGTCGGGCATTTTCCATTCCCCCCTCTCTCCCTCAGCAGCCATGTTCATGATTTTTAACAGCACAAGTGAATGTCGCCGTCGGGAATTTGCCCAAGTGTAGGTGGAACATCGCAGAGGCCCTGGAGAATACCGGTTCAGGCTCGCTAATGATATGCCAATGGTGTTTACTGTATGTGCATTCTGGAACGCATCGACGATGCTGTGGAGGTGCTGGAGAATTGCGATTTGACGTGAAACCGGTGCCCACCACGATTTTGGCGTCAAAACCAATTCTCTGCCCAATCGTGGTTCCTGATTCCGGCATCAGCTGACGGAAAATCACGCCCAATGGATTTCAAATATTTGCGGCACAGTGGTTAGCACTGCTGCCTCACAGCGCCAGGGACCCAGGATCAATTCCATCCTTGAGTCTGTGTGGAGTTTCCTCCAAGTGCTCCGGTTTCCTCCCACAATCCAAAGATGTGCCGGTTAGGTGGATTGGCCATGCTAAATTGCCCCTTAGCATCCAAAAAGGTTGGGGGGGGGGGTTACGGGAAATGGATGGAGGTAGGATGCGCTTTCCATAGCATCGGTGCAGACTTGATGGATCGAATGGCCTCCTTCTGCACTGTAGGGATTCTATGATTCTATTTGTGCAGGTTAGGTGAACACAGTTAGGTTTATGCCATCAATTTTGCAGCCATTAGCGCATGAAGAGGCCGCTGTGAGGTAAAGCCATTGGATTAGTGGACACAGTGTCATAAATATTATGGTGCGCAACACAAACAAAGCAAAATTTTGCATCAATTTACACAATATATATATATCAAAATAGAATTAAGTACAATAATAGGTGAACTATAATCATTGACACGGGGCACTGAATCATATGTAAGTATGGATGTTAACGTTTTTGTAAAACACATAAAAATTTAGATAGGAATCTAAAATGAGTGTTTCCATAATTTGATAAAAATACTATTTTAGTTTATTTTCTCTCAGTTTCTCCCCTGGTTGCTTAGCACAACCACTAATTAAGGTTTTGATCCCGATTTGAGCATACCAAAGTCATTTTGGATATATGTACTTAGAGCAGCTGAAGTTAGAGAATGGCATTTTGGTTACAAAATGCCAAATTAAGATTGTATTTCCACATTTCTGGCAATTGGTCACACCAAAATGATCCACATTTGAAGCTGAAGCAACCCACTTGCTGAGAACATGGTTTGGCGCTGTGTAGTATGTGCTGCCTTTCCAAGTTACATAGCTGCAACCCAAGTCCTTTCTTCCACCACTGGATATTTCAACAATAGAAACTATAGGGATGATTTTAACCCTATCTGATCAGTAGGAACCAAGTGGGCAACCATTATTTTCAGCCATAGTCACATTATTATTAGTTAGAGACCGAGTATGTTCAAGCTGCTAGTGACTTTGCCTCTTCTGTGTGTCCTCTCAAAACTGATACAATGTCGGCATGGATACCCACAGAACTGGCAGTCTAGGGATGGGATGGGGGGGGGGGGGGGGGTGGACTTTTACAGCTCTGTCTTATCTGGTCTTGCATGTACACATCAACGCTCTGTCGTCTTGCATTTTAACTGGTTCTGACCAGGTGCCTTTGAAGCTGGCCGGCCCTTCCTTAAATATACAGGAAGGTATCTGATGACATTAAAGTCACCGTAGTCCCAGGTGACCATAGGTTGCTTTTCCCTTTGAGGGGGGGGGGGGGGGGGGGGGGGAGCTGGCTGGTGGTGATTTAACTGGAGGACCACCACACCTCAAGCGAGGGGCAAGGGACAAGGTGGAGAAGGCAGAGCCTTCATGAATAACCTCAGCCGGGACGGGAATTGAATCGCGCTGTTGACCTCACTCTGCATCACGAACCAGCTGTCCAGCCAACTGAGCTAAACCATAATCAGGTCCCAACTGCAGTTTTAACTCTGGCACAAGCGGATATTCTGGACCTCCAGCTCTATTGGTTTAACAGATGCCTCTATAACTAATGTTCAAACCAGGTAAATGTTGGAATGCATTACCTGAAAACCACAGGCAGTCAGTGAGTGGCACTACTGTGGCTTCGTTTACCTATGATACTTGCAGATACAGAAACTCTATATCAACCATGTTAAATTTGGAAGGGTAATGGATTCAAAACAATGCCGTATTACTTTCATCAGCACAGCCTTCCAGGTAGGAATGATGGCAAGTCTAATAATTGTGATAGTACAGAAAGAAAATCTGTACCTGTATTAAAAAAAATCCATTGCTCAATATTTTCCTCATTAATCTGCTTATGTTAACTCCAAAACAAAATTAAATTCAACACAAGTTAACTCCTAAAGACTTGGGAAACTTGAAAGTATTTTGGATGCAGTTTGAAATATCCATCCCTAACAATAGTCATTCAGATTTATTCTACTTATAGAGTTGCAGTCCTTCCTCTCCCAGATACAGTAGCTGGACCGTGGTGTCAACACAAACATTCGAGCAACCACCCGTTTCCCGCTCGCTTTGATCTCATGTTGCCGCTGATGAGGTTTAAAAGGAAAAAAAAGTTATTTCTGTCTGGAGAAAGCAATGTTTAGAATAACTCTGAAAAACTGGTTCCCATAAAAGGTACAAATTAAAATCAGATTTCTGGAGTCACTTTCTAACCTTGCACTTGGAGCACGGAGAGTCACTTGGAAAATCGCAAGCATCATAGGCAAAATATGCCAATGGCATCGGCATAAGCTGTGCTTGGCTACTTTTTGGAGGAACAAAGGGCTAACGCCCAAAGTGCAGGGTGTCAGTAATAATAGTCGTTAAAATAAAATACAGGGTGAATCGACTACCAGTCTTCAAGGGGATAAATTAAGGCCTCCAACCATAGTAGCAGCAAGGTTGAATGAGCCTGACCGTGTAGCTGTTTTCGGAAACACTAATTTTGGACACATAGGAAACTTACAAAATTTGCATGGAAGATGTTGGGATGAACAGCAGATCCATCAGTATAGAGTTAAAAATTGGTTAAAGTTTAAGTGTAACCCCAAATTTGGAGAATGGATGGTCGGCAAGTACAGAAACACGACTAAACAGAAGTTAGATGAGTTGCGATCATCAGGAATGTTAACTTAGAGGAGAAAATGGAGTGAATTTCAATTTCCAGTTCCTTAACAAGTGTAGCGCTAACAATTATACTCAAAGCTGAGAGACTGGTTCAATAGAGGCTTTATTGTTGTACGATGTTGTCCCTCCATCTGCAACTGTAGACTAAGGGTCTGAGTGGCTCTCATGCATATTTATACACAAGCTCCCTGTGGGCGGAGCTAGCCGGCAGGGGCTTACCGGAGGAACCTGTATTACAGGTACAGGCATACATCCCCCTACTGCAGTACGCATAACTACAGTGGCTATTTCACCACAACAAGGAACTACTGAAACGTGAACATGTTTATTTTCTATTTGCAGACGTGATGGGCAAATTGTGGAGCTCGAGTGTTTCTGCTTCATTTCAGATTTCCAACATTTGAACTTTATGGCAAATTTATAACTCCCAGTAATTTCCTCCTAATTTTTTGTATACTCGAATTGCCCCCTAATGGAAAAAAAAATTGGATACTTTAAATTTATTTTAAAAAATAATCTCTATTCAGGACAGAAAGGTGAGGCTGGAGATGGTTGATGTGAAGACCCCTTCAGATTTTGCGCACCCCCCCCTCCGGATCGTGGACCTCTGACCCTCCCTATCCCCAGGCCTGCCACCCGATGCTAAGATCGCCCCTTCCTCACCCCACAGGGCCTCCTATACTCTTCCTCCCCCTGGATTTATCCCAAGTGGAGTCCCAGGATTTAGTTCCAGGCAGAACACTGCAGTACCTCTTCTGGCCACTGGGATTCAGGGATTTCTACAGCGTTGTGTCTGGGTGGGTTGGAGAGCTGACAGCCAATCTGGTTGGCAGATAACTCTCCAAATATTTTGACTGAACCAAATAAAGCAAACTGAATGACAACATGAAAGGAGCAGCCCCTTAAAGGGATATTGCCTTGAACAAAAAAAAATGAAACTTAAAACCTTAAACTGAAATGTGATTAAAAGGGTAAATAAATCGGTTTGTTAACCATAGGGAGGGCAGTGGAACAGCTCAGAAAGGCGAGGGGGGTGATCTACGAGCATGGTGAGAAGGCTAACAGGATGCTTGCACAGCAGCTCAGAAAGAGGGAGGCAGCTAGCGAAAGAGGGAAAATTATTGATGGGGATGGGAACTTAGTTGGGCACTCGGCAGGGGTGAGCAGGTTGTACAGGTCGGAACCCCCTGTGGGGCCCAAGGGGACGAGGCACTTCCTGGAGGGCTGACTTTCCCGAAGGTGGACAGGACTGGGGGGCCCGATCGGGTTGGGAGAGGATAGTGGAGGGCTTGAAGGCCATACAGTCGGGTAAGGCCCCGGGACCAGACGGGTACACAGTGGAGTTCTACAAAAAGTTCTCCGGGTGCTGATGAAATTGTTTAATGAGGCAAGGGACAGAGGGGTTCTGCCCCAGACAATGTCACAGGCCACGAACCCGGTGCTATGTGGGTCCGACAGGCCGATTTCCCTGTTGAATGTAGATGCCAAACTGCTGGCCAAAATTTTATCCTCCAGGATTGAGGATTGTGTACCGAACGTCATTGTGGAGGATCAGATGGGGTTCGTTAAGGGCAGGCAGCTGGTGGTCAATGTAAGAAGGCTGTTAAACGTGATCATGATGCCCCCGGAAAGTAGGGACGTGGAGGTAGTGGCCGCGATGGAAGCAGAAAAAGCTTTTAACTGGGTTGAGTGGGTTTATTTTTGGGAGGTTCTGGGGCAGTTCGGATTTGGGAGGGGCTTTATTGACTGGGTCAGGTTACTGTACCAGGCTCCTGTGGCAAGTATACGGACGAACAGGAAGACTTTGGACTATTTTAGACTGCACCGGGGGACGAGACAGGGATGCCCCCTCTCCCCATTGCTGTTTGCGCTAGCTATAGAGCCGCTGGCAATTGCTCTGAGGGCCTCAAGGGGCTGGAAGGGGCTGGTCCGGGGGCGGCGGAGTACAGAGTCTCACTGTATGCGGGTGACCTGCTTCTGTATGTTTCAGGTCCAATTGAGGGGATGGAAGAAATCAGGGGAATTTTAGGGGCATTTGGCCGGTTTTCAGGGTATAAGCTTAATATGGGGAAGAGCGAGATGTTTGCGGTCCAGGTGAGGGGTCAGGAGAGGCGACTGGGGGAACTGCCATTTAGACTGGTAGGGGACAGTTTCAGGTACCTAGGTATCCAAGTTGTGCAGGATTGGGACCGGCTACTTAAATTAAACTTGGCCCGGTTGGTGGATCAGATGAAAGATGATTTCTGGAGATGAGATGCACTCCCATTGTCTCTAGCTGGTAGAGTCCAAATGGTGAAGATGGCGGTCCTCCCGAGATTCCTGTTTGTATTTCAATGTCTCCCCATCTTCATTCCACGGTCCTTTTTTAAGTGGGTCAATAAAGTTATAGCGGGCTTTGTATGAGGGGGGGGGGGGAGCAAATTCTCGCAAGTGAGGAGGGTAATGCTGGAGCGGAGTCGGGAGAGGGAGGGCTGGCGCTGCCGAACTTTAGCAATTATTACTGGGTGGCTAACATAGCCATGATTAGGAAGTGGCTGGTGGCGGCCTTGAGAGACTGGGGACAGTGGAGGAGACATGTGGGAGCATCGGTCTGGTCCCCAATCTGCAATAATCACCGGTTTGCCCCGGGGAGGATGGGCGGGGGGTTCCGAATATGGCAGAGAGCAGGGATTGAATGGATGGGGGACCTGTTTATAGAGCGGAGCTTTCCAAGTATGAAGGCATTGGAGGAGAAGTTTGCATTGGCGGGGGGAGGGGGGGGGGAAAAACAAATTTCAATATCTGCAGGTGCGGGACTTTCTGCGTAGACAGGTACCAACCTTCCCACTCCTGCCGCTAAAGGAGATTCAGGACAGGGTAGTTTCCAGAGCTTGGCTAGGTGAGGGGAGCGTTTCTGACATTTATAAGGAACTTCCGGGATCAGAGGAGACGCAGATTAAGGAGCTGAAGCAAAAGTGGGGGGAGGAGCTGGGGGAGAGATGGAGGAGGGCCTTTGGACAGACGCATTGAGTAGAGTCAACGTGACCGCAACTTGTGCCAGACTCAGCCTGATTCAATTCAAGGTCGTCCACCGGGCTCACATGACAGTGGCCCAGATAAGCAGATTCTTTGGGGTGGAAGATAGATGCGCAAAATGTGCGGGAGGACCAGTGAACCATGTCCACATGTTCTGGGCATGCCCAAAGCCGAGGGGATTTTGGCAGGGGTTTGCTGACGTGTCCAAGGTATTAAAAACAAGGGTGGCATTGAGTCCAGAGGTGGCGATTTCTGGGGTGTCGCAGGATCCAGGAGAAAGAGGCAGACATTCTGGCCTTTGCTTCCAGGTAGCCCGAAGGCAGATATTACTAGCATGGAGGGACGCAAGGCCCCTGAAGTCGGAGACCTGGCTCTCGGACATGGCAAGCTTTCTTTGTCTGGAGAAAATTAAGTTCTCCTTGAGGGGGTCACTGTTAGGGTTCGCCCAGAGGTGGCAACCATTCATCGACTTCTTCGCAGAGAATTAAACGTCAGTGGGGGGGGGTTAGTGTAGATTTGGGGGTTAATTAATGGTGGGACCTGTGGGGGAGGGAGGTGGTATTTGCACTATGTTTAGACTTTCATGTACATTGTTTATATTGCTGCTGTTACAATGCCAAAAAATACCTCAATAAAATGTTTATTTTTAAAAAAAGGGTAAATAAAGCACCCCAGACTTTGCAGTGCTCACTGAGTACAGGAGGCCTTGATGGTCCACTGGATACCGCATGCTCCATCTCCAGGGACACCCAGCTGCAAATGAAACCACGGAAGAGGGGCAGATAGTTGGGTTGGACGACCCCTTCAGTTACCCTCTGCCTGGACTTGTTTATGATAAGTTTTGCCAGGCCCAGGTTCACGAGGAGGCCCTCCTCCCTCTCCGCTCCAGGTACCCTTAGATCAGGAGCGAGGGGCTAAAGTGCAAACAACACTAACAAAAGACTTCTTTAAAAAACTGAAAAGGGGGGAAAGTGTCTAAAACACCATACACATGGTCCACGGACTCCACAAGGCCGCAGAAAGGGCAGACATCTTGGGAACCGAAAGCTCTCCATGCTAGGACGTCTGTGCAAGGGTAGACGAAAGTCTTGTGTACTGCCAATCAGAGCTCAATTGAGCAGGAAATGCCAATGGGTCTGTCAAGATGTTGGGTATGGGTTATGCACCGACTCTTCTGAAAATTCTACCCATTGTTGCACAGCATTGCTGTACACTTTTGCACGTTAGTTGCCTAGTGCAACCAATGCATCGGAGAAGCCCATAGGGCTTGAGGGCGGAGTTAGGCACAGTATTAGCCATGGGAGCATATTCCATGTTAACTAATGCAAATACACTGGGCTCAAATTACCCAAGGAAATCCGAATGAAACAGTTCTGAAATAACAAAACGCAAGCCCAGTGAAATTATGTATCGATAATTATTTGCAATTGGATTGTGATCGAGGAGAAGATATTTACAAATATGGAAAAAAATGTCTGGATGAATTACCAATTTTAAATTTGGCTCATTCGAATGAATTAGTGCGCTGAATGTTGCGTCAATTTACTGAAAGAAAAACATACATTTCAAATTGCTTGAAGGGCAATTGTTGGAATGCTCCCTTTGGATAAGAATATACACGCACACGCATTTTAATCAACAACTTGAACTTCCAGTTTGAGTGTCAAGATATTCATTCAAATTGGCCCTTAAGTTGTTGTGAAGCCTCTATACAGCACAGCCTTCCAGATGCATCAAGTTAAAAAACGTAGGCATGCACCCAAGTAATTTGCATTGCTCAAACCACAGTGTCGCTTCTGGTGCAAAAAACAGGACTAGTCTTTGCCAATAGTCAAAATCTGGAGAGGTTAAAAAAGAAAAAAAAAGTCATAAAGCATCTGACAACTACCAAATATGAAATCCTCCTTCATTTCCAATTGGGTGCATAAAAGCATGGATAAGGTCATGTACTGATTGTTGCAGATAAGAATGATATGATTGCATCTGTTCTGCATTGGAAATATTAATTGTGGTTGCTGGTGTCTTCCTCAACGATAGAAACAAACAGTAGTAGAGTCTCTGGCCGGATGTTTACTTTGCTTTATTTCAGCTGCTGTCGATCCTGTAGATTTTGTAACTTTGGGTCCAGGGTGATCACTGATATTTCAGTTTCAAACTTGTTTTTGATATTTTAAAAAGAAAAAAGGCAAAATTAAATATGCTGGAAAAAGAAAAGCAAAAGACAATCAGGTCTATGTTCACAAAATCGCCAATTGGACTCCATTAACTAGTTTGTCAATGTGTACGGTGGTTGCTAGTTTGTGATGTTGAATGCAGAGATGGATCTATGATTAGTATTAAACTCAAATGGCTGAACTCTTGGTCAAGGAAGGAAAAGGCTGACAAGCACATAATAATGGTCAATGACATTTATCTCAATGTTCTTTATTTACGATTTTCAATAACTGTACAGGATACAATAAAAGCAAAACAACCAGCAGAATTGAACCCATACATGTCTTCAAGCAACTGTGAAGGGAGGTAATCGAGTTCGCAATGCACCCTTTCAATGCCTGCAGTTGAAGGGGTCCAACCGCAAATGATCAATTCGGCCATTGTGTTCCAAATGAACAATTAGATTTATTCCAAGTACAATAGAAAAGAGACATGCCTGCAGATTGCAATTTACAATATACCAAACAAAAGCATGAAATTCGTTAAAACATATGGCTTGACCTGCAATACACAAAAACTCTGCTGCACTTTCGTCTCCAATCCTAATCCCTGGTGCAATGATTCTCTTCTTGTACAAAAAAGCTGAAAAAGATAAAGATCTTATCCCATCCCCACGGCTAGACTCAGTGAAAGTAGATCTGACCACGCCACCCCGGTCAGGAGGTAAGGTGTAAAAGACATCGAGAAATTGATGCTATTGGGGGGGGGGGGGGGGGGGGGGGGGGAGAGAAAATCCCTGCTCTTGATAAATTTGAAAATGGGAAGCTAAAGTAAGAAGAATTCCACCCTTTATTCAATGCTCCAGATCCTGAAAAATCATCACTTGCTGCAGTTGACGATTGAGCATTTGGGTTGTCTGACGCAGCTATCTTCCGAACCTCCTGGATCCCAGGACAGTTGCAAGTGTGTGCATTGTAGGTGCCTCCAGAGCGATGCCTGGAACAGTGCCTTGGCAGCAAAAACAAACTGGGCATCCCAATCTCTAGAAATGCAGGCGCATTGATCTGTTGAAACAACTTTCAACTGGCCCTCCCCAAATGGATACCGATAGCTATGCCACATCCCATAATCACGTTTAAATTTTAAGCACAATGCTGCCAGATAACCACCACTATTGAAAAGGAAACTCAACAAAACTGGGGAGCAATTCCCTTCTCAGGCACTCAGAATGGAAGAAGATCCTCCAAGATCTGATGTGATGACACAACAGTAAATTGCAGCACCCCCTTGGGCGAGAACAAAAAAGTCCCCTCAACCTCTGGGTGATTCAAGTCACACTCCAGAAGCATTCACACTAGTTGAGCCCTTTGATGTCAAACAAATGCTGGAGAGTATTTCACATTTTTCTGGGCTTGCATGCTGGCTCATCCTTTGTGATAGCTAATATCACCAGGGGCTGGTTTAGCTCACAGGGCTAATCGCTGTCTTTTAAGCAGACCAAGCAGGCCAGCAGCACGGTTCGATTCCCGTACCAGCCTCCCCGACAGGTTTCGGAATGGTGGCGACTAGGGGCTTTTCACAGTAACTTCCTTGAAGCTTACTCGTGACGATAAGCGATTTTTCATTTCATTTTCATTTCATAAGAAACCTAATTGTGTACCAGGACGTTGAGGGAGCTGGATAGCATTGCCAAATTGAGATGTTTGAACCCCGGAATGGGTCCTTTTCCCTGCTTGGTCCTATTTGGACACTTACACAAGTAATATAGCATCCACCGATGCCTTGGGATACAGCAACTCAGAAAATCTGCCCCCACCCACACCTGAATGGGGAGGGAGAATTCCGGACAAAGATATTTTATTACTTGCGCTCATTATCCCACAACATCACTTTAAAGTTCCAGGTTTAATTGTTGCAAAAGCACCATTGCCGTTGTAGGATACAGCAGAAGGCAACACTTATAATGCTTAAGGACATATACTCAAAACAGATGATGTGATGTCTGTAGAAAATTCCATTAAGCAGGAAGTGCCACTAACAACACTTGGCACTAACCCCGAGCAAAAAGCAGCCAAACTGGGATAAAAATCCACTCATAAGAGCATTGGAATTTCTGTCTGGGCGTCTGCAACTTTTTCCAAAGAGGGTTTCAAACTCTACAGTATTTATTGCAACATGCTTTAAAGAATACTGCAAATGTGATACAGGTATCTTGGCATATTAAGAGTGACCTAGCAGAACAGTGAGGGAACTGTTTGAAACGTGATGTGGGATATTCGATACATCAAACGCGTGTGCTGCTCGCAAGTCTGGCATGGTGCTCAATGATACTATAATGAGAGATACCCGTGGGTTTCGGGCACTATGTAAACGTATTATCTCGGCAATGTCAAACAAATTGCTGCCTTAAATACATTTGTATAGAAAACTAAAAAAAAAAAGGTTGAAAAAAGCTAAAGGTTTTTACACAAAAAATTAAGAAAATAGACTTTTCGTTAATTAAGTGGAAATGCGAAGTATAATATGGATATCCTATTGGCTCTTGACCCAGAAATGAGGTAAACGTATCATCAAAATCCAAGAACTTCAAGGTCAAATCTGCTGGGACCCTTAGTATGAAAGTACAATTATGAAGGATAGTGTGCAAAATAGTGATTCAATATTTCCTTGATGGCCTTATCTGGTTAAGGCAGGGGAATCGAACTATGCAAACGGGGAAAGTCCAGATTTGTTCCTCAGATTTTGCCAAGAGGTGTTACAACTGGCCTTAGAGCCCCAGGTTAAAGGGAAAATTGATGACTATCCAGTCACCTATGCCTTGAACTTAGGATTTATGAAGGTCAGGTGAAGACTTTTGATGAACCTCGTGGTCAAATTGTTCCCATTATTTTACCATGAACAGCAGCGGAGTTAATAATAATAATATTAATAATTGTTTATTGTCACAAGTAGGCTTCAATGAAATTACTGTGAAAAGCCCCTAGTCGCCACATTCCGGCGCTCTGTTCGGGGAGGCCGGTACGGGAATTGAACCCGCGTTGCTGGCATTGTCTGCATTCCGATGTCAGCTGTTTAGCCCACTATGCGAAACCAGCCCCCTAGTTGTGCGAGGGTGCTGCAAAGGGCACTTGAAATCCATGAAATTGTACTCCAACAAGGTATTCATTCCTTCACGAGGGTAAGAAATCATGTGAAACATGAACAAATGAAAATACAGAGTGCCACTTCACCACTGCGTCTCAATGGCAAAAAACAAATGGTTGCTTCTTTTGGTGCAAGCTGGCGTGTATACTTTTGTGTCAACTTCCAACAGAAAAATATTCACTGGATCCAAAATTCACCAACAATCACAATAGATACTGTTGAACTTTCAGCTTTTAAAGCATATAATATTGGTTGGCTGCCTTTCTGAGCACAGCCCTCAGTCCATGTAAACTTAGGTAAACAGAGATTCACTGAATTGCATCGACAGTGCACCATAGTTGTCGCCAGCATTTACGAACATACCCATCTCATTCGGTAATCTGCTGCCGAGGATTGTGTTATGCTCTTGCAGGTGCAAGGTCATTTCTTCCCGTGACACACTCGAGTATGGACACTGCATACAGCTGTATCGACCCCTGGTATGCTCCCACACAATTCTGCTGTTTGCAGACTGAGCTGCAAGAGAGGTGATAAACAATACTTGATTAGAATTTACCAAGAAAGTGCATTTTATGAAGTTACTCGAAACCAAAATCATTCTGCTGTTAATGTATGGTGAGGAGTCAATACAACCACACTACACCCTTCGTCACATAGAATGGATTTAAAAGCACTGGGCATCAGGAACCAAACTTCACCGTACGGGCGTGATTCAACTAAATGGCAACAAAGTCCCATAGCCTGCGTGTTTAACTGCACCTTTCCCGGTGCTCACAGCACCAAGAAACACATAGCTTTACAACGCATTAAATAGTGGGCCTCACCAGGGGACTCACAGCCGAGGCCGCAATAGCCCCGTTTTCTGCATCGAGTAGCTCTGCTTTTGTAAATTATGTCCTGATCTCCAAAGCCCTCGACACGACCCCTGACCACCCCCACCTCCAATGCACTACGGGAGGATCCCCCCCCCCCCCCCCCCGCAGGCACATCCACCAAGACCCGCGCAGGGCACCCCCGACCCAATCGCACCTGTGCAAGATTGCCAGCTTGGCACCCTGGCAATGTCCAACCTGGCACCCAGGCACTGCCAACAGGACTCTGACCAGCATTCCCCTGAGCACTCCGAGACAAAGGGGATAGATCCCAAAGCCTTGGGTACCTCAGGAAACTGCACGCTAGAGTGAGACTAGCTGTCTCTGTCTAATACGCAGATTTGCTAAGAAGTGATCCTGCCCACATGGGCACGATCTTGGGAGATTGTGTAGATCTTGCAAAACATTGTGAGCCCGGTAGAAACCTGGGAGCAGGGTCTCCCAGCTTATTTTTAAATAGAGTAACCCATTTTTTTTTTCCAATTAAGGGGCAATTTAGCGTGGCCAATCCACCTAACCTGCACATCTTTGGGTGTGTGGGGGTAAGACCCAGGTAGACACGGGGAGAATGTGCAACTCCACACAGACACGGGGGAGAATGTGCAAACTCCACACATACAGTGATCCACGACGGGGATCAAAACCCGGGTCCTCAGCGCTATGAGGCAACAGTGGTAACTACTATGCCACCGTGCCGCCCTGGGGACTCTCCCGGCTTTTATCGGCCAAGCTGCACTGTGGCGAGGTGCTTTCCGGTGTAGCGTGGCCATTAAATCGCACCCAATATTCCAGTTATAGGTAAATCAGAGCTTTGAAAAGATTCAGCATAACTTCCCTGCTGTTGCACTCTGTCTCGAATTGTGGAAGCCAAGTGCCCCTATGCTTTGCTCACCACTCTACATTTCCTGCCACTTTCAAAGATCTATGCATGTGAACCCCTGGGTCCATCCTCACTTTAGAACTGTGTCATTTAGTCTACATCACTTCGCTGAATCCCTCATACCGAAATGCAGTACATCACAGCTCTCTATTAAATTCCATGTGCCACTTGTCTGCCCATTCTGCAAGCTTTTATCCATGTTCTGTCATAGTCAATTGATACCATCCTCATTGTTTGCCACACGTGCAAGTTTGGTACCATAAGCAATTTTGAAATTTTACTCTGCATTCTAATATCCAAGTTATTCATTTAGATTTATATATTTATAGGGTGGAATTTAAAGGAAACATTTCTAAGTTAATTTGTAGCGGGTTTATCAGGGAGTCCCCCAGCACTATCAAATGCCACTTAGTCACGTATTTGGGCCCTGGGCAGTTTCTCGTCTGTTTAGCCCACACTTAGAATTTTTTTCAGCTGCTGGGATCTGAACTCAGAGATTGGGCCACCGTTCTGAAAGATTGCCCCGATCTCTCAGTGAGCTTGTGGGTTCCCCACTCTCCCCACCCTTGGGCATTGTCACACACACACCCACCTCCCCCCCCCCCCCCCCCCCCCCCCCCCCCCCCCCCCCCACCCCCAAGTGAGGACATTCGCTACGGAGTTCCCCCCTCTACAGGCACCCCACCCACACCCTCTTGCAGGTCCCCCCTCCATGACACCCACTGTCACCATCCGCAACCTCCCAGAGGGCCCACTTACCTGCCATGCACCCCCCCTAACCTCCATCATCCTTTCATGGGCATGCCCCCTCAGGCCCCTGACCCTTGGGCAGTGCCACTCTGAACACCTGGGCACCCTTGCACTGACACCCAGGCAGTGCTCCTACCAACTTGGCAGTGCCCAGTGGCCTGCATTCCAGGGGATGGCTAGGAGCTACCCTACACTCTGATGGCCCGGGCCGGGTACCATTCTGCCTGGTCCACTTTGCGGGACCAGTACTGAATGGTGCATGGCTGCAGCCGCGCTGGGGGCGGCTGGTAGATCCCGGGGAGGCTTGGTAGATATGAGGTGAAACTCGCCCAAGTAGGTTACCCTACTTAAGCGAATGCCATTTGGTCACATCCTTATTCAGTGTGCTCAGATTTCCGACACCTCACCAGACTTGGGAAACGGAGGTGTGAAGCTGGGACGCCCGCAAGGGGCCTTTCTAGGGATCTATGGCCACGTTGTTACTCTGACTTGAGAGCAACGCAGATGTATATCCAAAACAAAGGTGCAGGTTCTGGAGTTCCTCAAGGCGTGGGGATCATGGAATGCGCAGCTTCTTTTCTGTCCCGATCTTTGCTCCGGTCCTTGCTAACTCTTCAACTGGCAGGGTAGAAAACAATGCCTCACTCTGGCATGACGAACTGGTTACAATGGGGGTGAGTTTAACGAAATGGGAACAAAGCCCATAGCAAGCGTGTTTCCCTGCACTCGCAGCACCAAGAAACAAGGCTATAAACAGACTTGCGTTTGATAAGGGGCCTCAACTGGGAACATGTGGCCGAGGCCCCACACAGCCCTGTTTTGTGCGCTGGGAAAGGTGCATAGTGTGTTGGGGGGGGGCGTCAAGGGCTTCTTGAGATCAAATGCATCCCGATCTTTTGCTACTGAGGAGGTTCTGGCGAGCAGAGCTCCCCAGCGCACAAACAGGGCTATGTGGGGCCTCGGCCACACGTTCCCAGTTGAGGCCCCTTATCAAACGCAAGTCGTGTTTAATAGCCTTGTTTCTGGTGCTGCGAGTGCAGGGAAACACGCTTGCTATGGACTTTGTTCCCATTTCGTTAAACTCTGCCCCATTGTAACCAGTTCGATCCAGAGTGGGCATTTTTCTACCCTGCCAGTTGAAGAGTTAACAAGGACCGTATCTCTGCCAATATTGGTTGCCATTTTTTGGAGCATTAATTAGCTCAGGGAGCTGCTGATAATCTTGATTAGAACATAGAACTACAGACAGCAGAGAAGAAGCAGGCCATTCTGCCCATCGAGTCTGCACCGACCCAGTTAAGCCCTCACTTCCACCCTATCCCCGCAACCCAATAACCCTCCCAACTTTATTTGGTCACTAAGGGCAATTTATCATGGCCAATCCACCTATCCTGCATGTCTTTGGACTGTGGGAGGAAACCGGATCACCGGGAAGAAACCCACGCAGACACGGGGAGAACGTGTAGACTACGCACAGACAGTGACCCAGCGGGGAATCGAACCTGGGTCCCTGACGCTGTGAAGACACAGTGCTATCCACTTGTGCTACCGTGCTGCCCAATGGGGATTAGCCCCACCCCTTTCCCATCCAAAGCCTGTGGAGCCTCGAGGGCAATAAATTGAAAGGGAGGGGTAAAAAGAGGAAACGCCGTTAAGTGGTCACTGATTGCTCACTTAAGTACCTCTTTTGGGGAAAGGGCAGTGGGGCTGGCCTAGGCCTCAGCCATGCCACTTGAAAATGCGGAGGGACTGGGGTGGGAAGGTAATGCAGGAAATTTGCAGATCCCCACCTCCCCAGTCGCTCCCAAACCTGCTATGAAATGAAATTGAAAATAAAAATCGCTCATTGTCACGAGTAGGCTTCAAATTAAGTTATGGGAATCAACCATGCTTCTGGCCTGCTTGGTCTGCTTTCAAAGCCAGCGATTTAGCCCAGTGTGCGCAGTGTATAATTCAGTCACAGATTTAAGGTTTCAGGCAAGTGATTCAGGAGGGGAGCGGTGGGCGGGGTGGGGGGGGGGGGGGGGGGGGGGGGGGGGGGGGGGGAGAGTGAGGCAGAATTTTTGGGTTTGGAACTCGTTGCTTATAAAGGTGTTGTGCGCGGAGATGATCAATGATTTCAATTGGATAGGCATTTGAAGGAAAACGTTCTAGGGCTCTGGGGACAGCATAGGAGGATTGACTCGGTTGGCTGAATGGCTTCCTTCTGTGCCATTATGGCGCTAAAATATAACATCGGACTGGCAGCACATGACTCATTTCAGCTGATGGTTTGAATAACTCAGGTCAGCAGGATCGATGAAATTCACTGGTAAGAAAATTGAAAATATCAAGGAAGTGACCAGAAAAAACCCCAACATAAACAGGTGCCCAGGAGTTAAGCCACTTTCACCCAATATTTTTTTAAAAAACTGTATTTTTCCCTCATAAACAATGGTTTGCTAACTTTGAAAGATGCAATTCTGAAGAAAAAGTGATTTCATTAGAGGGTCATTTATTATGGCGAAAAGCATACAAATATTAGTTTCTTCCAGAATGCCCTTCCTGTAAATCTAATTCACAAATTGCCGTTTTCACTAGGAATTTAACATTCAACATGGAAAGACTGACAGCAAATTGAAACTCCATTTTTCTTTAGAAGGTAAAAAAAAAGGTTCCAAGATTAAAAAATACACCTTACCCGTATTCTTCCTCCAGACCGCATTGGAGAATGGCAGACTCTCGGAGGGAACATAAGACCTGAAGCGTGACTGTGTGGCATCTTGGGAGAGGCTGTAAGGTGCGGGATGCATGTATGGAATGAAAGGCCTGGGCACTGGAGTGTGGGCTTGGCTAGGAAACCTGCTGAGGCTGGGTGTGGCAAACAGAGATGGCTCCAGCAGTGAAAACGAATGTGGGGCTGCTGAGACCAATGGCATAGGATTCAGTGAAGGGTGAAGAGTTGGCAGGGGATTTGGTAGAGGCGGGAGCGACCTTGAATCGACTGCCTTGCAAATGGTGTCCATGTTTGCCACGCTGCTATTCTTTTCAAGCTGCTTGATCACGCTTTGAAATTTCACTGGTTCCACAGAGACTGGCTGTTTAATCAGAGGACCCGATTCACTGACAGATAAAGGGCTGGGACACTGCCTGTCTATCTTCTGTGGCAGGGAATACGCCGGAGTGTTAAAACATAAATGCATATGTTTGAAAAGGGATCGATGTGTTCGGAAGCGTAGTTTACATCCTTCACATCTGCAAGACAAAACCATTTCAAAAGTTAATCCTTGGCTCTTGGCACCTTTCATGGTTTTTTAAAACCTAACAGTATATTCAATGAATTGCCACAGCTCAATGTGGCATTTTCATTTCAGAATCAGAAAGCTGTGGGTTTGAATGCCATCCCGATATTTCAGCACATTACACTAGGCCGATGAAGCAGTGAGGGAGTACTGTGCTACCAGAAGTGCCATCTTTCGGATTAAAATGGAGGCCCTGCCTGCATATTCAGGTGGGGAGAAAGAGCTTGTGACACTATTTCGAAGGGCAGGGTATTCGCCACAGTACCCTGACCAATATTTATCCCTTGATCAACGCCAACAAAAAAAGATTACCCAGCCCTTGGATTGGATTGTCTATTGTCACGTATAACCGAGGTACAGTGAAAAGTATTTTTCTGCGAGCAGCTCAACAGTCATTAACTACATGGAAAGAAAAGGGAATAAAAGAAAATACATAATAGGGCAACAGAAGGTTAACTGACTGCTGGTGTTGCGCTGTACTGCCACTTGCAAAATCCTGAAATTCCCTCCCTAACAGCACTGTGGGTGTGCCCACACCACAGGAACTGCAGCGGTTCAAAGGTGGCAGCTCACCACCAGCTTTTCAAAGGTAATTAGGGATGGGCAATGATTGCTGGTCTAACCAGCGATGCCCACACCTTGAAAATGAATTTTTAAAATGGCTGCTGCGTCTCTTAACATTACAATAGCAACAATATTTCAAAAGGTTTAGGGATGGGGATGGGCCGGCGGGAGCAAAGTAGAGAATTCTCTGCTTGCAACCAGCCCGGTCCCAGTCATCTCAGCTCAGTCAATTGAGCATTGGATGTCCAATTGGTGCCAATCTGGCGGGAAGGAATCCAATTAGAGTTGGAAAGCAGGGCTCGGTGGCACAGTGGTTAGCACTGTGGTCTCACAGCACCAGGGCCTTGGGTTCAATTTCAGCCTTGGCTGACTGTGTGGAACATAGAACATAGAACAGTACAGCACAGAACAGGCCCTTCGGCCCTCAATGTTGTGCCGAGCCATGATCACCCTACTCAAACCCACGTATCCACCCTATACCCTATCCACCCACGTATCCACCCTATACCCGTAACCCAACAACCCCCCCTTAACCTTACTTTTATTAGGACACTACGGGCAATTTAGCATGGCCAATCCACCTAACCCGCACATCTTTGGACTGTGGGAGGAAACCGGAGCACCCGGAGGAAACCCACGCACACAGGGGGAGGACGTGCAGACTCCACACAGACAGTGACCCAGCCGGGAATCGAACCTGGGACCCTGGAGCTGTGAAGCATTTATGCTAACCACCATGCTACCCTGCTGCCCAGGTTTGTACATTCTCCCAGTGTCTACGTGGGCTTCCTCCGGGGGTTCCAGTTTCCTCCCACAGTCGAAATGATGTACAGGTTAGGTGGATTGGATAATAAATTGCCCTTAAGTGTCCAGATGGTTAGGTGGGGTTACTGGGATAGGGTGGAGGCATGTGTCTAGATAGGGTGCTCTTTGAGGGTCGGTGCTGTCTCGATGAGTCAAATGGCTCTCTGCATGTAAGGATCCTATGATCCTTGATCTCCAATAAATGGAATGGAACCATCAACCTCACAGCAGCCAGATCAGTCTCAACTGCTGTCATTCACTTTCGCATGGCTTATTGCTGTGATAAAGTTCTGGGATCATGTTGTCAGCCCTGGGCTGGAAGGATAGGCTGGGAAAGAAAAAAGACAGAAAGAGACAAATTCATGTAAGAAAAGTAAAGTTGCCATAGTCCCAGCTGACCACAGGCTGCTTTCCCCTTTGAGGGGGGAGAGCTGACTGGCGGTGATTTAACCTGAGGATCACCGCACCTCAGGCGAGGGGTAAGGCTGAGAAGGTGGGCCTTCATGAATAAACACATTTATGTAGTGCTTTACAGCCAATAGTGACGACACTTCAAAGTGTCGGATAGGCAGCATCCAGTATCCGTACAGCCAGCTCTCACAACGGGAATGTGATATTGACCAGATAATCTGTTTTTATGCGATATCGGTTGAGGGGGCAGAGAAAAGAATTAGCTCGAAAGCAAGAAAAAGCATTCACCTACACATCCCCAGTGCACAGAGTTAGGGTCTGGCTCACCAATTCATCCACTAGATGCAATGGATAGAACTCTCAGTCTAAAGTCACCCTTTCGGCTGCTGGGACACTGACAAACTGGGGCCATAAAGAAAATACGCAAACACCTGCATTGGTGTAACAGGGCAGCAGGTGGGGGTTGGGCCAGCTTCAACTGACCATTTGCATGGCTAATAACTGTTGGAAAGTGAGACATAAGATTCACAGATTCTCTACAGTGCAGAAGGAGGCCATTAACCCATCGAGTCTGCACACTCTCTGAAAGAGCACCTATCTAGACACAGCCCCCACCGATCCCGTAACCCAGTAACCCCGCCTAACCTTTGGACACTAAGGGGCAATTATCATGGCCAATCCCCCTAACCGGTGCATCTTAGACTAGAGGAGGAAATCCACGCAGACACGGGTAGAATGTCCAAAATCCACAGTCACCGAGGCTGGAATTGAACCGGTCCCCGGCGCTGTGAGGTAGCCTGCCGCCTTCAGAGAGTTGTCTTCAGCTGATTGGAGATTTCAGGCGGTCTCACTGTCTGAGCGTCTTCCATAATTATCAAAAGTGTGAGCAGCTGATTCAAATTTTAAGGAGCTTTTTGTCGTGCTGCTGACCCTGGGGTAATACGGACTACAACTGGATGCAGTTAGACTGTAAAGCAGACACCAAACTTAGACGTTAGTTCAATCAGATTTATTGAACTTTGTAACAATGCACACAGCTTGCTGGGTTGACACTCTACTACTCTAAGTGTGCTAACTCTAACTAACTAGACAAGACTAACTCTGAGCCACGTGTAGAAGGTGCTAACTGATATACGCCCTGACTGTCACTACAGTTGTCACCAGTAGAAAGAGGCGGAGTGCTGATGCCTCGTGTGTTTTATAGTAGGAAGCCCCCCTCTAGTGTTCTGTCTAGTGATTGTCCTGTGTGTTGATTGGCTAACCTGGGTGTCTATCACTGCTGTCTTTACCTCATGATGTGTATGAGTGCATATTATGACACTTTTCAAATCATTGAGTACGGTTAAGTCCTTCTGGAAACTGTACATATTGCTCATTACATTTTCAAAGATATGTTTGTAGCTGCCACCTGTGGTTATGACAAACAGCTAGCAATGTTTGTCGGATTTAGTGATGGGGACTGAATTACACTCTCCTGGCCTTTGACAGGGTTTTGGTATTGAACAGGGTCGATGAGCCTCCCACCCCCAAGATGGGGGTGTCACACGTTCTGGGGGAGATCAGGTACCAACTCCAATGCTTTCCGCAGCAGTAATTTCACAGACTGCTTGCTCAGCAAACATTTACTTGCAAACTGGCTGTGCAGGTGTTGGCCTAATGGTCAACTTACTTGAAGTATCGGTTAGGTTGTGATGTGCTCTCATGTGATTCATCAGATGATGCATACTAGAGAAAGACTCTTTGCAGTCATTTGTACAACATTGAATGCTTTACCTGAAAGAAAAACAAAGTCAGGCCAGAAGTGGAACATGTCATAATTGCATTTGGATCACATTTCAATTTATAACCCATGTAGAGCAACTCATCTGTACTATAGCAACCGGCAGATTTGGGGCCGGTAATGGTGTTGACCAGTTAGTTTGGTAAAATAATCCATTGCTGAGAAACTGAGCTGCAATTGAATTTTGTGCGAATTGAAAATCAAAACAATGTTAAAAAGGAAATTTCTCTTCCATCATCCTTGTTGGGCCCTGTGGTTAAAAACATGGTTTTACACGACCACTGAATTCATGATACAGCAAATAGCTATCGAAAGAAAAGGGGCGGAATTTTTCGAGGAATCGCAAAGGGTCAGTCAGAAAATTGACGTGTTTCTGCCTAAAGAAACAGGGCACGTTTCCTGACAAGATCTTCCAGTTTTTTTTTATAAATGTGTTTTATTCAGTTTTCATATTTATTGAACAAATTACAAATTGTTAGGAGAAAGAAAAAAAGAAAAAAAAACAAACACGCAAAAATTAACATACATATTTACAGGTAAGCATCTTCGTAGTAGTAACTGCGCCACCCCCCCCCCCACCCCCCCCCCCCCCCCCCCCCCCCCCCCCCCCCCCCCACCCCCCCCCCCCCCCACCCCTCAACATGTTTATTTAGTTTGGTTTTGGGCCTTAGCTAGCCATCGAACCCCCGTAACGAACCTGTAGCCCCCCCCCCCCCCGCTACCTTCCCCGACTATTCTTCCTCTTGTACATGGCCACAAATAGGTCCCGGAACAGTTGCATGAATGGCTCCACAGTTCTGTGGAAGCCGTCGTCCGGACCCTCGGATGGCAAATTTGATTTTCTCCATTTGGAGAGATTCCGAGAGGTGGACAGCCAGTCCGCAGCTCTGGGCGGTGCTGCTGACCGCCAGCCAAAAGGATTCTACGGCGGGCGATCAGGAGGACCAAAGGCAAGGGCGTCTGCCTCCTCCCAGGAATAGATCTGGCTGTTCTGAAACCCGAAGACCGCCACTCTAGGGCATGGCTCCACCCTCACTCCCACACTTTGGACATTACCTCGAAGAAGGCTGTCCAGTACTCCACGAGTCTGGGGCAAGACCAGAACATGTGGCGTGGTTGGCCGGGCCTCTTTGGCACCGTTCACATCTGTTCCACTCCGGGAAGAACCTACTCTACGGGTTCTTGTTAAGTGGGCTCTATGTACCACTTTAGTTGCGTCAGGCTGAGCCTTGCGCACGTGGAGGTGGAGTTGACCCTATGCAGTGCTTCGCTCCAGAGTCCCACCCGATCTCCATCCCCAGGTCGTCCTCCCATTTCCTCCTTGTTGCGTCCAGTACGGTGTCGTCCCTATCTACCAGTCGGTCATACATGTCACTACAGTTCCTTTCTCTAGGATATGCGTCCAGTAGGTCTTCCAGTAGTGTCTGTCGTGGCGGTTGTGGGTACGTCCTTGTCTCCTTTCGTAGGAAGTTTTTGAGCTGCAGGTACCGTAGCTCGTTCCCCCCAGCTAGCTGAAATTTCTCTGTCAGTTCGTCCAGTTGCGATCCTGCGTCGTGGTATAGGTCCTGACTGTCAGGTGTCCCCCCGTCCTGCCTCCACCTTTTGAAGGTGGCGTCGGTCAGTGCTGGTTTGAACCTATGGTTGTTGCAGATGGGAGCCTGTTCGACATTTTGGTCAGGCAAGTTGCTGCCGCAGTTGGTTTCAGGATTGGAGGGTGGCTGTCACCACTGGGCTGCTGGAGTGGTTTTTTGGGTGGGGATGGGAGTGCTGCCGTGGCGAGGGCCCGGATGGAGGTTCCCATGCAGGAGGCCTCCTCCGCACGCACCCACTCAGCTTCTGGCTCCTGGATCCATCCCCTTACTCGCGCGGCTGTTGCTGCCCAGTGGTAGAATTGTAGATTCGGGAGGGCTAACACCTCCCTGGTTTTTGTTTTTTGTAAGACCTTCTTTGGGATCCTAGCATTTTTACCCCCCCATACGAACGCCATGATGAGTTTGTCCAGCGCTTTGAAAAGGCCTTGGGGATGTAGATCGGAATGGATCTAAAACAGGAAGAGGAACCTGGGCAGTACGTTCATTTTGACGTCTGAACTCTCCCCGCGAGGGAGAGCGGGAGTGTGTTCCATCTTTGCAGGTCCTTTTTAACTTCCTCCGTCAGGCTGGTGAGGTTCCATTTGTGGATCCCTTTCCAGTCATGGGCTATTTGGATCCCCAGGTAGCGGAATTTATGTCGGGCTTGTTTGAACGGCAGCCCCTTAGTGCTGCCCCCCCCCCCCCCCCCCCCCCCCCCCCCCCTTGCGGGTGTACTGGGAAGATCTCACTTTTGCTCATGTTGAGTTTGTAGCCCGAGAAGGCTCCAAACTCTTCAGGAGCGCGATGATTCCGTCCATGCTGCTTTGTGGGTCCGAGATATAGAGGAGCAGATCATCCGCATAGAGTGAGACTCTGTGCTCTCTACCTCCCCTTCGGATCCCCCTCCAATTTTTTGCTGCCCTGAGCGCGATTGCTAGCGGTTCGATTGCTAGTGCGAACAGCAGCGGGGACAGTGGGCATCCTTGTCTGGTGCCCCTGTGCAGCGGGAAGTATTGGGAGTTGGTATTGTTGGCTGTACACTCGCCATGGGAGCGTTGTACAGGAGCTTTACCCAAGCGGTGAACCCTGTTCCAAGCCCGAACCGCTCCAGTACCTCTATGAGGTATTTCCACTCGACTCTGTCGAAGGCCTTTTCTGCGTCCAGGGAGACGATCACCTCTTGTGTTCTCTCCCGGAGGGGGTCATTATACGTTCAGCAGGGCCTGATTTCGCGGTCAGCTGTCTACCTTTGACAAAGCCCGTCTGGTCCTCTGTGACCACCTCAGGTACACAGTCTTCTAGCCTTTTGGCTAGGATTTTGGCCAGTATTTTGGCGTCTGCATTCAGCAGAGATATGGGTCTGTATGACCCACATTCCGTTGGGTCTTGTCTTTCTTAGGTATCAGCGAGATTGAGGCCTGTGCTAACGTGGGTGGCAACGTGCCCTAGCTAGCGAGTCTGTGAACATCTCCCGCAGGTGCGGGGCCAGCGCTGCCGCAAATTTTTTGTAGAAGTCCGCCGGGAATCCGTCCGGTCCGGCGCCTTCCCGCCTGCATGGAGCTAATGCTCTCCATGATCTCTCCCAGTGCTAGTGGTGCTTCCAGATCCCGTTTTCTGCCCTCTCCCACAACTGGTATGTTCAGTCGTCAAGAAACCGGTTCATCCCAGCCTTCCCGTTGGGGGCTCTGAGGTGTACAGCTCTTGGTAGAAGGCTTGAAGGTTTTGTTAATCCTCTCTGGTTCTGTTTCCAACGTGCCTCTGGTATCTCTGATTTGCGCAATTCTCTGCTGGCTGCCTGCTTTCTCAGCTGGTGGGCCAACAGGCGGCTGGCTTTGTCTCCGTGTTCGTATAGGGCCCCGCGTGCCTGGCGGAGTTGGTGTACTGCTTTCCTGGTGGAGAGCAGGTCAAGTTGTGTAATTCTTTTCTCTCCGCCAGGAGTTCTACAGTCGGGGCCTCGGAGTATTTATGGTCTACCTCCAGTATGGAGTCGACCAGCTTCTGCCTAGCCACCCTTTCCTCCCTATCTCTTGCGCTTTGTAGGCTATGATTTCCCCTCTTAGTACGGCCTTAAGCGCTTCCCAGAACGTGGAGGGTGAGACTCCCGTTTTGGTTGATCTCAGTGTACTCCGCTATGGCCTGCGCTATCCTTTCGCTGAAGGCCTTGTCAGCTAGTAAGGCACCGTCCAACTCCATTTGGGGCGCTGGGCCCTTCCCGTCTCTAGCCGCACATCCATGTAGTGTGGAGCGTGGTCTGATATCACAATTGCGGAGTATTCCACCTTGTCTATCTCTGGAAGCACCGTTTTCCCCACCACAAAGAAGTCAATTCTGGTGTACACGTTGTGTACTGGGGAGAAGAAAGAGAATTCTTTCTCCCCGGGTGGGCGAATCTCCAGGGGTCTACTGTCCCATCTGCTCCATATAGTGGCTGAGTTCCCTTGCCATGTTTGAGGTTCTCCCGTTCTGGGGTTTGATCTGTCTTCGTTGGGTCCTGTACACAGTTGAAGTCCCCCCCATGATTAGTCGGTGCGTCGCTATGTCCGGGATTTCTGCCATGGTCTTTTGGATGAAGCTCGTGTCGTCCCAGTTGGGCGCGTACACGTTAACTAGAACTACCGGGCCCCATCCAGGGCCCCGCTGACCATGACATACGTCCCCCTGGGTCCGTAACCGTCTTTGTCGCCTAAACATTGTCCTCTTGCCAATCAGGATCGCCACCCCCTGGCCCTTGCCCCATAACAGGAATGATAGGTTTGTCCATCCAGCCTTTCTTACCCGCAGTTGGTCCTGCTCCCTCAAGTGCGTCTCTTGGAGGAAGACTATGTCGGCCCTCATGTTTCTAAGGTGGGTGAGGACTCTAGATCTCTTCACTGGGCCGTTAAGTCCCCTTACGTTCCAGGTGACTATTCTGGTGGGGGGCTTCTGCCCCCTTGCTCCTGTGGGGTTAACCATATTTGTCCGGTGGACGCGCCCTGCCCTCTGGGGTTTCCCTTTGTTAGGGGGCCGTCCAGGATGTCCACTATCACTGCTCTCCCATGCGGTCGGGTCCCTGCGCTCCGGGGTTCCCCTTGTCCCGGGGACACCGCCATGGCCGTCCACTGTGTGTCCGCCACGCGGGTAGTCCCTGCACTCCGGGGGGCCCCTTCACCCACAGACCGTACTGGGTGGGTGCTTGCAGCAGTTCCCTGTTTCGAGCCCTTGTCTGTGGCACTTTGTGGCCTATTCCCTTACTGGCCTCCTTTGTCCCTGCATTTCCCTCCCTGGTCTCTCGCCCCCGAGTGCCCCCCCCCCCCCCGCTCTATCCCTTTCGGGGATACCCTGTATACCCTCCATTGCCCCTCTCTCCCCATTCCTGTCCCATTTGCTCTCCACCTTTGATGGGTGACCCCCCTCCCCTGCCTGGCGCCTTCCCCCTGTTGGGGGTGCGCTGCGGCCCTGCTCTGTTGCGCGCCCCTTCGCTAGCTTTCTGCTAGCACGGTGGCTCCCCTCTCGGAGGTTGCTGTCCCGCTTCCCTCTCCCCTCTCCAGTACTGCGTTCCCTCGTGCCGGGGCCTGGCCTCCCACCTGGAGCGGGCCCTTGGGCATTGGGTTGTTTTTCGTTCTAGGTGTTCCTGCCAGGGGGGAGGGGGCTGGCTTTGCCTCACCCCTCCCAACCCCCGTTGGCATGACGTATCTGCCATGGGCCCTCGTCCCTACTTCCCATTTATTTTTTCCAGCCCGTGCTCCTCGACGAATCTATTCGCCTCGGCAGGGGCTGTAAAGAAATATTCTTGTGTTGGTATGTGACCCAGAGTTTTGCTGGGTACAGCATACCAAAACGTACTTTGTTCTTATAGAGAGCTGCTTTCGCTCTGTTGAACTCCGCCCGTCTCTTAGCTATGTCCGTTCCAAAATCCTCGTAGATTCGGATGGCGTGCCGCCCCAATTGCAGGCTCTATTCTCCTTGGCCCAGCGCAGGATTGTCTCCCTATCCCGGTACCGGTGCAGTCTGGCTATAACTGCTCTCGGTTTTTCCCCTTCCTTGGGCTTCGGGCGCAGTGACCGATGAGCTCTGTCCATTTCCGGTGGGGTGGGAAAAGTTTCCGCCCCACTAAGGAGCCCAGCATCGCAGCCACGAATGTTGTGGGATTTCTACCCTCTATCCCTGGCAGGCCCACTATCTTAATATTTATTTCCCCTACCCCTTTTCTCTTTACCAGTTTTCTTTTGGGTTGAACAGAAATACAAGTCTCTTTTTTCTTTTGTCTTCTCTCCCCACTCAACCAGGAGAGAGAGAGAGAGAGTCCCTTTGTTCTTTGTCTTGCCACGTGGTGGTCACTGCAGTTGGGGGGGGGGGGCGGTGGGCCGTGGCGCTGCCGGTTGGGGGGGGGGGGTGTCCCCGCTGCTGGCTTGGGGGGGGGGGGTGTCCCCGTGCTTTGGGGGGGGGTGTCCCGCTGCTTTGGGGGGGGGGGTGTCCCCGCTGCTTGTGGGGGGGGGGGGTGTCCCCGCTGCTTGTGGGGGGGGGTGTCCCCGATGCTTGTGGGGGGGGGTGTCCCCGCTGCTTGTGGGGGGGGGGTGTCCCCGCTGCTTGTGGGGGGGGGGGGGGTGTCCGCTGCTTGTGGGGGGGGTGTCCCTCTGCTTGTGGGGGGGGGGGGGGTGCCCCGCTGGCTGGGGGAGGGGGGGGTGTCCCGCTGCTGGCGGGGGGGGGGGGGGGTGTGTCCCGCTGCTGGCTGGGGGGGGGGGGGGGGGGAGAGAGAAGAGGGCCGCCGCCGCCGCACCGCTCCTGGCCCGCGTGGGGGGGGGGGGAGAAGAGGGGCCGCCGCCGCCGCACCGCTCCTGGCCGCGTGGGGGGGGGGGGGGGGAGGGAGAGAAGAGGGGCCGCCGCCGCCGCACCGCTCCTGGCCCGCGTGGGGGGGGGGGGAAGAGAAGAGGGGCCGCCGCGCTGCACCGCTCCTGGCCCGCGTGGGGGGGGGAAGAGAAGAGGGGCCGCCGCCGCCGCACCGCTCCTGGCCCGCGTGGAGGGGGGGGGGGGAGGGAGAGGGGTTGGACCTGCTGCTGTTGGGCCCCCAGTCGCTGCCTCTCCTCTGCCGTCGCCGCTCCGGCGTCTGCGCTCCGGCTCCTCCGCTGCCGTCCTCCGGCTCCTCCGCTGCCGCGCTCCGGCTCCTCCGCTGCCGCGCTCCGGCTCCTCCGCTGGCGCTCCGGCTCCTCCGCTGCCGCGCTCCGGCTCCTCTTCCGCCGTCCGGCCTGTCGGGGGGGGGGGGGGGGGGGGGGGGTGTTCTCCTTGTTTGGCGCTTGCGGGAGCCCCTCTCCCTGCGACCTCCTTGCTCGCCGCCCGGAAGTCGAATCTCATTCCCATAGTTTGCCATTTTTTTGAATGTGCTTTGCCCTGGCATTTTGAGGGGTGGGGCCTAAACACGTTAGCAAGCCCGTCTTCACAGATCAGGGAGGTGACGTTAGCACCATCCCCCACCCAAGGATCACCGGCATCAATTCCCCCCCCCCCGGAGGCAACAGGGCCCTCCCAGTGGGTCTCGCTATAGGCCATGCACCTTGGCACTGCCTGGTTGGCACTGCCCTGTATCCAAACAGCTGGAGGCTACAATGTCCTCTTGAGCTCCCCCTTGCAGGATCAAGGTGTACATTCGAGAAAACTTCCAAGCAAGTACGGAGCTCTGTCATCGAGAATGAAATAAAACTCAATCGAAAGAAAACGGAGTTCAGCCAGGCCCCTGGCGTGAAATTGAGGAAGTTCTTGAGAGTTAATTGGGCATGAAATTGAATGTCCACTGCACCCGGTTCCTATTTTGTAAGGACCAGTAGTAATTGGCACCCGGCTGACATCCCACTATTAGGCGGGAAAATTGCGCGAGGCTGAAGATCTGAATTCAATCTCATTAACAAGATCGAAATGATTAAATTTTTAAAATCCCATCCTTAATGTTACAAAGCCAATGCACAGAGTGGACAGGGAAAACCCTCAACCCATCTCATTGCTTGTTCTAGAAACCAATTCAAATTGAAGTCAATTCGTGGTCTCTACAAGAGACACTTACAAGATCCAAGCTGACACGAAAAGGCATCGCGCCTCATCCTTTGCTTGATCATAGCCAAAAGTCCGAGAAGTGATTGAGAGATTGAAATTCATTCAAATACATTTAAAATCAGCTTTTCGCCTTTACTGGGAGAGATCTGGTTCTTGCCAATTGGAAGGGCCTGGGACAATCGCAAACCATTTTGCGCTTGGCGAGAATCCAGTTTGTGGCCTCACGCCAAATAAAAACAAAATCAAAACTTTTTTTGATTCTCCTCATTTTTATGAAATAAACAAAAGAAAACAAAAACAAAGTATCAATCTCCCAAACAGCATCCCCTTCAGTATACATCCTTGTACATTTCAAGTAAAAAAGAAAGAGAAATTATCAGTAAACAGTGCACTCAAGAACAACAATAACCACAACCCCCCCCTTCCCCCACCCCCCGAATGTTCGATGCAACCAAGTCTCGAAAATGCACAATACACAGTCCCCATGAATTGTAGAGCCCTTCCTTTATCCCCCTCAGCTCAAACTTCACCTTCTCGAGAGACAGAAATTCCAGTAGATTCCCCCCCGCCAAGCCGAGGAACAGGTCGGAGAAGCTGACCTCCACCCCAACAGGACCCACCCACGAGCAATCAGTGAGGCGAAGGCTACAACATCTGACCCCGCATCCAATGGCAGCCCTGGCCTGTCCGAAAATCTGAAAATGGCTTCTAGGAGCCCTGGCTTAAGGTTCATGTGCATTACCCAGAGATGACACTGAAAACCTCCTTCCAAATACATCTCCAGCTTCGGACAGGACCAAAACATATGTACATGATTTGCGGGGCTCCTCCCACATCGCTCAGACACATTCTCCACTTCCTCAAAGAGTTGGCTCATCCTCACCCTCGTGAGGTGCACCCTACGCACGACCTTCAGCTGTATCAGCCCCAACCTTGCGCATGCGGTTGAGGCGCTCACCCTCCGGAGAACCTCACACCACAGACCATCTTCCACCAACTCTTCCTCCCACTTGGCTTTGATCCCCTCCATGGATACCCCATCGTCCCCCAGAATCCTCCCGTAGATCGCTGACACCACCCCCTTCTCCATTCCCCCTGCCGTCAATACCTCTTCCAATAATGAAGTGCCGGCACTATCGGGAAGCTCTGAACCTCCTTCCGAGCAAAGTCCCGGAATTTCAGGTACCTAAATCTTTCCTGTCTCCCCAGTTCATATTTCTCCCCCAACTCTTCCAACTTCGCAAAACGTCCCCCCAGGAACAGGTCCCGACTTCTCTTTCCTCCCATCTTCAAAACCTCCCATCCAGCTTCCCTGGTTCAAACCTATGATTCCCTCTAATTGGCATCTCCCCTGACCTAGCCCCCAGCCTAATGTGCTGTCTCAATTGTCTCCAAATCTTCAGCTTTGCCACCACCACCGGACTCCCAGAGTATTTACACGGGGCTATTGGAGAGGCGCTGTTGCCAATGCCCTCAACCCCAATACCCTTCACAGGTCCTCCTCCATTCTAACCCACTGGGACTCCCCCCTCCAAACCCAAACCCTCACCTTTTCGGCATTCACCGCTCAATAGTAAGATAATAAATTCGGGAGGCCCAACCCCCCTACCTGCCGCCCTCTCTGCAGAACCACCTTCCTAATCCCTGGCTATACTCGTCGCCGCGTGGCAGCACAATCGTTCTAATCGCCTGCACCCGACCTGCCAGTGATAGAGGAAGACCATCTCACTTTGCCAAATCCGCTTTCACCCCCCCCCCCCCCCCCCCCCCCCACCCCCACCACCACCACTGACATCCCCAAATACCTAAAGTGAGTTGCCGCCCTGTGGAATGGTAGCCATCCCGCCCCTGGGTGGGACATCCCAAATACTTCACTCTTCTCCGGGTTTAATTTATACCCTGAAAAGGACGCAAAAGTTCGGAGAAGCTCCATTATATTCCCCATTAACGCACTTCACTCTGATACATATAACAATAAATCATCCGCATACAGAGACACCCTATGTTCCACCCCTGTCTGTACTATTCCCTTCCACAATCCCGACCTCCTTAAAAGGGATGGCCAAAGGCTTAATCGCTAATGCAAATAGCAGAAGGGAGATAGGATCGCCCTGCCTGGTCCCCTGCCTGGTCCCCCGGTGCAGCGTAAAGATCCCCACACTCATTATTTGTGTGGCCACTCGCCCGTGGTTCCTCATATAATAGCTGTATCCACTCGTGAATCCTGGCCCGATCCCAAACCTCCCAAGAACCGCAATATAATACCCCCATTCTACTCGTGCAGCACAACCACTACCTCTGTCTCCTCCTCACGCCAAATTTTCTTGGCAGAGCGAGAACTGTGCAGGGCACAATGTGGCCAGAAAACCACCCCCAATATTTCTGTTCAAACATGAAAAAAATATCTTCTAGTTAGTTAGGGGGGGGGGATCAAACCCAGGTCCTCAGCGGCATGAGGCAGCAGTGCTAACCACTGTGCCACCCTCATTAGTCGGTTGTTAATTAGTAATTGCTGTTGGGATGCCAATTGTTCAGGATATTTATTAGATCATTATTCGCAGAACCACATTATTATGGGAAAGCAGGATGTAAGATAATGGAATATGACACAAACAGAGAATAACATAGAAACACAGGAAGTGGCTATTTGACCCAAACAGTCTATGCTGGTGTTTATCCTTTACACGAGCAGGAGTCCCAATCTATTGCGGTCACTTTGTTCCATAACACCATGTCCCTTTCCTTTAACTACATACTTAACCTATATTTAATGATTGACCTACTCTTGGTTTCAGTCACGATTCCTGGTCGTGCATTCCGTAGGTTCGCAACCCTGTGTACAAAAACAGTTTTCTTGTTCTCGATTATAAAAGTCTCACAAATGAAGGGTAAGTTTTCCGGTTCTCCCCACCGTAGGAATTGTTGCAGGCGGGAGGGAAGATTTGGCGGGTCATTTAAAGGCCTGTTGACCTCAAGCGGGAATTTCTGCCCTTGGGGCAGGCCCAGTTGGAAAATCCCACCCATAAGCTTTCATCTGGTCCTCAAACACTGGAGTCAGTCTGCTTCTGTCCCATCGCATCATATTTTTAAACAACTCAATCAAATCATTCCATAATCCCCTCTGTTCCACAGACTGTAACAACAGGCCAATGTTTCAAGTCCTTTCGTATTTACCTTGGTTCAAAGAGCAATGGTCTCATTCAAGTCGGAAGGTTATGGGTTCAAACCAACTCAAGGGACATGAGCAGATGATCTAGGCTGGCTCTGCAGTGCAGTACTGTGGAGTGCTGTACTGTCTGAGATGTTACCCTTCCAACCAGAGGTAAAAAGGTTCCTTTGCTCGTTTCAAACAAGAACAAGGGAGTTCTCCCAGTGCCGTGGACAACATCAACTGACGTTTAACACACATTATCTGGTCAATATTTCACTGTTCTTTCTGGGATCTTGCTGTGCGCAAATTGGTTGTCCCCCTCCACCTACATACAACTCTGGCTACACATCAAAAAGTAGTTTACTGGCTGTGAAGCATTTCGGGGCATCCTGACGTCAGGAAAGGTGCTACCTGAATGCAAATCCCACTTCTCCTCCCTTAACCTGGGGAGGTGATGGCGTAGTGGTATTGTCACTGCACAAGTAAACCAGAGACCCAGAGTAATGCTCTGGGGACTCGGGTTCAAAACCCGCCACTGCAGATGGTGAAATTTGAATTGAATAAAAACCTGGAGTGAAAAAAGTCTAAATAATGACCATGAACCCATCGTCGATTATCGAAAAAAACCCACCTGGTTCACTAACATTCTTGAGGGAAGGAAATCTGCCATCCTCATCCTGGTCTGGCCTACATGTGACTCTAGATTCACAGAAATGTGGCTGACTCTTAACTGCCCCCTCAAGGGCAATTAGGGATGGGCAATAAATGCTGGCACAGCCTGCGATGCCCATGCCCCATGCACAAATATAAAAATAAACTTGCAGTTTGGATCTTGCTTTCTTGGTTTGGACTAAAAAAGGGTAGAGGGTTGGACAAGTTTTATTTACTACTGAACTTCTAATGGAGCTGTTAATCTCCCTTCACGAGCCTAGTCTTGAGTGCTACAGTAATGCATTTGATGGTCTATCTCAAGTGCTTATCTTCCCTACAGGAAGTCAGTGTTTCACGCTTGTAGGCAAGGATTATTTGTTGTGGATCCTCGTGGTCCCTAAACTATGGATACACTCCACATCTTCCTCTCCCACTGCAGGGTAACAATTTTTAAAAATCACGTCAAAATCTCGATCGAGTAATCACTCTCATTCGCTGATGTTTCCGAATTTTCTCAATTCGTTATTACAATCTTGGATGCAAGTAATCACAGTTTGGCGGAACTTCCTGCAGATGGGCTCATCAGGGTTCACATGTGGGAGTGGAAGTTCCCACAACCTACAGGAACCACACATTCTGGTTCCTTCCTGTGCTGTCATTCATTCCACGTCACAGGATAAACTTAACTTTCAATTCAATCGCTCTGCTATTTCCTCCACTTCCACTCTTCCAAACAAATACATTTTTTCTGGAAGTATTATTTTCATCTCGTTCGGTTTTAACTGGACACAATTATTGGATAGATTAATGGTAAAAATACCATGATATGGACAGTCTGATTTTGGAGCGTAAAACGCCAACACAAATGCAGCCCGACCACCATGTTTAAGGGAAAAGCAAAATAGTATGGATGCTATACTATATGTAAGAAAATGCTGGAAAACCTCAGGATGATTTGTGGAGAGAAACAAAATCAATTGGGGGGGATATTCCGGCTGCTCTTTCCAGGCGAATCTCCCAAGCCCGCCGCCGGTGAACCTCTGCTGTGGGTTTTCCAGCAGCGGGAGATGGATTCAATGGAAAATCTCATTGGCAGCAGCGGATCCGGAAGATCCCGCCGTCGCCCAATGACGGCCGCCTCCAGCCGCCGAAAAGCAAGCGCAAGGGCATGTGCAAATCACCACCAATATGGCGGGCCAGAACCGAAAGTCTCGAGGACTTTCAGCATTTTCTGCTTTATACTGGGCGGGATTTACCGACCAACCCTCCACAGCTTGTTTCTCGACGGTGGAGGCAGCCCAGCGGGATTTACCGATCCTGCCGTTGTTAACAGCATTTACCGGTGACTGTATCCCTCATCGCTGGGAAACTATGCGCTGGCGTGGGACCAGAATATCCCGCCGCTGTCAACAGCTGGTAGATTATGCCCACTTTGTTTAATAGTCTCTGAAGCAAGCCTCTGAGAAATCTAAACCTGAAACATTTCTGTTTGTGCAAAAAGTCTGTTCTCACTCCCTGCACAGGCACATCATACTTAGCCAAGTGGTGTAGTTAAAAAAATATATTCATGGAATGTGGGTGCTGCTGGCAAGTCTCGTATTTATTGCCTGTCCTTAATTGACCTCGAGAAGGTCGTGGTAAGCTGCCATCTTGAACCCCTCAAGTCTCTGTGTGTAGGAACGTTCAGAGTGCTAATAAGGAGGTCCAGGAAATTAGTAGATTCCAAGATTGAGACATGTATATGGGGGAACTGCGAGGTACACATACTCTGTACATGGTTGTGACAAGCCAAGATCCTGCAAGTGACCTGTACAAACAGCTCTGAACATGTCCAACAGCATTTCCGACTAATAACACCAGACTCGTTTGAGCTTTGGCTTTGGAGTTATCAGGAGGGGACTGAGAAAAGTCCCAGGCCCTTGCAACAGTTTTACCCCTTCACTAATGAACTAGGGTTGACTGGTCTATACCCAAACCACCAGGCCTATGTGAAATGATTCCAGGCTGTTACAGAGAAGTGAGGCAATAAATAGAGGGAGTTCTGACGTGGATTTTCCTATCCTCTCTGGGTACAGGCGTGGTCAGAGGACTGCTAACTTGATTTTAAAAAGTGAAAGGAACATGAAACGCAATGAGTAATTATCAGTCAGTCAGCCAAACCTTGGTCGTGGGCAAATTATTGGAAAAATGTTGAATTGCCAATTATTAAGAAACAGAGGACAAGCAACATGGACGTATAAAGAGATGGCTGTGTTTTGCGAACTAGATTGACTTTTTGGAGACGAGGGTTAATAAAGGTAATACGTCTTTTATTTTTAAATTTTAGCGTACCCAATTCATTTTTTCCAATTAAGGGGCAATTTAGCGTGGCCAATTCACCTCCCTGCACATCTTTGGGTTGTGGGGGCAAAACCCAAGCAAACACGGGGAGAATGTGCAAACTCCACACGGACAGTGACCCAGAGCCGGGATTGAACCTGGGACCTCGGCGCCGTGGGCTGCAGCGCTAACCACTGCGCCACCGTGCTGCCCAAAAGGTTACACATCTGATGCAGTTTACACATGGTTTTAAACAAGATTTCTGGCAAGGTCCCAGATGACAGATTGGCCAGAAAATTAAAAGCCCATGGGATCCATGGGAAAGGTGGCAAATTGGATCAAAAATTGGCTCAGTGGCAGGAAACAAAGGGTGATGGTCAAAGGGGTTTCTGAGGCTGGAAGGTTGCTTTTGGTGTGGTTTGCAGGGCTCAATTGTTTCTGTGGGGGATATATCAATGATTTAGACCTAAATGTAGGGAGCAGGAAGAAGAAGCTTGCATAGGATACAAAATGGGCTGTGCGATTTGGCAGTGAGGAAAAAGGCTGTGGGCTGCAAGACTGGTCAGGTGGGCAGAAAAGTGGCCAATGGAATTCAGTCCAGAGTACTGTGAAGTAAATACAAAATAAATGATAGAATATTGACAGGTGTAGAGGGCAGGGAGACTTGGGAGTGCATGCCCACAGATGGAGCGGCGCAAGGTAGATAAGACGGCTAAGAAGTGGCAAATGAGGGCAGCACGGTGGTGCAGTGGGTTGGCCCTGCTGCCTCATGGCGCTGAGGTCCCAGGTTCGATCCCGGCTCTGGGTTACTGTCCGTGTGGAGTTTGCACATTCTCCCAGTGTTTGCGTGGGTTTCGCCGCCACAACCCAAAGATGCTTAGGCTAGGTGGATTGGCCACACTAAACTGCCCCTTAATTGGAAAAAAAATTATGGGGTACTCAAAATTTATTTAAAAAAGAAGCAGTGCTAGACATTTTCTTCAGCCAGAATGTCATGGAGTTTGGACCTCCCTGAAAGGGCAACAGAGGCTGGAATCTTTCACTCTTTCACCAGGTTTAAAAAGTACTCGAGATAACCTACAAGGCTATGGAAGGTTGGATTAAACTAGGTACTTTTCCAACTGGTACCTACATAATGGGCTAAATGGCTTCCTCTTGTACCCTCTATGATTCTATCATTAGCCATGTCCTACATTACTGCAAAACCAGCCTCTTCCAGTTGGTGGATTACTAAAGGCTGGATTTGCCTTCTCCAATACGTCTGCAAAACTGACTTGGAAGAAATTGGCCTAAATCTTTGGATTTTCAATCTGGTAGAGGTGGCCTGGTTAAAAAGGCCCGCTTCAGGGCTCTGGGACTTTGTCCGATTTACGATAAAAACAGCAAAAAAAAGTCTTCTAGCTTTCATCCCTCCTCACCCCCAACACACACCGCAAACCCCATACATGAAAACTCATGGCATCTTATGTCCCCACCTACTGTTGCCTGCCAAGTTCACATTTTGATTAGAACCACTTGGGACTGTCAAAGAGATTAGCTGCTTTAGATGTGGGGCGATGAATACTAATGTTTGTTTTCTTAAGAGTCCATAGGGCTCATCCGATGGTGGCTAGAATGAGTAGGTTCTGTGAGGGGGTGGAGGATAGGTGTGGGTGGTGTGCTGGTAGGCCCGCAAATCATGTCAACATGTTTTGGGCCTGCATGAAGTTGCAGAGATTTTGGCAGGGGTTCGCTGGCGTGATATCGGAGGTACTGGGGGGCCAAGGTGGTACCGAGTTGGCAGTGCTTGCAGTGTCGGAAGACTCAGGAGTTGAGGGGGTGAAAAAGGCCGGCGTTCTGGCCTTTGCGTCTCTGGTAGCCCGGAGACGGATCCTGTTGGGGTGGAGGGACTCGGAGCCTCCAATGCCGGGGGTGTGGGTGAGCGACCTCGTGGATTTCCTTAGGCTGGATAAAATAAAATTCACCTTAAGGGGGGTCAATGGAAGGGTTTGCCCGGAGATAGAAACTTTGATTGACCTCTTCCAGGACAATTAACTCAGCAGGGGGAGTGAGTGGTGGGTTTTTAGGCATAACAAGGAAAAATGGAGGCAGAGAGTCTGGGGGGGATATGGTCGGGAGGGCGGGTTGCGGTTATTGGCTATGTATTGAGTTATGCTGTGTTCTCCTGTTTGTTATTTGTTGGTTATCTTTTTTATCTTGGTTGTGGTTTTATTTGATGTTTATTTTTAATGCCTTAATAAAAATATTCAATTTTAAAAATTTTTCCTAAGAGATTAAGTGATTGGAAGGATTTAATTGTTAGCAACTACTATGCTTTAAAAAATTTATTGAAGATCACAATAGTCACTTAGAACTTTAATTTTATTTTGGCCGGGATTCTCCGCTCGGTTGTCTAAGTGCTCAAGTCAACGGTGAATTGGGACTGGTCTCCGTTGGCGCTAGGAGCGAAGGAATTCTTTTTGCAAATCGGGTTTTCCACGTCATTCCATGCCACGCTGGGATTCACACTGCAACTGAAAGGGACAGGACCCAATCTCTCCGACCTCCATTAACCACTGCAGTCCCCACACTACAGGCAGGGTACCACCCCACCCTAAGCGCTGGAAAGACTGCCCTTGCTCTGCCCCCTCCAGCCCACCAAAGCCCCCCCCATTGTGACCGGTTTGTCGCCTGGCCCAATTTTGTCCCGCTGCGGGATTCCACATCTTAGCGGCAGGGAATGGGGAATCCCAGCCTCCATCTCGCCGTGGCACACTGGCTCCCATATCCTCCATGAATCTATCCCCCCCACTCAACCTCTTGACCCTTTATAACCCCCACATCAAATTGCTGCCAACTCATGACTCCTATCCACCATCTTTTGCCCTTACACGTTCGCTGCCAACCCACCCCGTCTCCACCACAGGCAGACCTCAGCTGCCTCTGTAAAACACAGATGTGCAAACTACTGCCCTCTCCCGTCTCTCTCCCCCCCCCCCCCCCCCCCCCCCCCCCCCCAATGGCAAATGCCGAATTTGGGGGTAGGACTTCTGGAATCAGAGCTCCAACTTAGCTGGGTTGCAAAGCCCTTCTGGCTATACAAAAAGTCAGGCCTCAAATTTTGCATACTGGAACTTCCACTATGTGACAGGTTACCGTGGCGCTGCATCAACACCAAAGCTGATAGTTACTGATTGATCCTTCGCCAACTCACAAGCGTGAGTGGTCAGTGGAGCACTAAAGGCAATGGTGTTACATTACAAAGTATTCACCATTAAATAATTGGCCCAGGAACAACAATTAGTCTTCAAATCATAGTCTTCACCATAGGAAGTGGCCTTTGGGCCCATCACACTTGTGCTCGCTCATTACTTACAGCTATCCTCCTTCCCTTTTCCAATATCGGTACAAAAGCCACTTATCCACTTCTCTTCAAAGCTATTGTGGATTCTGCTGCCCCCAATAGGCTATTACCTGTCCCTAAAATGCTTTTTAAAAAGCAAAGTGAAATTTGTCTAACCTTCCTCCTCATTCAATTTTTAAACTTCTTCAATTACCAACTTGTCAGCAACTGAAAATAAGCTCCCCCCTCCCCCCCCCCCACTATCTAAACTTCTCAATGTTGACTATCTCAACTATACTATCAGCCTTCTCTGTACTTGTTTTTCAAAGGAAGCAAACCATCATGGAAAATAAACAAATCAGAGGGGACAGGTCAACAGTAATGTGGGTAAACTGCAGAGCAACAATTATTTATGTCCAGCAAAGGTCATTGCTCTTACAAACTAAACACAGAGGGGGAGGGAAAGAGGAGGACAATTGACTGACACACTTTAGCACCAGAGAGTGGTAAGCATCAAGGGAGTTTTATCCTGGGGTAGGAGGAAAGCAACAAAAAGGAAATGTTGATTGAAAGCAAAAAAAACCCCACGGTCGTCAATTCTTGAAGGCGATTACACAGGAGAAAACCCTAGCCTGAACAGACAAATAATTAACACAGTGGCTGCAGAAATTGAGAAGGCATTAGAATAGAATATACAGTGCAGAAGGAGGCCATTTGGCCCATCGAGTCTGCACCAACCCACTTAAGCCCTCACTTCCACCCGATCCCCCTAACCCAATAACCCCACCTAACCTTTTTGGACACGAAGGGCAATTTAGCATGGCCAATCCACGTAACCTGCTATATATCTTTGGACTGTGGAAGGAAACCGGGGCACCCGGAGGAAACTCACGCAGGCACGGGGAGAACATGCAGATTCTGCATAGACAGTGACCCAGCCAGGAATCGAACCTGGGACCCTGGAGCTGTGAAGCCATAGTGCTAATCACTATGCTACCGTGCTGCCTGTTTAACTGGAGAGCCGTCTTACAGGCTTGGACTGGAGATAAAAATGGAACAGTGGTTTTGTACACCAACTTATATAAATAATAATAATAATGAACCAAATGCTCCAGCCCCTCCCATGTTCTTTACCAGGTTGAGGTCTCATGGTGCAGTAGGTGGAGTCCTTGCCTCAAAAGCTCCAGTTTGAAGTGCCACTCAAGGACCAAAGAAGGTGCACTCACAACCTGGCCACACAAATGGGTATCAATCTGAAAATCCTTCCAACAGACGGCAATGGCAGGGCACAAGTATGGGAGAGATTCCCGGTCTGCCGCAAGATGTAACGAAAATGAGAGTCTCTACCATCACCAGCCATAACTTCACACAACAACATTTGGCTAGATGGCTGGTGTAGATCAGATTGGTGCCAACAACATGGGCTTCGAACCCCCATTCCAGCTGGGGTAGATTGAGGACCTGCCTCTTACTCCTACCAGTGGAGAAAACGGTACTGGAGGTCAAACCTGCCTTCAGGCAGAGAAACTTCCTCCCCTTCTTTACCATCATCACATAACATTGACTTGAAAATATTTCAATTCAGCACTATATTCAGAATTTTAAAAAGACTGGCGGAAATTGTATCTTCCAGGTTTGCACAAGTGGGTGCGCTTTTAACAAAAACAGTAGAACCTTCAGTTAATATCACAGGAACAGTGGGTGGCACAGTGGTTAGCACTGCTGCCTCACAGCTCCAAGGACCCAGGTACAATTCAGGCCCCGGGTGACTGTGTGGAGTTTACATTTTCTCCCCGTATTTGGGGATTTCTTCCGGGTGCTCCGGTTTCCCCCCACAGTCCAAAGATGTGCAGTTTAGGTGGATTGGCCATGCTCAAATTGCCCCTTAGTGTCCAAAAGGTTTAGTGGGGTTACTGGGATATGGCGGGAGCCTGACCCTATGTAGGGTACCCTTTCAGAGGGTCAACGCAGACTCGATGGGCCGAGTGGCTTCCTTCTGCACTGTAGGGGTTCTATGATTCTGTAGGACTTGGGAACATCGGAATTAGGAGCAGAAGTAGGGCAGTCAGCCCTTCGAGCCTGCTCCGCCATTCAATCAGATCATGGCTGATCTCTTCCTGGTCTCAAATCTACCTCCCTACCAGTTCCCCATATCCCTTTTTAAAAAATCAGTAATAGATCTAGCTCCTTCTTTAAACCATTTAATGACTCAGATTCCACAAAGTTTCCTTTTGCAATAAATGCCAACATTCCATTTGCCTTTGTTTTATTACATACTGTACCTACATGCCAACTTTCTGCGATTCATGAACAAAGATACCCAGATCCCTTGGCCCAGAGTCATTTTGAATCTGCTTCCCATTTAGATAATAATTTGCCGTTCTATTTTTACAGCCAAAATGGATAACCTCACACTTATCTACATTAAACTCCATCTGCCACATTTTGGCCCAATCTCCTAGTCTATCTATATCCGCCTGCAAAGTATTTATCTCCTCGTCACTGCCTGCTTTCTCACCCATTTTAGTATCACCCGCAAATTTTGTGAATGCACATGTCCCTGCCTATATATCATTTAAAACAAATGAAATGAAATGAAATGAAATTCGCTTATTGTCACATGTAGGCTTCAAATGAAGTTACTGTGAAAAGCCCCTAGTCGCCACATTCCAGCGCCTGTTCGGGGCCGAATGGAGACAAAAGGCTGGTTTAATCCCACAGCAGGCCCAGTATGGGATACAGTTTGCTTGATATAAATTCAATAAATAGTACTTATTTTGAGTATGAATACATCAGGTTTTCACTCGCTGATAGAAGATGGTCAAAAGTAATCCAAAATTTGAAGTGTGGCAACAATTTGCATTAATTTTTTTCTTTTCTTTTTAAAAAAAAAAGAAAACAGGTACACAGCAGAGAGCACAATCACACAGCAGAGAGCACAATCACACAGCAGAGAGCACAGTTCATAGATCATAGAATTTAGTGCAGAAGGAGGCCATTCGGTCCATTGAGTCTGCACCGGCCCTTGGAAAGAGCATTCTACCTAAGCCCACACCTCCACCCTATCCCCACACCTCACCTAACTTTTTTTTTTGGACACGAAGGGCAATTTAGCATGGTCAATCCACCTAACCTGGACATCTTTGGTCTGTGGGAGGAAACTGGAGCACCCGGAGGAAACCCACGCAAACACGGGGAGAACGTGCAGACTCCACACAGACAGTGATCCAAACCGGGAATCGAACCAGAGACCCTGGAGCTGTGAAGCAACTGTGCTTATCACTGTGCTACCGTGCTGCCCACCACAATTTGCATCAATGCTCAGAAACTATGAATATTCATATTTAGATGAAAATGGCACAGGACTCAGTCCAGTTGCATTTTCTACTTCCTATTCTTGTATGCCCTCTGCTGGAATTTTAACGGTACTACAAAGCTTTCAAGGCAGTTTTTCTTTTAACAAAATAATCAATGTAGTTATTCAATTTAACTTACACCCTTCCTGTGTTTTATTCTTTCTTTTTAAAAATAAACTTAGAGGACTCAATTATTTTTTCTTCCCCCAATTGAGGGGCAATTTAATATGACCAATCCACCTAACCTGCACATCTTTGGGCTGTGGGGGTGAAACCAACGCAGACGGGGAGAATGTGCAAACTCCACACAGTGACCCAGGGCCGAGATTGAATCCGGGTCCTCAGCGCCGTAGGCAGCAATGCCTACTACTGCGCCACTGTACCCCCCTTCACCTGTGTGCGGGAGAAAAAAGAAAATAATTGGTAAAAGCCAAAAAAAGGGTTATCCTTATTCTTAAGTCAGTGAATGGCAAGGAGGGATGGTCAGATTCTCTCTCGTTGGAGATTGGCATTGCCTGCTCTTTGAATGGTGTGAATGATACTTCCCATTCTTCTGAATGTTATCCAAATCGTGCTGCAAGTGGTACTGACTGATTCATGTGTCCATTGGGCCTCACAAATCATCCAAATACAAGCCACAGCAAGGAAGGGTCACCATGCCATAAGACGTTTAGGTAGATTAAGTCCATAGGTATATGACCTGCATTATTGGAAGTCCAAGTAAAAAGGTGATAGCTCAGGAGTGTCCAAAACTGCCCTTTGTAGCTGTGATAATGCAGCAATTGAAAATCCCCACACGCCAGCAGAGTGCAGTACAAAAGTGGCTCATTTGATCATCGAAGTTACTTTTAAGCACAGCATCAGGATACTGAAGCAATGATGCAATTATTTAGAGCACAAAGGTATTCAAAATTATGTTGGGGGCAAAGCTGCAGCTAACAATGATGTTGGCAGCTGGTGGATAGTCGGAACAACTGCTATGGAGGCTAGCTGCAAAATAAGCAGGAGTTCTATTGATGAATAAACGGTCATGGACCGCAGCGACAGGGTGCTTAGAGTTGGGCGAGGTAAAAGGCATTGCCCCGTAAAACCTACTTTACAGCACTCGGTGACATGGCGAGCAAGGGCCACAAGTACGGCCACAACACAAAACCCTTCAATAGTGGATCAGCTGACAGCTGTGAAGGTGGATGAAAAGTTGCAGCAGGGCCTTGACCTGACTTTGCAACCAGGCAATGGCCCACCGAAACAGCGAGGCCGGCTGTGCACTTCCACTAGACGTTCCACTCTAAAAGACACCACGCAAAGAATCTTCTACAGATGATAACATTCATGTCGCTCTTTGGCGATCAGCTAACAGTGATGGGGGTCAGGATCCTGGCACTTGGGAGCTTCTAGTCAGAACCTGACACAAAGAAGCAAGTTAATAATTACTTGCTCCACTCTTAATCGAGGGAGAAAGGAGTTGTGGGGGGGTGTGGGGGAGGGGGGGGGGGGGGGGGAAGGAGAGAAGATGCTGTCTGTAACTGTGTCAGAGGACTCCTCTTTAAGATTAGCTCTACACACCCCATTGAGCGAAGAGGCGAGAAAAGGTACTCCAAAAACAACATAGCCTGCCTTACTCCAAACGTAGCTGGAAAATCACAGTCAGCCAACTGGATTGCCCACCAACAGTCAAAACTCACAAAGCCATCAAGTTAGGATCTTGGAATATCTGGTCATTACTGAGCAACTCAAGAGACCCGAGACATGAGTGACGTTAGTCCAAAAATTCAGACTCTTGGCCATTAATATAGTCACCCTCACTGAAATGCATGGAACAACTGAGGGACAAATCAAAACAACATGGAGGTGGCTCAATTTTTTTTCTTTCCTGGGATATGGGTGTCACTGGACAGGTCAGCATTTGTTGCCCATCCCTAATTGCCCTTAAACTGAGTGGCTTTCTTGGCCATTTCAGAGGGCAATTAAGAGTCAACCACGTTGCTGTGGATCTGGAGTCACACGTAGGCCAGACCAGATAAGGATGGCAGATTTCCTTCCCTAAAGGGACATTAGTGAACCAGATGGGTTTTTACAACAACCGATGATAGTCATCATGGTCACCATTACTGCGACTAGCTGTCGATTTATTAATTGGTTTAAAGTCCCACCAGCTGCCATGGATTACTCATTTATTAACCCTACTCCACCGCCACCTGCTCCTTCTGGAAGGGGAAATCTTGAAGGCAAGTTACAGAATCGGCTTTATTATCAGAAACAAACCGATTCAAAATCATCACCGCCATTTTGGCATCAGAGATATTAGCAGGCAGGCCAGGCAAGGGAGGCCCATGGTTCCCCGGGTTCAGAGAAGAGGAATATGTTGATATGATGCACCGGTAAAGAGTTAGAGCAAAGATCAAGGGCGGGATTCAGCATCCTGGGGCACCCGGAACGCGTTCCCCCATGGGGCGGAGAATTGGGTTTCGGGGCAAAATTGGGATCGGCACAGGGGGGGGGGGGGTGAATGGATTCCACTCCGTATGCCACGCGGGAGCATGTAACTAAATGCAAATGGATCGTAATTACCTATTTGCATCTATTTAGCAGACCCGGCAGCCAATGCTCTGCTTTCCCATGATTCCTCAGTCCCCGTGGCTGGGACTCGTACGAGCGTGGTTCACTTGTGGTCCTGATGTGGTGGACAGCATGGTAGGCCAAGGTAGCAACAGTAGCCCCCTTGGCCCACCAAGAGGTCCACCTCAACAGGGCTATGAAGGTAGAGACCATCCGAGCCCATCTGATGCCCAACCCAACCCTCGCACCTCAGCCCTAAACAACCCACCCCACCCACATTGCACAGCAGCCTCCAACATATGCTCAATGTTTACAAACATTGGGGTTTCACCACTTAGGCCACTGAAGCATGAAGGAATAAGAATGGACAAAAGTTGCAGATGCGTTTTACGAGCTGTCAATCATAGACTACTACTCAAAAGCCATGAATGGCTTGCAGATAGTGGATCTGTGTCACCGCTGCTCTCCTTCGAGGAATGGATTCATGCAGCTGTAAGTAAGTATTACAGCTACAATGCTTCCCACATCCCCTGTCTGGACTGCTCTCTAGTTTTCAGGCAGGCGTCTCTTTTCTGATGGAGGGGGAGGGCTTCCTTTCGTCATAGGGCCCCTGTTTGGGGGGGTCCCCTATCAGAGGAGACCCTGGGGAGTCCCCCGATTGCAGGCATCCTTGAAGGGGGGGGGTGGTGGGTCACCCCGTACTTTGGGGGGGGGGGGGGGATACCCAGGGTGGCGGCTGTGGGACCTCACTATCAGGCCGCCAGCTCAAGATGGCGGCACAATACCGGGATTCCCTGGGAATCTCTCGTATTCCACCCCATGCATAAATTTGCATGGCATAGAATACTGAATTCCATATCGATTTACGATCGCAAGGGGATCGTAGAACTGTTGTAACCCAGCTCTGGTAGGAGAACATAGGGTGGCATTCTCCGATTTTGAGGCTATGTTCAGAGGAAGTGTCTAGTCTTATGATCAACCGTACCACATAAAGCCTGGCTTTACCTGCAGATACGGATGGAGAGTTGCCGGGTCTGTGGCCACGCATGTGCACGCCGGCGACTTGCAGCAGCCGCGCCATACAACATGGCGTCGGCCGCAAGTCATATAGTGCCTCCCGTAACCCCTCGCCATCCCCCGAGACCCTGCTGGAGCCCCCCTGGCCAGCGGAAGGTCTTCTCTCCTCTCTTTCTTCCCCCCCCCCCCCCCCAAATGTGGCGGCGCTGGACACAGTCCCCAGCCACCACCCGAGGTCCTAGAAAACTGTGAGCATACGTGTCCCACGTCGTCAGGAAGTCATCGCATCGGGGCGGAGCATCGGGGGAGGGCCTCAGGTGATGTCCTGAGGCCGTAACAATGGTGTGCGGCGTACTCAGCGATTATGTCCTTTGAGGGGGTGGAGCATCTGAAAAATGGCACCGCCCCCCCCATTTCGGCGTGAAAACGGATTCTCCGGCCAATCACCAAATGAGATTTCAGCGTCAGCAAACGGAGAATCCAGCCCATAGTCTCCCAAACGGAGAATCCAGCCTTAAGAACTCAGAACTAATAATGACCACATCCTGCCACTAGCAACTTTGTTCCCCTCGTCCCGGGCGTGCCACGCATTGATTATACTGAAGCCAGGTTGCAATGTTTCAGTCCCCTCCGAATACTCATTACCGTCCAAAGTGCAACCAGCAAAATAACTATGCTGAGAAAATTAAGCGGGGGCAAAAAATGTGTCCAATGGAGAGAGAAACGGTAATGTTTCAGGTTGGTAATCTCTCATCAAAACTGGGAAACGCGAAAGGGGGAAACGATGGGGGAAAAAGGACAAAAGGGAAGGCCTGTGATGGGATGGAAGTTAAGCAAGATTAAACGACAAAAAGAGTTGGCAGGGTAATGTCAAAGGAACTTATGACAAGTAAAGAAACAAAGGATGTGCCTTGAGAAGAGGTGTTATCATTGAAATGCAATTCTGGCCAGACCTACTGAGCATTTCCTGTTTTTATTTCAGATTTCCAGCTTACGCAGTATTTTGGATTTGGATTTTGTTTATTGTCAAGTGTACCGAGGTACAGTGAAAAGTATTTTTCTGCAAGCAGCTCAACAGATCATTAAGCACATGAAAAGAAAAGCAAACAAAAGAGAATACATAATAGGGCAACACAAGGTATTCAATGCAACTACATAAACACCGGCATCGGGCGAAGCATACAGTGGTGTAGTGTTAATCAGGTCATTCCATAAGAGGGTCGTTTACGAGTCTGGTAACAGTGGGGAAGAAGCTGTTTTTGAGTCTCGTTGTGCGTGTTCTCAGACTTTTGTATCTCCTGCCCGATGGAAGAAGTTGGAAGAGTGAGTAAGCCGGGTGGGAGGGGTCTTTGATTTTGTTGCCTGCCTTCCCCAGGCAGCAGGAGGTGTAGGTGGAGTCAATGGATGGGAGGCAGGTTTGTGTGATGGACTGGGCTGCGTTCACTACTCTCTGAAGTTTCTGGCGGTCTTGGGCAGAGCAGTTGCCAAATCAGGCTGTGATGCAGCCAGATAGGATGTTTTTCTAGGGTGCATCTGTAAACGTTGGTAAGAGTTAATGTGGACATGCAGAATTTCCTTAGTTTCCTGAGGAAGTATAGGCGCTGCTGTGCTTTCTTGGTGGTAGCACCGACGTGGGTGAACCAGGACAAATGTTTGGAGATGTGCACCCCTAGGAATTTGAAACTGCTAACCATCTCCACCTCGGCCCCGTTGATGCTGACAGGGATGTGTACAATACTTTGCTTTCTGAAGTCAATGACCAGCTCTTCAGTTTTGCTGGCATTGAGGGATAGATTGTTGTCACTGCACCACTCCACTAGGTTCTCAATCTCCCTCCTGTGTTCTGACTCGTCGTTATTCGAGATCCGGCCCACTATGGTCGTATTGTCAGCAAACCTGTAGATGGAGTTGGAACCAAATTTTGTCATGCAGTCGTGTGTGTACAGGGAGTATAGTAGGGAGCTAAGTATACAGCCTTGCGGGGCCCCGGTATTGAATACTATTGTGGAGAAGGTGTTGTTTATTCTTACTGATTGTGGTCTGTGGTTTAGAAAGTCGAGGATGCAGTTGCAGAGTGAGGAGCCAAGTCCTAGTTTTTGGAGCTTTGATAGGAGCTTGGCTGGGATTATGGTGTTGAAGGCGGAGCTGTAGTCAATAAATAGGAGTCTGATGTAGGAGTCCTTGTTGTCGAGATGCTCTAGGGATGAGAGTAGGGCCAGGGAAATGGCATCTGCTGTGGATCGGTTGCAGCAGTATGCGAATTGAAGTGGATCAAGGCGTTCTGGGAGTATGGAGGTGATGCGCTTCATTACCAACCTCTCTAAGCACTTCATTATGACTGAAGTCAGGGCCACTGGATGGCAGTCATTGAGGCACGTTGCCTGTTTTTTCTTTGGCACTGGTATGATGGTGGTCTTCTTGAAGCAGATAGGGACCTCGGAATGGAGTAGGGACAGCTTAAAGACTTCTGTGAACACATCTGCCAGCTGGTCCACGCAGGCTCTGAGTGCACGACCAGGGATCCTGTCCGGACCCGTCGCCTTCCAAGGGTTCCCTTTCAGGAAAGTCGATCTGACTTTGGAAGCTGTGATGGTGGGTATGGGTGTGTTATGGGCTGCTAGGGCACTCGACAGCGGATCGTTGGTTTCCTGCTCGAACTGAGCATAGAATGCATTGAGTTCATCGGGGAGGGGCGCGCTGCTGCTGGAGATACTGCTCGGCTTTGCTTTGTAGCTCGTTATGTTGTTTAGGGCTTGCCACAACCGCCGAGAGTCTGTGATGCTAGTCTGTGACTCTAGCTTGGTCTCGGATAGCTTTGCGGAGGTCATACCTGGATTTCTTGTATAGGTCAGGGTCGTCTGACTTGAACACCTCAGATCTGTCCTTCAGCAGGGAGCCAATCTCACGATTGAGCCATGGTTTCCGGTTGGGGAATGTACGTACTGCTTTCTTTGGCACGCAGTCGTCCACACATTGGCTGATGAAGTCTGTGATGGTGGTGGCATACTCATTTAAGTTGGTCGCTGAGTTCTGAAATATGGAAATACATCCAATGTCTCCAAGCAGTCACGTAGGAGCTCTTCTGTTTCCTCGGACCAGCACTGCACAACCTTCATAGCTGGATTCTCCCGCTTGAAATTCTGCTTGTATGCCAGGAGGAGGAGCACCGTCTTATAGTCTGATTTCCTAAAGTGCAGTCGGGGGCTGGAACGGTAGGCGCTCTTGATTTTTGAGTAGCAGTGGTCAAGGGTGTTGTCGTCCCTGGTGGGACAGGAGATGTGCTGGTGGAATTTTGGCAATACACTCTTGAGGTTGGCCTTGTTGAAGTCCCCGGCCATAATGAACAAGACTTCCGGGTGTTCTGTTTCGTAGTTATTTATAACTGTGTACAGTTCGTCCAGTGCTTTTTTTTGCTTTCCTATTTATTCAGTATTATTGACAGAAAATGTGTGCTCCAAGCCCCATGCCTCAGCAAGTGTTTATATCCTGTATTCTAACCTCTCTGACTAGGTGCTTAGAGTAGGAGGAGTGGATGCAGTGGTTGGTGTTGCTGGATACTGCAATATGGCTCTGTTCTTGAAGCCAAGTGGAAGAACGTGCAGGCACCCAAGGCTGCTGCATTAAGGGATTCCTTTTTCGCTAATGTCCCTATTGCTGGACAACATAACTGGATGGACAGCAATATCTGCAATGTAGTCCTTAAGAGTCTCCGGTAGCCATTCGCTCCAAATTGCCAATCTGACAGCTGCAAATTCCTCTAGGTGAATGCCAGATCACAGATGGTGCCAAGCATAGCAGACACCTGTCACGGGTTTACAGCTTAGAGAGTCTTCCTTTTGCTCATTCCCTTTGGGAGTGAATCACCCAGTGCACCTTCCTTCAATCCTTCAATCTCTGGAATGTTACCAAATGTGCTGTCAGGGCAGGGAAATGTTTGACACAAGCTCCTGGGAAATGTCCCAGTCCTCAGTCTGGCTGTAAGAGCGATAAGGTGATTTATGACGCACCCAGGTGATAATGTCAACAGGAACAAAATGACAAAAATCAGAAAAGGCTGCGATTCGCTCACCTGATTAACAAGTGTGGCAATCAACTGAGTTTGGGGGAGGACAATAATCAATAAAGATGAATAATAATCACATCTCCAAACTTTTCCTCGCCAATCCCCTCCATAGACGTACTGCTGAAAATCTCAGGGATATCTCCTCATTTTGGATCAAGTGGGCCACCCTGTGCTCCTCTGGTGGCTGTGGACTACCTGGCACTGCGGGTAAACTGTATCTAAGATGTTAACAATGACCCAAGCCCCCAAAGTAGCATTCCGGTGCGAAGATCATCTCCCACTGTAATAAAACTTTGAAAATGAAACTGGCTCTTTGGAAACTGCTTGTTGCAAGATTTTGCTACAGTCACCACTCAACCAGGCCTCAAATTTCTGTTGCAGGAAGGAGCATCATGAGGATGATGCAGTGAACATTTGTCTCAGAACGCAAGAGAGGCCAGAATGAGGAGATAAAAAGAATCGACAGGTAGACAAGATGTTGGCATATTTATCTTCACATTTCCACTTATGCCACTGAAGTGGTTATTCCAAGTCATGAGGAATCAAGGTGCTGCCATTCATTCAGTCCTCCTCTTCCAATCATTCACTTCGCATCTCCAATTTAAAAGTTGGATGGCTTCGGTTCCAGAGTGTTGCCCCACTTTGCTGCACCTTCAAATGTAAGATTTAAAATGGAATCTCCACAAAATGCAACAGCTGTTCCACTGTTCCCATATTTTCCCCAGGCAAAAGGCGTGCTTTCTGGCACTGCCACATTCCTTCTCAGTAAATGGTGAAATGGCAAGCTCAAAGACTATCCAGTTTAACAAATGCCTTGCTGGCAAGTCCCAGTGCACACTATCCATGCATAATAAAGGGAGAGTTTTGCTCGGATGCTGGCACTGAATGCATTGGTTGATTGTGATGGCAGACTGGGCCATAGTGCAAGAACAATGTTGCAAAGCAGGCGAGTAGATGTGCGGCTGATCCATAACTAACACTTCTATATTTAATCAAATGGGGAGCCTGCATTTCTGAACATGCGAACAGCAGACGGGGAATCCTAAACAAACCTATTTGTTATCTTATCCAAATGCTCATTCTTCATTTACGAACACAAACTGGGTGTTAATTATGTAACATCAGAGCTAAGTCTAGTCCCACCCAACTGTCACGTTCATGCCTGGACTCCAGTTTCACTAAACTTACATGAGGCATAGATCTGCCGAGTCACTTGTTTTTTCTTCAACGCTAGGCATAAATTAGCATAGCACAGGGCTAACAGTTAACTCTAACTCACAGTAAATTAGCAGAGATGCCCAAAGTATTCTTGGTTAACCTCACAGCAGGAAAACACCACTAGAATGTCCAGCAAATGACACCGACCCTGGCTTATTTTAAGAAATATAAAAAAACCACTGTATCAACAACGAAAGCAAACTTGGCCTAATACAAATCAGTGTCTGCAATGCTTACATTTTCTTTTTTTTTAATGAACATTTTATTGAGGTATTGTTTTGGCATTGTAACAGCAGCAATATAAACAATGTACACAAAAATATAAATATAGTGCAAATACCACCTCCCTTCCCCACTGGTCCCACCATTAATTAACCCCCTAATCTACGCTAACCTAACCAACACCCCCCCGCCCCCCGCCCCCCCCCCCCCCCCCCCCCCCTCCCCTCCCCTCTTCTGCTGACGATTAATTATCTGCAAAGAAGGCGATGAATGGTGACCCTAACAGTGACCCTCACATGGTGAACTTAATTTTCTGCAGGCAGAGAGAGCCAGCCATGTCCGATAGCCAGGTCTCTGACTTTGGGGGCCTAGAGTCCCTCCGTGCTAGTAATATCTGCCTCCGGGCTACCAGGGAAGCAAAGGCCAGAACATCTGCCTCTTTCTCCTCCTGGATTCCCGGATCCTGCGACACCCCCATAAATCGCCACCTCTGGACTCAATGCCACCCTTGTATTTAATACCTTGGACATGACGTCAGCAAACCCCTGCCAAAATCCCCTCAGTTTTGGACATGCCCAGAACACATGGACATGGTTCGCTGGTCCTCCCGCACATTTTTCGCACCTATCCTGCACCCCAAAGAATCTGCTCATCCGGGCCACTGTCATGCGAGCCCGGTGAACGACCTTGAATTGAATCAGGCTGAGTCTGGCACAAGTTGCGGTCGCGTTGACTCTACTCAATGCGTCTGCCCAAAGGCCCTCCTCCATCTCTCCCCCAGCTCCTCCCCCCACTTTTGCTTCAGCTCCTTAATCTGCGTCTCCTCTGATCCCATAAGCTCCTTATAAATGTTAGAAACGCTCCCCTCTCCTTTCCATCCTTTGGAAACTACCCTGTCCTGAATCCCCCTTAATGGCAGGAGTAGGAAGGTTGGTACCTGTCTACGTAGAAAGTCCCGCACCTGCAGGTATCGAAATTTGTTTCCCCCCCCCCTCCCCCCGCCAATGCAAACTTCTCCTCCAATGCCTTCATACTTGGAAAGCTCCGCTCTATGAACAAGTCCTCCATCCTCTCAATCCCCGCTCTCCGCCATATTCGGAACCCTCCATCCATCCTCCCCGGGGCAAACCGCTGATTATCGCAAATTGGGGACCAGACTGATGCTCCCCCTGCTCCCACATGTCTCCTCCATTGCCCCCAGACTCTCAAGGCCGCGGGGCTGATGGAGTATCGCGCCGGCGGGATCTGCAGAGGCGTGGTTACCAACGCCCCCAAAATTGTGCTCATGAAAGAGGCCACCTCCATGCGCACCCATGCCGATGCCCCCCCCAAACCCACTTCCTTATCATGGCTTTGTTAGCCGCCCAATAATAATTGCTAAAGTTCGGCAGTGCCAGCCCTTCCTCTCCCCGACTCCGCTCCAGCATTACCCTCCTCACTCGCGGGGACTTGCCCCCCCCCATACAAAGCCCGCTATAACTTTATTGACCCGCTTAAAAGAGGACCACGGAATGAAGATGGGGAGACATTGAAATACAAACAGGAATTTTGGGAGGACCGTCATCTTCACCATTTGGACTCTACCAGCTAGAGACAATGGGAGCGCATCTCATCTCCAGAAATCATCTTTCATCTGATCCACCAACCGGGCCAAGTTCAATTTATGTAGCTGGTCCCAATCCTGCACAACTTGGATACCTAGGTACCTGAAACTGTCCCCTACCAGTCTAAACGGCAGTTCCCCCAGTCGCCTCTCCTAACCCCTCACCTGGACCGAAAACATCTTGCTCTTCCCCATATTAAGCTTCTACCCTGAAAAACGGCCAAATTCCCCTAAAATTCCCCTGATTTCCCCTCAATTGGATCTGAAACATACAGAAGCAGGTCGTTCGTATACAGCGAGACTCTGTGCTCCACCCCCCCCCCCCCCCCCCCCCCCCAACCCCCACCCCCCCGGACCAGCTCCTTCCGGCCCCTTGAGGCCCTCAGAGCAATTGACAGCTGTGGTGATATGCATCACTGTAGATACACAAGGGGTTAATGTAAATACACGTAGACTAGCTAGACACTAGAGGGAGCACTAGAGACATGACACACGGACATTCAACCAATAGGTCAGTAAGATAGGACACGACCAATGGGCATTCACGACACACAGAGGTGACACTACCACAGGGGGCCTTTACACATACCCATAGAAAAGGACACAGCACACATGATCTTCCTCTTTCCAGTGGAGACTCTCTGAGTACACAGGGTTGATTTGAAACACATCACACCCACCACCTGGATTGTAGCAGACTGGTTCGTCAGTCTGAGTAGCTATAGCAGGATTAACAGGAGAGTCGAATCCAAGTAGGAGAATTGTTAACAGTTTAAATAAATGTGTTAAAGCTATCTCCAAGTCTGAGCCTTCCTTTGTCAAAGTGCACATCAAGGAAGCAGCTTATAAGAACATAAGAACTAGGAGCAGGAGTAGGCCATCTGGCCCCTCGAGCCTGCTCCACCATTCAATGAGGTCAAGAGCATAACAAAACACCAGCGGCTCCATAGCCAGCGCAAACAGCAGTGGGGAGAGGAGGCATCCTTGTCTCGTCCCCCCGGTGCAGTCTAAAATAGTCCAAAGTCGTCCTGTTCATCTGTACACTTGCCACAAGAGCCTGGTACAACAAACTGACCCAGTCAATAAAGCCCCTCCCAAATCCGAACAGCCCCAGAACCTCCCATAAATAACCTCATTCAACCCAGTCAAAAGCTGGGACCACTACCTCCACCTCCCTACTTTCCGGAGGCATCATGATCACGTTTAACAGCCTTCTTACATTGGCCACCTGCTGCCTGCCCTTAATGAACCCCGTCTGATCCTCCACAATGACATTTGGTACACAATCCTGGAGGACAACATTTTGGCCAGCAGTTTGGCATCTACGTTCAACGGGGAAATCGGCCTAGAAGACCCACACAGCTCTGGGTTCTTGTCCCGTTTCAGGATAAGCAAAATAGTGGCCTGTGACATTGTCTGGGGCAGAACCCCCCTTTCCCTTGCCTCATTAAACAATTTCATCAGCAGCGGTCCCAATATTACAGTGCAGAAGGAGGCCATTCGGCCCATCGAGTCTGCACCGGCTCTTGGAAAGAGCACCCTACCCAAGGTCAACACCTCCCCATCCCAATAACCCAGTAACCCCACCCAACACTAAGGGCAATTTTGGACACTAAGGGCAATTTATCATGGCCAATCCACCTAACCTGCACATCTTTGGACTGTGGGAGGAAATCGGAGCACCTGGAGGAAACCCACGCACACACGGGGAGGATGTGCAGACTCCGCACAGACAGTGACCCAAGCTGGAATCGAACCTGGGACCCTGGAGCTGTGAAGCCATTGTGCTATCCACAATGCTACCGTGCTGCCCTGAGAACCTTTTATAGAACTCCGCTGGGTACCCGTCTGGTAATGCTTACATTTTCTAATGGATGGAGTCTGCATATTCTCCCCGTGCCAACGTGGGTTTCACCCCCACAACACAAAGATGTGTTGGTTAGGTGGATTGGCCATGCTAAATTGCCCCATAATTGAAAAGAATACCTGAAGAAAACCTTCGAGAAGTTAAAAAGCGCTGAACTGTTTCTACTGATTTATAAATTGGTGACAAGGTGGTATAGATTGAGAATTATCTCTGGAAGAAACAATGGGGAAAGAGAGGAGAATTTTTCTCTCCTATATTGGGTCACATGAACATGTAATGTTTTAAGCACAAGTGACGATTATGGCAAGGTTAAATTTTCTTTTAAAAAGGTAATTGGATTAGTGTTTCAAAGAATAAAGGATGTAGAGGATCAGACACAATGGGTTAAATGGCCCAAAATGCTTGAAACTGCTCAATAACTGGACAAAATGGTTCTTCAACAACGTTGCAATTGGAAGCAGTTAAAACAAACAGAAGGACACTTGCATAGTTTAAAGGCTTGTTATAAATCCTGTTTAGTGTTTCATACCCTCCAGTGATTGGGTGGTGGCAACCACACCCTTTTCTGGCTCCATCCTGAGGAACATGTTTGTGCCAGGACTGGTTCTGGGCTCATATTAACACAATCCTCACATGGGGAAGATGCGACACTGGACTCCAGGGGAAACAAATTTACCTGGTGGCTCGGTCTAGAAAGGAAACAAAAAGTATTAGTGAAACAGTGCAAATAAGGAAACAAATCTGTAATGCTTAATTTATGTCAGTATTTCGCATGTGACATTGCAATTGGAGTCAAGACTAGATACAGTCTTCAAGTGAAGCAAGAATGGAGTGTGTGGAATTGTCAGACCAGGATCAACAAGCATAAATTAGCACATTTCAAGTCACACATATACACAACTTTGATTTTTACATTTTCATCATAAATTCCTACGTCTATGCTGGAAACGGTTTCTTTAAACGTATCAAGCTACAATTACACTCTCCTGTCTTCAACTGAAAGTAGATGGAATATTCGTGAGCAAGATAATTGGTGAGTAATTAACAGAGTCTAGGTAAAGATCAGCAACGATTTAATGAACAGGAGAACAGACTCAAGGGGTTGAATGGCCTTCTGTTATTCTTTCACTAGTCAGATCAAATCAAGCTTGTGTCAGGAGTTACAAAGTCTATAGAATTAACAGTGCAGAAGGAGGCCATTCGGCCCATCGAGTCTGCACCGGCTCTTGGAAAGAGCACCCTACCCAAGGTCAACACCTCCCCCTATCCCCATAACCCAGTAACCCCACCCAACACTAAGGGCAATTTTGGACACTAAGGGCAATTTATCATGGCCAATTCACCTAACCTGCACATCTTTGGACTGTGGGAGGAAACCGGAGCACCCGGAGGAAACCCACGCACACACAGGGAGGATGTGCAGACTCCGCACAGACAGTGACCCAAGCCGGAATCGAACCTGGGACCCTGGAGCTGTGAAGCGATTGTGCTATCCACAATGCTACTGTGCTCGCAGTTCTCGCAGTGCATCTTGTAGATGGTACACACGGCTGTTATTATGTGTTGGTAGTGGAGGGAGTGAATTTTTTTGGAGGGAGTGTCAATCAAGCGGGCTGCTTTGTCCTGGCTGGTTTTGAGCTTCACGAGTGCTGTTGGAGCTCCGCACAGACAGTGACCCAAGCCGGAATCGAACCTGGGAACCTGGAGCTGTGAAGCCATTGTGCTATCCACAATGCTACCGTGCTGCCCTTATTAGCAGAGAAGAAACATTGAAGAGATGCTACTCATTTGCTCAGAGTGGGCTACAGCGCAATCTCAATTATCTACCATCACAATGCAAATACTGGAAATTGTTAGCTAGTGACCTCAAAATAACAGCAGATTTCTGTTTTGAACTTGACAAGCAGTCCCAATTTCCACTGATTTCCCATTATGCACAATATCTCGAGAATGCTTACATGATATTGCAAATAATTGAGATTCTATTATACACTGAAACATGGAACACTGCCTGCAATGAGTCAGCTCACGCATATACGGAACATAAGAACACGAGAAGTAGGAGGAGTAGCGGACTACACGGCCTATCGAGCCTGCTCTGCCATTTAATACCAACATGGCTGATCTTGGGCTTAAACTCAGTATTCCCACCAACTCTCCATGTCCCTTAATTCCGTGACAGAGACTTAAATGAACCCAACAATGGAGAATCCACAAGCCTCTGGGGTAGCGCATTCCAAAGATTCACAACAGTTTTTGGGTGAAGAGATTTCTCCTCATTTCAGTCCCAAATGATTTGCTCCTCTTCCTGCAGCTGTGCTCCATTATTCTGTACCAATGGAAACAATCTCTCCGTGTTCACTCTATGAAGCCCCTTCAGAATTTTGATGGTTTTAATGAGATCGCCTCGCATTCTTCTAAATTCCAGAGAATATAAGCCCAATTTACTGAGCCTCTCATGGGACTGAGACCAATTTGGTGAACATTTGCTGTACCATCTCCAATGCAAGTACACCCTTTCTTACTTGTGGAGATCAAAACTGCAAACTATGTTCCTGATCTCCCGTGTCTGTGTGTGTTTCCTCCGGACGCTCCGGTTTGCTCCTGCACGTCCTTGTTCGGTGAATTGGACATTCTGAATTCTACCTCAGTGTACCCGAATGGGTGCCGGAGTGTGGCGACTAGGGGATTTTCACAGTAACTTAATTGCAGTGTTAATGTAAGCCTACTTGTGACACTAATAAAAATTATTTATTTATTATCTGATGCGGTCTCACCAAAACCCCTATGTGCCTTTTGGAAATCCTGGTTGACTACATCTACTGGTTCCCCTTTGTCAACCCTACTAGTTATAGAATATAGAACAATACAGCACAGAACAGGCCCTTCGACCCTCGATGTTGTGCCGAGCAATGATCACCCTACTCAAACCCACGTATCCACCCTATACCCGTAACCCAACCTTACTTTTTAGGACACTACGGGCAATTTAGCATGGCCAATCCACCTAACCCGCACATCTTTGGACTGTGGGAGGAAACCGGAGCACCCGGAGGAAACCCACGCACACACGGGGAGGACGTGCAGACTCCGCACAGACAGTGACCCAGCCGGGAATCGAACCTGGGACCCTGGAGCTGTGAAGCATTTATGCTAACCACCATGCTACCGTGCTGCCCCTACTGTGCTGCACCCTACCGTGCTGCCCCTAAGTTACATTTAAAAAAAACCCTAAAGGTTAGTCAAACAGGATTTTCCGTTAATAAAGCCATGTTGACTAATTGTGATCACACTATGCTTTTCTAAGTGTATTTTTCAGACTTCCTTAATAGTGGATTCCAGCATTTTCCCAACAATTGACACTTGGCTAACTGGCCTGTAAGTTCACTGCTTTCTCTTTCCCTCCTTTCGTAAAAAGCACTTGAACATTTGCCAACTTACAATCTGGTGGGACTATTTCTGAATCCAAGGACTTTTAGAAAATCATAGCCAGCACAGCTACTTGGTGGGATCCAATCCCCACCCGAGACAATTTTTCTGGCAGTGGAGGGGGCCACCATTGGTCGCTGGCAGGATCTTCCAGTTCCACCAATGTCTACAGGGAACCCGCCGCGCAGGTCACCCTCAGTGGGACCAGAAGATCCCACTAGCAGAAGGGCTGGATAATCCTACGCACCATATCTGCAGTTATCTCTTAGAACCCCACGTTGTAGGTCATCAGGTCTCAAGGGTTTGTTGGATTTTAGTCCCTTAAATTTCATACTGCTGGTATTAATTTCCCCAATTTCCTCACTTGTTTTAGTCCCGAGGTTATCATCTTTTGCTGGTCTGGAACTTGTATCTTTTAAGACAGACAAAATAATTGTTCAATGCCTCTGCCATTTACGTGTACCCCTCCAGTCTCTGTTTCTAAAGGGACCAGCTTTTGCTTTAGCCACTTATCTTTAATATGCCTATTAAAACTCTTACAATCTGTTCTTATATTTCTGCCTAATTTACATTCCATTTTATTCATTTTATCATATTCCTAGTGGCACTTCGCTGGTTTTGAAAACACTTCCAACCCTCAGTCTTGAGAGGCAGAATTTTCCGTTCACGTACCAAGTCCGTGCGGAGGTGCGAACAGGGAAAGTTTGTCTCTGTGGAGGCCACTGGGAATTCAGTGTGTCATGCAACATTGGCCTAATTAATTATGTATTGTGGTTTCCCGATGTTTTGCATGGCACGACAGGTGTCATAGAACAAAAGAACAAAGAAAAGTACAGCAGAGGAAACGGCCCTTCAGCCCTCCAAGCCTGTGCTGACCATGCTGCCCGTCTAAACTAAAATCTTCTACACTTCCTGGGTCCGTATCCCTCTATTCCCATTCTATTCATGTATTTGTCAAGATGCCCCTTAAATGTCATTATCGTCCCTGCTTCCACCACCTCCTCCGGCAGTGAGTTGCAGGCACCCTCTGTAAAAAAAACTTGCCTTGTACATCCCCTCTAAACCTTGCCCCTTGCACCTTAAACCTATGCCCCCTAGTAATTGACCCCTGTATGCTGGGAAAAAGCTTCTGATTATCCACTGTGTCTATGCCCCTCATAATTTTGTAGACCTCTATCAGGTCGCCCCTCAACCTCCGTCGTGCCAGTGAGAACAAACCGAGTTTATTCAACCACTCCTCATAGCTAACACCCTCCATACCAGGCAACATCCTGGTAAATCTCTTCTGCACCCTCTCTAAAGCCTCCACATCCTTCTGGTAGTGTGGCGACCAGAATTGAACACTATACTCCAAGTGTAGCCTAACTAAGGTTCTATACAGCTGCAACATGTCTTGCCAATTCTTATACTCAATGCCCCGGCCAATGAAGGCAAGCATGCCGTATGCCTTCTTGACTACCTTCTCCACCTGTGTTGCCCCTTTCAGTGACCTGTGGACCTGTACACCTAGATCTCTTGGACTGTCTATACTCGAGGGTTCTACCATTCACTGTATATTCCCTACCTGCATTAGACCTTCCAAAATGCATTACCTCACATTTGTCTGGATTAAACTCCATCTGCCATCTCTCCGCCCCAGTCTTCAAATGATCTGAATCCTGCTATATCCTCTGCCAGTCCTCATCGCTATCTGCAATTCCACCAACCTTTGTGTCGTCTGCAAACTTATTAATCAGACCAGTTACATTTTCGTCCAAATCATTTATATATACTACGAACAGCACTGATCCCTGCGGAACACCACTTGTCACAGCCCTCCAATCAGAAAAGCATCCTTCCATTGCTACTCTCTGCCTTCTATGACCTAGCCAATTCTGTATCCAACTTGCCAGCTCACCCCTGATACCATGTGACTTCACCTTTTGTACTAATCTGCTATGAGGGACCTTGTCAAAGGCCTTACTGAAGTCCATATAGACAACATCCACTGCCCTACCTGCATCAATCATCTTTGTGACCTCTTCAAGTCATAATACAAAGGCATTCACTCATCAGCTGTTGAAGATCGAAGATGGACATCCTGGAAGATCCTAACGTCAGAAGATCCACGCCATAAATGCTCCACCCACCCATTGCTGCGCATGGTGTTCCAGGGTCCAGTTGCGGGAGGCCTCCATCTCCCCTTCCGATCCCAGTGAGCTGCCCCAGATCTTCTTTTAGGTAAGTCAGACATTTACACACCACATTGGTCCAGATGTGCTCTGGACAGACGTTCAAACCCGCTGGTTGCATGGATGATTGGATGGGTGGGTGGATGGGGGTTGGGGTGATTCCAGCCGAGCCTTCATCTGCATCCCATTAATTAATTACCACACAGTTTTATGCCGACCTGCGGTGGAAATAGTCACCCTGCATGACAGGCGAGAACGCACATCCCTGCCGTCATTTTACATGAGCCGGATAAAGACTTTTCAATTAATTGTCACCTTCCGCCCATCATTAACCATTGCCTCAGCCAAACCTATCCCTATTCCTGGGGTCTGCAACCTGCAGTCTCATGTGTGGTCCCTGACCTAGATTGATTGATACCATTTTGATGGTAATCAAATGACATGTTTTGGCTTTTTAAACTTTTGTGAAAATTGTATTTGCGAAGGAGTATGATTTGATTAACAAATTTTTGTTAAAACCTTTAAAACATTGTTGCCTGTGTTTTAAAAAAAAACATTTTTACAAGATGTGCGTGTCGCTGGCTATGTCTGCATTTATTGCCCACCCTAATTACCCTTGAGAAGGCGGTGGTGAGCTGTCTTCTCAAACCCCTGTAGTCCATGTGGTGTAGGTACACCCACAATGCTGTTAGCGAGGGAATTCCAGGATTTTGACACAGATGACAGTGAAGGAACAGTGATATATTTGCAAGTCAGGATGTTGAGTGACATACAGGGGAATTTTCAGGTGGTGGTATTCCCATGTGTCTGCCGCCTTTATCCTTCTAGATGGTAGCAGTCACGGGTTTAGAAGCTACTGTCTATGGAGCCTTGGGAAGTTCTTGCAGTGCATCTTGTAGATGGTACACACGGCTGTTATTATGTGTTGGTAGTGGAGGGAGTGAATTTTTGTGGAGGGGGTGTCAATCAAGCAGGCTGCTTTGTCCTGGCTGGTTTTGAGCTTCCCGGGTGCTGTTGGAGCTGCACTCATCCAGGCAAGTGGAGAGTGTCCCATCATACTCCTGACTTGTACCTTGTGGATAGGCTTTGGGGAATCAGGAGTTGCATTACTCACCACAGGACTTCCATCCTCACATCTGCTCCTGTGGCCTAATATTTATATGGCTAGTCCAGACCAACTTCAGATCAATGGTAACCCCCAGAATGTTTTTCATTATTATTGGTATTTGAATTGCAACATTGTGGTTCTTAGGATATGGGATGAGATCTTCTGGCTGGCCAGGCTCTGTCGTTCCTGACAGAGGTTAAGATTCAGGGAACAATACTTTATGGATGCATTCCTGACAGGACTTGGGAATCTCACAAATAGAATTTTTGCTCATTTGCTTCATTGTCATAAATTGTATTGTTTGTTCAGGAATGAAACTCAATTTTTTAAATTGTTACCTGAAGTGCAGTTCTGATTTGCTGCTCTTTTCCAAATAAAGACAACATTCATTCTACTTTTTAAGCACAGAATCCTAAATCGTTACAGTCCCTCAAAGTCTGCCCTGGCATTTTTCTCCACTCCAGTCAGTGTAATCCCATCCTCTTGTTCACTCGATACCTTTAACAAACCTCTTTAACAAACAACTACAGTCACCATAACTAATACACTGCACATTGCACACCAACCTCACTAGAAAACAGCACAGACTGAGTGACCATGAGAAAAACTGCAGAAGGTGATGGATACAACAGACAGAAACCCCATCGTTTTACGCCAAGGTTGACTATAAAGCAGGAAAGCTTGCAGACAAACCTGAAATATTAAATGCACAAACACACGGTAGCTTGCAAACTTCACAAGTGGAGGCAAGCACTCACTGGCCTGGAGTCTCCCGCTCAGGAGCCCCCACCCAAGACTCACTACAATGCAAAAGGACTGGTAACAACCACAGGATAATTTGAGTCACAGTATGTTTTGATATGATTTGCTTTATAAATAATGTAGTGCGTAAACATTCTACGGGCCTCGTCCTTCGTGGCACCGAGGTGCAGAAGGAGCCAAACTCCACGTTTGACAATCTGGCTCTGACCGTATGCTGCAGATCCCAAACTATGTGCGATGTCAAAATACCATAAATCTGCTGTTTGCAAATCAATAATTACAAATGCGAAGCTGTATTATTATATCCTGCTCAGAGGAGTTTATTTCTGTTATCATTAAGGTTAAGGGCTTTTATTCATCAAAAGCTGTGCAGAAGTTAGCTTATTTTATATCGAAAAATCAAACAACTATTGATACTCAATAGATGAAAGGCAGTTTAATTATCACTTCGAATTTTTGACAGACACACTGGGATAATTAATGGTCAATGATTACTGTAAATCCCAGGGTTACTATAACTCCCTGTGTATCAAATGAAGGGATTCCCGCGATTTTCTGGGTGTTCGGTGATTAGAAAGGGGAATTTTCCATCAGGGCGCGGGTAAGCTTTGATCAGTTTCACAGGAACTGTAAACACAACAGCCCCGGAGCTGCGCTGCCTCGAAGTAAAAAGGGGCAAGATCCAGATCCGACCTCGGGACCCAGCTCATCACCGACACTGCAACATTCAGGGACCCTGCTCCTCCACAAACAGCCCACTCACCAGCAACCCTGCACGGAATTGCAGCAGCCAACCAGCCTACTGTGTGTTTCCCCAGTTCCGAAGCAATTGTCAGATACTGTCACAAGATGACGTTCGCAACACAATCCGGCTACATTGTAGCCATTTTAAAACATTATCTCAAACATCGCGAGACTCTGCGATCGAGGTGGGGCAGCCAAACAAGTTTAAAGGGCTCCCAAAGCAATGCAATCTCCACCCAAATGTAAAATACTGTCCCCACCCAAAGAAATATAATTTGCAATTAATATAAAATACAATCAATCCCCATCCAATTCAATGCAATCTAAACCCAATATGAAATCCAGTCCCCATCCAATTCAATGCAATTTATACCCAATGTAAAATACAGTCCCCATCCAATTCAATGCAATCTATATCCAATCTGAAATACAGTCCACACACAAAGAAATACAATCTACACCCAATGTAAAATACAATCCCCATCCAAAGAAATACAATCTACACCCAATGTAAAATACAATCCCCATCCAATTCAATGCAATCTACACCCAATGTAAAATACAGTTCCCACGCTAAGAAATACAATCTGCAATTAATATAAAATACAGTCCCCATCCAATTCAATACAATCTACACCCAATGTAAAATACAGTCCCCACCCAAAGAAATATAATCTACACCCAATGTAAAATACAGTCCCCATCCAATTCGATACAATCTACACCTAATGTAAAATGCAGTCCCCACCCAAAGAGATACAATCTATACCCAATGTAAAATACAGTCCCCACCCAAAGAAATATAATCTGCTCCCAATGTAAAATACAACCCCCACGCAAAGAAATATAATCTGCACCCAATATAAAATACAGTCCCCATCCAATTCAATACAATCTACACCCAATGTAAAATGCAGTCCCCACCCAAAGAGACACAATCTATACCCAATGTAAAATACAGTCCCCACCCAAAGAAATATAATCTACACCCAATGTAAAATACAGTCCCCATCCAATTCAATGCAATCTATACCCAATATAAAATGCAGTCCCCATCCAATTCAGTACAATCTTCACCCAATGTAAAATACAGTCAACACCCAATGATAGTAAATCCGCATTCATTGCAATGCACACTGCTCTGCTGTTACAGTAAACTTGTGCTTGAAGTGCCTGTGCCAGCATTCTGAAAGAGCGACCTGTTAGTTCCATCTGCTGCCTTTTTGTTTCTTCCCTTTTAACAGTGACTATGAATTCTGTTCCACCACTGTTTCTGTTTCTTTTTAAATTTAGGATATCCAATTCTTTTTTTTCAGTTAAGGGGCAATTTAGCGTGGCCAATCCACCTACCCTGCACATCTTTTTTGGGGTGTGGGTGAGACCCACGCAGACATGGGGAGAATGGACAAACTCCACAGGGACAGTGACCGAGGGCCGGGATTGAACCCGGATCCTTGGCGCCGTGAGGCAGCAGTGCTAAACACTGCACCACTGTGCCCCCCCCCCCCCCCCCCCCCCCCAGCCACTGTTTCTAGTAGGAAATTACAAGGTGCATCAACACAAATGCTCCAAGCTTTGGCTGGAATCCTCCTGCTGTTGGGATTCTCATTTCCCGCTGGCAGCGCACCCCCACTCGCCGGTTTCCTGGCGGCGTGGAGTGGCTTCAATAGGAAATCCCATTGACAAGCGACTGGAAGAGAGAATCCCACCGCCAGTGAACGGTGCGCTGCCGAGAAACACGCGGCCCAAGAGCAGTTGAACTCCAGTTGAGGGTGCAGAATCCCACCCTCTGTTTCTCTTTTTACTGATGCTACCAGCCCTACTGAGTACTTCCAGCATTTACTGTTATGATTAAAAAAAACTATTTCTTCTTTTAGAAATTGATTTTTTCTTATCAAAACCATTGAACACCCCCATCAGATATTCAATTTTAACCTCCATTTTAGTGTAAAGATTTTAACTGTGAAGTTGAAAAATTATAACATTGGTGAACGGCACTGCATTATGTTGAATTTACAGACCCAAACCTAAATGCAATTATCATATTTAGTGTAGACAGACTGGTGTTAAGTTCCAGCCTTCATTAGCATTGTGATTACCAGCATACAATGGGCGTAGGCCATCGAATAGTTTAGTTAGTGAGCTTGAGTCAACAACATGGGTGATGGTTTGTGTTTGTCCTGAAGGGGAAGTTGTCACCACTGTGGACGCCCCATAGATGAAGAGTTGGCACTCACTGTCCCTGTCCAGTCAGAAAGGAGTTGAGAAGTGTTGAACTGTGAGAAGTGATCAGTTGAATTCCAGTTGACTGAATGTGGATTCAGAGGTGGTGGGATGATTTGTAGGAGTCTTCACTGTTATAAAAACTCAGGAGGTCCAACATAGAACATAGAACAGTACAGCACAGTACAGGCCCTTCAGCACACTATGTTGTACCGACCATTTATTCTAATCTAAGATCAACCTAACCTACACCCCTTCAATTTACTGCTGTCCATGTGCCTGTCTAAGAGTCGCTTAAATGTCCCTAATGATTCTGCCTCCACCACCTCTGCTGGCAGTGCATTCCACACACCCACCACTCTCTGTGTAAAGAACCTAACTCTGACATCTCCCCTATACCTTCCTCCAATCACCTTAAAATTATGCCCCCTCGTGACAGCCATTTCCACCCTGGGGAAAAGTCTCTGGCTATCCACTCTATCCATGCCTCTCATCACCTTGTACACCTCTATCAAGTCACCTCTCTGCCTTCTTCGCTCCAGTGAGAAAAGCCCTAGCTCCCTCAACCTTTCTTCATAAGACATGCCCTCCAGTCCAGGCAGCATCCTGGTAAATCTCCTCTGTACCCTCTCCAAAGCATCCACATCCTTCCAATAATGAGGCAACCAGAACTGGACACAATATTCCAAGTGTGGTCTAACTAGAGTTTTATAAAGCTGCAGCAAAACCTCGCGGCTCTTAAACTCAATCCCCATGTTAATGAAAGCCAATACACCATACGCCTTCTTAACAACCCGATCAACCTGGGTGGCAACTTTGAGGGATCTATGTACGTGGACCCCAAGATCCCTCTACTCCTCCACACTTCCAAGAATCCTGCCTTAAACCCTGTATTCAGCGTTCAAATTTGCCCTTCCAAACTGAATCACTTCACATTTATCAAGGTTGAACTCCATCTGCCACTTCTCAGCCCAGCTATGCATCATGTCAATGTCCTGTTGTAACCTGCAACAACCCTCAACACTATCTACAACTCCACCAACCTTCGTGTCATCGGCAAACTTACTAACCCACCCTTTCTCTTCCTCATCCAAATCCTTTATAAAAACCACAAAGAGCAGAGGTCCCAGAACAGATCCTTGCAGGACACCACTGATCACCCAACTCCAGGCGGAATACTTTCCATCCACTACCACTCGCTGTCTTCGTTCGGCCAGCCAATTCTGTATCCAGACAGCCAAATTTCCCTGTATCCCATGCCCCCTAACTTTCTGAATGAGCCTACCATGGGAAGCCTTATCAAATGCCTTACACCACATCCACTGCCCTACCTTCATCAATGTGTCTCGTCACATCCTCAAAGAATTCAATGAGGCTTGTGAGGCATGACCTGCCTCTCACAAAATCATGCTGACTATCTTTAATCAAACTATGTTTTTCCTAATAATCATAAATGCTATCTCTCAGAATCCTTTCCAATATTTTGCTCACCACAGACGTAAGACTGATGGGTCTGTAATTCCCAGGGCTTTCCCTATTCCCTTTCTTGAACAGGGGAACAACATTCGCCTCCCTCCAATCCACCGCTGCTACTCCAGTGGAGAGTGAGGATGCAAAGATCATCGCCTATGGCGCAGCAATCTCCTCCCTCACTCCCCTTAGTAACCCTGGCTATATCCCATCAGGCCCAGGGGACTTATCTATCCTGATGCTTTTCAAAATTTCCAGCACAGCCTCCTTTTTAATATCAACCTGTTCGAGTCTATTAACCTGATTCACACTGTTCTCATGTGCAACAATCTCCCTCTCTCTAGTGAATACTGAAGCAAAGTATTCATTTAGGGCCTCCCCCATCTCTTCAGACTCTCGGCACAAGTTCCCTCCACTATCCTTGATTGGCCTTACTCTCACTCTGATCATCCTCTTATTTCTCACATAAGTGTAGAACACCTTGGGGTTTTCCCTAATGCTTCCTGCCAGGGCTTTTTCATGCCCCCTTCTAGCTCTCCTCAGTCCATTTGTGAGTTCCTTCCTGGCTACCTTGTAACCCTCTAGAGCCGAGTCAGATCCTTGCTTCCTCAACCTTACGTAAAATTCCTTCTTCCTCTTGACGAGAAGCTCCACTTCTCTTGTCATCCAAGGCTCCTTCACCTTACCATTCTTTCCTGGTCTCAGTGGGACAAAACAATTCAGCTCTCGCAGCAAGTGCTCCTTAAACAAGCCCCACATTACTGTTGTGCATTTCCCCAAGAACAATTGTTCCCACTTTATGCTCCTCAGCTCCTGTCTAATAGCAGTATAATTTCCCCTCCCCCAATTAAATACCTTCCCATACTGTGTGTTCCTACCCCTCTCCATGACTATGGTAAAGGTCAAGGAGTTGTGGTCGCTGTCACCAAAATGCTCTCCCACCGAGACATCTGACACCTGGTCTGGTTTGTTGCCGAGCACCAAGTTCAATATGACCTCCCCCCTAGTTGGCCATCTACATATTGAGTCAGGAATCCTTCCTGAACACACCTGACAAAATCTGCTCCATCCAAACCATTTGCACTAAGGAGGTTCCAGTCAATATTAGGGAATTTGAAGTCACCCATGCCAACAACTCTGTTACTTCTGCACTTTTCCAAGATCTGCCGCCCAATCTGTTCCTCTATCTCTCTGCTGCTATTGGGGGGGTCTATAGAACTCCCAAGAAAGTGACTGCTCCTTTGTTGTTTCTGACTTCCACCAATACTGACTCAGTAGACAAACCCTCCCCAACTGCCTCCTTTTCTGCAGCTGTGGTGCACTCCCTAATTAACAGTGCCAGCACCCCCCCCCCCCCCCTCCTCTTTTACCTCCCTCGCTATTCTTCTGAAAACATCTAAACCCTGGAACATCTGGCAACCATTCCTGCCCCTGTGAAATCCATGTCTCCGTAATGGCCACAGCATCGTAGTTCCAAGTACTGATCCATGCTCTACGTTCATCTCCCTTATTCCTGACACTCCTTGCATTGAAACAGACACACTTTAACCCATTCCACTGAGTGCAACTTTGCCCTATCAACTGTCTATCCTTCCTCACAGATTTGCTGCATACTATTTCTGCCTGTTCAACAGCTACCCTATTCTCTGATCCATAGCTCTGGTTCCCATCCCCCTGCCAAACTAGTTTAAACCATCCAGAAGAGCTCTAGCAAACCTCCCACCCAGGATATTGGTGCCCCTCCAGTTTAGGTGCAATCCGTCCTTCATATACAGGTCCCACCTTCCCCAGAAGATATTCCAATGATCCACATATCTGAAGCCTTTCCTCCTGCACCAGCCCTGTAGCCACGTGTTTAGCTGCACTCGCTCTTTGTTCCTTGCTTCACTTGCATGTGGCACTGGTAGCAATCCTGAAATCACTACTCTGCTTGTCCTGCTCTTTAGCTTCCAACCTATCTCCCTAAAAGCACTTTTTAGATCCTCATCCCTTTTCTTAGCTATGTTGTTGGTGCCTATGTGCACCACAACTTCAGGTTGCTCCCCGTCCCCCTTAAGAATCCTGTAGACTCGATCCGAGACATCCCTGGCCCTGGCACCCGGGAGGCAACAAAGCTTCCGGGAGTCTCGCTCGCGACCACAGAATCTCCTAACTATTTCCCTTACCATTGAGTCTCCTATCACTATTGCTTTTCTATTCTCCCCCTTCCCTTCTGAGCCACAGAGCCAGACTCAGTGCCAGAGACCTGGCTGCTAGGGCCTTCCCCGGTAGGCCATCCCCCCAAACAGCATCCAAAACGGTATACCTGTTTTGAAGGTGAACGGCCACGAGGGATCCCTGCACTGTCTGCCCGTTCATTTTCTTTCCCCTGACTGTAACCCAGCTACTCTTGTCCTGTACCTTGGGTGTGGCTACCTCCCTGTAACTCTTCTCTATTACCCCCTCTGCCTCCTGGATGATCCGAAGTTCATCCAGCTCCAGCTCCAGTTCCCTAACACGGTCTCTGAGGAGCTGGAGTTGGGTGCACTTCCCGCAGGTATAGTCAGCGGGGACATCGGTGGTATCACTCACCACCCACATCCTACAGGAGGAACATGCAACTGCCCTAGCCTCCATCCCCTCTTACCTTACAGAATATAGCTGCCCTGTGGACCAACTGGACCACCAAGGTAATTTAAACAGTATTTAATAAATCAACACAAAGTAAAGGCTGGAACGTGGCTTACAGTTCCCAACCGGAACTTCCGATCACATCGGTCCCAGTCCTGGCCGGCTTTTATTAGGTGGATTTACAAGCCCCAGCTGAGCAGACCTTTGCCCACTAGTGAGGGAGCTCGTATTTCATGGGGAGATCAATTGAGGAGTCCCCAAGGGTCTCATGAAGGTAATACAGTCGTCCACTCTTCATGTCAGTGAGTTGCTAATGAAGAATCAGCAGTATCAGGTAAGAGAAGGTGGCCGGGTTATTTGAGGTCTCAGGGGTTGGTTGTCCCTGCCATTTTGCCAGTCACCCCAGACCCAGGTAAGTGTCACAATTTCAGGGTTACAAGTCACAGCCAATGTTGGGAACAACAAATCTTTGGCGGTGATGGTGGAAAAGCTAGAACCTCGATGAATAACGGCTGCTTACTGGAGGATCCTTCGGGAAGAGAACCTACGTTTTCTTGAAGCACACATGAGGAAGGCAACAGGAAACCAGCTCAGGTATTATTTTCCCTCATCAATATTTTTCACTGAAGCTTAAAATGGGAAACTCTTACTAAAGAGGAAAGTTTAGGAATACCAGAAGTGGAGAAGTGAGCAGAGGATGTGCCCTTGGGCAGACCACCACTACATCAGGTAAGTTTAGGTATCTTGAGGGAGCTGCACCTTTGTTGACAGAACGAATGACCAGTGTGATTTTGTTACTATGAATCTCACCTTCTGAAGTGCACTCTCTACTCCCAGCTCATGATTGGTCACAGATCACAGTGTGGCCATGGAAAACGACGTTTCAAAGGTGCCCTGAAAGTCTACTTGAAAAAGATCGGCTTTGACCTCAACAGATGGGAAGAGAGTGCATTAGACTGTCCACAATGGTGACTCTGGTTGACTAAGATGTAACTAGCTTCAAAGCAGGATGGATGACAAAGGCCAAAGACTTGAGAGTAAGAAAAAACTTCAGGAAGGCGTGCAACTGATCATTGACCTTGGACTAACCAACCAACGGCTTATAACTGACTACCAACATGGATTATGGAGTTCTTTCCCCTTTTAGTGCTATTTCATAGCCTTTTACTTTCCCTCTTCCACCTTGATTACCTTGCATTGACTGCACACTTATTTCTTAAAACCTTTCACTTTATTCCACCCATTCCCTTTCCCCCTTCCTCTTTCTTTCTCTCCATGTCAAACATAATCTTTCTCCAAGGGATAAGCATTAGTTAATGTCACTACATATATTCATCTATTCTGCTACAGCATTTGAACAATGAAGGTGTTGAGGAGTTGTGTTACTGACTACTGGTAACCACGAGAGGAGTGTAGAGCACAATACCTCTGGCATACGCTGCACTGTCGTACACAGTTGAATATCACCACATTTCTGTGTAGCCTACAAACCTAAAACATGTCATTTTGAATGTACCATGTGAATGCCATGTGAATGCTCAAGGGCAGAATTACAAATATCCTATTTAATTCACTCATGTGTGCTCTGCTTGAAGGCAGGGAGGTGTTGACACAGTGTTATTGTTGCTGGACTAGTTATCCCGACACTCACGATAATCCTCTGGGGACCTGGGTTCAAATTTGCATTCAAGAAAAATCTGAAATTAAAGTCTAATGATGACCACAAAGCCATTGTTGATTGTCATAAAACCCCATCTGGTCCTCTAGGGAAGGAAATCTGCTGTCCTTACCTGGTCTGGCCTACATGTGACTCCAGATCTACAGCAATGTGGTTGACTCTTAAATATCCTTTGAAATCAGTACAAAGTCTTACAACACCAGGTTAAAGTCCAACAGGTTTGTTTCAAATCACTAGCTTTCGGAGCACAGCTTCTTGCTCAGGTGAACTGAGGTGACCTGAGGAAGGAGCTCCTTAATGTTCATTGGCAGCTTTCTGCTATTAATCAAGGAGGGCCATTTTTGTGTGTATGAACATGGACTGTGGACTTAACAGGAAATTTAACTCCAAAGATGATCAAAGCTGAACCTGATTCTTTCCTCATCTAACATGTACCCTAAAAGAATATCTGGTGGAGTTGATCGAAAATCATCCAGGAGTGGGAAATCTTACTTATTTTCCACCTTTAATCTGGGTGCGACATCTTTATTCATCTCTAAGACTCCCCAAACTGCAGAGCTACTCAAGCTCATGATCTGCATGGCTGCAGATAGAACATAGAACATAGAACAGTACAGCACGGAACAGGCCCTTCGGCCCTCGATGTTGTGCCGAGCAATGATCACCCTACTCAAACCCACGTATCCACCCTATACCCGTAACCGAACAACCCCCCCCTTAACCTTACTTTTTTTTTTGTGACACTACGGGCAATTTAGCATGGCCAATCCACCTAACCCGCACATCTTTGGACTGTGGGAGGAAACCGGAGCACCCGGAGGAAACCCACGCACACACGGGGAGGACGTGCAGACTCCACACAGACAGTGACCCAGCCAGGAATCGAACCTGGGACCCTGGAGCTGTGAAGCATTTATGCTAACCACCATGCTACCGTGCTGCCCCCAATTCCACATGTGTTGTGATTACTGGCATCATAGACTCTGTCATGGACGCCTTGACAGCAAAACACTCTGATGTGTTTACACATTCCGAGGTGAAATTTTGATGCCTTGCATTAGTGTCCCAGAAATGTAAGTGGAGGAAGCATTCAGTGACCAACATGGCGTCAAACCTCTTATCCAGCCCAAACTTAGATGGGGTAGCAGTGTAACAGAGCGAAGACGGATCTGTGGGACCTGTAACTGTCTCACTGACCAATCCTAATTTTCTTTCCATTTTGCCACTTAGACGTCCTTCTTTCCTTAAATATAGCATAAAAATCATCCCTGACGAATAGTTTTGATATCCACTTGCCAGGACTGCAATGTGCAAAGTGACCACAGGATTCAAGAGCAGCAGTGATGCCTCAAGATCCTCAAAAGGAGGAAGTTAACTTTGTCTGGGTTCCTCTCCCTTCAATGAACCTCCCTATGTAGGCCTGAAACTCTGCTTCAACGAAAGCTGGGATGAATTGCCAGGGGAACTGCTTTTGGAGGGTACGGAGAAGCAGCAAAGAGAGACAGCAATGTCTTCCCAGCTGCACAATGGCACCTGAAGAAATAAAATAAATGATAGGCTGGGGAGAAGGTAACATTACAGGGGTCACTGCCTACAGAGGAAAGTGAGGAGTTTCATATTAAGTGTGCTGCTGTCACTGAGTAGTTTGATAAGCTCCTGCATGTTTGTTTTGCTAACTCGGTTTGAGAAAAGGCACCCATCAATGGGGATCAAGATTGGGCAGAAAGCTAAAGAGCCAACAGGACCAGATGCGATTTTCATTTTCATTTCATTTCATTTCTTTACTGCTGGTTGTGAATTCAAGGAATTCTTTGAAAACCGAAAAAAGTGCCTAGAGACAGGCACTCAAAGTTCCACTTGGCAAAATGGGGATGTGGAAACCTATTAGCAGCTGGGAGAACTGCGGGCTGTTTGCTAAAAGGACTGTATTTCCATGGAGAGTGGAATTTGGTAAGTATAAAAGGGGAACATTCTCCCATGCAGTTTCAAATGTAAGCTGCTTACAAAAAGAAAATAATGCTTAATCAATGGTGTTTTTAGCCATTTGTTACAATAAAGGTTAAAAAAATGTGAAATCTTGCTGTGTCATTCTTTCAGCTCTTAACTGGAAGTTCGAATCTCTTAAAAAGTCATCAGTCTCTATGGAGATTGTAACAGAGGTTGGCTGATTGGAACTGCAGGATCGCTATTGAATCCTTCCTGTCATCTATCCAGCCGTTTCCAGTGGAAGGTGGCAGCTGGCCTGATAGGGAAGGATTACAATGGAGAAGTCTGGAAGTCATCTGCTGACATTAGGAGCTTGCTAGCAGAAATGCAAGACTTGGTGGGGTTGGGGCATGGAGAATTTGTTCTTAAACTTATCTTGTGGGCGTCATTGGCTTCCCAGCATTGGCTTCCCAGCAGATTCGACTGGTGGGTCATCTTGGGTTTGTGGACTGTGCAAGAGCTGGTTAAGGTAATATTGGGGTCCAGTGTAGTCCCATCTTCATCTATCAATAAGGCTGTCACCAAAACCAATGGCATTAAAATTGCAGATTGGTGGAAAGGAATGGTAAGTAAGCCGTTCTATCTTAAACACTTCCCATAGACTGAAGAGAACTAAATTTGCTCCAATATCTCTCTTCCTCAATTTCTTCACCAAAATATCTCCAGGTGTAACTTTTTAAAAATTACTTTATCAGAGTTACAAAGCCAGAGCTCAGAGTGTGGACAGGGGCAAACCCCTAATCCAGCTCCTTGTCTGCTCCAAAAAAACAATTCAAATTGAATCCAATTCATGGTCCCCACAAGAGAGACATACCCGATCCAGGCATTACCCCTGACCTCACGCTCATCTTAGCCAAAAGGCCAAGTAGCAATCCCCAGCTGTAACTTGAGCATCCCATCCATTGCCTCAAAACATCTTTGTAGAACTTAGTACGCTAATTATTGATTTCGTAAAATGCCACGATATGTTGCTGTCCTTCTCAGCAAGTAACTGAGTTTCCATGTTGTCGTTGTAAAATTGCCAAACCTAAGAAATGTACATAGAGGATGACATGGTGGCACAGTGGCTAACATCGCTGCCTCACAGTGCCAGGTACCTGGGTTTGATTCTGACCTCGAGTGACTGCCTGTGTGGAGTTTGCACATTTTCTCCGTGTCTGCGTGGGTTTTCTCCGGGTGCTCCAGTTTCCTCCCACAGTCCAAAGATGTGTACATTAGGTGAATTGGCCATGTTAAATTGCCGCCAAGTGTCCAAAGGTTGGGTGGAGTTACTGGGCCTAGGTAGGCTGGTCTTTCGAAAGGTCGGTGCAGATGCGATGGGCCGAATGGCCTCTTTCTACACTGTAGGGATTCCATAATATGTACTTTATCAAAAATATGCAAATATCAGTATACCCAGGAAACCATTACTTTCACCTCTGCTTCAGATGGACAGTGCCCAATGGTATCTGCAGATCTCAAATTGTAAGACATCAATGTTCCAATTTTGCCAATGTTTGCACCAATGAATCTTTTGACGGCATGTAGGTGGATTAAATTAAAAGTTTTCTTTCTATTCACCAGTTAAATTGCATGTTGATTTTAATTTTATTTTGTTTATTTCGGCAAGTGGTTCATTATAGATTTTATCACATTTTCACAATTTCTATTTCGCAATGGTCAACATTAGGAAAACTAGCAAGTTCAACATCAGAAAGAGAACAAACAGCTATCAAAAAATGTACACATCCAGAAGATGCCGGAAGTTAACAATTTGTCCGACTTTAAAGAATTCAAATAGGATTTAGCGCCTTTGTTGTACATTCAGTGCTTTACATATTGTTAAACTTTATAGTTGCATAGAATACGAGCTTTTTGGACAGTTCTTTTGTTCTATTAAGGAAATAAAATGCAATATTTAAATGGTTAAAATACTCAAATATGTACTATTGCACAGAAATGAAACACTCATAATAATAGGAAAACATTCCGTACGGATATGGGGGCAACCCCAAGATAGTTGCTGTAAACTGTCCGAATGTTTTAAAATAAGCTGCACATACCTCCTGTGGGGATACATACAAACTCTTATACAATTAATGCTTCACTCTTAATATCAATTTTATCAGGCAATTTTCATCACTTAAGATAAACCTCTGTATCTCTGGCAGTCTTTAAACTCCCAAGTCAAGTTTGACAGTTACACTTAAAGGTTCACCAACACCATTGATTGCAGTAAATGAGATTTGTTTTGTTCTGGGATGGCGTGGAATAAATGTACATTTGAAACAGTAGACACGTTAGAAATATTGCCTTTGTGGGACAAATCACCCAAAACGAAGGAATATCGATTCAAAGAGAAATAAAATATAGAAGCTTTACATTTTTGCACCATTTTGCATTCTTTTTACATGACAAACTGTTGAAATAAATTCAAGATACAACCTACGACACTGAAGCTATGCATGAGACAGTTTAAGGAATGGCGGAGGAGGGCCATGCAAGACTTTGCTGACCTCTAACAGTGGATGATATCTTCTGCCGCTCAATGGCAGAAAAGGTTGGCGGGGTGTTTGCGAGGGGATGCTCTTCCATTCACACTGCTACATCCAGAGTTCTTCTGTGCCTTTGGAAGTAACAGTGTCACCTCATTCACATTATAATAGTCGCTAAATATGCAGTTGTTATCGGCAACAGTAGGAAGCATTATATATGCTCCAGGCAGTCGACTGAAAAAGTTTAGGCAACAGTATTAGGGTTTTAGTTTCATGTTGGCTTTAAGATAGTTTCTTTCCTTATATATTAAGTAGATCTACCATTGGTGTTCTACTTCTATGAGCAGGTTTTTGGTCATTTGTCCTAACAAATCCTTGTACGGCTCAGCAAGCAACTTGGGAAATTGAACTACATTACAGGCACAATCTAATTGCAAATTGTTGTATTGTTTACCATAAAAACTTGCAGGTTACCTTGCAAATGAAAATCTACTATGGAGGTCTCATAAAGGTGATTAAGACTGATATCAAAAACTTAATCCCTATGATACCGAAATGCATTGCAAACTTGACTGATCCAATCACTCTTGCATTGTTGCCGTACAGTGAGACCATTTTAGAGAGGGAGTTTCAGAGTTTGGGCTCTAGACAGCTGAAAGCATTGTCGAACGATGGAAATAATGAATGCAAAGGAGGTCAGAATTGGAGAATTGTAGGGAAAGAGGAGGCTACAGAGATAGGGGAGGGTGGGGTGGGGTTGGTGAAACTAAGGGGGGAACTGAAGGGAAGAGTGAGACATTTAAAACTGAGGCTGTGTTGCACCAGGAGCCAATGTATGTCAGCAAGCATAGGGATGCTGGGTAAATGGGACTTGTTGCTAGTCAGGAAACAGGTTGCAGAGTTCTGGATGATCTACAATTTAGGGAGGGTGGAAGATTGGAGACCCTGTCAGGAATGCATTACAATTGTCAAGTCTATGTAAAATGTGGATCAGAGTTTCAGCAGCAGATGAATTGAGGGGGTGGGGATGGATGCTGGCCAATGTTACTGAATTGGAAGTAGGCAATTTGGTGATTGCATAGATGCTTATCCCAGTGACAAATATGACAACAGGTCGCAAAGTCTGATTTTGACAGTTGTCAGAGAGAGAGACTGAAGACAACAGCTTTGGTATTCCCAATATTTAGTTGGGGGAAGGTTCTGCTCATCCAATACTGGATGTTGAACAAGAGTCGGACAATTCGGAGATAAGGGAGGGATCAAGACAGGTGGTATTGAGGTAGAGCTCGATATTGTCAGCATACATGTGCAACCTGATGTTATGACTTTGGATGATGTTGCTGAGTGACAACAAGCAGACAGGAAATAGCGGGAAGGGGATAAGGACAGATGAACTATGTCTACTGAACCAATCCCTGAGTAATTGTCCTTTTAAATAAACGGTCCAATGTACATGTTGGCCATTATTTTATCTGTGCTTCTGCTTGTAACTCAGGTTACCTTTTAATATGTACGAAGCAAGAAAACACTATTGCGGTACTGATACTAATTGACTTTAATGCGCCCTATTCATGTCATGTTACAAATAACACAAATCTACCGCAAAAGAGACATTTTCATTGTGTGATTTGTGAGGCTGACGCTGTCCTATCAAGCTCAAGGCTTCTGTGTTGTATGGCAAAAGGGAAATGATATGCAAATAAATTATGCTAAGTTGATAGTTTTAACTTGTTTATAACACCTTTCACCGCTAGTCAGTAAAGGCCACAAAATGTGTTTATGTGTGGAAAAAACTGCTGCTGGTTTCATTTTTAAAAAGGTCTTTTTATCACGTAATCCAGCAATGGCTTAATTACTGGTTATAAATTGTGACTATGAAACCCTAGTTTAAACTGAACCTATAAGCAACTTTATTATTAGAATGATGGGTAGATGAAGGTAAGATTAGTCACGATCTAACTGAATGGTGGAACAAGTTTGAGGGGCTGAATTATCTAGTCCTGTTCCGATATTCCTTCCCTTCAATGCATATTGAGAATGAAGTTGGTCCTGAATAAAAGTCCCCTTTAAGACGACCACCCTGTCGCACAGGTTGTCCATTAGATGATCAAGGTTTCTGTGCTCCTAATTTTCCAGTCGGGTAAAATTCGGAACTGAGTCCACAATAGTTCATATCTTCTCCACATAGTTTCCTGGGAAAAGCCCTTCTTTTCCATGTATACGACCTTTCCACCATCCTGACGGATCTGGAAAATTCAGTGAATTCATCAGATTTGCACACATTCACGGCATGTCCACCAAACCTCTCAGCGATCGGAATAGCAAATTTATCATTGTGCATTTTCAAAAGAACTGGTCCACCAGAGAAAAGTCATTATTTTACCAGTAAGACAAAAACAAAGCATCTTTGGCTTGTTTTGATTGAGCAGACGCCTTTTTCAATCCAGTCACAATGTACAAGGGGCTGAATTAGAACAGGGCATTGCCACTGATGTAAACGATACAGAGCAGTGCCCATGGTCACAGAAACTGCAGGGTGCAATACTCATGGCAAAATGTGGATCAGGAATGATTAGCACATTTGGATTGAGCAGTTATGACAGAAGGGCAACCATGCTCGGTCGCTTTCCCACCCGGGAATCTAGGTTTTTCCACTAGAGGTTCTAGAAGTTTCCCTCAAGATGCTTTTAAATGCAGCAAAACTGCCACTGAAAGATCTTTGGCTCCACCAGGAAGTGGAACAATTCAAGGATGAATGATTTTACTTCTTTCATTATACAGAACCTTTTCCGGATTTGTTATACTAGAATGGGGTATGTTCTGCTACATACATTGGGAAGCACGGTAGCATAGTAGTTAGCACAATGGCTTCATAGAGCTAGGGTCCCAGGTTCGATTCCCGACTTGGGTCACTGTGCGGAGTCTGCACGTTCTCCCTGTGTGTGTGTGTGGGTTTCCTCCGAGTGCTCCGGTTTCCTCCCACAGTCCAAAGATGTGGAGGGGTAGGTGGATTGGCTTATCCTTAGTGTCCAAAAAAGGTACGGTAAGGTGGGGTTACAGGGGTAGGGTGGAAGTGTGGGGTAAGGTGGAGTTGTGGGCTTAGATAGGATGCTCTTTCCCAGGGCCGATACAGACTCGATGGGCTGAATGGCCAGTATTCTGTGATACTCATAAGGACATCTGAGTGGAAATTGCAGGGTTGGCCAAGAACCTCCTTGGACATAACCCCTTGATGGGTGATTAGTGGGGACATCTGCAGAAGGATCATTGACGGTACTCCCCCATTGGAAGACGGCTGGAGAAATTGCCAGAATTTTCCAGCCCCACCCCGCCATTGGAGTCTTCCGGTCCCGCCGAACGTCAATGGACTTTTGGGTCCCGCCAAGGCGGGGCTGGAAAAAACCCGACCATTCAAATTTCAGCCCCAATAATTTAAAAAGCCATCTGCAATTCCACTTCCTCAGCCTCAATCAGTACAAGTGCTCACAGGTTCAATATTGTTGTCTCCAAGGTTACGACTCAAGAGACAGAACCCAAGCCACGTAATTCAGCCATACACAATGCTGCATGATTGACTCAGTTATGTGGATGCTTGAGAACTCTTTTCCAATGCAGTGGCAATTTATTTCAATCCCGAAACCCCTGATATTGTTTCCAGGGACACTTATCTAAACTAAATTGTTCAAATCAGAAAGAAATAGTTTGAAATTTAAGTCAGCTGTAGCTCCCACAGGATTGAGAAAATATGGGAGAAAATATGTGTATAAAAGTTCAATTGTAACAAATTGTTCTTTAATCATGAGATTGCGGACATGTGTTTTCTGCGTAAGTATATACATTGTATTACTTTTCTTTATTTTCTTCATTTTCTTTTTTTTTTAATGCATTTTATTCAAACTTGTATCAAAGTTACAGCAAATAAACACGCCGGGAAACATTCTTCCCAACAATCAACTATACAGTTTGTACAGACTTTTCTCCTTTTTCATCCCCCCCTCCCCATCACCTATCCCCCCACCCCCATGCGCCGAACAGCTCCTCAAACACGGTCACAAACACATCCCCCACCTTTTCTCAAAATCCCCTGCTGAGCCCCTTAACTCATACTTTATCTTCTCTAACTGCAGGGAGTCGTACAGGTCACCCAACCAAGCTGCTACCGACCGCCACTCCAGCAATATTCGTTGCCATGCAATCAGAGAGGCGAAATCCAGGACATCGGCCTTCCTCCTCTCCATGAGCTCCGGCTTCTCTGAAACCCCAAATATCGCCACCAAAGTGTCCGGGTTGACTCCCTCCTCCACTATCCTGGCTAAGACAGAATCTTAGAATCTTCCCAATTTTTCACAACCCCAAAAAATGTGCGCATGATTCGCTGGCCCCTGCCCACACCTCGCACACTCATCTGCTACCCCCTGAAAGAACCCACTCATTCTCGCCCAAGTCATATGCACCCGGTGCACCACCTTAAACCATATCAGGCTCATCCTTGCATAAGGAGGTCCCGTTTACCCTTCGCAGTGCCTCACTCCATACTCCCCAATTGATCTCCATTCCCAACTCCGCTTACCATTTCTCCTTGATCTTCACCACCCGCTCGCCTCCCTGCTCCCCCAGCCACTTATATATCTCCCCAATTCTTCCCTCCCCTTCCACATCTGGAAGCAGCAGTCGCTCCAGCAATCCAGCAAAGCAGTAGTCGCTCCAGCAATCCAGAAATCTAGGGAATCCCTTCCAGACCTTTTGTGAAAAGTCCCTAATCTGTAGATACCTGAACACACTACCTCTCGGCAGCTCTGCCCTCTCACTCTACCCTCAGCTCCTCCAGACTGGCAAACCCTTCCTCCAACTACAAATCCCTCACATTGACCAGCCCCACTTCCCTCCATCTCCTGTATACACTATCCATCCGCCCCAGCTCAAACCCATGATTCTCGCACAGCGGCGTTAGCACCGACATCCCTTCCACTCTAAAATGCCTCCTCAGCTGATTCCATATCTTCACCGTGGACTGCACCACTGGGCTCCCTGAATACATACTTTGAGCCATGTGCAATGCTGCCCGACCCACCCCTTCCTTAACCTAACCTGGTCCTTCACACGGAGGTGTGTCTTCTGCAAAAAGACAACCCCCGCTTTCAAGCTCCTGAGGTGCGCGAACACCCGCGACCTTTTAACCGGCCCATTCAGCCCCCGGACGTTCCACATTACCAACCTTACCGGAGGCTTGCGCCTCCAATCCCCTCTACCGTCCGTCATCTTCCCCACTTAATTCCTGCCCCTTTAATTCCACTCTGTACCTAGCCCATCCCAGATTGCCACTTTCTTCGCCCTTGACCATGTCATCTCTCACCCCCTGCCGCGTCGCAAACACCTCCCCCTGCTTTTCCCACTGCCCTTCTTCCCCCCCGCTTTTCCTGCTTCCCCTTCTTCCCTCCCCCCCCCCCCCAACTTCCCCCTTCCCCCCTTCCCCTGGCCACCCCTCTTGGCCTTCTCCCCCACCACCTCACATCCGTTCACCAGCATAACCTGCCAGCGTGGCTGCCCCTCCCCCTCCCCCCTCCCTCACACTCCTTAGCTCAAAGAAGAAGGCCTCCTGCTGGCCTTACCCTCCCCCACCCAAACAAGGACTACTCCTGAACTCTAGGTAGCCTTCTCCAAAAGCAAACAAACAGATGTTAAACACAAACAGTCCTATAAAACAGGAGGGGGGGTGGGAACATCCACCCCCACATAAACCTTTCACCCCTACAACTCCTTACAATCTCAACATTGAACAGAAACCATCCCCCACAAAAAAAGGCGAAAATCCCCCAATCCCTACACCCACTTCGAACATGCTCCCGACCATTACATAGTGCCAGCATCCCGGTTCCCAAGCATTGTCCACTCAGTTCTCCCCCAGTTTATGCTCCTTAATGAAGTCTTTGGCTGCTTCTGGCGTCTCGAAATAATACTCCCAGCCTCCGAACGTCACCCATAATTTCGCCGGGTCGAGCACCCCAAACCTGATCTGCCGCCGGTACAGCACCGCCTTGACCTTGTTGAAACCTGCCCGCTATTTTGCCAACTCGGCTCCGATGTCCTGATAAATCTGGACGTTATTTCCCTCCCAGTCGCAGCTACGCTTCTCCCTGACCCACCGTAGAATTTTCTCTTTCTCCACAAATTTATGGAGTCTCACGATCACCGGCCGCGGCGGCTCCCCAGCTCGCAGCTTCTGCCTCAGAGACCCATGCGCTCAGTCCACTTCAGGTGCCTTATCCAGCACCCCTTCTGTCACCAGTTCCATCAGCATCTTCGAGATGTACCTCGTGGCACTCACATAGAACATAGAACAGTACAGCACAGAACAGGCCCTTCGGCCCTCGATGTTGTGCCGAGCCATGATCACCCTACTCAAACCCACGTATCCACCCTATACCCGTAACCCAACAACCGCCCCCCCCCCCCCCCCCTTAACCTTACTTTTAAGGACACTACGGGCAATTTAGCATGGCCAATCCACCTAACCCGCACATCTTTGGACTGTGGGAGGAAACCGGAGCACCCGGAGGAAACCCACGCACACACGGGGAGGACGTGCAGACTCCGCACAGACAGTGACCCAGCCGGGAACCGAACCTGGGACCCTGGAGCTGTGAAGCATTTATGCTAACCACCATGCTACCGTGCTGCCCACATCTTCCACTCCTTCAGGAAGGCCCACTATTCGCAGGTTCTGTCTTCTCGAGGTATTCTCCTGCTCCTCAACCTTTGCCCTCAGCATTTTACAAAGGTCTCCTAGGAGCCCCACCTCGCCTCCCGAGCCACCACTCGATCGCTGTGGTCCGAGATCACTCCTTCAATCTCCCGAATTTGTGACCCCTGCACCTCCAAACACCTCTCCATCCGCTCCAAAGTATCCTTCAGGGGTACCACAGCTCTGCAATGACCTTTGCATGATCCTCATGCATTTCTTTCCTCTGTTTATGGAATTCCTCCTTGATAAAAGTAATCAGTTCCTGTATCTGGGGCCTTACAGCTTGCCCCTCCCCTGCCTGCATGCTGGAAGAGACTGTGAAGCACAAGGTTGTTTCAACTTTCCAGTCAAACCTCTCACTGTTTTCTGCCGGGTCCGGTGATCAGAAGACATACCATTCCAGGGTAAACTACTCCTCTAACATTCACCTTCGCCTTTTCATCAAAATTCCACCCAGATCTGGGTAAAAAGTGCCCCTTTCTGTGACTTTGAACAGGAACAGCCCTTTATGTGACCAATCACTGCATGGTCACATGCAGAAGTCTATTTTCTTCATTTTCTATCGGTCAATCAATTCACTTTATATTCAAAGTTTAAAATTGAGGATGGGATTTTCCAGTCCTGCCCTACCGGAGATTTGCCCCTGAGGTCAATGGACTTTTGGCTTGTCCGTTGTATTTACTATCCTGCCCGCGATGATTCCCACAGCGGGCTGGACCGAAGATTTAGGCCTCTCTAGGATTGTGTTGCTCTGCTGCTATTTGGAGATGGGAGAAAGGCCATTGGAAGTTTGGAGTTTCAGGGATATATTTTGTTGATGCTGAGGCTGGGAGTTTGTGAGGGTGGTGGAGTTCTTTCCCACCAGCTGGAGGCCAGCGGGAGCAGCGGCTGCTGGCAGCAATGCACCCACCTGAGGCCCAGGATCACAGTAGGACCTCTGGCCATAGGTGGGTGTGGGATCATGGGGCGAGGACCATGGGTGCGGAGGAAAGAAGGATGCTGGAGGCAAAGGCAGCATGTATGGTTTTCAGCAGCCAGTCCCCTTCTCAACAACAGGCTGCTCGATAAGGCACCAAGTACCTGATAATGCCACAGAACCCCTCCACCACGCAGGAGGCTGCTGCCAAACCTGACCAGGTACAAGAGACCCATATGGCCTCCATTTAATTCATGAGCCACCATTAGCTCAGGGTTAATAAGTATCATTCTCACTCATAAGCCTTAATGATATCCCACCACCACGACTGAGATTCTCATGTCAGCACCTTCCACCCTCGGACTTAATCAGGGGAAAGTTTCCTGCTGCTGGCAGACTGGCACGAGGGCCTCTCCAGCGATTGTGTGGGCCCCGTTGCCATGGTTGCTGCCAAAATCGGCTGCATAAAATCCAGCCTTGAGAGCCTAAATTAGCAGCAAAAACTAAAATCCTCCTATTATTAATTGAAAAGGGGCTAACATCAAATAAAAAGAAACTACATATTCTGAGAATTTGAAATGTAACGTTGATGAGGGGAACAAGCCGAGTACCAGAACTTGTCTTTTCAGAGATCGAGAGATCCCTGTGCATTTGCAGCATTTTTATGTTTTCATTTTGAAGACCACAATAATGTAAAACCACCATTTAGGCAGTATAACAGGGAAGTGGGCAGCAGCAACAGTTGCTGGTTGAGTTTTCTGCTTGTGGCCATGTAATGATGGAATTTTTCAACTTCGCAAGAACCATCGAGAAGAAAGATGCAACAGCATTTCTGCTCCCGCTTTGTATCTATGACCGGCTCTTTGTTTTCTAGCTGCAGTGATCAGTAAGTTATATTTATTACCAAGAATAACGGCTGTATACTCTTACCTTCAAGAAGGATATCAATGGTATCATTGACGTTGAAGCTGATTTCGTCCACGTCCTGACCTGTGTACTGATAAAGTGCCCGACACTTGGGACGCTGCGTCTGTGGTTTTGGGCGGCCAGGTAGAGGTCTTTGAGATATACTTCTTCTTCTTTGCATTCTACAAATATACATTCATGTCAAGAAATTTCGGCATCTGTGACGAGTGCAGGATTTTAGATATAATGGATTCTAAACATTGGCAATTTAAGGGTTAGAGTGTGTTTGACTGCAGTAGTCGTGTTTTTAAAAGCATTTTGCTTTGCAAGTCCAGAAAGCTTTTCGGAGCCAGAGGTTAAATTGACCAGAGTCAGGGGCCTGGGCTAATACGCTGTTGTTTGACTTCGGAGAGTCACTGGGAAGTAAATGGACAATATTTTAAATATTTTCCACCTCACGGGTTAGCGGAGTTCCCGGTGAGGTGGAGAATCCAGCGCCGGGAAGAAAACGGGATCAGTGCCAGGCTCAGATCCGTTTCCGGTGGCGGGATCGAGATCTACGCCCTGCTCCAGCGAGAAGATGGAAATGGAGAAAAGCTGGCAAAGCTGGGGTTCTGCGCCCTGATCCCAAAGTTGTATATAATGCCTCCCTTCACTCCATGGAGATTGGGACATCCCAACTCCACCCTCAAGCATCTGCCTAACCCCCCCCCCCCACAACTACCATAATGCCAGCATCGGGGCACCCCTCAACTGTCATTGGACCTCTCCCCTACCCCCTCCGGGCACCTCACCACCTCACACACCCACTGTGGGGGCGGGGGGGGGGGGGGGGGGGGTGAGTGCAGGTGCAGGGGAGGATACGTTATGGGCAGACGCTATGGCATAAAGCCCTTTAATTATATTTGCTGGGCATGAACCTCATCACATCATTAGCGGAGGGCGGGGAAGATCTCAAACTGAGATCTCGCTGGCACAAATCGCGTTTTAGCCCTCTCGTGAGATTTAGCAGCCATAACGGGATTTGTGCCCATGGTGAACGGGGCTGCTTGATCGTGCCAAATGTTTCAGGTCAATGACCTTTCATCAACTAAAATGACAAGCTGCTTGAAGCTTAGGGTCATGCAAGCTGACTTTACAAAACGGTCACCCAGCCTGCGTTTGGTCTTCCCAGTGTAAAGGAGGCCAGTTGTGAGCAGTGAAGACAAACTGAAAGTACAGGTAAATCACTGTTTCACTTAGAAACAATGGCTGGGATTCTCCCCGTACCCGGCAGGGCGGGGGGTCCCGGTGTGTTGGAGTGGCGTGAACCACTCCGGCGTCGGCCCGCCCCAAAGGTGCAGAATTCTCTTCCCTTTAGGGGCTCGGCCCGCGCCCGAGTAGTTTCCACTCCGCCGGCTGGTGTGAACGGCCTTTGGCACCATGCCAGCTGGGGCCGAAAGGACTTCGCCGGCCGGCTGCTGATGTCATACCAGCGTATGCGCAGGGGAGGGGATCCGCCCCCGCCATGGCCTTCACCATGGCGGGGGCGGAAGAAAAAGAGCGTCCCCACAGCATAGGCCCGCCCGCCGATCGGTGGGCCCCGATATAAGAAAGCTCTGTCTGGTAAAAGTAGGGAAGATCCCAAGATATTCTATAAGTATATTAATGGGAAAAGAATAACCAGGGAAAAGAGTAGATAGGGCCCATTCAGGATCAAGGGGGCAATCTGTGGGTAGAGCCAGAGAACATTGGTAGGGTGTTAAAAGAATACTTCACATCCATCTTCACTCAAAAGAATGAGGAGGTAGGCATGGAACTCAGGGAGAGAGACTGCGATGTTCTTGAGCAAATTGACATAGGAAGTGACAAGGTAATGGAGGTATTGGCAGGCTTAATAGTGGGCAAATCGCAAGGTCCAGATGAACTGTGTTCCAGGCTGCTGTGGGAGGCACGAGAAGAGATCGCAGGAGCTCTGAGCTAAATTTCTAGTTCCTCTCTTGTCACAGGGAAGGTGCCAAAGGACTGGAGAACAGCTAATGTGGTTCCCTATTTAAGAAGGGTTGCAGAGATAAGTCAGGGAACTACAGACTAGTGAATCTCATGTCAGTGGTAGGGAAATTACTGGAGAAAATTCTGAAGGAGAGACTCAATCTCCACTTGGAGAGGCAAGGTTTGATCAGGGCTAGTCAGCATGGTCATGTCTAACAAATTTGATTGAATTTTTTGAGCAGGTGACCAGGTGTGTAGATGATGGTCGTGCAGTTTATGTAGTTACATGGATTTTAGAAAAGCTTTTGACAAAGTCCCACATAGGAGACTTATAAAGAAGACAAATGCACATGGGTTACAGGATAATTTGATAAAGTGGATATTCAAAATCGGCTTAGTTGTGGGAGACAGAGGGTGATGACAGAAGGCTGCTTTAATGACTGCAAGTCAGTGGTGTACCACATGAATCTGTGGCTGGGTCCCTTATCATTCATCATTTATATAGGCAACATAGATAACTATGTGGGAGGTATGATCAGTAAGCTTGCAAATGACACAATGATTGACCAGATGGTTACCAGTGAGGTTGAATGTCTTGGGTTACAGGAAGCTATAGACGGGATGGTCAAATGGGCAGATAAGTGGTAGATGGAATTTAACTCTGAAAAGTGTGAGCTGATACACTTTGGAAGGAGTAATTGGATAAGGAAGTATTCAATGAATGGTATGACGTTAGAAAGTTCGGAGGAACAAAGGGGCTTTGGCCTGTTTGTCCATAGATCTCTGAAGGTGGTTAATGGCATGATGAAAAAGGCGTATGGGACACTTGCCTGTATTGATCAAGGCATAGATTACAAAAGCAGGGAGGTCAGATTGGAGTTCTGAAGAACTTAGCTCAGGCCACAGCTGGAGTACTGTATGCAGTTCTGATCACCGCATTTTGGAAGGATGTGATTGAATTGGAGGGGGTTCAGAGGAGATTCATCAGAATGTTGCCTGGGATGGAACATTTAAGTTATGAAGAGAGGTTGGAGAGGCATGGATAGGGCTGGTTTAGCACACGGATAAATCGCTGGCTTTGAATGCAGCCCAAGGCAGGCCACTAGCATGGTTCAATTTCCGTACCAGCCTTCCCGAACAGGCGACGGAATGTGGCAACTAGGGGCTTTTCACAGTAACTTCATTTGAAGCCTACTTGTGACAATAAGCGATTTTCATTTTTAGGGGCTGGTTTAGCTCACTCGGCTAAATCGCTGGCTTTTAAAGCAGACCAAGCAGGCCAGCAGCACGGTTCTATTCCCGTACCAGCCTCCCCGGACAGGCGGCGGAATGTGGTGACTAGGGGCTTTTCACAGTAACCTCATTGAAGCCTACTCGTGACAGTAAGCGATTTTCATTTCATGTGTCGTTTTTGTTGGAGCAGAGAAGACTGAGGGGGCGACCTGATCGAGGTGTACAAAATTATGAGGGGCACGGACAGGGTGGATAGGGAGCAGCTGTTCCCCTTATTTGAAGGGTCAGTCATGAGGGGACACAATTTCAAGGTGAGGGGCAGGAGGTTTAGGGGGAATGTGAGGAAAAACATTTTTACCCAGAGGGTGGTGACGGTCTGGAATACACTGCCTGGGAGGATGGTAGAGATGGGTTGCCTCACATCTTTTAAAAAATACCTGGATGAGCACTTGGCACGTCCTGGCATTTAAGCCTATGGGCCAAGCGCTGGTAAATGGGATTAGGTAGGCAGGTCAGGTGTTTTTCACGTGTCGATGCAGACTTGATGGGCCGAAGGGCCTCTTCTGCACTGTATGATTCTGTGACTTGGCACTCGATGACCTTCTGGACTCAACATCGAGTTAAACAACTTTAGATCATAACATCTGCCTCTATCTTGTTCCATCTATTTTTTTCTTCCTTTTTTTTGTTTTGTTGGTTTGATTTTGTCTCATTTCTTTCTTAATCCTTTCATGTTTCATTCAGATGGTTTTTGCTCAGCAATTCATGCCTTGTTTGGACACCACCTTTGTTTCTTTACTACACCCATTACCCCTCTCTGTGGCTGTTGCATCATGATATCTATTATCATTCAATCTTCCCTAGCCTGCATCCCGTTACAGACCTCCTTTATTGTTCTTCCTGGCTCTCCCCTCTTCCGCTGGCATAAAAATTCTTACATTTCTATCTTTCTTCAGATCTGATGAAAGGTCAGCGATCTGAAACATTAACTCTGATTCTCTCCACATTGATGCTGTCTGGCCTGCTGGGTTTTTCCAGGATTCCAGGATTGTTTGGTTGTATTATTGAAGCGGCAATATTCTGATTCAGCGATATACAATGCTGGATCAACTATATTCAGCAGCAAATTATTGCCATGTCATCACCTACCCTGCAACTCCTTGATCAGGCACGTTCATGAACTCCATATTAGCATTGGCGTTTGTTGTTCTTCTAGCTTTAGTGGTTGCACCCTGTTTTGGCAGCGAAGGCATTTCAGAACTGACTGTGGACAATCTTGGGCCTTTCATGGGTTTGGAGTATGTTTGCTCCTGTTTGATTTGATTATTCAGTGAGAATCTTGGTGCACCATTCCGACACTGCCCTGAAGTAGGAAAAATGGTAATTGTTAGAATGACTTCTTCCTTTGAAATTCTGCGTGATTGTTAAGCTCATCTTGTGTAGTCCTGCTGAGCATTTCCAAATCTTAAGGCAAGTAAATTGTGATCAGCTCGGAGCAGTACAAACCCAAAGTGAGGTATGGATCATGAAATCCTACAAGCAAAACATAGACACACCTCACAGGTACACGCATTACTTTGTAAGGAGCTTCCCCGCTATTAATATCAGTGTATTTCAGCACTTGTGCTTCTTGTTCCTCTTGACTGGAAGATTTCCTATGTTCAGCTTTCAGCAGAATCACAAACACCACCGCATGGAATTCATTTATTCGCCACCATGAAAAGGTCAAAGAGGCTATCTGCATTTGTCCAGCTTCATATATTGGGCAGAATTTTCCCATAATCTATCAGAGTGTCAGGCTCTGACTGAAATCAGTGTGTCTCTCCAGATGCACTGCAGGGTTTTCAGACCAGACTTTCTAGCACCCTGACAAATCAGAGAGTGTGGTTTAGGCCGTCGTCTGTCGGTGCAGGGCCGGCAAGGTTGGCTCCACAGAGATCGAGGCGCCAGCGACAAAGGGTTCCCTGATCAGAACTGAGGTGAAATTCACCCCCCCGTCCCACAAACTCGAATCCAACCCCCCCCCCCCCCCCCCCCCCCCCCACACACACACACACACACATAATGGGAACACATAATGACGTCACACTGGTGGGAGGTTTGGGTATTTAGTGCGGGGAGGATCATGTGATGGGTTGCCCTCTAATGACTTGCAGATTCATTAAAACATATTTAAATTAGGTTCCCATCCTTTTTGGGTGGGAGCCTCGTTACGTCACTGGCAAGGGGTGGGGAAATAGGCAAACATGTTCTCGCGGGCGAGAATCTTGTTTCCAGATTCTCCTGGTGTTTTGTGCCCGTGCCATTATTCTCGCTGACAGCGAACATAGCCGCAAACGTGCCCCTATTGATTCTTTTTCACCATTTGTTACCTGATGGCGGTGGTGGGGCAGATCTAGTTGGCGGAGCTTTTTTAAACCCTCTGCTTTCAACAACACCTTTCCTTGTTGGCTCTGTCACAAAGGAGAGAAGGAAAATGTTAGTATCTCACAAAGAGTATGTGGCCAGTTGTTGCATGGTACCAGCTGCTTAGAATCATAGAATCCCTACAGTGCAAAAGGAGACCATTCGGCCCATTGAGTCTGCACCGACCCCACCTAACTTGCATATCTTTGGACACTAAGGGGCAATTCAGCATGGCCAATCCACCTAACCCGCACATCTTTGGACTGTGGGAGGAAACCGGAGGAAACCCACACAGACAGTGATCCAAGGACTGAACTGATGCCGGGTCCCTGTCGCTGTGAGGCAGCAGCGCTAACTACTGTGCCATTGAGTAATTATACAGTGCAAATCTCACTCGCAGCAGATTTCAGTTTTATAAGGACTCATTGCTGGAAATATATAAGGAGCTATGTTATTTAAAAGATGCATTATTAACAATTTCCGAGAGTGCATGAGAGCAATGAAGGGCTGGAAACCTTTTTTTTTATAACTTTAGAGTACCCAATTATTTTTTCCAATTAAGGGGCAATTTAGCGTAGCCAATTCACCTATCCTGCACATCTTTGGGTTGTGGGGGTGAAACCCACGCAGACACAGGGAGAATATGCAAACGCCTCACGGACAGCGACCCAGGGCCGGGATTCGAACCCGGGTCCGCGGCGCCGTAGGCAGCAATGCTAACCACTGTGCCTCCGTGCCGCCCCGAAGGGCTGGAAACCTGAGCAGTAGTAGAGAATAGTAGAACAGATAGTGAACAGACAGTGAGCAGACACGGTGAGTTAAGCAGAGTTTTGGGTTAACAAATACACCCCCTCTTAAAGTCTGAGGCATGAAAACCATGGATAAATTCTGCTTAAAATACACCCAATGTAGCAAAATAATAAACTATAAATCATAGCTGCTAGATGGGAAAAAGCAAATACTCAATTACGTGGATAGATTGGGGAAACTGGGATAGCTTTAGGAGGAGATTTGATTGGGGTATTCAAATCCACGAGGGGTCAGGACAGATTGGATAGGGAAAAAACATTCCCACTTTGGTGGAAGGTTGGAGAACGAAAGGACACAAATCAGCGGCAAAACAAGCAATGGAGACACGAGGAAACCTTTTCACATAACAAGCAGGCCTGGAAAGCGCTGACTGAGAGTTTGGTGGAGGCATGTCCAATCAAGGTATTTGAGAGGAAATTGGGTTAGCTGAAAAGGAGGAACGTGCAGGGTTACGGAGAAAAGGTAGGGGAAATGGCACTGGATGAATTGCTCTTTCGGGGAGCCAGGGCAGACGTGACGGGCTGAATATCTTCCGTTTGTGATTCATTTCTTCATCTCCTACCTCCAACCCTGGGCCAACTCTAGGCAGAGGAGCAGTGGGCTCAAAGAAATGTGTAATAAATGCAGAAAAACAAGCAAATAAACATAACTGGGGTGGGATTCTCTGACACCACCCTCCCACTGGGTTGGAGAATCGTCGGGTCGGAGAATCGCCGCCGTGGGGAGGGGGGGGGGGGTGGCGTGTGAATCCCGCCTCGCCGCCCCAACGCCGGCTGCCGAATTCTCCGGCGCCGGGGTTTTGGCGGGGGCAGGAATCGTGCCACGGCGGTCGGCGGCCGCCAACAGCGGCCCCCCCGGCGTAAATCAAACAGGTCCGTACTTGCGGGACCTGGCTCCACAGGCAGCCTGCAGAGTCCTCGGGGGGGGCGCAGGGGGATCTGGCCCCGGAGGGGTGCCCCCATGGTGGCCTGGCCCGCGATCGGGGCCCACCGATTCGCGGGCGGGCCTGTGCTGTGGGGGCACTCTTTCTCTCCGCGCTGGCTGCTGTCAACCTCCGCCATGGCTGACGTGGAGAGGAACCCCACTGCGCATGCGCGGGGATGACGCCAGCACACGCTGGCGCTCCCACGCATGCACCAACTCACGTCGGCCGGCGGAGGCCCTTCGGCGCTGGTGTGGCCCGCTCCGCCGGGTTGGGGAGAATCCCACCCCTGATCTTTGATCAAACTGTACTGCTTAAGATACATAAATCATATAATAAGAATAAAGAACAACTTATGTTTTGTATAAAAGGTTATGGGGACAGTGGATATAAAAGGCATTGACATGTCTGATCAGCCATGATTGTATTGAATGGTGGAGGAGGCTTGACGGGCTGAATGGCCTATTCCTATTCCAATATTCCTGCTACATCGTGCTTTTAAGATAACAACACTTCCCAATGCATTTGATGTTTCATAAACTGGTGATATGGTTGTTGGTTTCTGCTATGTGTTGCTAGGGAAATTGCAAATGCACTAGTGATAATTTACCAAAATTCACTAGACTCTGGGTGGTTCCGGCGGATTGGAAATTAGCAAACGTGACACCACTGTTTAAAAAAGGAGGTAGGCAGAGAGCGGGTAATTATAGGCCAGTGAGCTTAACTTCAGTAGTAGGGAAGATGCTGGAATCTATCATCAAGAAAGAAATAGCGAGGCATCTGGATAGAAACTGTCCCATTGTGCAGACGCAGCATGGGTTCGTAAAGAGCAGGTCGTGCCCAACTAATTTGGTGGAATTTTTTGAGGACATTACCAGTGAGGTAGATAACGGGGAGCCAATGGATGTGGTATATCTGGATTTCCAGAAAGCCTTTGACAAGGTGCCACACAAAAGGTTGCTGCATAAGATAAAGATGCATGGCATTAAGGGTAACGTAGTTGCATGGATAGAAAATTGGTTAATTAATAGAAAGCAAAGAGTGGGGATTAATGGGTGTTTCTCTGGTTGGCAATCAGTAGCTAGTGGTATCCCTCAGGGATCAGTGTTGGGCCCACAATTGTTCACAATTTACATACATGATTTGGAGTTGGGGACCAAGGGCAATGTGTCCAAGTTTGTAGATGACACTAAGATAAGTGGTAAAGCGAAAAGTGCAGAGGATACTGGAAGTCTGCAGAGGGATTTGGATAGGTTAAGTGAATGGGCTATGGTCTGGCAGATGGAATACAATGTTGACAAATGTGAGGTTATCCATTTTGGTAGGAATAACAGCAAACGGGATTATTATTTAAATGATAAAATATTAAAGCATGCTGCTGTGCAGAGAGACCTGGGTGTGCTAGTGCATGAGTCGCAAAAGGTTGGTTTACAGGTGCAACAGGTGATTAAGAAGGCGAATGGAATGTTGTCCTTCATTGTTAGAGGGATGGAGTTTAAGACTAGGGAGGTTATGCTGCAATTGTATAAGGTGTTAGTGAGGCCAAACCTGGAGTATTGTGTTCAGTTTTGGTCTCCTTACTTGAGAAAGGACGTACTGGCACTGGAGGGTTTGCAGAGGAGATTCGCTAGGTTAATCCCAGAGCTGAAAGGGTTGGATTACGAGGAGAGGTTGAATAGACTGGGACTGTACTCTTTGGTATTTAGAAGGATGAGGGGGGGATCTTATAGAAACATACAAAATTATGAAGGGAATAGAAAGGATAGATGCGGGCAGGTTGTTTCCACTGGTGGGTGAAAGCAAAACTAGGGGGCATAGCCTCAAAATAAGGGGAAGTAGATTTAGGACTGAGTTCAGGAGGAACTTCTTCACCCAAAGGGTTGTGAATCTATGGAATTCCTTGAACAGTGAATCAGTAGAGGCTCCTTCATTGAATGTTTTTAAGATAAAGATGTGCAGGTTAGGTGCATTGGCCATGATAAATTGCCCTTAGTGTCCAAAATTGCCCTTAGTGTTAGGTGGGGTTATGGGGATAGGGTGGAGGTGTTGACCTTCGGTAGGGTGCTCTTTCCAAGAGCCGGTGCAGACTCGATGGGCCGAATGGCCTCCTTCTGCACTGTAAATTCTATGTAATAAAGATAGATAGTTTTTTGAAGAATAAAGGGATTAAGGGTTATGGTGTTCGGGCTGGAAAGTGGAGCTGAGTCCACAAAAGATCAGCCATGATCTCATTGAATGGTGGAGTAGGCTCGAGGGGCCAGATGGACTACTCCTGCTCCTAGTTCTTATGTTCTATCTAACCTCGAGAGACTGGAGTCTTAGTCTGGTGGTTTCTTCAAATGGTCTATTAGCACAATATAGAAGATATAGTGAGAGACATACTCATATCTCTCACGAGTTTGGATTGTTCTATCCTCTCTCCTGAGTGTCTAACACATGACGGATGATGTCATTGGTACATTATGGTCTATATTGCTCATTACGATAGTTATCCTATTAACCCATTTGAATATACTTCCCAGGAGTGTTTTCTGAAAAGAAAATTGACATTGAGCCACATAAACAGATGTTAGGACAGGTGACCAAAAGCTTGGTCAATGAACTAGGTTTTAAGGAGCATCATAAAGGAGGAGAAAGAAATAAGGCATTGAGGAGATTTAGCTCGGGAATTATAGAACTTGGGACCTACTCAGCCAAAGGTATGACCACCAATGGTTAAGCAATAAAAATTGGGAAGCACAGAGGTCTCAAAGAGTTTGAGGGAGGTTATAAAGCTCAGATGGGGGACGAGTCCATGGTGACATTTGAAAACAAAGATGGGATTTTAATTTCAAGGCTCTGCTGTCAACAGTGTCCAAGGATGTAGACAGGTCGAGTGGAGGATAGTTTCCCATGGTCCCAATCATACCCCTTATGATTTTTAGAAGGGTAGTTTCAGTGCCAAAGCAAGGGTGGAAACCAGATTGGAGGGGTTCAAACATGAAGTGGTGTGAAAAAAGTGAACAAGAAAGGTGAACATGGAAGGGAAGGTAGTTTGCAAAGATAATAATAATCTTTATTAGTGTCACAAGTAGGCTTACATTAACACTGCAATGAAGTTACTGTGAAATGCCCCTAGTCGCCACATTTTGGTGCCTGTTCGGGTACACAGAGGGAGAATTCAGAATGTCCAATTCACCTAACGAGCACGTCTCTCGGGACTTGTGGGAGGAAAAGGGAGGACCCGGAGGAAACACAAGCAGAGACGGGGAGAACATGCAGACTTTGCACAGGCAGTGACTCAAGGCAGGAATCGAACCTGGTCCCTGGTGCTGTGAAGCAACAGTGCTAACCGCTATGCTACTGTGCTGAGCTGTCAAGGACGGGTTTTTAGAGGAAGTGGTGATGACAGCATATTTGAAACGGATATGGTCAGTACTGGAGAAGGGTTTACAAAAGTATACATGACGTTTGGCAGCAGAATGCCCATTTATTCACCATTTAATATTTTATGTTGTAGGGAGAATGATTATCCATAGCATAAATATAAACATGAAAGCATAGCTGGATATATTCTGATCAATTGTCCTATTGTGCTCTCACATTTTTAGGACTCTAAATTTGAATAGATTGCCACAAGTAATTTATTAGTTGTTTATTAATTGTTTAATGCAGTATCTTTCACAGTTACTGAAACAGCCCTCTTTCTCTTAATCAATTCTCATCCTTGTTTGGAAACCTTAGCACTCACAAAAAACTGCTCCTTTTAATGGTACTTTATAAGGTACTATGCAGAACCACTTACTCGAATTCTTCGGTAAACCATCTCCAATACTAATATTAAGTGACTTTCCTGCAGGTTTAATCAATACCATCTCTCCCTGGCCTCTGCTGAAGATCAGGTTTCGCGTGCCACCTCCTCCCCATCCTTCTTTCTTGACTTTGAATTGTATGCTGTTAAATGCAAACAAAATCAAACAAAGTACCATAATTAAAAGCAACAGCAACAGGGCATCGATATTTAGAATGATAAATTTAGCATCACTGATTAAACACACAGATTAGCACCTAAGGAAAAAAACAACAGTCTTTCGGGTGATTGCAAGGTGTCACTGCGGAATGCGATGGAAGTGGATTGGCAGGGATTTGGCTAGTTTTATAAATACAGGCACAGAGGTCAGAAGCAGGGACGTTACGATGAGCCATTATAAAACTTTAGTGTGGTCTCAACGTCCAATTCTGGGCACCTAGCCTCAGGAAAGATGTGAAGGCTATAGGGAGGTTGCAGAAAAGGTTTATGAGAATAGTTACAGGTGTGAGCGGCTTCAGTTAAATTGAATGACTACAAAAGTTGAGTTTGCTTTGGGGAAGAGAAGGTTGAGATGAGATGATAGTTGTGTCCAATATCATGAGGGGTGTAGACGAATGTGACAGGGAGAAAGTGTTACTATTGGCAGAAGGACACCAGTTTCCTTCTCCTTACCCTCAGTTCAAATTTGACGTTCTCAAGAGTCAAGAATTCCAGCAGGTCCCCCTGCCACGCCAGCGCACAGGGTGGAGAGATTGATCTCCACCCTAACAGGATCTGCCTTTGGGTGATCAATGAGGCGATCAACCCCGGCTGGTCCAACACCCCGAATATGGCCATCGTGGGCCCGGATCCAGCACCACTTTAGAGATTACCCTAAAAACCTCCTTCCAGTAATCCTCCAGCTCTGGACAGGACCAAAACATATGAACGTGGTTTGGGCCCCCATCCCCCCCCGCAACGTTCACACACATCTTCTACCCCTTCAAAGAGCCGACTTATCCTCGCCCTTGTGAGGTGTGCGCTATACACCACCTTCAGCTGCATTAGCCCCAACCTCGCACACGAGGTGGAGGCATTCACCCTCCGGAGCACCTAACACCAGAATTTCTCCTCCATACACTCTCCCAACTTTCCCTTGATCCCTTCCAGTGGTGCCTTCTCCTCTTCCAAAGTAACCCCGTAAACCGCCGATACTACCCCCTTCTCCAGTCCCCCTGTCGACAGCACCTCCTCCAGCAATGTGGAAGCCGAGGGTCGGACGACGGCTTCCACAGACCGTAGCAGCCATTGACCAAATTATTCCAGGACCTGTTTGTGGCCAACGAACAAGCAGAAGAATAACCAAGTCGCCAAGAATCAGGGGAAAGTAGCCAAGGAGTGAGAGGGAGGAATAGACCCAAGGGGGGGGGGGGGGGGGGGGGAGAACAGCTAAACCTAAGAGAAAAGAAACGCGAACCACAGGAGGAAGGGAGTGTGGGGGGGGGGGGGGGAAAGAGAAGAGGGAGGAGACAGGGAACGATAGAGGGGAACCAGAGAGGGGGGGGGGGAGGGGCAAGGGAATGATAGCCGGAAGGAGAGCATGGGAAACGTCAACAAACTTGGCAAATACAGTAACAGAGAGCATGGAAAATACAGGTGAAAGACGGGACGAATGGCCGAAGCGGAGGTGAACGCGTGACGACAACAGCAGCGAAAATCATCCGGGAGAAGCAAGCAACAACACCAACACCAGATCCATTCTCGTATTGCCCTCTCTGTATTGGACGTAACTAATGTATTTGTTTCTCCGTCACCCAAATGTATATGTACCCCCCCAGTTCCCCCTCCCCACAAACAGGTGCCTACTTATTTGTTAAGAATTATATTGCTAATTGTACAGAGTTGCTGTTGTTGAGCTAGTGCACAATATCATACCAGTTTTTTTCTTTTTGTTTCTCTTTTATATATATATATTTTATTCTGTGTACATAACTGTAAATATACTTTGTTCAAAAACCCAATAAAAAACATTTAAAAAAAAGGTGAGTCTCCCTGCAGTATTGCTACATCTGCCTTCAAACTTCCAAGATGCGCAAGCATCCTTGACCTCTTGACCCGGCCTCCCACCCCTCACTTTCAACGTGGCTATCCTAACTGGGGGTCTCTCAACCTCCCCCCCCCTTCTTATCCACCATCGGGCCCTGCCCCATGAGCCTGACCCATCCCTATCAGACTCCCAGACTCCCTCCTGCATTTTCCCTCGAAAAATCTCACCCAGTCTTGATCCTCTCCCCCCAACTTGGTTGCTTGCCTCATAGGCCCATCGAAACCTGCTAACCAGGCTCCAAAGTCCGCAGCCCTCCTCTCACCTCACCTCCGTTCACTAGCCGACTTTATTTAGCTAGCCTGGGTGCCCCCCCCCACCGCCCCAAATGCATACTGCCCCTCCCACCCAGTCCCAGAAAAAAAAGAAAAACAATCAAACCCATACAATTCAATAAAATAACATATAACAGTTGCAACAAAAAGAAAGGAACAAGAATGCCAATCAAACCAAAGAAAAACTTAAACTCTATAACAATGTGAAGTCACGTAAGTTACAATACAGGTCAATAAAATGAAAGTTAGAACATTTATACATTTTCCAGCTCGCCAATCACAGTCCACGATCTGTCTTCCAGCTCCACTCCTCACTTCTGTCCCAAGCCTCTGCCTTCACGAACGCCTCAGCCGCCTCCACCGTTTCAAAATAAAAATCTTTGGCGTTGTACGTCACCCTCACCTTTGCCGGGTGTACCATACCAAATCGCAGCCCCTTGTTGTACAGTGCCGCCTTCACTCGGCTGAACGCCGCTCGTCTCTTCGTCAACTCCACCATCAAGTCCTGGTAAATCCGAACTCTAGCACCATCCCACTGCATCTCCCGCTTCTGCTTCGCCCAGTTTAACACCTTCTCCTTCATGTAGTATTTATGGAAGCAGATAATTACTGCTCTCGGCAGCTCATTTACATTGGGTTTTGGCCTTAACGACCGAGGAGCTCGGTCGAATTCATACCGGGAGGGGCCTTCACCCTCCCCCATCAACTCCGCCAGCATCTTAGCAAAGTACTCTGTTGGCCTTGAGCCCTATGCAACTTCGGGCAAGCCCACAATTCTCAGATTGTGCTGCCTCGAGCGGTTCCCCACCAAGGGGTCGAGCTTTGCTCGGAGTCCTCTGTTGACTTCCACCACCCTCCGCAGCTCGCCCCAATCGAGGTGAGCCGGTCGCTGTTCTGCGACACGACCTCCTTCACTTACTTCATCTTTTCACCTTGTTCTCTCACCTCGGCCGATGTCTTTGCCACACCCAGCCTCACCGGGGCGATTGCCTCCTCCACCAATGATCTCAGTGCGACCTCCATCTCCTTCCTCAATGCCTCCATGTGCCTCGTAAACTGCTTCTCCAGCTCCACAGCCATCACCTCGGTCATCCTTTCCACTATAAGTGGTGCGGCTCCACCACACGGTCTGGCATCCACCATCTTGTCAGCATTTTTACTGGTCCTCTCATTCGACGGCGAACCTGCATTTCCTCCCTTCTTCACAGCTATTTTTGGCATCCATTAACCACTTAGGATTTTTCTCCTTCATTCAGAAGGGCACCAGTTTAAGGTGGATGACAAAAGGACCAAAGGGACATGTGGAAAATCTTTTGTATACATCGAGTAGTTAGGATCTGGAATTTACTGCCTGAGTGTGTGGTGGGGTAGACACATTCAGGGGCTTTCAAAAGGGAATTGGATAAGGACCTGAAGAAAATTTCAGGACAAGGTAGAAAGGGAAGGGAGTGGAACTTGCTGAATTGCTCATGCAAAAAACAGGCACAGATGAGACTGGCCAAGGGGCCTCTTTCTCTGCTGTAACCAGTCTATAATTTTGTGTACACCATTCATCATGAAGCTCTGCACATTGTCCCTTCAAATACAGATAGGACCACATCACGCACGTACGCACCATAACTGTTGCACAGTTTGGGGCCACAAAGCCCAGAAATCAAAATTATTTATTTCAATCTGTTTGGATCATGGATTTGGACCGGCTAAGTTGGTTTCCAAGTTTCCTTTCTTTATAAATCTTTTTATTGGCATTTTCAAAATTATATATATTGCCGTTCGTTTTCATTTACTGTACAATACAGAAAGATTTGTCCTTTTCTTCCCTTAAAGTTTTCTATTTAGTCTGTCACCATCCGAGTTGGCGTGTAGTCCTCCCCGTCCCCCTCCTACCCAGCCTCTACCTGTCCCCCTCCTGCCCACCCCCCCTTGTGCCCTCCGGGGTCGGTCTGGTTCCCCCTATTCCTCCCCTTTCTTTTCTCCCACCCCCCGTCGGCTTCGGCCGGGTCTCCCCTGTGGATTGGGGGGGGGGGGGGGGTGGCGGTTGCCCCCTCCCCCCACGTTGCCTCTTTTGTGCCTCCCCAACCCTTCCTCCTCTTCCCCCCTCTCTCCCCCCGGGTTGTGCGTTCCTGCTGTTCCTCCTTTTCTTTCAGACTTTTTCCCCTCTCTTTTGTTTTAACTTTCCAGTTTCCCTGGTTTCCAAGTTTCATCCACAAACACCATCCCCTATACCCAGTTGGAAGCCACCTTCAGGTTAATATCAGGACCAATATTTCTGCAGATTAGTTTTGAATTTACACCCCGAGAAAACCTGACTTGCAAAAAAAAAAAATTTCACGGGATGTAGGTGTCGTGTCGCTGGTTAGGCCAGCATTTATTACCCATCCCTAGTTACCCTGCAAAAGGTGGTGGTGAGCTGCTTTCTTGAACTTCTACAGTCCTGAGGTGTAGGTACACCCACAGTGCTGTTGGGGAGGGTATTCCAGGATGATGCCCCAGCGACAGATAAAAAACGATGATCTACATCCAAGTCAGAGTGGTGAGTGACTTGGAGGGGAACCTCCAGGTGGTGGGCTTCCCCGGTATCTGCTGCTCTTGTCCTTCTAGATGGTGGTGAGTTGGGAGGAGCTGCCTGAGGAACCTTAGCGAGTTACTGCAGTGCACCTTGTAGATGGTACACACTGCTGCCACTGTTCGGCAGTGGTGGAGGGATTGAATGTTTATGAAAGGGGTAGCGATCAAGCGGTTGCTTTCTCCTGGATGAAGTCAGGTTTCTTGAGTGTTGTTGGAGCTCCATCCAGTTAAGTGGAGAGTATTCTATTACACTCCTGACTTGTGTCTTGTAGATGTTGGACAGCCTTTGGGGGGATCAGGAGGCGAGATACTTGCTGTAGGATTCCTAGCCTTTGACCTGCTCTGGTAGCCACAGTATTAATATGGCTGGCCCAGTTCAGTCTCTGATCAATGGTAACCCCCAGGATGTTGATAGTGGGGGATTCAGCAATGGCAATGCCATTGAATGTCGAGGGGTGATGGTTAGATCCTGTCTTGTAGGAGATGGTCAGTTGTGTGACACTCATGTAACTTGTCACTTGTCATCCCAAGCCTAGATATTTTCCAGGTCTTGCTGCATTTGGACATGGACTGCTTCATTATCTGAGGAGTTGCGAATGGTGCTGAACATTGTGCAGTTGTCTGCGAACATCTCCAGTTCTGACCTTATGATGGAAGAGAGGTCATTGATGAAGCAGCTGAAGATGATTGGACCTCGGACACTACCCTGAGGAACTCCTGCAGTGATATTCTCTTACTCATCCACAATGCCCGGCCAAACCCTAAGATTCCATTTTCTATTTTAAATTAGATTACCAGCAGTTAAAGTTTTCTCTTTCCCGTTATTTAAGAAACGATTTGTGTTCACTGTCTCAACTGCGCTGACAGGAATATAAAACTCATCTGTTACTGTAATGAGTCTCTGACAGAGCATTTGGTTATGGCCTTACAGTGTTATGACTGCTGTTATTTGCTTCCTGTATTTTTATTTGATAACACAGAGGTGTGGAGCATCACTGTCATGGGGAGACCCCTATAATGAGAGCTGTTGAATGTTACTTGTGGTTACTTAGGGGTAAGTCATATTTACCTCAGGGTTGGTTGACTGGGGCACTGGGGAAGCGTGGGAAAATATAAAAATGATGCGGCAGACTATTAAAAAGGTACAGTGGTCGCAATACAAATCCAGAAGTGATTGTAGTTTAGTATTCATTGTCATAGCAGGTTAGGTGATACCATATCCTATTTTCACAGTCATTTGCAGCCTGAAATATTCAAAAAAATTTTTTTTTAGCGTATCCAATTATTTTTTTCCAATTAAGGGGCAATTCAGCGTGGCCAATCCACCTAACCTGCACATCTTTGGGTTGTGGGGGTGAAATCCACGCAGGCACGGGGAGAACGTGCGAACTCCACACGGACAGTGACCCAGGGCCGGGATTCGAACCCGGGTCCTCAGCGCCGTAGGCAGCAATGCTAACCACTGTGCCACCGCGCAGCCCATGAAATATTTGATCACGTGACCAAAGAAGAAAAAACAAAACAAGGTGCTTTCTTACGTGTCAGCAAAACTGAGCTGAAGTTTCTGATGTGTCAACTCTTCGGTTCGTTTGCACAGAAGACTAACAAATTCTGTTTTAAAAATGGACTCCAGGACACTATCATACTCTGCCTCGTGAAGAACAACAAAATCATCTTGCCTGGTGCTAAAATAAAAGGAGAAGACAAGAATTATTTCATTTATTATCTCTCCAAGGTGCATCTGTCACTGCTTTCGACAGGAGCATGTGATAGGAGATCGGAAACCGTGAAGCTAAAACAGTAATTAACAATCGACATGTCTCACAAACAATAAGAGTTGAAACAAAATAGACGAGTTGAGAGCTTTATCATTTCTGAGCTGTTGCGTTTTCTAAAGGTGAAATATGATTTGGTCCCTCTTTTCTAAGGTCTGTATGGGTCTAAGACCAAAGTGTAAAAACTCTTCTCTGATGTGATGACATATGAATTTGTTAGCCTGATTAAGGAGTTAATGTTGTGTAGTCTATGTACTGGTGGAAGAGGGATTAGCTCACAGACTGGACTTGGGTCCATTGTCAAAAGTGGGTGAATGAAGCTCTGCACTATCTCGGAGACACGATCTGCTGAAGCCAGACTGTCATTGGGTGGAAAGTGGTGAGCAACATCATCCCTCAGTTTCTAGAACAGTTGACAAAATGTATAAATTGTGACATCTTCATCGAACTAATTTTAGGAGGAAGTCAATTCTATCATTCTTGTGTAAGTCCCCCAGTAGATCAAAACAATAGTTCTGCATGGATTTGTTCATTTAAAAGGACTCTTTTCTAAGCTAACTTGGGCTGGATTCTGTATTGCTGGCAAGGATGGAGAATTTGGCCGAGCTGTTCGCTGGAGGCAGGATTCTCTACTCCTGGTGCTTGTCAATGGGATTTTCCATTGAAACCACCCCACACCATTGGGAAAGGCGGGGGGTGCGTTGTCGGTGGCAGCAGAGAATTCCGCTGCCAGCGAACGGCTGGAGAAACCGGCCCACGATATTCTTAATAATGTTATCAACCGAAGAAAAACTGACATGCTCACAGCTGTGGGAAGCCTGGAGTTTCCAGCCTTTCCGGTTCAGGCACAGAAATGAAGAGAATCCATTCTGTTTGGATGGTGGAAAGTTGCAGGTTCCTATATGATTGTATCCCCTGTGTCAGCAGAAAGGGGAGGGGAAGACTAGGAATTAACTTTGAAAAGCTGCAATTTCTTGTGATGTCAAGTGACATCAGTGAGCTGTACGTGACGGGGATTCTGGAGGGTGGAATCTTGTGGTGGTGACGGGAGTCTTGGCAGCCGGTTAGAGAGCTGCCGAGATCCCGTTGTCACCTCTTTTCAGGAATGCCCGTCTCATTTGTGCCAGTCAGCCACTTAACAGGTCAGCACAGGTCATACCTCCCACCCCCGAGACCAAGGATCCCAGGGTCAGAGGTCCTGCCCGCCGAGAAGCACCATTGAGAAGGTTGCTGCCAGTATTACACTCAAGTGAATCCTTGGGTCGAGGAGGGACCCGGGCACAGGTGAATCCTTGTGGGGAAGGATTCACATGCCACCAAACACACCACAGGGAGGGCACAAGATTACACTTTTAGTTTAGCTCTGTGGTCACATACCATACAATTTGTTATACACTTGGGACATAAGGGCTCGCTTGGTAACAGATCATAACAAAAAACAAGAATCAAATATTAATAAGTAATTATCATGAAAGATGTGTGCAAGATGTATATTAGGAGGAAAACACAATGGGGTTAACTTTGAATGTGTACAATAGTGTAAAACAATGACATTGGATCAGTCATCTGTTATAAACTCTGCCAAAGCTGGGCTTCGCTTGGTTGCAATTCACACAGGACAAAATATTCTAATGATAGCAACCATAATAGAATGTAAGAGCAGGGAGGTTATGATGGAGCTGTATAAAACAATTTTAGGTAACAGCTGTAGTACTGTATGCAGTCCTGGTCACCACAGTATAGGAAGGATATCATTGCAATAGAGAGGGTGCAAGAGAAGATTCACCAGGATGTTGCCTGGGATGGAGAATTTCAGCTATCAAGAGAGGTTGGTTAGGCTGAGTTTGTTTCCCTTAGAGCAGAGAAGGCTGAGGGTAGACCTGATTGAGTTGTACAAAGTTAGGAGGGGAGATAGGAAGAAAGCTTTCCCCTAAGTAGAAGGAACAATAACCAGGGCCATAGATTTGAGGTAATCAGCAGGAGATTTCGAGGGGATTTGAGGAAAATTCTTTTTACCCAGAGGGTGGTTGGAATCTAGAACTCACTGTCTGAAAGGGTGATAGAGGCGGGATCCCTCAAAGCATTTGAGACATATTTAGATGAGTACTTGAAATGCCATAGCATATAAGGCAAGGACCAAGTGCTAGAAATGGGGTTAGAATAGATAGGTGCTTAATGGCTGGCGTGGGCAACGATGGGCCGAACGGCTTCTTTTGGTGCCATAATACTTTATGACACTAAGGGAAAGAACAGGAAACCACTTGAGCTACTCTTTCCTCATAAATGACTCATGAATCTCATGTGTGAGATGTGAGTTATGACCCGCCCAAGGCAGGACAAGATGGAATGCGCAGTCGATGCTTTCTGGGGTCTTTGCTAGAGTGGTTCGACAGAAAAGGAAACATCTAACCACAAAAATGAGATTACTGTACCTCATAGAAACAGCAGTAATGTTCTGAATTTCAATCTTCCTTTTCAGGATCTCCTTGATTTGACCCTTTTCCGGCCCTTTTTTAATCTTTTCTCGACCAATTAGATAAATGTACTTTGAGGATAGTATAAGATCACGCTTTATACCCTGAAAAATTGGATGTGATGTACGACTCGTTATTTTATACAGAAATGCTATGGTGAATACTGTGGTCATACGATAAATAACTCGATGGCTACAATGCACAGGTCCTACACACTGGGTGTGATTCTCCGACCCCCCCCCCCCACCCCGCCGGAGAATCACCGGGGGGGGCGGCATGAATCCTGCCCATTGCTAGTAAACGTGGGGCGGCACCTCTGCCAGCTGTTCGCCTGCTGTCAGTCTCCAAGGTCAAACTAAAACATTGAACATAATTGACTATTCAAGGTTCATAAAATGTACCATTATTGGTTTATACAGGTTATTACAGGTTTTAAAACTATAACTAAATTATTATTGGCTGTATTAAAAGGTACATTTTTAACACATTGATGTGAGAGTCTTCTGTCTGCTGTTTTAACACCAACACTATTCCATTTGCTTTAAATGCACTATTTTTTTTCCTGTTCCTCCAACATGAGTTAAGGCTGAAAGAGAAATTGAAGAACTTAGAAAGGAAAGAGAGATGGCAGGGCTAAATTTTTCTGTCCCTTGCTGTCAAGGGACATGCATTTCCTGAACTGTAAAGATCAGGGCAAGCCGTGTTCCACTAGAATTCTGTTCCTTTCAGGTCGCACCAAGGTTTCCAGAATATTCTCTGAGGGATTGCCGATAAACCCTGCAATAAAAGCAGTTGAGTTGAGGTGGGAGGAAAGCGCAGGTTGGCAGCAAAGCAGCTTCAGGCTCCACCACCCAAATTTTCTGTCATTCGGCATCATAGTCACCCCCTGCTCTCTTCTCATTGCACGTGGAATCATAGACGTGAATCCAACCTGATGAACAAATTGGGTTGGATTTTCCAACACCCCCCCCCGGGCATGTTTTGCGGCGGCCTACCATTGGTCAGCAGCGCAATCTTCAGTCCTGCCATTGCCAAAAGGTGTACTTGTTGGTCGCACCTTTCGCCACTGGGGAACACGCAGTGGCAGGGAGGGGGTGCACGGTCAGCGGGACTGGAAGATCCCACTGATGGGAACAGTTGGAAACGTTTGGCCAATGTGTCCACTTTCCAAGACCTGTGTGGTATAAATAGGGACGGTCATAACATTTTCCAGATCTCATTCACTTTTATACATCTGCAATTTTCCTCACTGTCTACATCTGGATGCAGGTGAAGTAGAGTGACTGACCTCATCTAAATCTGGATAGATTTGTATGGTTACTTCATTTCAATTAGGCCAGTGTATTATTAGGTGCAGGCATGATCCTTGGCAAGGGCCTGTGCCTGTAAATGGGGACAAAAATCTATTTGCCACTGCAGGCATGAGGAATAAGATTCAGGGCGCGATTCTTCGCTCCCCACACCGGATGGGAGAATCGCGGGAGGGCCGGGCGACTCATTTCACATCCCCCTGGCGCCCCCCGCGATTCTCCCACTCCCCGCTTGGAAGCATCGCCGCTCGCCGTTTTTCACGGCGACCGCCGATTCTCCGGATGGGCCGAGCGGCCTGACGTTCTCGACCGGTTCACGACGGCAGCAACCACACCTGGTCGCTGCCGTCATGAACATGGGCGCCAAAGGCCCGTTTGAAGCTTGTGGGGGGCTGAGAGGGGAGTGAGCACCGCGGCCGTGCACCGATCGTCGGGCTGGTGTCTCAAAGCGACGCACTCTTTCCCCTCCGCCGCCCCGCAAGATCAACCCGTTACGTCTTGCGGGGCAGCGGAGGGGAAGACGGCCACCGCGCATGCGCGGGTTTGAGCCGTCAGCCGCGCATGCGCGGGTTGGAGCCGACCAACCTGCTCATGCGCGGCTGACGTCACGTAGGCTCCGCCGTTGCATCATTCCCGGCGCCATTCAAGCGTCAAGGCCCGGCGGCCAAGAATAATGGAGCGCCGCTCCTAGCCCCCCGGGTGGGGGTGAATACGGTGAGAGGAGCGGCCTCCGAGGCCGTCGTGAAACTCGGCCGAGTTCACGACGGCCTTCACGATTTTTCCCGGGAGCGGAGAATTCCGCCCTCAGTGTCTACTGACTATTTTCCCAGACCAGCATCCAGGCGACCTTCAGCACCTGTCTTACCAACTCAAGAGAAGTAAATTTCGTTACACTGCAGGTAGCAGCCAGGCCACACCCAGATCCTTCAATCTGAGCAGGATTGACGTTGAGGCCAAACTAATAATAATAATAATAATAATCGCTTAGTGTCACAAGTAGGCTTCAATAAAGTTACTGTGAAAAGCCCTTAGTCGCCACATTCCAGCATCTGTTCGGGGAGGCCAGTACGGGAATTGAACCCGCGCTGCCGCCTTTTTCTGCATCACAAGCCAGCTGTTTAGCCCACTGTGCTAAACCAGCCCCAAAGCCCTGGGGCGCAATTCTCCGCACTCACGACGGTGCGGAGAATAGCGTGGCTCGTAAAATTTTACGGCCACGCTAGTCCGACGCCCTCCCGCTATTCTCCCCCCACCCCACGCCCGACTCCCGATACGAATCGCTGCCGCCGTTTTTTTACGGCCAGCAGCGATTCTCAGCTGTCCGATGGGCCGAGTTCCCAGCCCTTTACGGCTGTTTTTACGAACGGCAAACACACCTGGTCTGGCCGTTCATAAAAACGGCCGTAAAGTCCCGACTTTTAAAACCATGGCACTGATTGGCACGGCAGTACCACGGCCGTGCCAAGGGTGCCATGGGCCCGCGATCGGTGGGCACCGATCGGTGGGCACCGATCGCGGGCAGCGGGTCCGATGCCCGCGCACTCTTTGTCCCTCCGCCGCCCCGCTATATCACTTCGCGGGGCGGCTGAGGGGCATCCCGGCCCGCGCATGCGCGGGTTTCGCACAAATGCGCGATGACGTCATCCGCGCATGCGCGGGTTGGAGTCTTCCAATCCGCGCATGCGCGGCTGACGTCATATGACGCGTCAGCCGGCGCAAACTCTGGCAAGCGGGCTTAACGAAATTCGTTAAGCCCGCGATGCCGGAGTTTACGGCGGCGGCATGCTAGCCCCGACCGGGGACCAGAATCGGTTCCCGGTCGGGGAGGGGGGGGGGCTGTCGTCAAACCCACCCGGATTTGACGCCAGCCTTACGATTTCTCCCCCTCTGGGAGAATCGCGCCCCTGATTCTTCTGGCTCCTACTTCAAATGGAAACCCATTTGGTGAACGAACAGTAAAATAAGATCAGAAGGCCCATTAAAAGACTTCCATCTCATTTATTTGTCTGTAGGTCAGACAAATAAATGTCTGACCTACAGCAGGTAGGTCAGCATACTCTTCAAGGTGTAAACATTTTACTCTTGCTCTACAAAGCATCTGTTCTTGGGATGTGAGCATTGCTGGCCAGGCCAACATTTATTGTTCGTCCCTAATTACTTTGAGAAGGTGGTGAGCTGCCTTCTTGAGCCACCTTGTCCTTTTAGGTGGTCGGCATTGTGGGTTTGGAAGCTACTGTTGAACGAACGGCAGCAAGTTGCTTTGCATTTTGAAGATACCATACACTTTTGTCAATGTTTAAGGTGGTGGACGGGATGCGGATCAAGCAGGCTGCTTTGTTTTGATTGGTGTCGAGCTTCTTGAGCGTTGATGGAACTGCACTCAGACAAATGGAGAGTATTTCATCATACACATGACCTGTGCCTTGTATCTGGTGGACAGGCCTTGGGACAGGAAGTGAGTTACCCATTGCGCAATTCCTAGCCTCTGATCTGCTCTGTAGCCACAGCATTTAAATGGTTGGCCCGTTTCAGTTTCAGGAAAATGATGAACCCCCCAGGGTATTGGTGGTGATGTAAAGGAGGTGAAGACTGAGCATAATTGCTCTATGTTGCTTTTCCCTCTCCTTTCAGCATTCACTGTACACCAAACAGAAAAATATCTGCCCTGATATATATAATCTCAATATTGCATGATAGTGCTGTATCTAGGAGATGACCTGATGTCGTAAACTATTGTGACATTGGAGATATTCTTTTAGATAACCCAGTCCAGACAATCATATGACTCTTTATATACAGTTGGACTAACAATCAGTTATCAAAATCAAATCTAAGTCTGAATGAGATTCCATGGCAATGTTCGCTAAATCTTGATATTTTTACTATCCTTTTAAAAAACTATATTTTTATTCTCGTCCTTTTTCACATTCTAATCCAAATTTACACCCACCAATAAATAATCAACGGTAATATTTTTACGATCATAAACCATAGGCGGAATTCTCCGCCGACGGGATGTTCCGTTTTGCCGGAACCCGGGGGGTTTCCCGACGGCATGAGGCTGCCCCACAATGGGAAACCCCATTGACTGGTCGGCGTAACGGAGAATCCCACCGGCGGGTTGAGGCAGAAATGTGGTGCAGTGGGGCGGAGAATGCAGCCCCAGTTTTCTGAATCATACTTTGGCAATGGCATGGTTATTATTTTTGGGTGCCTCCCACAGAGGTCACTCAGTGTGGAAGGATGGAGAGAAGCGAGTGAAAACAGAGAAAAAGACAAAGCAAAAGAAAAATGGAACGGGCAGCACAGTGGCACGCTGGTTAGCACTGCTGCCTCACGATGCTGGGGTCCCAGGTTTGATCCCGGCTCTAGGTCACTGTCCGTGTGGAGTTTTCACATTCTCATGTGTTTGTGGGGGTTTCGCCCCCTCAACACAAAGATGTGCAGGGTAGGTGGATTGGCCACACTAAACTGCCCCTTAATTGGAACAAATGAATTTTGTACAAAAAAGAAAAAAGGAACATCGACCTGTCTCCTTTCCATTCGTTAAACATACGATTGTCAACCCTCACCTTAAATCTTCTGTCAAATTTAGTGACAGAATCTGCAAAATCTGTCCTCTCCCGCTTCCCAAGAAACTGTCGTAGCTCTGGCCGGTCTTCAATGCCAAGATAGTCACCAACAAAGTTTCGGTTAATGCTGTTCCTTCTTCGCTCTTTGAAGTTGTAAAGTATGCTGGAGGCTGGAGTAACAACCCAAATTAGGACTTATAGCAAAAGGTCAGAAATTGGTTGGTAGAGGGAGCAGAAGCAGTTTAATGCAGAACAATGTGACGCGTGACATTTTGCAAAAGAAAAAGAGAACGGTGAAGGAATGTTCAACTTGGAAGCTGGGTGGAGATTAACAATAGATGGATGTTTGGATTTTTGTAAAATACTCAGATGTAGCAGCATGGTAGTACAAGTGGATAGCACTGTGACTTCACAGCGTTTCCTCTGGGTGCTGAAGTTTCCTCCCACAGTCCAAAGACGTGCAGGTTAGGTGGATTGGCCATGATAAATTGCCCTTAGTGACCAAAAAGGTTAGGAGGGGTTATTGGGTTACGGGGATAGGGTGCAGTGAGGGCTTAAGTGGGTTAGTGCAGACTTGATGGGCTGAATGGCCTCCTTCTGCACTGTATGTTCTATGCTCTATGGCTAATTTAAAAAAATGTACTCATTCATATGATGCAGGCATCTCTGGCGAAGCCAACATTTATTGCCCATCTCTAAGAACCCCATTGAACTGAGTGGCTTCTGGGTCTTTTCAGAGGGTAGTTAAGAGTAAATCAAATTGCTGTGGGCATGTAGTCCCATGTCGGCCAGACCAGGTAAACACACAGAAGGTCTCCTTCCCTCATGAGCATCAGGGAACACGATGGGTTTTTACGACAATCGATCATCATTATTGAGGCTAGCTTCAAATTCCAGATTTTAAAAAAATGGAATCTAACCTTCACCAGTTGCCATGGTGGGATTTGTGACCACTTTCCCAGAGAATGAGCCTAGGTCACTGGATCACTAGTCCAGTGACATTACCACAATCCCCTCATTTCCATTGTTTTGATGAGATATCACACTCGCCTGAGGTAAAACATCTGTCGCCTTATTTGAAGGGTTATGCCGGAGTTAATATTGATAATGTCTCTCTAGTTTATTCATACAATTTGTATTCCCAGACACTATGAGCAGGAAGGAAGTTAAACAAGTTATCTTATTTTCAGGGTTGAATGGGAATTAAGAGGAGATGAATACAGAGGTTTCTTTCTAACACCACGGTCGCAGTTCCTTTGTAAATTCCAGAATGGGCTGGGGAGGAAACTGGGAGAGGCTGGGTGCAGGCCAAGAGGGGCTCATAGCATTAAAGTAGAGGTACGTGCAGTCCTGCTCCTCTCGTCTCCACATTGAATGAAGAAAACAATTTTTTACGTAGCCCCAGCGGTTCAGATCGCTGAAGATCCGGGCAAATTATTCAAATCTTACGCATGTATTGATAAACTTAGAACTGTTTTAAGCTTGATTTAATTGGACCCAATCATCAACATTAGGCAAGATTCCTCACCTGTATATAGCTCACTTACAGATTCGTTATAATGACGTTAATGTTTTACCTTCTTCTCTCATCTGTTCATACTTTCTTCGTGCGATATACTTCCTCCATGCTTTTTGAATGATTCTTGCAAATTTATCAAACTTCCGTTCTCGCATTTCTTCCAAAAGGAAAAGCTGGGATTTCAAAATATTGGATGCTTAAAAACTTAAATGAGTGAAGGAAAGCATTATTAATGTTGAAGTTGTGTTGCAACAGAATACATGCTTTCTGTTGGTAATGAGGCGCAGCTGTCCCCAATTATAAGACCATAAGCTGTTGAAGCAGAAGGAGGCTATTCAATCCATCGGGTTTGTTTCTCCATTCAATGAGATCATGACTGACCTGATACGATAATCATCAACTCCACTTTCCCACCTGATCCCCATAACCCCTATTGATTAAAAATCTATCTCACCCTTGAACATACTTAACGACCCAACATCTACAGTTCTCTGTGGTAAAGAATTCCAAGATTCACTAACCTCTGTGAGAAGAAATTCCTTCTAATTTCTGTCTTAAATGGGCAACTTCTTGCCCTGAGATTATGCCCCCTGGTCCTGGATCCTCCCACAGGGGGAAACAACCTCTTCAGCATCGACCCTGCCAAGCCCACTGAAAATCTTGTATGTATCAATAAGGTCGCTGCTCAATCTTCTGAACTCCAATGAGTACAGGCCCAAACTACTTAACCTCTCCTCATAAGGAAATCCTTCTTTCCCTGGGATCACCCTAGTGAACCTTCTCTGGACTGCCTCATTCAATGCCAGTATATCTTTCCTTAGATAAGTGGAGCAAAGCTGTTCACAGTATTCCAGGTAGGAAGTATGGAATCATTGTAAGAATATGTCAACCAGTTCCCTCTGGGTGTCTGGGAGGAACTGGGAGAGTCTGTGACTTTACTTTGCTGCCTTGTAAATAAGCCTGTTTTAAGGTACAGGCTGGTTCAGACCCATTCTTCCTCAACAAACAGTTTTTTGAATCAAAAACCATTGTCAGAACAGGCAGAAATAAATTGTTAAAACAAAGATTGACATCGCACAATACTCAAAAGCATTCATAATCAAATCGCACATTCACCATTAAAAATGTCATAATAGCCATCGCCATAATGGCCTGTTGGCTAACACCTCAGCAATGCAGCCTTCCTAGTCTGTATGGAGAAATAATAAATCATGCAGTCGGCTAACCACTGAGTCATCAACATCAACTTATGAAGTTTCATAAATAAACCGGGTTTCGGATGGCAAATTCTCACTAATAATTAAAAAAAAATAAACTCAGTCCACAGCAGTAACTTACCGATTCTGGATTCTTGATAAATACTTTGGTTTTCCCCATCTGATACTGGTCAGCGTCCATGTTGACAGAACGAAGCAGATGCTGAGCTCCTTGCCGCTCATCACCACGCCAACGTGGCCAGGTCTCTGGTGTAAGGATGGCATACCTATAAATGAGGACAAATCACAGACAGGATACATTTTAGCCCACTGGGAAGATGCTCTGCATATATCTGTATCTATGAAAAACATCGTCCTTGATCTTGCTTTCGATTGTAATTTGTTTTTGGCACATTTCTATGTCAACCTGTTCAACTATAAATTCCGAGGCCTGGATTTGGCATAGCCAAATTGGCCGCACTCCTCATGCTCTGACAAATAACTCACTGTGATGACATCAAGCCTCCAACCTAGTGTCATCATGCCAGAATGGGATAACATGGAAGGCGCACAAGTGAATCTGCAGCCCGCCTTCCATTTTGAAACAACCAATTAACAAGCAATGTAACTTGTTAACGAGGCGATCAATCGAGATTTTACTTGACCCACTCCATTTTTTGCTTGGCACGCGAGAAGAACGCTGGGACTGAGTCACGCCATTTTACAAAATGGCTGACCGGGAAACTACCTCCCTCTTTCCACCTGTCATCAGGATGTACCTGTACATCCTTCCATACTGGTAGGATGTACAGGTACACCCGTGGCACGGGTAACATAGTGGTTAGAGCTGTTGCTTCACAGCACCAGGGTCCCAGGTTCAATTCCGGCTTGGGTCACTGTCTGTGCGGAGTCTGCACGTTCTCCCCGTGTCTGTGTGGATTTTCTCCGGGTGCTCCGGTTTCCTTCCACAAGTCCCGAAAGATGTGCTTGTTCGGTGAATTGGACGTTCTGAATTCTCCCTCTGTGTACCCGAACAGGCGCTGGATTGTGGCGACGAGGGGATTTTCACAATAACTTCATTGCAGTGTTAACGTAAGCCTACTTGTGATACTTATAAAGATTATAAATGTACTGAATGGTCCTCTTTTCTATTTTCTCCTCCAAACTAGGATTTCCTGTGTAACAATGCCATCAACCCACACCAGGTGCCGTTGAATGGATAGCTGTGACCGCTTTTGGGTCATGGACGCCCTCTTCCATGCCACCTCAGCCCACCGAGAGACCACTGTGAAATCCAGCGCCTAGGTTCACACTTGAAATGGGAATATCACTTGTTCTTCACACTGTGCAGTTACTGACGCTGGCCACAGGTTGGTGTTAATCTATCATTTGTTCTCAGCAACTCAAACGTCTTGGAGGATGAATTTGTTTGAGTGGCGGACTTTAGGTTTACATCAATTTTCTCCGTCAGGTAGCACCACATTCATCATTTGCATCAATGAATTTGTGCTAAGCGAACACGATCAGATCCCCAATGTTTAAGTGGTTAATCAAAAGGAAGAACTAAAATAACATATTTCACAAAGTTATGAAACGTATTCATTGAAAGCTTTGTTTTGTCTCTTAACGCTTTTGTTAAGAAGGCCTCACCCTCTCCCAAAGTGTTTTTTTTAAATTAAGGGACAATTTAGAGTCGCCAATTCACCTACCCTGCACATGTTTGGGTTATGGGAGAGAATCCCACACAGACACGGGAGAATGTGCAACCTCCACACGGACAATGACCCGTGGCCGGGATCAAACCCGGGTGCTCGGCGCTGTGAGACAGCAGTGCTAACCATTGTGCCACCGTGCTGCCTCCTCGCCCAAAGTTTAAGCACTGAGCTGTAACAACTGGGGGAATTTTACACACTCCCCCTCTTGCCCACCAATTTATTCAAAGGTAACCCCAAGTTGTCCCTCTGGGTGGGCAGGCAAGATGTCAGACAACTCTCTCGCCCTTAGACTTATAGAGGTCCTCAGGTTACTAAGTAAAGGCCACTTAAAGGCCTCTTTTCAGGACTGCTGTAATAATTTAGCAAGGAGGTGAAGGAGGAAGTAGTGTGGCCTTCAGCTACATTCCCAACACAGGGGTAGTGGTGGGCTCTGTGCCCATCTGGAGCAACCCCTCCCCTTCAAGATGTTAACCCCTTTGTGCGTCCCTACTTTCAGCCTCTGGAACTCAACCACCCAATCCATTCCCTTCACTGAGCTCCACAGTTCCTCCCTGACAAACTTTCAAACGTCTTAAACTCTCCACCAACTTTCAAACACCCCTAAATCTACAGCAACTTTCAAACACCCCAATCTCTGCACCAACATTCAAACAGCCCAAATTCTGCACCAACCTTCAAACGCCCCAAACTTTGCACCAACTTTCAAACACCCTGATGTGACCATCAATTCACTAGACGCTCGATTGGAAGTAAACTGTGGTTTTAATAGTCTAACAACTAAGCCAGCCTGCGACCAGAGGAACTGAGAGCAGGCTTACGGCTGCAGCACTTTATACTTCCGGTTAGTGGGAGGAGCCATGGGCAGAGCCAAGGGTGGAGCCCAATACAAACTCCTCATCTCCCCCTCTGGGCAGAGCCGCACAACGGCTCACATACAGAGCCCACAAGGACACAATACAATGCAAGGCAATACAGTGTGAATTACAATGCAGTATAATTCACCACATTCACCCCCTGTAAAAAATCAAGTCCCGCGGGGGTGACGGGTCTACAAATTGAGTCGGTCCGGCGGCTGAGTCGTCCTTTGGGATCGGTGGAACACCAGGGTTGCAGCCTCTTCGGGTGGCTGGGTGGTGACGGTCGGTGTGGGTATGAGGGTGGACTCCGGGGGTGATTTGGTCCGAGCTTCATACCTGAACGGTGCGACGGGCGACGCAAGAAACCTATAGGCGCGGGGGCGTGGAGCATGGGCAGGGAACCTATAGGCATGGGGGCGCAGGGCGTGGGGGGTTGGGTGGGGTTTAGTGTGAGGGGTACCTCTGCGGTGGTGGTGGTGGAGTTGGATCCTGCAGGCGCCAGGTCCCGGAGGGAAACGGTGTCCTGTCGGCCGTTGGGGTATTCAATGAAGGCGTATTGGGGGTTCGAATGGAGTAGTAGCACTCTCTCTATAGCGGGTCTGTTTTGTGTGCCCGGACGTGCTTCCGGAGGAGAACCGGGCCCGGTGTCCTCAACCAAGATGGGAGCGAAACCCCCGTGGTAGTGCCCTTAGAGAAAACAAATAGTCATTCGCGAGGGGTCTGGTTGGTGGCGGTGCACAGGATGGACCTAATTGCATGGAGCGCATCGGGGAGGACCTCCTGCCAATGGGAGGTCGGGAGATTCCTGGACCGGAGGGTCAGTAGGGCGGTCTTCCAGACCGTCGCGTTCTCCCTCTCCACCTGCCCATTCCCCCTCGGGTTGTAGCTGGTAGTACTGCTTGAGGTGATGCCCTTGTCGAGCAGGTACTGACGCAGCTCGTCGCTCATGAAGGACGAACCCCTGTCACTGTGGACGTAGCTGGGGAAACCGAACAGGGTGAAGACACTGTGCAGGGCTCTGATGACAGTGTGGGAGGTCATATTGGGGCACGGGATGGCAAACGGGAAGCGGGAGAACTCATCGATGACGTTCAGAAAGTACACATTTCGATTGGTCGAGGGGAGTGGCCCTTTGAAATCGCTGGCGCATGTGCCGCGGGACAGGGCATCTGGAGGCTCGTTGAGCTTCCCCGGTCGATACATAATATCGTAATTGTAGGTGGAGAGTTCGATCCTCCACCGCAGGATTTTATCATTTTTAATTTTGCCCCTTTGCGACTTGGCAAACATGAAGTGAACCGATATTTGGTCGGTGATGAGGGTAAACCTCCTACCTGCGAGGTAGTGCCTCCAGTGCCGTATGGCTTCCATAATGGCTTGGGCTTCTTTTTCGACCGAGGAGTGTCGAAGTTCCGAAGCGGAGAAGGTTCGGGAAAAGAAGGCGACTGGTCTCTCTGCCTGGTTCAGAGTGGCGGCGAGAGCGACCGCTGAGGCATTGTTTCCACCTGAAAGGGAACAAATTCATCCACCGCTCGCATGGCAGCTTTGGCGATGTCCTCCTTGATGCAGTTGAAGGCCTGGCGGGCCTCAGCTGACAGAGGAAAGAGTGTGGCCTTAAATAGTGGGCAGGCTTTGTCCGCATACTGAGGGACCCACTGGGCATAATAAGAGAAAAATCCCAGGCACCTCTTGAGGGCCCTGGGACAATGAGGGAGAGGGAGTTGTAAGAGGGGACGCATACGGTCCGGGTCGGTGCCCAGGACTCCGTTTTCCATGACATAGCCGAGGATGGCTAGTCTGGTCGTGCGGAAAAAGCATTTCTCCGTATTATAAGTGAGATTAAGTTTCTGGGCAGTTTGGAGAAATCGGTGGAGGTTGGCGTAGTGGTCCTGCTGATCATGGCCGCAGATGGTGACGTTATCCAAGTACAGAAACGTGGCCCGCAGCCTGTACTGCTCCACCATTCGGTCCATTGCTCGTTTGAACACCGAGACCCCATTCATGACGCAAAAGGGGACCCGGAGGAAATGGAAGAGGCGGCCATCTGCCTCGAACGCCTCGAACTGCCGAACATGTAGTGGCGGTCCTCCGGGTGGATTGGGAGCTGGTGGTATGCAGACTTCAGATCCACCGTGGAGAATATGCGGTACTGGGCAATCTGATTAACCATGTCTGCAATCCTGGGGAGGGGGTACGCATCGGGGAGCGTGAACCGGTTAATGGTTTGGCTATAGTCCACTACCATTCGGAACTTTTCCCCGGTCTTGACGACCGCCACCTGAGCTCTCCAGGGGCTGTTACTGGCCTCTATGACTCCCTCACGTAGGAGCCGCTCGACCTTGGTTCTAATAAAGACCCTGTCCTGCAGGCTATGCCGCCTGCTACGAGTGGCTACGGGTTTGCAGTTCGGAGTGAGGTTGGCAAAGAGTGGAGGGGGGGGGGGGGGGGGAGTCGATTTTTAGCATCCCTAGACTGCAGATAGTGAGTGGAGGTAGGGGTCCGCCGAAGCTGAGTGTGAGGCTCTTGAGATTACATTGGAAGTCGAGTCCAAGTAAGAGTGGGGCGCAGAGTTCAGGGAGTATGTACAGCTGGAAATTAGAGTAGCTGGCGCCCTGAATTGTTAGGGTTGCGACGGTGCGCCCTTGTATGTGGATAGAGTGTGAGCCCGAGGCGAGGGAGATAGTTTGCTGTGCAGGGAAGACAGGGAGCGAACAGCGTCTTACCAGGTCAGGATGTACGAAGCTCTTGGTGCTCCCGGAGTCGAAGAGGCACGGTGACCTGGACCCGTTGATTTTAATGGACATCATCGAGTTCTGGAGGTGTTTCGGACGCGACTGGTCCAACATGACTGCGTTGAGTTGCGGGTAGTCGGTGGCTTGATCAGCTGTGCTGGAGTGGCCCCGTGATGACTGTCCGCTGAGGTTGTAGTCATCGAGATGAGATTCGGAGGCTGGAGAGGACGGAGCCCAAGATGGCCACCCCCGTGGATCGCACATGTCGGGCGGCGAGGAAATGGCGTCCAAGATGGCAGCCCCCATGAGTCACACGTGGCCGGCTGCGTGGAGGAGGGTTGCCAAGATGGCGGCCCCCATGAGTCGCACATGTCGGGTGGGGGCGGAGTCGGTAGACATGCTGCAGCATTACGGGGCCTGCGGGCCTGTGAGTTGGGGAGGCGAGTGCTCTGGACTGCGGGGGAGTTTGGAGTTTTCGACTTTTCCAGGCATACTCGGGCATAGTGTCGTTTGCGACCGCAGCTGCTGCCGGTCGCGTTGCGGGCCGGGCAGTGCTGCCATGGGTGTTGGGGCTGTCCACAAAAATGGCACGCTGGTGCTGCATAGTGAGTGGGTGGCCGTGCGGCGCAGCCTGGGGCAGTCGCTGGTCGGGGGCCCACAATGGGGTCGCCTGGTCTGCGGGGAATGAGTTCAAACTGCGGAACAAGACCTCCATAGTTGTTGCTAACTCTACAGTGTCCTCCAAGTTCTTGGCCCCTTTATCAAGCAATTGCTAGCGCACATAGTTGGACCTGAGCCCTGCAACGTATACATCACGGACAGCGAGTTCCATACGCTGGGCGGCTGTTACATTCTGAATTGCAGTCCCGAGCTAGGGCTTTTAAATCGCGCAGAAAGTCTTCCAGCGACTCCGCGGGGCGCTGGCGGCGGGTTGTGATAATGTGCCGCGCGTAGACCTCGTTGATGGGTCGCACGTACATTCGATCTAGCATGGCCAGGGCCTCAGTATATGAGGTGGTACAATTAAGTTGCGTAGAGATACGATGGCTCACCCTTGCGTGCAGTAGGCTGAGTTTCTGCTCCTCTGTAGTCTCGGAAGTGCTTGTTTCAGCCAGGTAGGCCTTGAAACGTCGGAGCCAGTGTAGAAAGATTCCCTTCGCTTCTGCAGCCTGCGGGTCGAGTTCTAGTCGGTCAGGTTTGAGGGCTGATTCCATAGTAGTTTTCTTCAAGTTTTCTTAGACTATTAAATTGATGTGACCATCAATTCACTAGACACACGATTGGAAGTAAACTGTGGTTTCAATAGTCTTACAACTAAGCCGGCCTGCGACCAGAGGAACTGAGAGCAGGCTTACGGCTGCAGCACTTTATACTTCCGGTTAGTGGGAGGAGCCATGGGCGGAACCAAGGGTGGAGCCCAGTACAAACTCCTCATCTCCCCCTATGGGGCCCACAAGGACACAATACAACGCAATGCAATACAGTGTGAATTACAATGCAGTATAATTCACCACACACCCCAAACTCTGCACCAACTTTCAAACATCCCAAACTCTGCACCAACTTTCAAACATCCCAAACTCTGCACCAAATTTCAAACACCCCAAACTCTGCACCAACATTCAAACATCCCAAACGTTGCACCAACATTCAAACATCCCAAACTCTGCAACAACTTTCAAACACCCCAAACTCTGCACCAACATTCAAACATCCCAAACTCTGCAACAACTTTCAAACACCCCAAACTCTGCACCAACTTTCAAATATCCCAAACTCTGCACCAACTTTGAAACATCCCAAACTCTGCACCAACTTTCAAACACCCCAAACTCTGCACCAACTTTGAAACTTCCCAAACTCTGCACCAACACTGAATCGTCCCAAACTCTGCACCAACTTTCCATCTCTGGCTGAGCTCAGTCTCATTGACCTGAATACAACTTCCTGTGGGACCCTTAAAGGGAGGTATTGTAAACTGACATAAAAGTCAATTTATAAAGGCACCAGTACAACATATATAATCTAACTATCCAGCAGGAAAACCTACACAATGAAAAGTAAACATTCAAAAATGTTGGGCAGGGTTCTCTGGTCTGCCAGCGTGTTTCCTGGCTGCGACCTCGCTGGCAACGAGATTCTCTGTTCCCGTCACCTGCCAATGGGATTTTCCATTGTGGCCACTCCATGCCGCCGGGAAACAAAGAACAAAGAAAATTATAGCACAGGAACAAGCCCTTCGGCCCTCCCAGCCTGCGCCGATCCAGATCCTTTATCTAAACCTGTCTCCTATTTTCCAAGGTCTACTTCCCTCTGTTCCCGCCCATTCATATACCTGTCTAGATGCTTCTTAAATGATGCTAAAGTGCCCGCCTCTACCACCTCCGCTGGTAAAGCGTTCCAGGCACCCACCACCCTCTGCGTAAAAAACTTTCCACGCACATCTCCCTTAAACTTTCCCCCTCTCACCTTGAAATCGTGACCCCTTGTAACTGACACCCCCACTCTTGGGAAAAGCTTGTTGCTATCCACCCTGTCCATACCTCTCATAATTTTGTAGACCTCAATCAGGTCCCCCCTCAACCTTCGTCTTTCCAACGAAAACAATCCTAATCTACTCAACCTTTCTTCATAGCTGGCACCCTCCATACCAGGCAACATCCTGGTGAACCTCCTCTGCACCCTCTCCAAGGCATCCACATCCTTCTGGTAATGTGGCAACCAGAACTGCACGCAGTATTCCAAATGTGGCCGAACCAAAGTCCTATACAACTGTAACATGACCTGCCAACTCTTGTACTCAATACCCCGTCCGATGAAGGCAAGCATGCTGTATGCCTTCTTGACCACTTTATCGACCTGCGTTGCCACCTTCAGGGTACAATGGACCTGAACTGCCAGATCTCTCTGCACATCAATTTTCCCCAAGACCCTTCCATTGACCATATAGTCCGCTCTTGAATTTGATCTTCCAAAATGCATCACCTCGCATTTGCCTGGATTGAACTCCATCTGCCATTTCTCTGCCCAACTCTCCAATCTATCTATATTTTGCTGTATTCTCTGACGGTCCTCCTCGCTATCTGCAACTCCACCAATCTTAGTATCATCTGCAAACTTGCTAATCAGACCTGCGAGCATAGGTACGCTACCGGCGCAACGGAAAATCCCACTATTATATTTGTATTTATTTGGTTAATTGTATTTTATTTTCCTTCTTACATTACATGGTGGGAAGGAAGGTGAGGGGTGTGGGTCGGGGCTCCATGGAATTTCACAATATATTACAGGGATTTCTAATCAGACTCATTGCCCTATGAAAACACTCATTGCAGCTGGCGACCTTAATAACAATGCTAAAGATGCTGAAGAAAATCCCAATTAATTTTTCCTTATCTCTGAAAGAGCGACATTGTTGGGAAAATTTCCCCTTAACTGCCACCAAGAGCGGCTGAAATGAGGAAGGTACCTTTGTATGAATTTTGGGAACGCTCTCCTGTAAGCAAAGCCTGCTCGTCGGACTCGGATATTTTCTTTCAACCCAAGATATTCAACTTGATGCTTCGCTCTGAAAGATTTGGAAATGAAAACAGAGATCAGAAACCGTATTAGTACCTCAGTCAAAGAAGACCATTTTTTGGGGGTCAGATGGTAATTGTCCCATCTGGGCATTCCATTAAAGATTCTAGCAGAATTACTGAGAAATCCACATAAAAAGTGTATAGCTGAGCTCCTCATAGAAACACCGCACTTGCTAAGTTATCTTCAAGTCAACATAACCGAGCAAGCTGTTAAATGGCCAAGGACACCCAAATGCATACAGGTAATCCAGTGGAGGTGACCTGGTTACAATGACGCAGCTTACCAGCACTGGCAAGCGTCCACAGCTTGTCCAGGTAAAACAATCCTTTCTGACAAGATATTGGTTTTCAGGTTATTTGCAATCAAGTGAGAAGTATCTTAGGCTTCAATGACCATCTATCATCAACATCTTCCTGGAGTTCTGCAAACCCAGTGTGTCACATGGACTTTGATTCAGCATGCGATCTACGGGAATGGGAACAGAATCCTGTAGTGGGATTAGCTGGATGTTTCCTGGTGCTCGGAACACTGAGGAACACCACGCCATCGGGTAGATTGGTGGCCGAGGCACAACTTTGTCTTGTTTCCTGCAGAGGAGCTCCACTCGCCAGATCTCCTCAGTGCAAGATGAGATTGGGATGCCATTTGTAAATGGCTCTCGACCCCCCCCCGTCTCGCGAGATCGTGTTAGATCTGGCAACGTGTGGCGAGCTAGGTAGATCCCGGAAGAGGGATCACCCACATCTACTCGATGTGTCGCCTTTCGGGCATAACATTGAATTTACAGTACTGGAGGCCATTCGGCCCATCGAGTCTGCACCAGCCCTTGGAAAATGCACCCGATTTAAACCTACAAATCCACCCTATCCCCGTAATCCAGTCTAACCTTTTGGACATGAAGGGGCAATTTAACATGACTAATCCACCCAACCTGCACATCTTTAGACTGTGGGAGGTAACCAGAGCATCCGGAGGAAACCCACGCAGACACGGGGAGAAAGTGCAAACTCCCGCAGTCATCCGATGCCAGAATTGAATCCGTGTATCTGGAGCTGTGAGGCAGCAATGCTAACCATTGTGCCACCTGTAACGCAGCCGGTAGGTCTCACTCTTAGTTTCAATCTTCTGTCAGTCGGCGTCCTTTGCAGGAATCTTGGTCTTGCTCGTAAGGAGCCAAATCGATAGTTGGTCATTGGATAAGTGACAGACATGGATTTGAGACCTCACTTGTTGCACAACAATGAGTTACTTCTGCATGATGTGGTTAGTAGCAAGTTCACTTTGAAGTATGCAAGAGCATTGCCACCATCCTCCTGGCCAGACAATAGGCACATTCGACCTGTGTGAAGAAGCAGTAACTGCTGGCATATCTACGACTCAGTGAAGACAGACACTGTGCCATGTAAAGATGTATGTTTAAATGAATATGTAGGCCTCGATCGCAACCTAGAAACTGTACCATAAGCTGTATTCCAATTTGACAACTGCAAAAGAAGCACAGCCTCATTCAGACACACCTAAACTCAACTCAATCTGGAAGAAGGGACAAACAGTATTTTAACTAATTTACTGAAGATGCATAGATAGGTAGAAGGGTACAAAGAGTCTGCAAAAGGATGTACATAGAACATACATTGCAGAAGGAGGCCATTCGACCCATCGAGTCTGCACCGACCCACTTAAGCCCTCACTTCCACCCTATCCCTGTAACCCAATAACCCCTCCTAACGTTTTGGTCACTAAGGGGCATTTAGCATGGCCAATCCACCTAACTTGCACACATTTGTCTGTGGGAGGAAACCGGAGCACCCGGAGGAAACCCACGCAGACACGGGGAGAATGTGCAGACTCCGCACAGACAGTGACCCAGCAGGGAATCGAACCTGGGAGCCTGGCGCTGTGAAGCCACAGGCTAATCAGTTGTGCTACCCCATGCTGCCATTAACATGTAGATAGGTTTAGTGAGTGGGCAGAAAACTGGCAGATGGAATATAATGTGGGAAAATGTGAAGTTATCCACTTTGGCCGGAAGTAGAGAAAAACAATATTATTTGAATGGAGAGACGAGGGAATGCTGAGGCACAGAGGGATCTGGGTGTCCTTGTACATGAATCACAAAAAGTCAGTTTGCAGGTACAGCAATTAACTAGGAAGGCAAATGGAATGTTGGCTTTTATTGCAAGGGGGTTAGAGTATAAAAATAGGGAAGCCTTGTTACAACTATACAGGGTGCTGGGTGAGACTACACCTAGAATACTGTATACTTCTGTTCGTCTTATTTCAGGAGGGACATACTTGCATTGGAAACAGTTCACAGAAGGTTCACTGATTTCTGGGCTGATGATTTGCCTTAGGAGGAAAACTCATCAGAGTTAAGAGGAATAAGATGCGATCTTATTGAAACATAGAAGATTCTTTTGATTTGATTTATTATTGTCACATGTATTAGTATACAGTGAAAATGATTTCTTGCATGCTATACAGACAACGCATACCACACATAGGAAAGGAAGAAGAGACTACAGAATGTAATGTTACAGTCATAACTGGGATGTAGGGAAAAGATCAACTTAATACGAGGTAGGTACATTCAAAAGTTTGATGGCAGCAGGGAAGAAGCTATTCATAAGTCGGCTGGTAAATTCCTGGACTGGATCCATTGTTAAAAGTGGAGCAGAAACTTTATTTAAAAGTGTCATTTGGAAAATCCGTTCTGGATTTCGCAATGCAAACCATCAAGGGAAATCATAATTATAAGAGACGATTTTAAAACATGTTTTTGGGAGTGAAGTTTGGAAACTCTCGTAACAATCACCTGGGGTATTCTGAGGATATATCCACAAACAGTCACTTGGGGTTCTGAGTGGAGAGCGTATTTGCCCACAGTCATCTTGTGTGCTTAAAATGGACTTTGTGTTAATGAGACCATTGCAGCCTAAGATGTACTTTGTAATCTGTGTTAATCCTAAAACTTGTGTGTAATTGTTAAACTAACGGGGGAGTAAAGGTATTGTATTAATAATCCAACTTTTCACTTTTAATAAATGTTCTTTCCTTGTTAAAACTAATTAGTGGTCCTGTGACTCTGTTCCTCCACATTTTATAAAAATAAATAAAAATTTAGCGTCTTTTGAGTCAGGGTTCCAATCTGGGATCTTCCTGTCCAATTATAACATATACGGCGAGCCGCCATATCAAACCGCCGCACTCCATTTAGTGTCCATACACTCACAGTGCTACTAGGCAGGAGGTTTGAGGATTTTGACACAACTGTTGATTAGTTTTAGAAAGGATGCAATTTTCTTCTCACAGAAACATTCACGGATGCCACTTTGTAATTGAATTACAGTACAACAATTCACTTGTGCAATGAAACTGCCGCTGGTGTGGTTTTGCTCAGTTTTTCTGTTTATCCCCAACAGCATGTGGAATGTTTATCCCATTCCTTGTTGCCCTGCTAGGCTGTTCCACAGGTTATAAAGAGATTAGCCCAGTAGTACGGACTGAAGATAGGTAATCCAATTGATGACCCACACCACAATCTGAATCTTCCCTACAAATGCCCACTTCCGTTTCCCAGCTGGCTTTATACATGGAGATGACAACACTTAAAAGCTTTGCACTGAAGGAGAAAACATTTTGAAAAAGCTACAAGACCAGGAAGCTGTTCCTAACGACAGGCCAAACCAAACCAATAAAAAACTGACCTGCTTTCCTCCCAATCTTTGGGCCTCTTCGTCTCATTGGGTTTGATACAACGGATGTAGTGTGGAGTACACTTCATTAACCTGCTTACCAGGTCATTTGCTTGTTTCTAAATCAGAGGAAAGATACAAATACGTTAACAACTTTGAAAATACCCATGATTGTTAAATCTTGGATTCCATATGGAAGGAAAGCCAATTTCTTCCAAATATGGAGACAACAGTAATAATTTTCTGCATGCAGTTTCTGAAGCCAGTCATGACTCAAACCATTCAACTTCATACAGGAGCTTGCATTACAGATTAATCTTTGCAGAGGCTGAGGGACAAACCAGAATCACAGTTTATTGCTCTTGAAACAAGTGAAGACTGTACACGTGATTACATTAGATTTAATTTTATTTAGCACATTGTATAAACATACAGCTTTACTTGAAGTACTTTGCTGTACATCAGGGCTGGAATACTCCGGCTGTTGTGATTCTCTGTTCCCGCTGGCAGTGTGCACCCCCCCCGCCTGCGGGCTTCCCGGCGGCATGGAGTGGCTTCAATGGGAAATCCCAATAACCAGCGGCAGGAAGAGAGAATGCGGCTGCCAGCAAACTGCGTGCCAATGAGAAACACGCGGGGAGGGGGGGGGCCTTGAGCATCCAATCCCAGGTTTGTGACGAACATGAACCACTTCTATCTAAGATTTACTTTACAGGTGTTGGCTACTTTAATTCATTACATAAGGGGTTAAAAATCAGCTTTGTCACAGAATTAAAGGGAGACACATTAACATTGAGGTATTCATAGGTGAGGAGGAGTGAGTAGGGGCTTAATATCGATGAATGTGTCACTGTGCCTGAAAGCCATCTCTAACGCGCCAGCTTCCAGGTTTAATTTGGCATGTTCAAGCGTGTGTGTGTGTAACACCTCCAGTGAGGTGGGTAGGCAATTTGAATATGTAATTACTGAAATTGCAGTGGCATTTTAACTTGCATTTAAAATAATGTCGCATGCAAGAGTTTCCTAAAACATGCCTTTGCAACCAAGGCAATATATGAAGAGGGCGATTTGTGGGACTTATTGTTTATTGCTACAATTGCATGGCTTTAATTCGGTGCTCACAGTTGCTTTCCGCTCTTCCACTGGGTAAGGGTTTGCTAAGAGTACTTGCAGTGAAAGGTTACCCCCCAACCACCCCCCCACCACCCCAGATCACCCAGAAGTAGTTGTGAACTGGGAGGCGTTCCATTCCATCAATGTTCAGCTGGTGTGCAACCAAGAAAAATGGTTTTATCACTTAGTCTCAGATTTCTGAAAAGCTGCAATGAAGCAGTCAGCCTGCAGCAGACCGGGCTTCCTGACCTCATCAGATCTGGAAGCAGATTTAAGGCATGGCAACAAGGAGACAAGAGACGCTCTCTTCAATCTTGACTGGTGACACTCGAAGGAAACACAACCAAGAGCAGCATTGTGTATGTCACATGAGGTACTAGGAGGCTGCTCAAATCCCTGCCGCTTAGGTGCTCTTGGCTGCTAGTCTCTAGATTCTGAATCCTGTCACCTGCCCCTGCCAAAGACTGCTCTAACCACACCTGTGCACAGGCTGACCAAACAACTGGGACACAAGACTGCATATCGGATACCGCCTAGAAATGGGGGCAACGGCAGCAGGTGCACTTTGACTGAGGTTCCAACTTCCATGTGTCCTTTCACCATCATCCCTCTCAGGGGTCAGCCATACTTCACCAGTAGCACTCTGCTAGCAAGCAGCTTGGCGCAGATTAGTGTGACTCTGTAAGGCCAAACTAAGGTATCGGCCAGCCCATCTAATGCAGCGGACACGTTGGTATCCAGAGTTGGCATGGCTGTGATCAAGGCCTGCATGGACTCAACTGACTGCTGCCTGTGATGTTCCATGGAGTTAGCCGCACTGATCTCGGGAAAGAGGAAATCCACTCCAGAATGATCGCCAAATCTTTGTGGGTAATTTTGTTCAAGGTCAGTGGTGAGTGCAGTTGGTTGCCACTAATCACAAAATCTGGGCCTATATCTTCTTCTTGGGTCAATGTAAAATTTTGTTTGATAAACGCTCCTGTGAAGTGTTTTGGGCCATTAAAGGTGTTAAATAAATGCAACTTGTTATTATTGTTGTTCTTCACTTGAACTGTAACTCACCAAGTGAAAACGCTAAAATTAATTCCGTTCATTTTATCATGAGCAAGCGAAATATATTTTTGTATTATATCATAATTGTAAACAAGAGGAATAGAACACCCGGACAGAGAAAGGCTTCCAGAGTCAGCTGGATGCAGCACTGGAGGATTTGGTGGTGGAGTTGGAAAAGAAGAAAAATGCTATTGTTCTGTGGGGGTGGGCCAGTGAAGAGACACTTTGGAACCACTCTCAGAAAGAATTAGTAGCCGGTGTCAAAGGTGGTCAATTCTTGACATCTGCACCTAAGGACCTGCTGGGTGTGCTACAAGACGTCTCGTGACCTTATGTGGGTAATCAAGGTCAACAAATGCAATTTTACATGACATCTCCTACACACTGGCCTCTCTACGCTGTTCGATGCATCACATGCCCACCACTCACCTAGCAGCACTCCCAGGCACTCAATACCTTTGCCTAAAATCCAGATACCCAATCTTACACATCTACCAAGGCTACCAACCTTAAACCCACCTCTTGCTGCCTCCACCTACTTGCAACTAACTAGCTGTGGCATACGCGGTGCTACATCATCACTGCACTGGCAGGACAAGGTGGTACACAACACAAAGGAGAGCAGCGGACCTGGTGGGGATCAAGGTAGCCCAACTCTCCCTGAGCCTTATGGAGGAGATGGCTCATGGCATCATGAGGCCAGCTGTGACAAGCCTATGGCATGTGGTGTCACTTGCAACATCGAGGATACTGGTACATTCCTGCCTTATGCTCCTTCTCAACTCCCAGCTCACTCTCATCCTGCTGTCTGGAATGATGAGTAAGCTGCATATGGTGTGAACGCAGGCCGCTTGCAATCCAGCTCACCCAACCATCCCCTTCTGCTTGTCTAATTTCATAATGATCTTACCTAATTTTTTATTTATTTTTTATTGGGATGTGGGTGTCGCTGACTAGGCCAGCATTTATTGCCCATCCCGAATTATCCTTGCACTGAGTGGCTTGCTAGACCATTTCAGATGGCACTTAAGAGCCAACCACATTGTTGTGGATCTGGAGTCACATGTAGGCCAGACCAGGTAAGGATGACACATTTCCTTCCTTATAAAGGACAATAGTGAACCAGATGGGTTTTTATGACCATCGATGATAGTTTCATGGTCACCATTACTGAGGCTAATTTTGCATTCCAGATTTACTTATTGAATTTAAATCTCACCAGCTGTTATAGTGGGATTTGAACACACATTCAAATTAGCCTGGCCGTTGGATTACTAGTCGAGTGTCATTACCACTATGCCATCGTCTCCACCAAATTGGGTACCTGGACCTTTAATTAATGTTAGTGCTTGGCTTCTCGTACAACTGAATGTTTAATCTTTGATGAAGCAAATTCCTCCCATGGTTCTGCTATCCCAAAGTTGGAGGCCAGGTGTCAGATCAGCAGCTTGGGCTGAATGACATCATGAAAGCGTCAATTCAGCGGCTTCCAGTGCATGCAGGGAATGCCTGCACGAGTGCCCTTCTTCACATGGTACATCATGTGGGCTGTGCCTGAAGTGGCTGATGGTGTAGTGTGGACTCCCAGGAGCTTCTGTAGTGCCACTTCCACCTGGGCCACAGATCTGAGTACTGTACCCAATATCCTCACTGTAGCAGAATGTGCTTTGCAAAGATAAAGATAAAGTTACAGAGAGCTGAGGTAGCTGTACCACTAGATGGCTTACTAAGATAGGGAATGAGTGAACTTTCCATTTATATTGTGTTTCTCACATCTATGAGACTTCCCAGAACACTTTGTAGCCAATGATGCATTTCTTAGATGTTGGAAGCTGCTATAATATAGGGGAAAGTCACTCGGGAAAGAAAGCACATTAGCAGAGATTGGCATCAGGACCTTTAGAAAGTAATATTATTTCAGTGTCCAAGAAAGGCTGGAGTGATTTAATCTACCTCTGTGCCAGTAACAATGCCTTGTTATACTCTCTGTCAGGCTCAAGTGCATTTAAAACATACTTAACACATGAGAAATGAAGGAACATTGACTGTACCTTAATCTTCATGCTCGCTGTAGTTGGCCTGCCTTTCTTCTCATTCTGTAGATTCTCTGAAAACAGCATTTGAATGAAGGGGCTGGAAAAAGAATCACTGACACATCAGAATGAAAATACTCTCCCATTGTACCATGAGTTGAGTTAAACCAGGCAAGTGCAATTACTGAAACTTGTCAATTTTTTTCACAGCAGAGTGACTGAGCCCAGATGTAGCTGGGGTGTGGATTTCTGCATAGGCCAGAAAATAATCACACTCTCTTCCAACGTTCTTTCTGTCTACTCGGAAGACAGTGACTCATTGGGGTGCAATTACAAGAGGCTACAAGCCTGAGTCTGGCCCAAAATATCTGTTTAGTAACCTTTCATCGAGAACTGTAAATGTTTCTAAGCAAGGGCAGAGTCAGGGAAAGGAGAGAAGGGATGAAAGGTAGAGGGCAGGAATGATTAAATGAAAAATGGATGATGGCATGAGGCAAAGAGGGTGGTAATGTGATAGTAAAGAAATAAAAGGTGGGTCTAGAGGAGCTGTAAATGGCAATAGCAAAATCATTACCACACATCGCTGTCCAAAACAATGGGAGCAGTGGCTATATAAATGCAATATGTTATCGTTCTGGCAAATATTTATTTCTCAACAAATATTGCTGGAAGTGATTATCTGAGTATTATTACTTTGCTCTTTTGGGCACTTGCTGTGTACCAGCTTGTATTTCCCACCTAACAACAATGACCCCAATTCAAAAACACTTCATTGGTTGGAAGGTAGCACAGTAGTTCGCACTGTTGCTTCACAGCGCCAGGGTCCCAGGTTCGATGCCCGGCTTGAGTCACTGTGTGTACGGGGTCTGCACGTTCTCCCCGTCTTTGCGTGGGTTTCCTCTGGGTGCTCCAGTTTCCTCCCACAAGTCCAAAAAGATGTGCTGTTAGGTGAATCGGACATTGTGAATTCTCCCCCAATGTACCCGAACAGGCGACGCAGTGTGGCGACCCGGGGATTTTCACAGTAACTTCATTGCAGTGTTAATGTAAGCCTACTTATGACACTAATAAAGATTAATATTAAGTGCTTGGGATATCCTGGGATTGTGAAAGGTGTTCGGTGAAAGTCCCTCTTTTACTTCCTGTAGCTATAGAGACTCTGATTACTGTTGAATGTTGGTTCTTCGCTTCCCCTTTCTCCTTAGGGATGGTTACCTGTTCTGGCCTGCATGTGACTCCAGACCTACAGCAATGTGGTTGACTCTTAACTGCCCTCCAAAATGGCCTAGCAAGTTCAAGGCTAATTCGTGATGGGCAACAAATCTGACTTTGTCAGGGATGCCCAAGTTTCACGAAAGAATAAAGAACTTTGTGAGGAAAAATTTCAGCACTCATTATTGGTCCTCATTTTCTGAAATCTTACCTCACATAATAACTCCCTATTGTGGTGCTTCTACATATAAAGTTCTTCGATGATGGTGGTATCCTCAGTGGAATGGAAAGTATAGCAAGATCACAATTTGAACCCATTTTAAGAATACTGGGGTAAGAATTCCTTGGATTGTGTTGTCTATTGATAATCTCAATTTTTTTCTAGGTACCTTACTCCTAGAAAGGTCTTTTCATACATGTTTATGACAGAAATATCAGACAAAGCATTCACAAATTATTTCTGACACACATAGTTATAACTGACAGTCAGTGTGATGAGTGAATTAATGCTTTCCTTTTTGAATGTCGGCATTGTCCCGGAGGACCATAGGCAGTTTTTCCATTTGAGAGAGAGCTGACTGGTGGTGATTTAACCTGATGGTCCCCGCAACTCAAGCAAGGGGCAAGGTTGCAAAGGCAGGCCTTCATTTTAAAAAAAATTATAGTACCCAATGTGTTGTTCCTTGTGTCTTAATAAAGCTCGTAGTCTCAAAGTTGGAGAAGATGCTTTATTGTGAATTTGTTCTGTCTTCAGAGCTTAACTTACAGCTACCTCAAATGCTGCCTGCCTGTCCTGCTGCCACTTCTGTGAAGTGTGTCCTCACTTCCTGTCCCTCTGTATTTATAGCTCTCCCGTGCTCCCTCTAGTGCTTGCTCAGTTGTATTGCATCTACAGATCTACAATCACCACACCCAATTCAGTTTTTTTCCAATTAAGGGGCAATTTAGCTTGACCAATCCACCTTTGGGTTGTAGGGTCGAAACCCACGCAAACACGGGGAGAATGTGCAAACTCCACATGGACAGTGACCCAGAGCTGGGATCGAACCTGGGACCTCAGCGCTGTGAGGCAGCAATGCTAACCACTGCACCACCGTGCTGCCCTAAGGCAGGTCTTCATGAATAACCTCAGCTGGTACAGGATTGCACCAGTGCTGTTGGCGTCTCCGCATTACAAGTCGGCTGCCGTGCAACATGGCGCCGGCCGCTCTCGGACCCGGCCTGCAAAATAGTTCCCCCCCTTTTGGCCGGCTCGCGCGCCCCAGACCACCTCCCAACAGTGCTCCCAGCCCCTGGCAAAGTCCCCCCTACCCGCAGATCAACCCTCCCCCGACTGAGGTGGCACTGGACTGAGTCCGCAGCCACCATGCTGAGTCCCCGAAGGATGAGACCGCACGCGACCAACGCCGTCGGGAACTCGGTCGGGGGCGGAGCATCGGGGGTGGGCCTCAGGCAACGCCCTCGATACGCCACTTTGGAGGGGGCGGAGCATTGCAAAAGCGGCACCGCCCCCTATTCAGTTGTGAACGGGGATTATCCGCCCAACCGCCGAACGCGATTTTTGCGTCGGTGACCGGAGAATCCTGCCCAAGGTTCCTTCTTCTCCAGCTCTCTGCTGAATGTAGATCCTTGTTGATTACTTCTCTACAATGCAGGGTGAGGAGGCAGGTCCCAAGACAACATCAGCCAGAATAGGGATTGAAAGCCCTGCAGTTGGCATTAATCTGATCCATGCACTTGACATTTAGCCAACTGAGCTAACTGCAACCCCACGCACATTAAGTGCTAACACATTTAAAAGTAGAAATCCAAATATCTCTATCTAACCAGTAATATGTGGAATGCATGAAAAAAGGTGGAAAGTGTTCATGTACCTCTATGTTCAACTGTACAGTCTCTTTTATAGTGGACAGACCGATTATATTTTTACATTGTCATACATTTACCTGTTTTAGTCTCAGAGCACTGCTACACAAGGTGTTGATATATTATGAGGGAAACTAAATCTCTAATTTGCAGGCTACTGAGTTTTCATAAATTGATCGAAATTAGGACCATATTTATCATTTATATGAGATAAAAAGTCAATAACCTACTATTCACTGGTTTGCATTAGCTCTATCAAATCGGTGAAGAGGACATCTCTGTTGCGCTCACAAAATCCGTTTACATCATAGGATACCTGCAGTGAAATATTGCAAACAAAACTCAAATGTAGAGGTGTTATATAAAATTCCCCTTTGGTCTACTGTCCATTGTTTCTTACTCTGAACTTCAGGCTTCATGAGGTGCAATTCTCCATCATTGTCAAAAAAGGGATTCCGCTTCACCTCTACTTTGAAGAGGAAGAATTGCATAATGAGGAGGGTCAACTCACATCAGATATATCTTCCACCCAGGTCTCTACATTTGCAGACTCGAGTCAGAGTTTCCAATAGACAATGGAGATAATATTAAGCCCCAAAAAACAGATGGGATGTACAAATGTTAAAAGTTTCAAACACAGCACCAAGTCACCTTGAACCGAGCCACTTCCATTTTTAAAGGAGGTGGTATGAGGGGTGGGTGCCCGGTGCCCAATCTGCTTCAGGAGGTCGGAAGGCCTGGATCCTTAAGTGACTTTACAGCACTGCTTGTAAGGCCTGGAAGGACAGGCGTTATTCCAGCTTTCCTGGCCATAGCTCCTGCCCTCTCTGTCACCTCTCCTTAAATGACACCAGTAAATATTAGGCCTGTAATACCCTTGGGATATGGTATAGGCTTTTCCCACCTGCTTTCACTAGGCCAACTCTACTAAAATCACAGCATTGTTAAATCCACCAGAACAATCAATGTCTGCTCTACAGGTTACTCCCCGGATGCATTCGGAATCATATGCAATATAAGTTATGTGGCTGTCCATCAATTTTGAAACCAGTGTACACATTTATTGTTCACATGAGCTATACAATTCGTCGCCTGTCCGAATGACAAAAGAGACACAGGGACACAGAATCAAAAGGAAACGTGTACACGAATGCAAATAAAGCACAGTTCCTGGCAAAAGCGAGATACAAAGGCCTGAACAGGGTGAAAAAAATGACAGTAACAGGATATGTAAAGAAACTTGTAGGAAAATCAACTCAAAAAACATTAACAATTATATTAGAAAGAGAGTGGTTAAGATTAATATGGATCCCTTAAAAACTGGTAATGGGACTATCACAAATGAAAATAAGGAAAATGGCAGACATGTTGAATGCCAACTTTGCTATTTACTACCATTTACCATAGAGGATCGCATGCCAGGCAACCCAAGCAAACTAACATTGAACCAGGGGTTCAGAGAAGTACCAAAATTAACAGAAGCAAATTTACAATTATGAAGGAAATAACGGCATGAAAGAGTGTCAAATTCCGAGGTCCGGATGGTTTTCATCCGAAAGTTTTAAAGGAAGAACAGAACATTTCAGATGCTTTACTATGATCGACGCAAGTTCTCTTGATTTTGCAACTATTTCTTTAGATTTGGAAATTGCACATGTGACTCCATTATTTAAGAAACGTGAGAGAGGGCAACTATGGAATTACACACCAGTTAATCTAACTAGAGTCAATAATTAGGATTGAAGTGACTGAACACTTTGAAAATTTTCAGAGACAGCCAGCATGGAATAGTAAATTATCCCGAAGAACCTGATTGAAGCTATTGAACAGGTGACTAAAGCAGTGGATAGGGGAATGTCTATTGATGTTATTTAAATTGACTTCTGGAAGGCATTGAATAAAGTCCCTCAGAGGAGCCTGGTCTAAATTTGAAGCTCTTGGAATTGAGGTAAATTATTGATCCTGTTAGATTGTCTCTGCTTTTCAGCCTGAGGGCAGGATTTTTGGGATGGTGGGGTTTCTGCCTTGCCACCTGAAGAGATGATGCAGAACCTACACCCAACATTTCCAACAGCCCCCACCCCGGCCATTTAATACTCTGGAACTTCCACCCTCACTTGCGGGAATCCCACCTCGGAGGGCAACCGGCTAATCAGATTGGCTGGTAGTTCTGTGAGCCTAGTGGCAGCAGTGGCCAGAACTAGGACTTCAAGGAGTCCCCAGATTGTAAGTACCAAAGTCCAGGGCCATGTAAGTGCGGGAAGTGCCAAGGCAGGGAAGGGAGGTTGAAAAAAGGTGGGGATTAGAGTGAAATGGAGTGCGGGTTATGATGGAGAATCTAGGTGGGAAGGGAGAACCCACGTGAGGGGGGGGGGGGGGCTCCTAATATAAAAGGGAGCCTTTGAGGGTGGTTCACACCTAATTCCGAGCAAGGTGACATGTGTGGTAGCCCCCTACCCCTGAACATCCATTAACCTCGAAATTGAGGCTGAGCAAGAAGCAGCCATTGGCCACTTAAGGGCCTCAACTTAGTCCAAGGTGGCATAGGCCTCACCCACCTCATTTAAAATTACCAGCAGGTTGATGGTGGACAGGGGGGGTAGTGGGAAGGCCACCTGGCGAACTTTATGGGCCCCAACCTGCCCAGAGAGTAGGGCTAATTGGCAGATACCAAAGTGGGAGGATATGCCAATGGTGTTTCACACCGATCTGTGTTGAGGCCTCATTATCTAGCAACAGTTTAATAATAATAATAATAATAATCTTTTATTGTCACAAGTATGAAGTTACTGTGAAAAGCTCCAAGTCGCCACATTCTGGCGCCGTTCGGGTAAACTGGTACGGGAATTGAACCCGCGCTGCTGGCCTTGTTCTGCATTACCAATCAGCTATCTAACCGACTGAGCTAAATCAGCCCAGTTTAGATGAAAGGATAGAGAATCCCGTCCATTGGCTCTGAAAGGAGACTTAATGGAATAATATCTGGGCTCTAAGGGTTTAATTATGAGGAGGGATTACATAGACTAGGATTTTATCCCCTCGAAGTTAGAAGACTAAGGGATGATTTGAATGAAGCTGTCAAGGCATTAAGGGGAGCTGATTGCGGAGATGAAGAAAAAGCATTTTCACTTGCTTCTGGAATTGAAGATTTGGGGACATGGCCCAAAAATGAGAGGCAACCTTCAAGAAAGAAATTTGGAAGCACCTCTGCACAGAAACTGTATAAGGCACTAGTGAGACCACAACTGGAGTATTGTGTGCAGTTCCAAGAACAAAGAAAAGTACAGCACAGGAACAGGCCCCTCGACCCTTCAAGCCTTTGCTGACATATAATAATAATCAGAAGAAGAAAAACGAGAAGTACACACAGGAGCAGGTCCTTCGTCCCTCCAATCCTGTGCTGACATATTACAAGAAGGATGTAATTGCTTTGGAGAAAGTGCAGAGAATATTTACTACATTTCCAGGGCTGGAGAATTGTAGCAACGAGGAGAGATTGGAGAGGTTGGGATTGTTTTCTTTGGAACAGAGAAGGTTGAGGGGTGACATGATTGAGGTGTACAAAATTGTGAGGGGTAGAGATAGAGTAGACAGGAGGAACCTGTTTCCCTTGGCAGAGTTCAAAAACCAGGCGTCATAGATTCAAGCTAAGTGCAGGAAGATTAGAGGGGACATGAGAAAAAAAAACATTTTTCGCAGAGAGTGGTGGTTGTCTGGAATTCGCTGCCTGAGTTTGTGGTGGAGGCAGAGACCCTAAACTCTTTTAAAAAGTACCTGGATCTACACATTAAGTGTTGTAAGCTGCAGGGCTATGGACCGTATGCAGGGAGATGGCATTAGAAAGGGCACCTGGGTGTTTTTGCGTCAGCACAGGCAAGGTGGGCTGTATGGCCCCTTTCTGTGCTATATTTTTCTAAATTAAAAATGGTGGTCGAAGTTTGGAAATCTCTTCCACAAATTGCTGGGCCCATTGTAAATTTTACATTTGCGATCAGTGGATTTTCTGTTCACCAGAAGTATTACGAGATATGGGACATTGGTAGGTATGTGGCGTTAGATCACAGATCAGCCAGGAGCTCAATGAATAGCGTGGTAGCTTGAGGGCTAAATGAGCCACTCCTATTCCTATCAAGCAGTTGAAAGTTCCATGTTTCTTGTTCTTTGCAATGATATTGCTTTTAGATATTTTGTTCTCCAGCCTTTCCCACATAAAACATTTCATTAAAACTCTTGGCTGATGTTACTTGCTTTCTTGTTTATTAGCACTGTTGAATTGATTCTGATCTACGAGCACACAGCTTGATCCACCTCACCCTTTCTGGTGCAGGATCTGAAGCTCCGCCTGCTAGCTGGTACTGACTTGAGGGTCAAGGAACAAGACTTCTGCTGCCGGGTTAATGATAGCTAAAGATCCTGAACCCAAAGTTACTGATATGGTGCATTACTCATTGAGTCAAAGCCAATTTGTTTTTCTTTTGCCAAAGCTTTGTTCACCAATTTGTATTGCTTTATTTCATCAAATTTTCACCCGCACATCCCTTTTGGCTACCATATCTATGACCCCTTTTGCCTAAGCTTCTCATGTAATGCTTTCCCTTTTCACCTTACTCCCAATTTTTGAAGGCGGTTCCACAGACACCAAGAACCTTCTGCTACCACAGTGAAGTGGGCATTCTTCATTTGGGAGCATTTGTGGGCAATGTCATGAAGGAGGCAACATAACACTGATCATAGTCTTTCTCAGTTTCCACATATTCCTTTCTGAGTGTGGAATTAGGGACGCCATTAGGGCCTGACTGACTGAGAGGGTTAATTTAGCAGAGACCAGGGGTGGGATTCTCTAGCCTCCCCGTTGTGTGTTTCTGGGCGACAGCTTGCCGTCGGTCACCCCGCCGTTGTCAACAGGATATCCCATTAAATCCACCCCATGCCATGGCGGGCGTACATTGTCGGCGGGACTGGAAAATACCACGGGGTGAACAGCCAGAAGATCTTGGGGTCAAAGAGTCCTGATCAATATTTCTCAATGCGACGTCGCCCACTTTATTTGTCAGCGGAAGCATTAGATGAGCTGAATTTTGATTTTGTTTTAGGCCTTCTATTTATTTGTCTTGGGTTTCATTATATATATTTATCTTTATAGCTACTTTGTGATTTATTTTGTTCATATTTTACACACAGCTTCCTTTTGAAATTGGTGGAATAAACTGTCGATTGCTTTCCTCTGCTGTTATGAAGTGACAAATGCAGGTAAAGGAACTTGCAAGTGGATGCAACGGAAAGCCTAGACACCTATGCTGTTTGAACGTCTATACAGCAATGAGATTTGTATTGCAGCAATATTGAACTGTACAGGATGATACATACCTTTCCAGCGTAATGGTGTATTATAAACCCCTGGTTCCAGCTGTTAAAATGGTCATGACAACCTACTGCAGCTTGGAGTTTCTGTAACATAGTTGAATCTGCTCCTTCTCCTGTGGCATGCATAGTGGCACAGACATCATCCAGGACACTCATAATTCCAGGTGGATTCTGAGAACATGGACGCACAGTAACAGGCTCAGTTTATTTAACTATGCAACGTAAAGCTTTTAAATAATAGATATCAGGGAATGAATTACAAAATCGTGATGCAGTCCAAAATAAATGATGTAATCCAATGTTGATGCCACGTCAATCCAAAAATTGATCAATGGCCTTGTAATCCCTTAATGGTTTTGTTTGGAAAATGCACACTAGGAAATCTTTCATTGCAATCAAGTTACTTTTGTTCTTTCAAACACTTTATCAGGTAGCTGAGGCTCACATGTGCAGCATGATGCCTATTGAAAGGCAAACAGCAAACGACACTGCGATAGTTTTCATTCAGAAGCAATGGCCCCAAAATTCACAGGGCATTGAAACCACTGGTTATGCTGGAATAAGTTCTCGCCAGCAGAGGGCCTGCCAGAGAAGCCTGGATGAGTCAGGGAATGGGGCACTCCTTGTGTAACTTGCCTCCAGCTCACAAAAGACATATGGCTTTTTGAAGAGAAGGGAATTCAACTCATAAAAAGCATGTGGGAGAATCCCAGAAACAGCAAAGACCTAGCGATCTGTACTTTTAACAGGAAATAAAATTGGCGGCAAGTGTACTGTGGGGTGTTGAATATAGAACATACATACAGTGCAGAAAGAGGCCATTCGGCCCATCGAGTCTGCAACGATCCACTTAAGCCCTCACTTCAACCCTATCCCCTTAACCCAATAACCCCTCCTAACCTTTTTGGACACTAAGGGCAATTTATCCTGGCCAATTCACTTAACCAGCACGTCTTTGGACTGTGGGAGGAAACCGGAGTACGCGGAGGAAACCCACGCAGACACAGGGAGAACGTGCAGACTCCGCACAGGCAGTGACCCAGCAGGGAATCGAACCTGGGACCCTGGCACTGTGAAGCCACAATGCTAACCACTATGCTACCATGCTGCTCCTTTGTTGATATACAGTCATCCTATTTGCGCGATACCCAAAACAAATTTCTACCCAAAACAGTCTTACGGTTACTTTATCAGCAATATTCCCTATTCCATTAAACAAATGCACAAAATAGCCATCTTTAAGATAAGCAGATATGAAATGTGAAGTGACTTATAATCGATTTGGTTTATGAATTGCATTCTAATACTGTTGAATTATTAACAAGTTTATTAACAGAAAAGAATAACATTTCTATTTGCACAGTCGAGTCTAATCCTGTGAGAGCACAGTAATATTCCCGGGCATATTCGGAACACACATTACGGATAGTAAACGTTTGATAATGAGTCATTAGGCAGATATTCAATTCTGTAGTTTTGAAAGCATCTCAATTGCAAGATGTTCAATTAATGGCAGATGTTTTACTTAGTTTCTTGATAGAGACAATGGAAGAATCACTTACAACTTTGTTTTCTATCAGATCGCAGACTATTTTGTTATTGAAATATTCAATGGCGGTCCATTTTATGCCCTCTTGTACATACTCTTCCTGTTGAAGGGACGACAAATGTGAACTGTGCTAGTCATTTAAGCAGGCAACTGGTTCATTATAAAGTTGTATGACTCCTCTCCAGAACATCAACTTATTTTGCTTATCTTCAAAGTATTTAGTGAATATACTTGAATAAAATGTTACTGAGATCCCATGAACCTTACCATCTGATTGGGATGATTCCCTGAATCTTCAAAATTCGCAACTGGTATAATTTGTGCCACACCATTTGCAACATGCCACCGTGGCACACTAGTGCAAAATGGTCATCCTTATCCAAATCCTTGATTTACAACAGCAACTTGCATTCCTCGCACCTTTGATGTAGTAAAATGCTTCAACAGCATTTACTCTTCTTCAAAGGAAGCAAGTACCGAAATAGAGATGAAATCTTGGGTGCAATTCTTCGAAACAATTTCTAAGTGTGGTCTCCGGCAGGAAAAGCGGTCTGATTTCTGCTGCATGGGTCAGCGTGATTCAGATCGCAACCCACCCACACCATTTTTTTTCAGGTTGGAGAGATTTACGCTGCAAATGAGGTGAACATCGCAAATGAGGCGAAGCCCAGCTCCTCAGAGATTGAGGTGCCATTTTTAAAGGGTGTCCAATCTTAAGACAACTCTACAGAACCAACACCCACGCCATCGCCAGCAGACCACTCCCACCACAGCCCCAAATGCAGCCAACTGGCCCCACCCTCCCCGTGAATGGTACCCCAATATGGAGTCGCCAACCCTCCCTTGCACTTCAGGGCCCCTCCCCACCATTCAGGTCCAATCCCTTGGCAGTGCTAACCTAGCACTGTTGCCACTACCAGTGTGCCAGGGGGCAGTGCCAGGGCACGTTCTAGCCATGTCCCTGACCACCTGGGACTTCATTGGCCTCCGAGCCTCGATATGGCCATCATATCTGACTCGGATTTTGGAAACCAACAGTGATTCCTGCCAGTGCAACATGAAGCCAAGGGGCAGGGAAATTGAAGTGGCCGGTGAATTCGGCTTAAAACCGAATTAAAATCAAAATATGCTAATCTGCTCCACGCCCAGCAATAAGCTGGGGGGGGGGGGGGGGGGGGGGGGGAGGAATCTCAAAATGAGTTTTCACTGGTGCAATTATGGTCCCCTTGAGAGGGCCTCTGGGCCAGAGAATAACCGCCCTTTGTTAGTTCTTCATGGTTTAGCAATGGCAAAATAAATTAATGTCACAACCTATAAACTGCAGGTCAGACAGAAAGAATGTCCAGAAAAGAAATTGACCTAGAAATGGTCACCAAGCTTTTTGAAAACTATCTATACCAGAAAATATTCTCTGGTCTCTTGTAAGTTCAGCGTATCAGCCTCAATTTTCTGATAACAAAGCAGTGTACAAACTAACAGAAAAAGATTTAACATTTGCACTAAAAGCCTGATCTTTGCAAAGTTAGCTAATTATCAAAATGATGCAGAACTCAAACTGCAGACTTGGATGCGTGTAAGGATTTTTATTTATATATCTTGGGTCCGAAGCTGATGTCCTCACACCTCTTTTAAAATAAATTTACAGTACCCAATTCATTTCATTTTATCCAATTAAGGGGCAATTTAGCGTGGCCAATCCACCTACCCTGCAAATCTTTGGGTTGTGTGGGTGAAACCCATGCAAACACAGGGAGAATTTACAAACTCCACACGGATAGTGACTCAGAGCCGGACTCGAACCTGGGAACCGGGGGCAGCAATGCTAACCACTGTGCCAGTTAAAGTGGTACTGACTGGCGGACTGCTATTGTTTCTCTTTTAGGGGTATAAAGGTCTGGTACAGACAGCTATGTGGGACTGAGTACAGTACCACCCCCACAGTGATGTAAGAAGGCACATGACCCAGAGCGAGGGTCAGTCTAAAGTTGAACTGAGAACCATTGGTCTTTATCAGAAAAACCTAGGATAGGGCCAGTTCCATACCTGTACCCTTTAGTGTACATGGTTATGAGTTTTTTTTTGCAAAACACATATTTTAATTTAATTTTGCAACTTTTACAAATAACATACTGGAACAAAAATAAAAAGGACCTGTCAACAATGCAGAACAGGTACAGTACAGACAAGAATTATTGCAAATCTTGGAACAAGCAAGGCAGGATATGTTTAAAATCATTCACTTGGGGAACTAATGCCTCCAGTTTAAATACTGGATCAATGCAATAACGAGTCAATAATGGATTACAAATCAAGGGAGAAATGAGGATAAATGTAGATATGAAAGGATAAAAGTTCAGGGCATGTACCTTCATGTGTTGCGAGATCATGACAGACAATATCATGTGCCAGGCAACAATGAGTTGTTAATAAAGACTTGCTGTTAATACAGTTAAGTCTACAAAGCCTACTTCCTGGTGTCAGGAATGATTATTCAACTTTAAATGCTCTAATTTTCTTACCTGTTCAGCTTTGAGAGTTAACTCAATGAAAATCTGTTGAAGCTTCTCATTTACAAAATTAATGCAGAACTGTTCAAACCCATTTTTCTGTGAGGGGGAAGGAAAGTATAACACATCGTAAGAATGATATCATCGTGATTTTGATTCAAATGGAAACAACTTGTTACTACAATGAAACCACCTAGAAATGAAGGGTGGAATTTAATCCAGGTGATGGGGGTCTTGTCTGCTGGTTGGAGAGCTCCACTTCGCCTCCATTGGGGATGGCTCACCATATTAGAAGGCAATCAGGCACTTAAGTGGTCTTCCTTGGGATCAAGGACCATGGGAACGGAAATCCTGCTTCCCTAGAGCACCTCAGCACTGTCCGAACCAGCAGGGGAGCAGTGGCATTTGCTGGCAATGCACACACAAGAGGCCCAGGATCATCAAGGCACCCCAGGCCACAGGTGAGTCAGGGTGGGGATGGGGGTTGCTGGTCGGGGGAGGGGTGGTGGCAGAGCATTTGGAAGAAAGGTAAGGGAAGTGGCTTTCGACAGGGCCTTCCTCCTCCAAACCACACCCCTCCCTCCACCCCACCCTCCACACCCCATACTGGGCCCTTGAGTGCCTGACAATTAGAGACCCACTCCACTAAGTGCCCACAAGCAATCCCGACAGGCCTCCCACTTGATGGCTATGATAGTACAGGTATTGGGCAGCCTGGAGGTGTAGCAAGTCTCATGAAATAAAATGCGAAGATTGAAATCCAATTATGCGTACATGTTACCGTTCTGTTTGGCTGACGTCTTCAAGGATATTACTTCAAATTCAAAGGTGAGATCATAAATTTTTTAGTACGCAACAATTTATTTTCACAATTACACTTATAAGCGTAAATCTGATAATTGTTTTGCCTGTCCAAAGTACTTCCTGCACTGCAAATACATTCTGCCTTCATAATTGACAGCAGACACCATGAACATCTTATATTTCCTGCAGTAAGAAATTTTGTTTGTAATTGGAATGTACTGCCAGACCTCAGCTATGGAGAATAAAAGACACAGAGATGGGTTTATAACAATAGAAACTCTTTACAGGAATTGTCACTAAAGCATTTACATTAGAAGTAATTTTTTGGGAAAAACCTGGAGCTGTAACCATGGACCCAGATGCTGTTGTTGGGGCAAACTATCCTAAACTCAACAATGTGAGGCTGAGGTAATTTGAACTCTCAGGCCTCATCGGCAAATAGCCCATCAGTGGAACCGACAGTAAGCTGCTAATTAATGGGTGAGAGAGACATGTCACTCAGGCAACATGCTGAGCACCAGCATTCGGTAAGGCCTTACAAAAGAGCCTTGTGGTTCGGGGAGGAAAGTAGCCCAGGGTTGGAGAGGACTAAATTTTCCCTTTGGAGCCTAAACTTTCCTGCTAGATTGGCCAAGCAGGAAAGCAACATTGGGTGCGATTTAGTCATCGCGTTGCACCTGGCGCAGATCTAGGCACACCGGTTAAATTTTTTTTTTTTTAAAATTTAGATTACCCAATTATTTTTTCCAATTAAGGGGCAATTTAGCGTGGCCAATCCACCTACTCTGCACATTTTTGGGTTGTGGGGGCGAAACCCACGCAGACACGGGGAGAATGTGCAAACTCCACACGGACAGTGACCCAAAGCCGGGATCGAACCTGGGACCTCAGCGCCGTGAGGCGGTTGTGCTAACCACTAGGCCACCGTGCTGCCCTTGCAGACCTGTTAAATAGAAGGAAAGGCCAAAATCGAGATTTACGCCAGACGTGATTCATCTAACCGGCCCACACTCAATGGCGAATTCCAGATCACGCCCAAATATGGTGAGCATATCATCAATCCCAATTTGCATTAATTTCCATTAGCGAGATTGAAGTCAAATGCAACAGCCTCCCGGGAATGAACTGGCTCCCCAGTGAGAAATCATGCGGGCATCGTTTAGTATCCCTTTTTAACAACATGAAGCTGCTGCAATGGCTGCTGAGGAGAACTGGGGAGGTGAGTAGCCATTTCCATTTTCCAGCATGCTGCTCAAGGGCACTGGAGTTGCTGACCCAGTGCTCAGGAGGCCCCAGTGCTCAGGAAGTTGGGCTACCCCTCAGCGGGGTGGCCTTGGTCGGGGGGATTTTGATCTGTGAAGCCTTCAAGTCATCTTTAAGTATTGTGGATACCCATAACAGGGGCAACCACAGCTGCCAATCTGTCCGACTGCATATTTCCAGGAAGAGCCCGGGCCTTGGTTTTATGTTGAAGGTCACTTTAACTCCCTGGACTATGAGCAGCCTCTCGCTTCACAGTTAATGAGGAAATGGCCTTGTTAGTTGTGGGATTTCACAGCTCTCATGTGGATTTTCGTGGGTGCACGTGCCATGTCGCAGACGATGATTATTGCATTGTATTTCAATCAAACTTTGAAGTCTGAACAGTTTGCCAGAACTCTTGAAGCTTCAGCACCATCGAGGCAGCAGCCAACAGTCAAACACTGAAGAGCTGGGCTTCAGCACTAGGGATATCCTCATGGCCATAGGGTAAGTGTGTCGATTAGGGGAGGGCACCTGAGCACGTTCTCCCTAATGTCCCCAACAGGAGCCTGGGGTCGAGGGCCTCCTGCTGTGGCCTGGGGTGAGTGTGCAGAGTGAGATTTTCCAGCACAACTGGCTCGGTGGATGGCACACTGAGAGAGGGCGGGACACGTAATGATGGGGGCGGCTCAGGGGGATTTGAGGGCCCTGGGGAGCAAACCCTAACTGATTGTCGGTTTCGCTCCTTGTCCAATTTCTTACAGATAGACAAAATATGGCTGGTTATGTTGGTCCCACAGAGACTGCCCTCGTAGTGCTGGTGGCAACCCAGGTGGCCACATCCTGAGAAGGTGGCAGCAGCATTGATGCAGGCTGCACGCGGCACCCCATGTGTAGGGGGCCGGCAAACACCCTGAAGACCGGGCTGGCCATCAAGCTGAGACGGAACCCAGAGGCAGGCATCGTTGGTTTGTCGGCGAGATAATGGACAGCATGTGCCGCAGAAGACTCTGGGCTGGATTGTCCGACCCCCCGCCGGGCTGGAGAATCGCCGGGGGGGGGGGGGGGGCAGCGTGAATCCCGCCCCCGCTGGGTGCTGAATTCTCTGGGAATCGCGCCGGTTGGCAGCCGCCCCCCTCCCGGCGATTCTGCGGCCCGCGATGGGCCAAGTGGGCGCCTGTTTTAGGCCGGTCCCGCTGGCGTAAATTAGACCAGGTACTTACCGGCTCCCGCGCATGCGCCAACTCGCGCTGGCCGGCAGAGGCCCTTCGGCGCCAGTTGGCGTGGCGCCAAGCCCTTTGATGCCGGCTAGTGCGGCGCCAGCCCCGACGGCGCCGGCCTAACCCCTGAAGGTGCAGAGATTCCACATCCTCCGGGCGGCCCGACGCCGGAGTGGTTCACGCCTCTCATCGGCGCCAGGACCACCCGCCCTGCCGGGTAGGGGAGAATCCCACCCGATGTCTCTACAAATAGACAGAGCGACATCTGTGCCATGTCCTCACAGACTGGGCACCCCATGGAGGAGGCGGAGGACACGCCCTCCCAGTGGTCATGAAGGTCACCGCAGTACTGAACCTTTATGGGCTCGAGTGAGGACTTTTACGGCATTTTCCAAGCTACAGCCCAAAAGTCCATCTGTGAGGTTATGGATGCCCTGTATGCCCAGGCATCGGATTGATCAACTTTGAGCTGGACCAGGCCCACCAAGATGCCCAGTTGCAGGATTCTCCGCCAATGTCAGAATGCCCCATGTCCAGGGGGTAATTGATGACATGTTTCTCACTTTGCGTGCACCCAGGCATCCCCGGTATGCCGACAGCCTCCAGATCAGGCAGGTGTGTGCACGCTTCTTAGGGAGCGTGTATGACAGCTACATCCTGGGACACTCGGCGATCCCCAGTATCTTTGAGAAGCAGTCCAGGTTGTTGGGTTGACTCTTGGGAGATAAGGACTACCCGCTGAGGTCCTGGTTGATGACGCCAGTGCGGAGGCTGGAGATCGAGGCAGAGACCCGAGATAACGAAGCTCATGGTGCACCGCAGTACACCCACCAGACGGTCTCCGGCTTTGTGGTGGTTTGCTGTGACCTCCAGAGCCTGACACAGCAACGGGGCAACTTGCTGGAGAAGGAGGAGGGTCACGCAGCCCCTTGTGGGAAGAAGAGTTGGATGGAGGAGGAGTTGGACCAGGATGGGCTGGAAGACGAGCCTGGGTAGGAGCCGCAGGAGGTGCCGGGGGATGGAGGATAGGCGGCGGTAAGGGTCCGGCATGCCCGGTGGACCAGAGAGGCCCTCACCCTCACCAGATTCTCACAGGACAAGGATTTGTCCGTCAACTCACCCCCTCCCCCATTTCTTCTTCCCCCTCACTCCCAATCCCTCCTTCCCCCAATCCCTCCAGTCCTCCAATCCCTCATTCCCACAATCTCCCCTTTCCCATTACTCCTTCCCACGCATTTCCCTCCCCCCCTCCATTCCCCGACCCTCCCACACCCAGCTCCCACACCCTCACCTGCTCCACCTTCCAAGGGCCTGTGTAACAGCACCCCAGGGTGATGGGCCTACATTGGTAGTGTCAGCTGGTCAAAGTACAAGGCAGGAGAATGATGATAACCTGCTGTGAGGTTAGATCTGGTGCTCCTCAGTTTATACCAAAGTCTGACTCCTGTCTCTCTGCTGATACCCATCCTCTGAACGGGCCTGCATTGGAGGTGTTTGATTTGGGACCACTGTGCCCTTGGGAGCAGGGGCAGCCAACGGCAACATGGGATGGAGCTGCAGGCAGGCCCACGGTGAAGATTAACATGATAGAGGTTTCACATGTATCAGTTGTAACATGTTTCATTAATGAACATTTGACATTTCCATTAGCCGTAGCTACAGATAGTGCCCCTTCCCCCAACCTCTTACCTCTTCAGAGCCCACTCCGTGATCCTCCCTCTTCTTGACCTTCCATGGTCTACCGCTACGTCTAGGTGAGTCCCCAGGATGCACATCAGATGTGATGTGGAGGCAGCCTACTGCTTCCCGCACCCAGAGGTCTTTGGTAGATGTCCTCTGGAAGGCCTGGAGCCAGTGAGGGGGAGGGGGGGGGGGGGGGGGGGGGGGTAAACGATGACTTACCGGTGTCACTGGCATTGCTGTGCCACCCTGTTCTTCCTGTTGCTCTTGAGATGTGCCAGTGTCTGGAGGGGGCAGATTTGGAAGAACTGAAAACCGGCGGCGTCTCCTTGGTGACAGGCCCCGGGTTGGCCTCTGGTGCTCCCTCCTGCCTGATAATGTCTGTAGGGCCTGGGGGGTCTCCATAGGACTGAGGGGCAGCTGGAGTGAGCTCCAGAGGCCTCTGCGGTACCTGGCTCTGCCTGGGAGATCCCCATTGTCTGCACCATGGTGTCGACACCCTCAGTGATGTACCTAAGTGACAGAGCCATACTCTTCAGTGCCTTGCCAATGTCCACCTGCATCTGGGACACGTTCCTCATCGACTGGGATGAGGGACATGATGGTGAAGCCCTCAGCCATGGTCATCACAGACTGAGCCATGCATTGGGCAACACCACTCAAGATGCTGATGTTATGCTCCAGGATCTCCACTGCGGTTGTCACCCTAGCAGTGTTGGCCTCGGTGCCACTCATTGTCTGCGCCCATAGCCTTTTGGACTCCTCCAATCGGCTATGCAATCTCTGGAATGTCACTGACATTCCCCTCATGAATCTGACGGTTGTGTCCTATCATTTGCATAAGCTCTGGGATAATGTTGTCCAGAGGTTTGGCATTTGGCTGTGACTCAGCTGAGTCTTCGGATCAGTCCAGGCCTGCTGGCTCCCTAAGATGTTTCCGTCTCCACCTGATGTGCATCAGCAACTGAGTGGTGCTCACCAGATTATACCCCAGAAGCCTGTCCACTAATGTCACCCTCTGAGGTGTGTGTCTGCGCTGGTGGAAGGTGGGGATGATAGCTGTGACGTATCGATGGTGGTCTCCTCGGAGCTCTCCACCGAGGTGGTCACTTCGGTGTGTGGGCAGAATGATTCCAGATGGCCTGGCCCCATCAGATGGAGATCCTGCGAGGTAATGGACACGTGGTCAGTGAGAGGGAAGGACCATTTTGACATGAACAACTCACTTGAGAGGTCACCTGGGTGAAGGAGCAGTGGATTCTCACCTCTGCAGCGCAGGCTAACCTTGCTGCCGGTGACTGCTCTCTCCTCGGTCACCCCTGCGATTTCCAGGCCCTGTTCTTCATAGGGGATGAAGACTCAAATCTCTGGTACTCTCCCCCCCCCCCCCCCCCCCCCCCCCCCCAACTCCGTCAATTGGCCCTTTTCCATTTATTAAGGACTATCTTCTCCTGTGGGGACAAAAAGAAGGCATTGTGAGTCACACGCTTTATGAAGGGGTCTATAGCAGATGGTATGTGTGGACACCGCATCTGAACATGAAGGATTTATGCTTGTGCATCCAATGGATTCTGAGGAGCAAGGATGAAGATCGAATGTGGGAGGGTGCGAGGTGTCAGCCAGTGATTTGGGGCGGCGGGGTGGAAATCTGAGGGGTGGCAGGCACAACTGATGCCAGGAGAAAGGTGGCAACTTACCGTTGCAGCTCGATGGAGGTCATTGGTCTTCCTACATTGGAAGGTGGTCCTCCTTGTCATGCTGCCCGCACTGACAGCCGCTGCCACTGTCTCCCAGGCGGTGTTGTTTACCCTGCTACTGGTCCTCCGTCCTCCTCGGAGGACCAGGATGTCCCATCTCGCATCCACAGCGCCGAGAAGTCTGGCCAGGTTAGCATGCCCAAAGCGAGGAGCAAGTCTGCCCTTTGCTATGATTGTGTGTTGACTGGGAGTGAGCGATGATGGAGCAGTAAAAAGCAGTTTCCCCTTGTTAGCAGCGAGACGCTGAGGGGCGAGGCCAGCAAATCAGACGGCGAGACAGCCAATAATGGCGAGAAGCTCGTGGGGGCTCATTTCCAGCACTAAGTACCGTTAAATATGGGCCGCGATCTCGCCAATCCGATCGCATCAGGAAACACCTCGCTAATAGTGCCCAAAATGACAGATACATTTTTTTGTTAAACCATGCCCAACAAATTTGCTGTGTCTGTCTCTGGATATAGTATCAGTCAGGCTTTGATAATGTAATTGGAACTCAAGCTGTAACTTTAAAGAAGGATTCCACTTGTTTCTAATGAGTTCCTTTCTTGCCTGGTTAGAAGAGCAGGATAAAGTAGGATCTTGCAAGAAAACACTTGCAAGAAAACAATTGGCACTCCAATTTAAATCATGGTGCTGCTGATACATTACAAAGCATCAATGCAACCTACTATGTTTACACAAAATTAATGCTTGCTTTTCAGTGGTTGGTGCTGATTTGAAGGTTCATCCTTACAGAAAACTAAACATGAATTCTGTCTGAAATTACTTTTCAAATTTCATTCATATTTGCAAAATTCCATTCTGAAATCAAACCCAGTCCTTTAGCGCAAATTTGAGAGAGAAGTAAATTTTTATACATTACCCGAAAAATCTCAAAGCCATAAATATCCAGCACTCCGACACTGTATTCCTCATGTGGCTTCTGCATTGCCTTATTAACAGCCTAAACAGAAGGAATGAAATCAATGTGTAACAAAAAAGGATGCATTGATGAAATAAAGAGTAAAAATTATTAGATATTTTAAAAGAACATGTTATGTAAACTTTCACTTGGTATTGCAGTTTGGGAAGCTTTTTCCAACACTGGCAAGCAATTCTTTCAGTGAAATCAAAATAGTGACTAAAATCATATAGCCATAATGAACATTCCACAGTATCTTGTCATATTCTGTATTATCTTTCAGACATTGTACAGTATATTACAAAGTGGATAACAAAGACCAGGGGCGGGATTCTCAGTTTCTGAGACTAAGGGCTGGATTCTCCAATTTTGAGACTATGTCCGGAGGAAGTGTCTAGTTTGCCTCGCATCGATGCTCCGCCTGGCGTTCCCGCCATAAACGGCCTGAGAATTGCCGGGTCTGTGGACGCGCATGCGCACGGCGACGACCTGCAGCGGTTGAACCGTACAACATGGCGCCGGCCGCATGCGGATCGGGCCTGCCAGACAGTGAGCCCCGTAACCTCCCTTGCCACCCCCGGACCATCCCCCATGAGTCCCCCCAGCCCAGCAGAACAGCTCCCCTCCCCCTCTTACTGTGGCGGCGCTGGACACAGTCCGCAGCCACCATGCGTGGTCGACACTACTGTGCAGGGGCTAGCACCGGTGCCCCATGGAACACAATCGATTCCAATGAAAAACGGCGCAGGATTCGCCTGATCTGTGACTGACACTCGGGAGGCTGACAGTCTGCAGCTGCACATACACATTACAATCCCCACACTCATCATCCCAGCCAACAAGATGGCACTGGTTGTGCTGGAGGACGCCCATAAGGCTGATGGGTCGGCTGGGGTCAGCGGGCACTGGGGGGACACCTATACGACCCGTGGCACTAAGTGCACAATGGGCTGTTAGTGTGTGCACAGTTGCATGGCTGCCTTGCGGGCTCCGGCAATGGTGTTCCATGACCGTCCACCCCCCACCTGGCCACACCCTGCTACTCCCCCCAGCCCTGATAGAAGCCCCTCGGCCAGCGGCACAAATGTCAGAAAACTATGGCGACGTTGGACACTTTTCGTACCCCCTCTCACTCCCTCAGCAGCAATAATGCCGATTTTGCGATTTTTAAAAGCACAAGTGAACTGTGTCGTCGGGAACTTGGCCCATCGGAGGTGGAGAATTTCAGAGGCCGCGGAGAATACAGGGTCAGGCCCTCTAATAATGTGCAAATAGTGTTTACTGTACGTGTGTTCCGGCAGGCATTGACGCCACTGTTGAGGTGATGGAGAATTGTGATTTGGCATCAAATCAGCGCTCGCCACGTTTTTGGCATCGGAACCGATTCTCTGCCCAATCGTGTTTCCTGATTTCCGCGTCGGCCAACAGAGAATCCAGCCCCAGATGTTTATGTTTTAGGCAGAAAACTGGGGCGGCACAGTTGTTAGCACGGCTGTTTCATAGCGCCGGAGACCCGGGTTCAACTTCGGTCTTGGGTGACTGTGTGGAGTTTGCACGTTCTTCCCGTGTCTGCGTGGGTTTCCTCCGGGTGCTCCGGTTTCCACCCACAGTCAAAAGATGTGCGGGCTCGGTAGATTTGCCATGCTAAATTGCCTTTAGTGTCCAGGGATGTGCAGGTTAGGATATGGGGATAGGGCAGGGTGGACTGGGGAGTGGTCATGGGTTCATGTGGACACAATGGGTCAATGGCCTCCGTCTGCACTGTAGGCATTCTATGAAATTAGCATTATCTAGGTGTTGGGGTGGGGGAAGAAACTTTTGGCAGAACCATGCAATTTCTGGTAGATTCCTATTTTCTTCTGTCTGAGTTGCGAAATTCCAGAGAGGGAGGATGGTGGGTGCACCCTTCATCCACTCAGCCCTTCACTGAAACATCACATGTCGAAGCAGAGGTGGCACCATGCCAAGTTCCTTTGGAAATTCCATCCAGGGTATGGTCAATGGCACATCCACGTCCATGATTCAGCTGCACTGGCCATAAAATGATCATAAAAGCTTCTTAAAATGTCAGATTGGGGATTGACTGCTATTTGTGTGGGGGGGGGGGGGGGGGGGACATACCATTGCTGGACGAGGCAAGGACAGAAATTGAGATTTGCCGCTATATAAGCCAGAGTGACCCAGTCTCCCTATGGAAATGGAAAGCTGGTAATCTGAAATCCAATCATACCAGGGTTAGGTACTGCAGAAGCATCACAAACAGTATTGGCACCTAAATCTATTATACAATTAATTAAAGATTCAGAGCCAGGGCAGATGGGCAGGTGGAAGTCCTGTGGCAAAACTGGGACTCCTTGAATTCCTGGTTCTGGATTCTTTCCGGTAAACCTTTAATGCAAAACAACTGCTTGAAAGACACAGTCAATCATGTGAATGGAATCAGAAAAGCACAAAGCGCCGTGAACAGACCGCTTGAGCGGGAAATGTTATAAAAGATGCAGGCCAATTTGGGAAAATGAGAGGTCACCCACTTTAGATCCAAGAAAGACAGGAAGTGGAATATCATTTGCATGACAGAAGACAAAAGGCTGTGAAAGGGAAAAGGGATTCTGCTGTCTCTGTGTAGAGATCACAAAACATCGAGTACGGGTACAGGGAGTAATTAGAAAACCTGATGCTATGTTGGCCTTTGTCCCCAGCGACTTGGAATTCAAAAGTGAGGAGGAGATGCTTCCATTGTACAGAGCTCTGCCCAGAGTCCATATGGAGGACATCTTTCAATTTTGGACCCCGAACCTCTGGAAAGATGGATTGGCTTTGGAAGGAATAGAGTACAGATATCCGAGAATTTTCCAAGGCTTACGGAGTTAAATTACAAGGACTGATTGCATAAATTTGACTTGCATTCCCTTAGTTTAGACAATGAAGGGGTGATGCAATCGAAGTATTTAAAGCAACTAAAAACAGGGCACATACGGAGAAACTATTTCCTTTGGTGGAGGATTCCAGAATAAGGGCGTGTGATTTTAAAATGAGATCTGGATCACTTGGGAGTCTTATCAGGGAACACTTTTTCACTCAAATGGTAGTGGGAGTTTTGAATTTTCTCTCCCTGTGGTGAACGTATAATATGTATAATTCACACTGTGCGTCACTGTGCCCCTGTGGGCTCCATCTGGGAGCCGTTGCACGGCTTTGCCCACAGGGGGAGATGAGGAGCATTTACAGGGCTCCACCCTTGGCTCTGCCCATGGCTCCGCCCATGGCTCCTCCCACTACCATAAGTATAAAGTGCTGCGGTCTTGTGAGCCTGCCCTCAGTTCTTCTGGTCACAGGCAGGCTCAGTTGTAAGTCGATTAAAGCCACAGTTTACTTCCACTCGTGTCTTGAGTGAATTGATGGTCGCATCACCCCCTACAAGCTGTGATTCTCAGTCAATTAAAATGTTTAATTGATTTTTGTTTGGCAAGGCTAGGAAAAGATAGAGCTGAGGTTCAGATCAGCCATGATCTAAGTGAATTGGAGAACAGCCTCAAGGGGCTGAAGGGCCTATTCATATTCCCATGTTCCTCCTGCTTCTGATTACAATCAGTATCCGTTATTTCTGTACACTGTAAATTGTGTGTTTAATAATCTAGTAAAGATAACCTTTTCCTGGGGCAACACGGTGGTGCAGTGGTTAGCACTGCTGCCTCACTGCGCTGAGGTCCCAGGTTCGATCCCAGCTCTGGGTCACTGTCCGTGTGGAGCTTTGCACATTCTCCCAGTTTCTGTGTGGGTTTCGCCCCCGCAGCTCGAAAGATGTGCAGGCTAGGTGGATTGGTTACGCTAAATTGCCCCAAAATTGGGTGCTCTAAATTTCTGAAAAAGAAAGATAGCCTTTGCCTCCCTGATCGGGGATCTTGTTTATGCTGGCGGTCCTCGGAGCCGCCGAAAGTGCGGGCATGGGTGAGCAACTTGGCAGAGTTCCTCCACCGAGAAAGAAAATCAAGTTTGTCATAAGAGGGGCTGAGGAAGGATTCTCCACAAGGTGGAGGGTGTTCATTGACTTCTTTAAGGGATGTTAATACGTCAGCGATGGGAGGGGCTCTTTGTGTTTTGTTTGAGTTTTGGGGAGGGAGCTGGATGTTAAAGGAGGGGGTGGTATGGGAGAATAGTGGTAATTGTGCATGATTAACCGTTGCTGTTTGCTTGTTTCCGTTCTGTATATATTAGAATATACCTCCAATAAAATATTTTGCAACAAAAAAAAAATCCAATACGGTTTCAGTTCCAAACTTTGGCCGGAATTCTCTGGTCATTGCAATTCACTGTTCCTGCCAGCAGCGCAACCCTGGCAGCGGGTTTCCCAGCAATTTGGGGTAGCTTCAATGGGAAATTCCACTGACAAGCAGCGGGAAGACAGAATCCCAGCGAGTGGCGCACTGCCGAAAAACACGGGGTTGAGAAATGGAGAATCCCGCCCTCCATCAAATATAACACTGTTATGTAACTGATGCGTTAATGATTTAATTTTCTACATAAAATATTGGAACAGATTGCAATGATCCTTGCGCAGTAGCAGGTAAAAATGAGTTCTAATGTCTTGCAAACACAGTGTTATAATTCACGTTGTGATGAAGTAACCCAAATCTGAAGCATCTGGATGTTGGCTGCTTATGATGCCTAGGAACAGACTTCTATCCTCTTGAAGACTGCTCGATTTATCCCAATTCCTGTTCCAATCCATAGAAGTTGGACCTGGTCAGAATTGTTCACACATTCAAATTAATTGGACATTTGAGAAATACTTACGTCTACTAAATAATCAAATAATCGTGCGTAGAGTGCTTTTGCCAGTGCATCTCGAGTGTATCCTGCCTGTTGCACGTTTAGGGTCATATTGATGGATTCTGTCTTGCCCCCCCATTTGCTGTCCATCTTTCTGCTCGTCACTTTTTCTCTCAATTTCATTTGATCAATTCCTATCAAGAACGCAGGAAAGGCCAAATCTTTATGAAAAACAATGAAATTAAATCAATTAGTCACGGCGTGGTCCTTTGGTTTTGCATCAACAACAAACCGGTTATTAACATTTTGAAAATACAGCACCATTGAGCAATGTCTTTGAAATGGCAATTACTTCCTGAAGGATAAGTCTAGGATAACATTGTTTTCACAGTCACAGAATTTACAGGGCAGAAGGAGACCATTTGGCCCATCGAGTCTGCACCAGCCCTTGGAAAGATCACTCTACCTAAGCCCACACCTCCATCCTATCCCCACACTGCCACTGTATCCCCGTAACCCCACTTAATCTTTTTTTTTGGACACTAGGGGCAATCTACCTGACCTGCACATCTTTGGAATGTGGGAAGAAACCGAAGCACCCGGAGGAAATCCACGCAGACACGGGGAGAACGTGCAGACTCCGCATAGACAGTGACCCAAGCCAGGAAACGAACCTGGGACCCTGGAGCGGTGAAGCAACTATGCTAACCACTGTGCTACTGTGCTGCCCGTGCTTGTTAATCTGTTGTTTAAGCTATGTCATTTATAAAAATGTTTCATGAAGAGGGTACACTCATGCGATTTTGGCCAGGGAGATAACTTGGAGTGGGAATACTTCTTTACGCTACTGTGAAACATTTTGGACCTTTCTCTTCCTCCTCCAATTCCCAAAATTAGTCTCCAGCAATTATTTGTTGTCTATTCATTAGGCAACAATAAACTGTAGTTGGCTATGGGTCATTTGATAATGAGAAAGTGCAGTTGACCAGTCAAAGCTAAGTCAGAGGGAGACAATAGGCAAAATTTTCCAGGCGTTCACGGCAGTGGGATCTTCCATTCGCACCCCCACTGCGGGCTTTCCGGCGGCAAGGGGGGCAGTCAACAGGAAACCCTGGTGACAACGGCGGGACCAGAAGATCCTGCTGTTGGCCAATGGCGGGGCGGCCTACCGCTACCGCGAAACACGCGGCGCGTTGCTCGGTAAACCCCGCCCCATGTGCTCCATTAGCTCTCCTGCAACATAGAAAACCATGACTTTCCATCACAGCCTTTCCTCTTGAATTATCCCTGAGTTTTTGCTGCTCATTCTTTTAATTTTCAGGTATTGATCACTCTTTAGGTGATGATGAATGAGAAGAGGCAGAAAAAGAACAGTCGTCATTGCCATGCCCTCTGTTCATCCAATTTCCTCTCCAATTTAAAATGGGGGCTTCTGTGTGAGTCAATATATCATTATCAGCAAAGGCAACAGTCGCACCAATTTTATGGCCAGGACTTTTAGGCTGGTGGTGCTTCCTTTCCTGTCATTCAAATAGTTGGTGAAGAATACGCTCCTGCTGTTACTGTGTTCCCTGCAGCCATTAAATCCTCTGACAAGCGTTAATTGGCTGGAGGTAGGATGTCCACTCCTCATTTGGGAGGAATTCCCACGTCAGAGAGCTACCGGCCAATTTGATTGGTTGGCAGATCTCTAGTCCCTGCAGTACCAGAAGCTTCACTGGACAGGGCTGGGACGACAAACAGTCCTCAGATACTTAAGTCCCTGGATTCTAGGATCGGGTAAATTTTGGCATCTCAGGGTAGGGTGTTGAGGTGAGGCCCGAGGGGAGTTGGCAGAGAAATGCGGGGTGTCGGTGGTGAGGCCACAGGGTGGGGGAGGGTCCGCAGGGGCCTGTCCTTTTGTGGGCGTGCCCAATATTAAAAGGAGGCTGCTGATGGAAGCCTCCCACCCCACTCTCCCCTCCAAAGTACTGAGCAGGGTCACTTTTTGGGCCTCTCTCCTGCCCTGAACTCCTCCTGCCAGCCTGAAAATTGAGGTTGGGTGGGAAACAGCCCTTAAGTGGTCAATAATTATCCACTAAAGAGCTCCAATTGGGGCAAGGTTGGGCGGGCTGGTCTAGCACTCACCCGCCCCACTGTATCTTGGTACACGTGACAATAAACAAATCCAATCCAGAATGCACTTGCGCAGAGGCCTGGGTGGTTGGGAACTTGGTGGGATGGCCATTCAACAACTATTTTTTTAACAAACAATTTTATTGAGGTATTTTGGGCAATTAGAAAAAGTGACATTATACAGTACAAAACAAAAGAAGACACAAATTAAACATAGTGCAAACCACGGCTCTGTTCACGCACGGACCTGCCTCAATATCCCCCTACTCTACTCTATTCTATCCTAGCCCCCCCCCCCCCCCCCCCTGCTGATGCTTACTCCTCTGCGAAGAAGTCAATAAATGGCTGCCACCTTCGGGCGAACCCTAGTAGCAAACCTCTCAAGGCGAACTTGACTTTCACCAGGCCAAGAAAGCTCACCATGTCTGATAGCCATACCTCAGCCCTCGGGGGCTTTGAGTCCCTCCATGCTAACAGTACTCATTGCCAGGCTACCAGGGAAGCAAAGGCCAGACGTCGGCCTTTCTCTCTTCCTGGACTCCCGGGTCCTCCGAAACGGGAGACGTGGGAAGGATTGTCACCTCAGGGCTCAATACCACCCCAGTTTTCAATACCCGGGACATGACATCTGCGAATCCCTGCCAATACCCCCTGAGTTTAGGCCACGACCAGAACATATTTTTTTTTTCTAACAGTACAGCACAGAACAGGCCCTTCGGCCCTCAATGTTGTGCCGAGCCATGATCACCCCACTCAAACCCACGCATCCACCCCACACCCGCAACCCAACAACCCCCCCATTAACCTTACTTTTTTTAGGACACTACGGGCAATTTAGCATGGCCAATCCACCTAACCCGCACATCTTTGGACTGTGGGAGGAAACCGGAGCACCCGGAGGAAACCCACGCACACAGGGGGAGGACGTGCAGACTCCACACAGACAGTGACCCAGCCGGGAATCGAACCTGGGACCCTGGAGCTGTGAAGCATTTATGCTAACCACCATGCTACCCTGCTACCCTCATGTACATGGTTAGCCGGCCTCCGGTGCATCTAGCACACTTGTCCTCCAGCCAGAAGAATCTGCTCATCCGGGCCCGATGCACGACCTTAAACTGGATCAGGCTGAGCCGGCGCATGTTGCGGTCGTATTTACTCTGCTCAGGGCTTCTGCCCAGATACCGTCCTCCATCTCCCCCCACGAGCTCCTCTTCCCACTTAAGCTTCAGGTCCTCGGTCTGCATATCCTCAGCTCCCATCAGTTCCTTGTAGACGTCTGAGACTCTACCCTCTCCCACCTCTCCCCTAGAAACTACCCTGCCCTTCCTCCCCTTCGGCGGGAGACGTGGGAAGGATGGCACCAGTCTGCGTACAAAATCCTGCACCTGTAAGTATCTAAAGTCGTTCCCTCTCACCAGCCCAAACTTCTCCAGCGCCCTCATGCTCGGAATGCTCCCTTCCAGGAACAGATCCCCCATCCTCACAATCCCCGCCCTCCTGCACAGTCGATATCCCCCGTCCATGTTCCATGGGGCAAATTGGTGGTTGCCGCAGATTGGGGTCCACACTAATGCTTTTACCTCCCCTACATGCCTCCTCCACTGTCTCCGGATCCAAAGAGCCGCCACCACTATCGGGCTGGTGGAGTACCGTGCCGGCGGAAGCGGCAGAGGGGCCGTGACCAGGGCTGCTAAGCTAGTGCCTCTGCACGAAGCAGCCTCCATCCGCTCCCAAACCGACCTCACACCCACCATCCATTTCCTTATCATCGCTATGTTGGCCACCCAGTAATAGTTGCTGAAGTTCGACAACGCCAGCCCCCCTTCTTCTCTGTTCCTTTCAAGCATCACCCAGCACTTCCCTGCCCATACAAATCCCAGAATAATTTTATTCGGCCTCTTAAAGAAGGAACGTGGGATAAAAATGGGGAGACACTGAAAAACAAACAAGACCCGCGGGAGAATCGCCATCTTAACAATCTGCACCCTCCCCGCCAATGACAGCGGGAGTGCATCCCACCTCCGGACCTCCTCCCTCACTCGTTCCACCAGTCGGGACATGTTGAGCTTATGCAACTTGCCCCAATCTCGTGCCACCTGAATCCCCAAATATCGGAAACTCTCCCCCACTAGCCTGAATGGCAACCCCTTCAGCCTACTCTCCTGCCCCCTCGCCTGAATTACGAACATCTCTCTTTTAGCCAATTTATATCCTGAGAACCGGCCAAATTCCCTCAAGATTTCTATAATATCGTCCATCCCCACCATTGGGTCCGATATATATAACAGCAGATCGTCTGCGTATAACGAGACTCTGTGTTCCATTCCCCCCCGGACCAGCCCTTTCCAGCCCCTAGAAGCTCTCAGTGCAATTGCCAGCGGCTCTATGGCCAGCGTAAACAGCAGTGGGGAGAGAGGGCAGCCCTGTCTTGTCCCACGGTGCAGTCTAAAGTAGTCCGATGTCGTCCCGTTCATCCTTACACTCGCCTCCGGGGCTTGATATAATAGCTTAACCCAGTCGATGAACCCTGCCCTGAACCCGAATCGTCCTAGTACCTCCCACAGATAATCCCACTCGACCCAGTCAAAAGCTTTTTCAGCATCCATGGCTACCACTATCTCTACCTTCCTACTCTCCGGGGGCATCATAATCACGTTGAGCAGCCTTCTTATGTTGGCCACCAGCTGCCTCACTTATCAAGCCCGGTTTGATCCTCCACAATTATATCCGGTACACAGTCCTCAATTCTGGTTGCCAAGATCTTGGCCAGTAACTTGGCATCTATGTTGATCAAAGAGATCGGCCTGTATGACCCTCAAGTCTCCGGGTCCTTGTCCCGTTTCAGAATAAGCGAGATGGTGGCCTGCGACATCGTCGGGGGTAAACTCCCTCTGTCTCTTGCCTCGTTAAAGACCCTGACCAGCATTGGCCCCACTATCCTGGCAAATTTTTTGTAAAACTCCACCGTCTGGCCCTGGGGCTTTACCCGACTGCATGACCTTCAGGCCCCCCAATACCTCTTCAATCCTGACCAGGGCACCCAGTCCATCCACCAACCCCCTCACCACTCTTGGGAGGGTCAGTCCATCCAGGAATCGCCTCATCCCCTCCCAGTCCCATGGGTAGTTCCTAAGTGTACAGCTTCCTATAAAAGTCCCTGAAGACCTTGTTCAGCACTGCCAGGTCAACCACTAGATTACCCTCCACATCCACTACCCTCCCTATTTCCCTAGCCGCTTTCCTCTTCCTTAGTTGTTGCGCAAGCATTCTAAAGGCTTTCTCCCCATGCTCATAAATCGCACCTTTTATTTTCTAAGCTGCTCTACAGCCTTGCCTGTAGTCAGCACCCCAAATTCAGCCTGCAGCCTCTGCAGTTTCCTGAGAAATTCTGGCCTCGGGGATTCCGCGTAACTCCTGGCCGTCCGTAGAATTTCCTTAATCAGTCGGTCCGTCTCTGCCCTGTCTGTCCTGTCCCTGTACGCCCGGATTGAAAACAGCTCCCCTCTCACCACTGCCTTCAGCGTCTCCCAGAGCACCGCTGCCGAGACTTCTCCAGTATCGTTCACCTGTAGGTAATTCTGCATGCTTTTCCTCAGCCTCTCACACACCGCCTTGTCCGCGAGTAATCCAACTTCCAGCCTCCATGGTGGGCACTGAAAGCTTTCCTTACAAAACTGCAGGTCTACCCAGTGCAGAGCATGGTCCGATATGGAAATTGCCGAGTGTTCTGCCCCCACTATTCCGGCCAGCAGGTCCCCACGCACAACAAAGTAGTCAATTCTGGAATACACCTTGTGGACGTGGGAGTACTACGAGAACTCCCTCGCCATCGGCCTGCTAAATTTCCACGGATCTGCTCCCCCCATTTGCTCCATGAACTCTCTCAGTTCCTTTGCCATCGCTGGCAACCTGACCGTTCTTGAACATGACCGGTCCAGGCTCGGGTCCAGGACTGTATTAAAGTCCCTGCCCATGATCAGCTTACGCGAGTCCAAGTCAGGGATCTTCCCTAGCATCCTTCTAATAAAATCCATATCGTCCCAATTACGGGCATATACACTGACCAGGACTACTCTCACCCCTTCGAGCTTACCCCTCACCATAACAAACCTGTCACCCCCATCCACGACTGTGCCCTCCGCCTCAAATTCTACCCTTTTATTAATCAGAATCGCAACCCCCCTCGTCTTAGAATCAAGCCCCGAATGAAAGACCTGACTGACCCAGCCCTTCCTTAACCTAACCTGGTCTGCCACCTTCAGGTGCGTCTCCTGCAACAAGACTATGTCCGCCTTCAGAACCTGCAGATGCGCAAACACACACGCCCTCTTCACTGGCCCGTTTAACCCTCTAAAATTCCAGGTGATCCGCCTGGTTGGGGGGCACTCCGCCCCCCCTCCCTTTGCCGATCAGCCATCCCCTTTCATTGGCCAGCCCCCCAGCCATGTGTCGCGCTTCATCTGGCCCGCCTCCTGACTGGCTCCACCCATAACCTCCTCACTCTTGCCATGCCCAGTTTCCATCCATGTCAGCAGGACGACTCCCCCCCCCCCCCCCCCCCCCCCCCCCCCCCCCCCCCCCCCCAGCAGCACCATCTTGTCACCTAACCCCTGCCCGAATCTAACTATATGCACACCCCCCACCTCGGCTTCCGTTGACTAGCCCCACTCAGCTAGCCTGGGGATCCCAGCCTCGGCGCCAGCGCGTCTCCCACCTATTGTTCCCAGTCACCCCTCCCCCGACCCATCCATACGCTTCCCCAGATCAGCCGTACTTAAGCAAACACTTTACAAGTTGTAAACAACCCCCACAATAGCACAATTCAAGTTAAACAATACAAAAAAAAGAGATAAGAAATAACAGGCACTCTCAGTCCTCCACAGAAAAGATTGCACAAAGTTCCCCTGAAGCATCCCTCTTAACCCAACCCTTTTAACAGTTTTCTTTATTATTTTCCCCCCGGTCAAGCTCCAACTAATCAAAGGGCCCAAAAAGGAAACATTCAGGTAAACTACGCAAAAAACACGCAAAGAAACGACAAAAACGGACCCAAACATACAGGCAATTTTCAAAACGAGAGAGACACCACATGTACTTAAAAGTTCTAACATGAGTCCAAACGTCCTCAGCTCAGGGCCAGCCCTTGCTTCTTAACCAAGTCCATCGCCTCTTCGGTTTCCTCAAAATAGTGGTGCTGACCCTCATACATAGCCCACAGTCGCGCCAGAAAAAGCAGCCCGAATTTCACCTTGTTTTTATACAGTATCTCCTTCACCTGCCTGTAGCCTCCCCTCCTCCTGGCCACCTCAGAGCTCAAACCTTGGTAAATACGCAGGGTGGTATTGTCCCAAGTACAGCTTTGTGTGCTCTTTGCCCATTGCAGCACCCGTTCCTTGTCCAGATACCTGTGAAATCGTATCACCATCGCTCATGGGGGACCCCCTCATCACGGCTGCCTCACCTGCACTGTGTGCCCTGTCCACCACCGGCAGGCGCGGGAACACTTTGTTCCCTAGCAACTTCTGAAACATACCCTCCACATACGCGGCAGCGTCCGGTCCCTCTGCCTCCTCCGGGAGGCCCATGATTCTCACGTTCTGCCAGCGACATCTATTGTCCAAGTCCTCCAGCCTTTCCAGAAGCACTTTTTCCTTGTCCCTCAACCTCCGAATCTCCACATCCGCCACCGTTTCAAAGTCAGCCTGCTCCTCCACTGACTTCTCCAACGGCTGGAGCTTCTCAGCCTGATCATCCAGCCTTTTTTCCATCCGGTCAATCGACTTCTGTAGCGGCTCCAAGTTGTCATGCTTCAGAGCCAAAAAGCCCTTCTGCATAGTCTGCAGCAGCTGCTCCATTGTGGGCTGGGCTGTCGGCGCCTTGCTCTGAACACCAGCCATGCTGGTCCCTCTCACAGCCTCCACTGTGCCCTTACTCAACCACTTCTTCTGCTGTTTACGGTTCCTCTGGCTTCTGAGGTCCATACAATTCTGTATGGGTCCTGTGCCTCAGTACTATTGCTTTCCAGTTCCATGATCAAAAGCGCAAAAAAGTCCAGGGAAAAGGTCCAAACCTCCGACTGAGACGGGAGACACCAAATGTGCAACCTACTCCCATAGCCGCCACCGGAAGTCCCATTCAAGAACTTTTATACCTACTCCGGCCTACAAACTCACCAACTGGGGAATGTAAAATTCTGCCCGATTTGTAGACAACTTACAGTTTATCTGCATCTAGTAGACGGTGAAAGCAGCTCATAGTCCCATACAATGCTATTTAATATTGGGGTAGATTTTTATCTTCACTGCATGGGCCCCAGTCTGGTGACGCAGATGGCCTACTCCATTAAATTATCATTCCAGTTACAGAAATAGAGTGAAGTTAGGTGGGTTCTAGAACAGGTATTCCATCTACACTCCTTGAAAGGCGAAAACAAAAACCCACCTCAACGTTGTAAATACAATTAGAATGGCCCTTCCTGGCATTGTGAAGCACACGTGGTAACATAATTGCAGATAAAGTTGACGATTCACTATTTTCTTCATCCTTAGCAGTCTGTATGGGGTGGTCCTATTCCTCCAAGTGTGCTAAGTAGGGAATTTCAGATGATGGGTGGCACGGTGGCACAGTGGTTAGCACTGCTGTCTCACAGCGCCAGGGACTCAGGTTTGATTTTGGCCTTGGGTGACTGATTGTGTGGAGGATGCATATTCTACCCGTGTTTGTGTGGGTTTCCTCCAGGTGCTCTGGTTTCCTCCCGCAGTTCATGCTGTGAAGGTTAGGTGCATCGACCATGCAAAAATTGCTCCTTAGAGTCCAAAGATGTGCAGATTGGGTGGGTTGCCCCTGATCAGTGCGTGGGGTTTCGGGGATAGGGCAAGGGAGTGGGCCTAGGTAGTGTCATAATATCCACTCATGTATATAATGAGATGCAGACAGGCAGTGATTGACACACAGGATAACCAATAAACACACACAACACAGAACAACCAATCACCAGAGAGGACACCACCACTATAAAGCCCACAAAGCATTAAGACTCTCCCTCTCTCACAGGACACAGCTACTGAGATAGTTAGAGTGCACAAGCCAATGAGCATCATCTCCATGTGATAGAGAGCTCCTGCGTCGGAAGCCTGTTTCTAGATTCACTGCATCCAGTTGCAGTCAACATTGAACTAACTCACTTAACACATCATGGTACCAGGGAGATATTTATTCTAACAAACCTTTCTCGAGTGAATCTGCAACGACCAGCAAGCAGCCATCCAGCGGCATGGAAAAGATCCAGGCTCCTCCGCAACTCCGGCAACCTAACAGCATGTCTTTCGGGACTTGTGGGAGGAAACCGGAGCACTCGGAGGAAACCCACGCAGACACGGGGAAAACGTGCAGACTCCGCACAGACAGTGACCCAAGCCGGGAATCGAATCGGGGACTCTAGCGCTGTGAAGCAATAGTGCTAACCACTGTGTCGCTGTGCTGCCTCTCGCAAAGTTGTTGCTGGTGAATTTGACGATGAGGATGCCATTTAAGATCAGATGGAGGTGGTTGAACTTTTTCTTACTGGAAATGGGCATTGCCAGGCTCTTGGGTGTGTAAACGGTGACTATTGGGATGAAGTCAGGGCTCATAGACTTTGTCAAGTTTAGTGCATCCAGCAGCTTCATAATTTCACATGGAACAACATAAGTCAACAGAATACGAATGTGAGTGGAGATGCCAAGGGATGTCACTTTGTTTCAACATGAATTTTCTATACCCTGAAACAAAACGTAAATTATTTTTTTCCACAAAACACAAATGCCTAATTGGACTATACACTTATTTATCACTAATATATTCCTGCAAATGTAAGTGAAACTGACCATTACGCCCCTTCCAAAATATATGTGTAGAAATAAATATTACTTACGAGCCTCATTTTCCACTTCAGCATAATTCCCTACTTCAACAAAATTGATATTTCCAAGATGTAGAATTCCAGCAATAATTTGAAGTACTACCATCTGAACATTTGCTGATATACCTATGACTTGCATGGCATTCTAAGAGGGTGAAAGAACATTCGTAATTAGATACCAGATAAAATTACAACTTAGATCAGATTTGGCAGTTTAAATACCTGGTTAGTTTGATGTTACTTTCTTTAATTGTGCAGTTGAATGAATATCACAAACTGGTCACTTGTATTTCCAGTGTAAGTTAATGAGTTTGCAAAGAGGGTGAGAACATTGTGCCAATTCATCTCATCATTGGCAGGAAGCATGAGTTGCGCTATTTCCCAACTCCATGATCATGACCCTGTTACATCCTCCTACAATATTTTTGTTTCTGCGAGACATGGGCAGGCAAGGCTTTTGTCTGCCACTTCCCCAGGCAAGTCCGAAGAAGCAGCAAAGCTGTGCATTTTTTCACGGCAGGATGGTTTAAAAGGCCGGCCTCAGTCTCCTAGGTCACTAGCCCAGGCCTCTACATGGTCATTCAACTGCCCTACCCTTCACCTCTGTATTAATAGACGCATTTTGAACAGATGGCCAGATACTTGTTTTGCCAGTTGAATGTTTGGCTGAGTTCCAAGAATGGTGAGCGGACTCAGCTCAGCAGAGGTATGTTTACACAGCTTGAAGTCAAGTGCTAGCTTTGTTTAATTGACAGCTTTACAAGGTTATAATATCTTATTCTTTCTTTGATATGGGGCTGAATTCTCCGTTTCAGCAGCTACGTGCTGACTCGAATGGAGAATTTGCGGGAGGTTTACGACCAAAAAATCCAGCAGGGATTTAAATTTCCAACCCAAAGTGTCAGGTCATGACCTACCTTGATTCATGTCCTGGGAAAAATGTCAGGTGGTGGGAATGATATGTCAGCTGTGAAGTTGTAGCCCCACTCACCTCCCAGTTCAGTTCCCTGTTGTGGGTTTGTTTAGCATTGAGAGGGAAAAATGTGGGCCAATGATTCAACTGAGCTTCTTAAACCATGAGGTTAGCCAACACGTTCCACTGAGAATGGTCGTGAAATGTTGTTTGGAGAAATATTGATGATATAGGTTTCTGACACATCTTCCCTTTTAAGTAAGGGGGCTAAATTCATTTTCAGCAAGATTATCTCCTGGGGTGCATCCGGTACACAATTGCTGACACTATTGAATAGATTTTAAAAAGCATCAATTTATCAGTGTCAAGAAAACATCCAATTTTCACAATCCACTTGAACATTTGAATTGTGTGATGCTCCACTCCCAGTGTGATATCTGGTTTAAAGGATGGAAAGTTAAGCATGCAACTTAATTGTTCCAAAAGATTGGCACTCCTGATTTACCAAATATTATCTCTCAGAACAGTGATCAAAAGTAGGGTTAGGGTTAGGGACAGGGTGACAGAACATTTGGACAAGTATAAACTAAGAGACTATCAATATTAATTTGTAAAGTGTAAATCAGGTCTAACAACAGTTGAATGTTTTGTGGTAACAAGCCTGGTAGATAAAGGAATGTCTGTGTTTGTTATTTATGTGGATCTACAGAAACCATTTGATAAGGTTCCACATTACAGATTGTAACAAAACTGAGAGGAAGTGGAATCGGAAGCAACCTATTGGCTTGGATGGAGGGTTGGTTAGAAGATAGTAGATAGAGTAGAGATGCTAGACATAAACTCAACTGGTAGGATGTGACAAGAATGTTCCACCTCAGGAACACTGATAGAGCTACAAAATTTCACAATTTTTGTAAATGATTTGTAAGAAGGAGTCTTAAATATAGGTTGACATATGGCACAAAGTTAGGTAGCACAGTAAATAGTGTAGAGGGCACAGATTTAAAGTCATTTGCAAAATAAGGAAACGTGAAGAGAGAAAAAAATCTTTTCACACAGCGACCGGTTCAGGTCTGGAATGCGTCGTTTGGAAGTTGGTAGAGGCAGGTTTAATTGAGGCATTCAATTGGATGATTTGTGCCAGATTACAAGGATAAGGCAGGAGAATAATACTAAGTTATAATGCTCATTTGGAGAGCAGGTGCAGACACAATGGGCTGAATGGTCCCCTTCTGCACTGTTGCCTCACAGCTCCAGGGACCCAGGTTCAATTCCAGCCCCGGGTGACTGTCTGTGTGGAGTTTGCACTTTCTGCGTGGGTTTCCTCTGGTTTCCTCCCACAGCCCACAATGTGTAGGTTAGGTGGATTGGCCATGCTAATTTGCCTCTTTGTGTCCAAAGGTTAGTTGGGATTATGGGGTTAGGGCGCGGAGTGGGCCTAGGTAGGGTGCTCTTTCGGGGGTGCTAGTGCAGACTTGATAGGTCAAATGGCCTCCTTCTGTACTGTAGGGATTCTATTCCATGATTAGAATGGGTCACATTGGTAAAGTAAAATCGTGATGACCACTCCCAATGAGCGTGTGGTACATTGTGCTGTGGAACGTAAGATGTAGATTCACCCCATCATGGCCAGGGGATGAAGGACATGAATAATGTCAGTCGGTCAAATCACCCGAGAGTTTTTGCAGTAGTGCTGAAATTTGTCAGCTAAGGCAGGGACAAAGAAGAGGAAGAAAATTCTACTGTTCAATTGTGATTTTTTTTTGTCAGAGATGTTTGCACAGCTCAATTAAAATAAAAAAACAATATTGCAATACCCACCATTGTTTCTTTGAATTCTTTTTTGTCATCTGTTCCATCCACCTTGTAGGTGCCGGACTGGTTTAAGTAGAAGTAGTAAGTAGGATCAGCAATGCCGAGATTGTCAATCTGCTCTGGTGAAGCCCCTTCAAGAAGCTGAAGAAAAAATGAACACGTTGTTGGGCCTATATTTCAGATTTCAACACTTGCTTGAATTTACCTCCCAATCACACTTGGAATATTGTATTGTAACAGAACCTATCTATACTGGCATAAAATCATTATTATATCCTGATTAGGAACATTTTAAAATCATCAACATCACCTTTAAGACACCATTGAACTGATGATGATTACACCACAAAAACAAACCAATTGGCAAATCGAGGCTGGCCAAAGCGCGGTTGATGAGTCACATGTGGCTCTTTTACAGATAAAGTGCATTACAGCTCGAGTGGCGTGGTTGTTAAGGCGGAGAGATTAATCTGGGTCACTCTGAAGAATTGGATGGGGCCCTAGCTGGGCAAGTGGAGCCACTGGCCTAGATCTAACCTGGCTGGTCCAGCCTGATTCTGATCTGGTTTGTAAACCACAAACGGGTCCGGACTAAGTAGATTTAAGAAAACTTGGTTTATTAACACACACTAGTATTTACAATATACATCAGATCCCAACCAGGTCTCCACTGTTGGTACCATACTTGGCCGGCTTTATACAGAAATTAACTATGGATGATTTAGGGTTCCCCGCCCCTTCGTATACGACGAGACTCACGGGGAGGTTGATTGCTCCAATCCTGTAGATCTCGTGCGGCTTATAACAATTTGCCAATGCTACTGCTCCCATGCCTGCAGTGTGCCCTCCTGCACTGGATTGTCGGCCTGGTGACTCCTCGGCTGTAGGAGAAGCTAGACCGGACCGGGGTGAGAGTGGAGCCGGTCAGGACTGGGAGGGTCTGGGAGTGGGGTGGGGTTAATTGGGGAAGCTGAAAGTGAGGCAGAGGGTGGGTGGTCAGGAGAGGCCAAGAGCGGAGTCGAGGGTGGGCGGTGGAGGGCGAGAGTGGAGTTCTGGGTGTGGAAATGTGGGATGGAGGGGGCGCGGTGAAGTGGCGGGGGGGAAGGGGTTGGTTGGAGGCTGAAAATGGGATCTTAGGTTTGGGCTCTGACAGCTGCTTCTCTAATCCTATATCTGGACAAGATGGAGAAATCCACATGAGGAGGGTAGAGCAGGCGAAGGGGATGAGTCTGTGCGTGGGTGGGGATGGGAGGGAGGGCATGAGTGAGTAAGTGGGGGCTGATTTGAAAGGGAGGGCACATAAGTGGGTGCAATAATAATAAAAATACTTTTGCACTTGTACAGAGACCTTTCTAATAAACCTCTGTTGATCTTGCATTCAACCTACTTACGTCAGCAATCTATTTCTTTCATACATTTTTCTAAGCAAGCTTATTTTTCCAAATTTTCGGTTGATGGCTACCTGATATTCAAACTTCACTCATTTAGCTTATAAAATCATTTGAATCCAAGGGCTGGTTTAGCACATTGGGCTAAATAGCTGGCTTGTAATACAGAATAAGGCAGCAGCGTGGGTTCAATTCCTGTACCGGCCTTCTTGACCAGGTGCTGGAATGTGGCAACTCGGGGCTTTTCACAGTAACTTAATTGAAGCCTACTTGTGACAATAAGTGATTATTATTTTTGGGGGCTGGTTTAGCACAGTGGGCTAAGACAGCTGGCTTGTAATGCAGAACAAGACCAGCAGCGCGGGTTCAATTCCCGTTCCAGCTTCCCCGAACAGGCGTCGGAATGTGGTGACTAGGGGCTTTCACAGTAACTTCATGTAGCCTACTTGTGACAATAAGTGATGATTATTATTATTATTATTATTATTAATAATCCTTTTGCAAAGTTTCTGCTTTGTATCATCCACTAATCTCAAGGTAACCATTGCCTCTCACATACCTCTGAACACAGAGGTGGATTCATTCATCCTTTTTCACTTTCTAAATTTACTAAGGTCAGATTGTAAAGATGTTCATTACCTGGTAGTAAATGTGAAAGTTCCTCTCATTCTCATTCTGGCTCACAACTCGCGATTTCTCCAAGAGAAAGTTAGAGATTTTACCACCATCTGGCTCCCCACCACGGCTGAACTGAATTTCGACATACTTTCCCTTAGGCAGAAATGATACATGTTAGTACAGGATCTGTACAGTAATACTCACTTGCTGCACACTGATACTCACACAAAGATAGACAAAAGATAGACCGGCCACGTTGCACCTGAAAGTCAGCATATCGGGGTGCAACGTGGTTGGTAAATGCTGGGAGATCCCTCTCCCAGGGTCTTCCCGGCTTCCAACGCCTTGCGAGATCTAACGCGATCTCGTGAGACGTTTGCAATGTGAATCACTTTAAAACAAAATTTAGTTTCATTCTAATATGTCGCGTTAGCTAATATTGTGTTTCTCTGCGCTGCAAGTGCTGGGAAACACAGAACTAAACACGCTCGCTATGGATTCTGTTCCTCTTTGGTTAGATCAGACCCAAAGACACACACAAGACACAAAGACAGACCAAGACAGACACACAATGACACAAACAGACACACACACACCTGAAATAATTAAAGTATAACACTGTATAGTCCTGTTCTTAAACAACAAGGGATATCAGTCCATACTTGTGTTCAGCTATTAGTAAGGTGCACTATACAAGTGCTCAAGTGGACAAATTCTCTGAATTCCAAACCGGCATTGAACATTTTTGGAAAAATGATTGGGTGAATAGAAACTGGGGGCTTCAATATTCGTTTTTTTGGTAAATTTAGAGTGTCCAATTCTTTTTTTCCAATTAAGGGGCAATTTAGTGTGGCCAATTCACCTACCCTGCACATCTTTGGGTTGCCACGCAGTCATGGGGAGGATGTGCAATCTCCACACGGACCGTGACCTAGAGCTGGGATCAAAACCGGGTCCTCAGCGGCTTGAGGCAAGCAATGCTAACCACTCAGCCACCTTGCCGCCCAGGGCTTCAATTTTCAAAGGGTTTCTTCCAGTGGTTTACTAAATCATTGGCAGAAAGTCACAGAAAACCCTGGAGAAATTCCTGGGTGCATTTGTGCCAAAGTTCATTCCCATACTATTTCTAAATCAGTAGGGTCACTGTGAATCACAATCAAGCTTAGCTCATTGATGCCTTAAAAGTAAGACATTTAAATCACGCAACAGAAACCTCCGCGAAGGAATTACTTACAAATCGACTGGAATTATTGTTTCGTACAGTCTTGGCATTTCCAAAAGCCTCAAGCAATGGGTTTGACTGCAGGATGATATCTTTTACATGCTAGATTAAGGTAGATAAATTAAATTAAACGGTTATGTATTTGCCTCCATTATAAATTTGCTGCATATGTCTGGCACTGGTATTCCTTCCTATTGTTACGACACCCTGAGGTAGTGCACGGTCAATTCCAGCCCCCACGTGCCTCTGAGTTACAACACAAGTGAAATAAGCAAGAATTCTTATAAAAATACCCAAAGGCTGTAGCCCTTGGCTACTCAATAATTACAGTCTGCAGGTTTGTAATTGTAAACATGATTAATGCTTATTTAGAACAAGAAGTACAATGTAATATGCAGCGAATACAACTAGTTAATTACAAACTAAATCCTAATCCCTACTTTAACCTGCCCCATCGTCTACAAACACAACCAAGATAAACAAACACAGAGGAGTGGAAAGGGGCAAACATCATATGCGAAAGGAAGAAAGAGTTTTTGTTTCAATTGATGCTTTTTTAGCACAATTTTCTTCACAGCAAGCTTGCAGATTAAAGTCTTTGGTAAACAGCCTGTAATGGTCTTCTCTGTAGGTTAATTCATTGAGGTTCTCTGTAGTTTAGAATTGCTGTTCTCAAGAGACCCCTTACTTCTGTTCAAACAATGGTTTCAGGAACACCGCACGCACAGCTTTCTGGAGAGAGAGGTAGCACTCAGAGCCGGCTTCTGGAGCGAGAGTTGATTGGTTCTGCCTCCTGTGCTGCCAGAATTAAAACTAAAACCATGGAACTTTGAAAAGCATTCCAACGGGATAAGATCCTATCACCACCTGTTACGGGGAAGAGCTCTGTCTTTTTGGACAATTCATTGACCACCAGCCAATCAATCAAACTGAGTCAGAACCTCAACTCTCTCACTGGTGCAGAAAAGTCTGCAACTCCTATTTAAACCAGCAAGTCATATCTCCTGTAACTTCCGGATTCTTCTGCTTGAATTAAAAATACAGGCTGCTTGCCTTAAAGTGACCTGTCCAATGATCATCCATGGATCAAAATAATAACAGCAAACTAAAAAAAAGGGGAAATAAGGGAATAAACAGGAAGGTCCCTTCCACTATGCACCTGGCAAATGCTCAGTTCCTAGATGAAAATAAACATGCAGGCTGGCAACACTGGGCTTCCACGTTCTTTACATTAACCAACCATTTTGGGGGCTTCTCCCAATGGGCGAGGGCATGGCATGCCTGCACTGTGATCAGATGCCCACAAATCAAGGAGGGGACTGTCGTGGCTCTCCTCCTCATTGACTTCAAGGCTTACTTGAGGGTGGCAGTGGCAGGGATATAAGAGAAAGCTGATGTCAGCCCTTATGTTAACTGAGAGAAGAAGCCAGTGCAAAGGAATCTAGAGTAGGCCCTCAAATCCTTGACGGACATGTTTTAACTCTGTGCCCTGCCTGAAATTGGTTGGAGGTGAAGTCAAGAATGATATTCGTGTACCGCTCACTGAGCAGTCCACTCAGTAAGTTTTGTCATCGCTCTCCACCTGGATGGGCAGTCGATTGGAGTGCTCCTGAAGTAGCCTCCCTCCTGGGAGGACCTCAACGTATCAGTGATTTTGAGTTTGGTTAATTTACAAAGGCCTGGAAGCTAGGGGAGAAAGCCAACATCTGCAGCACAAACAGCAGCTCTGACTCAAAAGACCTCTGACTCTGATCCTCTTCCTCATGCAAGCCCACACATTATGTGTCACATTGTTAGGTAGCAGCCTGGCTCTGCTCAGATCCTCCAATCTGAATTCGGCACGACGCAAAGTCATGAGCCCATTTCTTCTGGGCTCCAAACAGGTGCCTAGCATTTGCTCGGAAAAATAAGTAGGAGGCCCTGTTACCTCTCTGCTGCTTCATTTGAATGTGACGATACTGCTTTTGACTCTTGTGGGAGTAACTGTCTTCCCCCACCCCCATTTGTTTTCCTTCACGAACCCACAGGAAATCCTTCAGCTATGCATAGAGGGTGTGCAATAGCATAGTGATTCTCTTCACCATTTTCCTTTCTCTTGTGCCTGGGAACTGAGCATTTGCAAACTGACGATACTCAGACAAATTGAAATGCTTAAGTTATTTTATTAATAAATTGATCTTCTGTTGTTACCTGGACCTTTGCTCCTCCTCCTGACACTTTGGAGATGTACCCCATAATATATTTCGCTGCTACTGTTTTTCCGGCTCCGCTTTCACCACTGGAAGCCAAAAAGATTCAGAATAAGTAACTACATGTTTCCCGGCACGTATTGGTGACAGGAAAGGGAGAGTACCCTCCTTAATAGGACCCCAGGGTATTATCCATGTCAGGTGCTCTTTCCCTATGGACTCTCAAACCCTTGCCACCAACCTCTCCCCTCGCTGAAGCTTGCCAACTTGTCACCTGAGGAGATGGCTGACTCAACTGTTGTGCTCAGTCCATGAGCCACTCACCTGCTCAAATCCTGAGTTCAGAACCGGCAGTGGCCACCGTTCCTGATGACACTGCCGGGACTGGAGAGCTGTCGGTCTCTGATTGGTTGGCAGCTCTCTGAGGTGAGACTTCCTGATTCAGAAGGGTCAAACAAATTGGTCTATTAATGGGCGATTGGTTGTTAAATGGCTGTGGTGCAACTGATGTGCCCCACCATTTTCGCTGACAGTTTAGCCAGAGGGCTGGAGAATCTGGCAGCCCGTTTAATTTATTCTAGTGGGTTCTACCCATGGATGTGTAAAATACACTCAAGAATTTTTGCTAAACAACTTCCAAGTTCTTGCTTCCATTTGCTAGTAACATTTGTCGTGGAACATTGTTACAAAATACACCATATTAAATTCAACCAGCTAATTTTAAATTTTTAACCATATTTGTACTATATCTGCCATACTCAAAACAATGTGATAGTAATTGTCCAATATCTACCATCCCCTTTATCACTGTTAAACTAGATCATAGTGTTGCAGTGTCCACAGCCATCCTGAACTTCTAAGTAAAGGAATGATACGGGGCGGGATTCTCCCCTACCCGGCAGGGCGGGGGGCCCCGGCTGGATGGACTGTCGTGAACTACTCCAGCGTCGGGCAGCCCCAAAGGTGCGGAATCCTCTGCACCTCCAGGGGCTAGGCCCGCCCCAGAGTGGTTTGCGCCCCGCCGGCCGGCAGGAAGGGGGATTGGCGCCAAAGGGCCTCCGCCGGCCGGCGCAAGTTGGCGTATGCATGGGAGCGCCAGCGTGTGCTGGCGCCATCACCTTCCATGCGCAGAGGGCTTTGTTTTCGCACCATGAACGGCGGACCGGTACAGCCTCCGGTGCGGAAAGATAGAGTGCCCCCACTGCACAGGCTCGCCCGCAGATCGGGGGGCCCCGATCGTGGACCAGGCCACCGTGGGGGCACCTCATGGGGCCAGATCCCCCCGCCCCCCCCCCCCAAGAACCTCGGAGCCCGCCCCCACTGCCAGGTGCCGCCGGTAAGGGCCCTACTCCAATTTACGCCGACGGCAAAAGAGGGGCGGGACTTCAGCCTATCGCAGGCCGGAGAATTCGGGCAGCCCCGGCGGCCATTGAGTCGGGGGGCCGGAGAATTAGGAGGATGGCGGGGCCGGGATTCACGCCGACCCCCGGCGATTCTCCGACCCGGCAGGGGGTCGGAGAATCCCGCCCAAGATCTTTGCATTTCTAGTCCTTTAGCTTTGATGGAAAGGTGTGTTGCTTTACTTCCAGAGGTCTAGAGAGTTAAAGGGCTGAATTTTCACCAAAACGGGATGACTTGGGAGTCCTTTAAACATGGCGGCGGGTGCCAGTTCCAAGATTTCTGACTCCATTCCCAGGCTGTATTATTTTTGGGATTGCTTTGAAAGGTTGTGGGCTACTTCCCGTCAAAGCCTGAAACTGATACTCCCTACCTGGTCTGTTCCATTGCGGACATAGGCATGCCCTACTCCTACATGTTGGTTTTTTTAAAGAGTCATGGTTCAAGGCGCCTCAGAGTCATCATTAATCCTAGTCTGCATAAGGGGACCTAGAAAGCTGACCCTAGGAAGAAGTCAGAGGCAGATACAGGGGTGGAGGCAGGCTGTTTAAAAGGCCCATCTTGTTTCTGCGGGACTTCTTCCCAGTTTAAATAAAAACCCAAAGGTCCTCCAGCCTTTATCACTCACCCTCCACACACTCACCTTGCCCTATCTGTCTCTTCATGCCCCCACCCATACCTGGCCCTCCTTGCCAAGGTATCCCCCTAATCACATCATAGTCCAGGGGTGGGCAAACTACGGCCCGTGGGCCGCATGTGGCCCGCCAAAGGCCTTTATGCGGCCCACCAAGTCATTAAAAAATTTTTTTTTTTTTTTTTTAATTTTAAATTTTTTTAAAGGTTAATGGGGGGGGGGGGGGGGGGGCTGTTGGGTTACTTACTGGTATAGGGTGGATACGTTGACTTGAGTAGGGTGATCATTGCTCGGCACAACGTCGAGGGCCGAAGGGCCTGTTCTGTGCTGGACTGTTCTATGTTCTATATGAGGCGCCCAGAATCATAACCGGGTGAAGTAATTATTTTACTTAATATACTATGCGGCCCTTTAAAATTGTGAATTTCTGAATGTGGCCCTTGCACGGAAAAGTTTGCCCACCCCTGTCATAGTCCCTTATTCCCCCAATGTCAAGCTATGGCACTTCCATGCTCATTGACCCACTATATAATATATAGAAACAATGGATCCTAAAAGTAACATTTGGTTGTGTAAAATCAAATCTTAAAAAAGTAATTAATTTATAACTTTCTACTATGTTAATAAGGCTACTTCAATGCAAGGCAACACAAGTATCCATTATCTAGTCCTTTTAAATTATCAATAAAAAAAATCATAAGCCCTTGACACTACTTAACCTTGTATCAATAAAGATTATGAAATTGACTGCAGAGATCAGAGAGCCTGAGCTGTCAATAAATCAATGTTTTATTTGGGTTGCAGCTACTTCAGCAAGAGTATATTTGTTGAGGCTCTCAGCCATTGCACATGAGGGGCCATTGGGGGTGATTGAAGGGGCATAATGAGGCAGAGTGGGCATGAGAGGCCATAAAAGATGGGTGCTGGGGTATACTTGAGCAGAGGGGTAATGATGGGGTGGGGGCATAAAGAGGCAGATAGGGTAAGGTGAGTGTGTGGCGGGTGAGGGATGAAGGCTGGAGGACCTTTGGGTTTTTATTTAAACTGGGACGAAGTCCCGCAGAACCAAGGTGGGCCTTTTAAACAGCCCCTTTTTCTGCCTCTGACCTCTTTCTAGGTTCAGCTAGCCCGGCGCCAGCCCATATCCGCCCCTAGCAATGAAGATGCCGCCTTTATGGGCACTTTCTCCCGAGGCAGGTGGGTAGAGCCGGGGATTTTCCCCATTCCCGCTCCCTCGGCCCGAGGATGAAAATTCAGGCTATAGTTTCAGAAAGTTACATCAGAGACTAATATTTGAATGCGAGTCTGTGATAATAGAGAGCAGGCAGACATCAGCTTGTCAGCAATTGTTTGTTGTCAGCAATCCTCTGGAGTCCAGTATTTGATGGTCAATGAATGGTTTGGATAGATTATAATGGGCTCCATTCCCGCAATCCTTGAATTGTTTCTGTTTCATACCTGATTATAACACACTGATTCTCTGCATCAATCAACATATTCCTGTACATACTGTCGGTGAGAGCATAAATATGGGGTGGATTTTCATACTGAGCCTGTAGATAAAAAGGAAATTGTCTAAGCCAAAGGAAAATCCATTCAGCATTGTACTTAAGATAACAGCTACAATTTAAAAAATGAACACACAGGAAGCTCTCTTAAACATAATGCTGCCCTTAATAAACTAGACATATTTTCCTGAAAATATCAGAAATTTTGTAAAAGGTGCTTTTGAAAAGTGACTAGAATCGAGATAAAATTCTCACACATATTTTCTAGAATATTTTAAAATGTAGAATTAGTAGAGTACGGTGAAAAGATTGGAATTCAAAACTAATTGGTCATGGAGTAAATGGAAAAAACTACGCTGCAAACGGAATGTAATGGAATCGTTTCAGTTCAAAGTATAGAGACAGATACAGCGGAGAGTACTTCATGTGCAATGTTCGCCCATTATTCTCACAACGGACTGTGACCAACGGTCTTTCATGTTGCGCTAATACTGTGCCAATTCATCTGTTTAATTTCTCTGCCTTTCAGGACAAATTGACTCTGCTCTGTCATGTCCATGGAGCTTTAATTTTATCCACTCGGACTTTTCTTGGGAATTCCCCTGATTTGGTAGAAGTTTGGAGAATGCTCCTTTTCCACATGGTGTACCAAGGGGATCCACTGAGGTTATGATGACCATTCAGGAAAATCCAAGAGGACGGCACGGTGGCACAGTGGTTAGCACTGTTGCCTCACAATGCCAGGGACCCGGGTTCAATCCAGGTGTTGGGTGACTGTGTGGAGTTTGCACATTGTCTGCGTGGGTTTCCTCTCGGTGCTCTGGTCTTCTACCACAGTCCAAAGATGTGCAGGCTAGGTGGATTGGCCGTGCTAAAATTACCCATTAGTATCAAAGATGTGTAAGTTACGTGGGGTTACGGGTATGTGGCAGGGGAGTGAGCCTAGAAAGGGTACTCTTTCAAAGGGGTCGGTGCAGACTCAATGGGTTGAATAGCCTCCTTCTGCACTGTAAAATTCAATGTATTCTAAATTCCCAACGATCATGATCGTCTTTTCTCATTCTTTGCTCTCCCCTATGTTACACCACTGGAGGAAGACAATTGCTAACCTGCTGTTTAATAGTTAGGGCATTACCATGCAGGTATTTTGTAATAGATCTATTTAAAATGCGTGCTATGATTCCCAATGGAAGTTCCCAATCTCAGTCATTCCATCAGGGAGATTTGCTAAGTGCAGCCTATAGGCATTGCATTGCAGGGAATGAATATTAGAGCCAGCCTGGGATGATCCCGCATATTTCAAAATGAAATAGGACACTGTCAGCTTAGGGGAGAGGAGAAACAGAGAATCTTTAAAGGGAAGAAATAAACAAATGATAATTGGAAATACAAAGAGCAAGTCAGGGTTTTACATCTGGAGAGAGAAAAACAGAGGCTAAATGGCGGGCCACAAAATCCCACCCTAGAGTTAAGATTTTAGGCGAATTACCTTTCATCAGAACTGGATGTTAAAGTTACAACAATTTTTCAACAAAACACCGGGCCAGGGAAGAATAAAGAGCAAAAGGAAATGACTATGACAGGGCGGAACGCAGAAGCGACTGAATGACAAAAGGAATAATGATGCTAAGCAAAAGAGAATGACAATTGGACAAGTAAAGAAACAAGAGACCATAAGACCATAAGACGTAGGAGCAGATGCAGGCCATTCAGTTCATCGTGTCTGCTCTGCCATTCACTGACATCATGGTTGATCTGACATAATCCTCAACTCCACTTTCTCACTTTATCCCTACCACCCTTGATTCCCTTGAAGGGATGGTTCTGGAGAGGATGTGAATGGCCTACTGCAGAACCATTGGCAGCACCTGCTGTCTAAAAATAAAATGTAAGTGGTGGTTATGATCTAAAGTTATTGAATGACTCAACACTGAGGCCGGAAGACTGAGAAGTGCCTCATCCCAAGATGAGGTATTGCTCCGGCTGGGTTTTGTTGGAGCAGCGTAGGAGGCCAAAATACAATGGCAATTGAATGAGAGCTGAATCTGTTGGTGTGAAACGTGCATGCACGATAGGAATGTAACAATATTTGGAGAAAGAAGACGACGTTCATTCCACCCCGAAAACAGTGGATGACTATTCTAGCTTGAACTCATTGCGACACATACATCCTACTTTACATAACATCATTTCCTTCTCAAATCCTCTCTGAAAATAATCAACGTATCAAGTATCTCGATAAATTTCATTATCCATTTATTTACTGATGTCAATCTCACTCTTTTCTAAAGGCAGCACGACGCCAGATTAATAACTTCTCTGAGAACTGGTCTATTATTCTGTCAGGGATGACAAAATCTCAAAATCTGGAAGGTTAAGGAAGGGAATTCCAACAGGAGCTGCTTCCACCAGTTCTCTGCTCCATTCTTTATCCTTTACAATATTCTGATAGGAGAGAGGGCACTTCACCTGATGGTCATAGAACATACTGTGCAGAAGTATTTTTGGACATTAAGGGCAATTTAGCATGGCCAATCCACCTAACCTGCACGTCTTTGGATTGTGGGAGGAAACCGGAGCACCTGGAGGAAACCCACGCAGACACGGGGAGAACGTGCAGACTCCGCACCGACAGTGACCCAGCAGGGAATCGAACCTGGGACGTGGAACCTGGGACCGTGGCGCTGTGAAGCCACAGTGCTATCCGCTTGTGCTATCGTGCTGCCCACTGTCACATGGGAAAGCATGTCTATATGGTGTACAGTACTTTTTTCCCAACGTTACAAACAGTGGGGGTGAGGGTCTATGTTCTGTGGCAGAATTTTCCGTGCCCGCCACCGCATATTTCGCGGTGGCTCAGGCAGTCTGCCATTGGACAGAAGTGGGATCTTTTGGTTCTGCTGCTATCAATGGGGTTTCCCATTTTATGCACCCTCCCTACTGCTAAGGAACCGGTGGCGGGGTCTTGCCATCGGTGAGACCGGGAGATTCTGCCTGCAGGAACAGCAGGAAAATACCTATGCCTTTTCAGTGCTTATTAATTGCACACTTAAGAGTGTTCTGAAGCATTTTTTTCCAACAGAGATGTTCAGAAAATTAGCCTGTAATGATCTTTCACTCTGAATGCTGTAACAACACCAAACAAAATGATGAGACAACTGTGCCAAATATCCAAGTCAGGATGGTGCGTGACTTGAAGGGAAATTTATATTCCCAAGATCTTGTCTTGCTTTTGTCTGAGGGATGACTACTCCTTCACACTCTTGCGTTGAGTCCTGTAAAATGGAGGAGAGACTTGAATCCAGTTTCTGTCCTTCTATTGTTGCCACTAGGTTGATATGGTAGATTCAGCTAACCTCCTGGTTAATGGTGAGGGGCAGCATGGTGACACAGTGGTTAAAAGCTGTATAAAAGCAAATTACTGCGGATGCCCGAATCTGAAACGGAAGAGAAAATGCTGGAAAATCTCAGCAGGCCTGGCAGCATCAGTAAGGAGAGAAAAGAGCTAACGTTTCGAGTCCGATGACTCTTTGTCAAAGCTAACAGACAGAGGAAGTGGGAAACATTTATACTGTGGAGTGAGAATGAAAGATGAGACTGTGGAGTGAGAACTCCATTCTCACTCTACAGTATAAATATTTCCCACTTTCTCTGTCTGTTAGCTTTGACAAAGAGTCATCGGACTGGAAACATTAGCTCTTTTCTCTCCTTACAGATGCTGCCAGACCTGCTGAGATTTTCCAGCATTTTCTCTTTCGACACAGTGGTTAGCACTGCTGCCTCACAGCGCCAGGGAACCGGGTTCGATTTCGGCCTTGGCTGACTGTATGGCTGCGTGGGTTGTCACTGGGTGCTCCAGTTTCCTCCCACAGTCCAAAGATTTGCAGTTTTTGTGGATTGGCCATGCTAAATTACACCTTAAGTGTCCAAAGGTGTGCAGGTTAGGTGGGTTGGCCATGATCAATGCGTGAAGTTATGGAGATAAGGTGGGAGAGTGCTTTTTCAGAAGGTTAGTGCAGACTTGGTGGGCCGAATGGCCTCCTTCTGCATTGTAGGGATTTTATGGATCTGTGTATGGTGAGGACACATCATTAGTTAAGTAAAGTCGCCATAGTCCATAATGACCGTAGACTGCTTCCCCCTTTGAGGGGGAGAGCTGACTGGTGGTGATTTAACCTGTAGATCACCACACCTCAGGCAAGGCTGAGAAGGTGGGGCCTTCGTGAATGGCATAGTGGAAGGTCAGAGAAGGTGGTTACTCCTTTTCCTATTGGAAATGGTCAATGCCTGGTACTTACTAACTTGCCAGCCAAAGCCTAGATGCTGTTCATGGGATTGGGCTGATTATTATCAGAGAAGTTATGAATGGAGCTGATCACAATGAGATCATAGTGAACAGCTCCATTACTGAGGGATAGTCAATGATGAATGGATAAAGATGTACTGAATGAACAAGAAGAACATTGATTGTCTGCCAGATCTTGATAAGCGATTGTTTTGCTGAACTCATCCGTTAATGCTTCCAATCTGTTTTCAACCTCCTTTCCACTACTAACCCAATTGTTTGGCAATTTTGGGATTCTCTAGCTGTCTTTTGAGGTTCATCCCTCTACTTCCATGTTATTTTACTTAGCGTTTTAGCTCTCCTCAGTTGCTGGTTGTAGTAATCCAGGTCCTTTCTATTTTTTGGTTCCTGGTTTGACTTCTACTTATTTCCTTCTCACGTTCTTTTAATACCACTATAGCCTGCCCTAGATTTTGCTTTGCTCCTTTATTTCAGCAGAATACACTTTCTTACTCCTTCGAGCGTAATAGGCTTAAGCTATGTTACAATTCTTCTGGCTCTCCAGAGATAGAAATAAAATGAAAGAAGGCGTATACATAGTCACAGGAAAAGACAAATGTAGAGCTGATGAACTAAACAGGTCTCACAACCCTCACTCCGCTCCTAGCCTGACCAGATTACAGAGTTTATGACAACGCAGCACTCATCTTCAACCCAATATCTCTGAATAGTTTGACCTAAACATACCGCAGCAGATAATATTGAACTGGCAACTCTATGAAGTGCAGCTATTTGACTTCCCCTTCTCACCTCTCAAGCACATATTAAAACATTGGTTCACATTTCTTTGAAATTAAAATTTGCTTATTGTCATGAGTAGGCTTCAAATGAAGTTACTGTGAAAAGCCCCTAGTCGCCACATTCCAGCGCCTGTTTGGGGAGGCTATTACGGGAATCGAACTGTGCTGCTGGCCTGCTTGGTCTGCTGTCAAAGCCAGCGATTTAGCCCTGTGCTAAACATCCCCAGTATTTGTAATTGTTTCTTTTGGAACACCTGCGTATCCTTAAATATAGGTCGATGGTTTCACTTAAAATTAAAATGTAAATATTGTAAATGATGCATATAGGCAAGTTCCAGTTAAGGAGATAGTATCAGTAGTCATCTGTACATCCGTGTCTGATGCCAAAGCATATAAATCTAGAGGCCAGCAGGTTCAATCCTGGTCTATATTTACTGTCTCAGCCATTTACGCTTAGCATATCTGAACGACATGTTGAATATTTCCAACATTTTGGACTTGTTGACTGGTTTTCAGAATTTGGCTCTTTTTAATCTATTACCACTTTTGATAGTTATCCAGAGATCCTCTTCTGGGATGTTGCCAGCCTGGGATAGAATCAGGATCAACTTTGGTTCAAAAGTATGCAGATATGCGACTGTTCAGGATTACATTTGCATTGGTGATGATGAAACTGCCTGAGAAACAGTTACTACCTTTAATCATTGAGGGAAGGGAAAGAAATAATGTTGAAAAGGTGCGATCACGACCTTTTCTTATAAAACGGATAGCTCAACCACAACATGTTGCTTATTTTACAACCAAAATCTTACAGTTCAACTACAAATTGCAATCAGCTTGAAGTTGGTGTAGCATTTGACCACAAGCAAAATGCTTTTAATTTTACCATCCGTGTATTTGGGGAAGGTGTAATGAGACCCACGTTCTGCCACTCACTGACTGGATACGTAAATGTATTTGCAAGTAGCTGGCAATGCCTACTTGTGCATGTGACATTACCACAGCCATAGCCACAGACAAGAAAAATACAGAAACACAGTGAATGCTAATACAGGATCGACACAGCGAGTGCAAGTTGAATTTGAGAGCTGCAAGTCAATACCAAAAGTTTATTCTCGAAACAGAAGATATTAAAAATTAACATTTACTTACAGCTCCTTGATAAATTTCGACTTCTCTGTCTGTGAAGTAAGGCATCTGTTTGAAGGGGTTCACTGAGATGAGCACTGTACCAATGTATGTCTGTGATACAAGTCAAGGCATTTTGCTGGAGCTATGGTTCAGAATGGAGGCTGACATGAAATTTCACCCGTCTTCCACTGTAATAAATACCAACCCACCTGCCAGCCACAACCACCCAAGTAGAAATATAGAAAACATAGGAGCAGGAGTAGGCCATTCGGCCCTTCAAGCCCACTGTGGCAATCATTATGATCATGGCTGATCATCCAACTCAATAGCCTAATCCCGTATAGAAACTGAAATGGTAGAGTTTTCTGGCTGACCTGTAGAAACCCCAATTGCCCCCTTGCAAGGCAAATTACCCCAATGGGTTGGGGTTTGGGCTGTTAACTCCCTAAGTTCAGATTTCCCATACATGGATTTGGAAAGGTTCCCACTGTCATTATGGGTGGTGAGTAAAGATATACCTAGCGTCTGGAAAGGCTTGTATGAACTCACCAGTTGGTTCTAGATCAGGCAAGCAACCTGGTCCCTGAAAATTTCAGGTTTATTTTCGTTAAAGATAACCTGTAAACAAAGCAATTAAATTCATCTTAATGTTTGCATTATTTCCATCATTTAGACGGACAAAAGCATAGAACCGTGATATCCCCCCCCAACTGGGAGCGGCATTCTTTCTTCCGTTTGTCAATGGGATTTCCCATTGAAGCCATCCCACGCCGCCGGGAAAAGCTTTGACAAAGGGTCATCTGGACTCGAAACATTTGCTCTTTTCTCTCCCTACAGATGCTGCCAGACCTGCTGAGATTTTCCAGAATTTTCTCTTTGGTTTCAGATTCCAACATCCGCAGTAATTTGCTTTTAACAAGAGCAAGGAGGTTATGTTGAGCCGGTATAAGACGTCCGTTGGGCCTCAGCTGGAGTATTGCATCCAGTTCTGGGTGCCGCACGTTAAGGAAGGATGTGAAGGCATTGGAGACAGTTCAGAAAAGATTCACGAGATTGGTTCCAAGGATGCAGTCCAAAGATGTGCGGGTTAGGTGGATTGGCCATGCTAAATTGCCCGTAGTGTAAGGTTAATGGGGGGATTGTTGGGTTACGGGTATACGGGTTACGTGGAGTTTAAGTAGGGTGATCATTGCTCGGCACAACATCGAGGGCCGAAGGGCCTGTTCTGTGCTGTACTGTTCTATGTCTATGCGGAACCTGAGGTATGAGATAGAATGGAGAAGTTAGGGCTGCTTTCCTTAGAGAAAAGAAGGCTGAGAGGAGATTTGATTGAAAATCATGAGGGGGGTCCGGACAGAGTAGATCGGGAGAAACTTTTCCCATTCATGACGAAAATGAGAACGAGAGGACACAGATTTAAAGTAATAGGCAAAGAAGCAAAAGCGTTATAAGGAAAAACTTCTTTAAACAGCGATTGGTTAATGTCTGGAATACCTAATTCTCAATATGTTGGATATGGAAACAATGTTTCCTCTTATGGGTGAGTCCAGAACTAGGAAGCACTGTTTAAAAATTAGGGGTAGCCCTTTTAGGACAGAGATGAGGGGCATCATGAGTGGAAAAAAGGTGAAGTCCATTTTTGGGCGTGTTTGGTGGGGTGTTTTCACACCAAGATTCACCCCGCTATTCACCGGCACTTGTTGTTTCTTTGGGCCTTGGGGAATTTCTCCCCGCCGAAGCCTCACTGACCATCAATTCACACGAGACAGAGAGTTGAAGTGAACAGTGGCTTTAACTGGAATAGTGCCTGCCTGCGACTGCTCTGCAATGAGAGCCGCCTACAGGGCAGCTGCTCTTTATACCTCCCCTCAAGGGGGCGGAGCCAGGGGCGGAGCCCACAAGGGCACCAACATGATACAATCAGTGTAGTACAGTACAATGGTCCATAGGTGGAGCCCGCATGGGCAACAGCGTGGTACAATGTAGTACAGTGGTGAATGGTTACCATAATAAGTTCACCACACTCACTTTAGTCGATTTCCATCAGGGGGATGGGGGGTGTAGTGATTGGCAGCCCCGATCACTGCACACACCTCCTTTCAGAACCCCACCCAAACGTCACCCCTCCCAACCATGTCGTGACACCTGGGAAACCCCCTTCACCCTCCCCCAATAGGCAAGGCTCCCTGCCCCCGACAGTGCCAACCTGGCACGCTCACAGTGCCATCTGGGCACCCTGGCAGGGCTATCCGAGCAGCCAGGCAGTTCCTGATTGGCAGAGCAGACTCGATGGGCTGAATGGCCTACTCCTGCTCCTATGTTCTCCTCTTTTCTCTTGCTCAGTAGCAGCATCAGTGAAAACAGATCATCCTCTCACTGCTGTTTGTGGGACCTTTCTGTTTACATATCAGCTCCTATGTTTCTCTACGTTACACCTGTGACAATATTTTTCCAAGTCAGGACACTATGCGGCTTGGAGCGGATCTTGCAGCCAGTGCTTAATCTGCTGCTCCTGCCCTTCTAGGTGGCAGAGGTCGTGGGTTTGGAAGGTGCTGTGGAAGGAGCTTTCTGAGTTTCTGCAGTGCATGTTGTCGATGGTACACACTGCTGCCACTATCAGCGGTGGAGGGAATGAGTGTTTAAAGTGGAGGATGGGGTGCCAGTCAAGTGGACTGCTTTGTCCTGGATGATGTTGAGCGGTGTCGGCAGTGCAGTTTCCCCTCAATGCTGCACTGAAGTGTCAGCCTGGATGACACTCATAGGTTTCTGGATCAAAGTTTGAAATGATGATTTTCTGCCCCAGACACAAGAGATGATGTGGAGTCAACTGCATACATGGCTTTTGCAGCCAGGCCACTCCTACAGGGTGGTCTGTTGTTCATCCTGCACTCATGCAGGCAGGGAGGGCCTCTTTTTCTGGAGAGCTGACCCCACCATCCCCCCACTGTCTGGAGACCTCCTCCAGATATCTAATCTGGCTGCCACCATCTGCAGGAGGGGCAAAGGGTTAGAAGATCCCAGCTGCTGTGCGTGGTTGGGTAGACTTGCTGTCTCCACCCCATTGGTCCCACCTCCAAATATAACGGCCTGGAGGCAGGATTCAGCTGGGAAACCAGCATACTCACTGGTGAAGCTATTCTCAGCTGCCGCTGTCTCCAATCCTGCCCTCCCAGCCTGGCTGGAAATCCAGCTCCTCGCCTCATCCAGAGATTAACATCTCTGATAATGCAGCACTCTCTCTCTCTCAGTACTGCTTTGGAATATCAGCCTAGTTTACGTGTGATCAAGTGTTAGAGTGGATCTTTAGCAACAAACTCAGAGGTGAGCCAAATTCAACAAGCCTGTCACTGGATTGTTGTGCGTGACAACATCACTTTCAAAGAGCTAAAGGAATGGTATTACACTCACAGTAACATTACTTCTATATGGATTATTAGTCATGACAGTACAGATCAAACCAAAGAGGAAGTGGGATTACACATAGCATATAATCTGTTCCTGTGAATATTGCAACATTTGATGTTGGTAAATGAAATACTGATACGGTGCACTGTGTATGTCTTGGAGTGAAGGAGCACTGTGCATGGTGAAGTGACAACTAAGACAGTATGATTGGACATCTCAGCTATCGGGAAGGTAGAAATCCTGGTGGCGCCACTGCAGTGCTGGACTAGTGCTAGTGTTCAAGTTACACACAACACTTTGGCCTCCTCATGAGGCCTGCCCCAAAACTAGTAACAGGTTTATGAACACAATAGGGGCAGGTTCCAATGTTATTATTCACGGTGCAAACTGGTGCAGGAGAATTCTGATGCAGTACCCAGTCCCTCCATGAGAGGGAGCTTTAGCTTGGTCAAGGGGGGTTGGTTTAGTTCACGAGGTAGCTGAGCTTGTGACACAGAGCAAGGCAAGCAGCACGTGTTCAATTCCCGTGCTGGCTGAGGTTGTTCATGAAGGCTCCGCCTTCTCAACTTTGCCCCTCGCCTGATGTGTGGTGATCCATATCACCATCAGTCAGCTGTCCCCCTCACAGGGGAAAGCAGCCTGTGGTCAGCTTGGATTATGGCGACTTTGCCGTACCAGTTAAAGAACACAGACAATTTTTATAAATGAAATCTCATCTGATCGAGGGACACAGAACAGGGGGGGGGGGTGTCACTGACAGCCACCTGCTTTTTCTTCTGCCCACCTTCCACTACTGCCCCTCCCCTCCCCATTAACCCCAACCCACCCTCACGCCCCTGTGGCCTGGGTCCTTCACTGGTCCTGGTCCTCGGTTGGGTGTATTACCCTACTAGCACTCTATTGGTGGTGGTTATGGCAATGAGGAGCTGCTGGACTCTGATTGCCACTGCTTGGGTGAGGTGAGGTGGGGGGGGGGGGGGGGGGGGTCAGGATTTCAGCTGCAGAAGTCCTTGGTCCCAGGGAAGGTCTGATATCGGTCACTTAAGTACCTGATTATCACTTAATCTGGTGGGCCTTCTCCAGGAGACATTTCGGTCTCACACCACCTCTCCAGCTAATGGTGAGACCATATTAAATTGCTTGGATTAAATTCTGCTCCATATTTTGAAGCCCACAATCAAATCACCTATTGAAATAATTCTAACTACCAGGAAATATAACCCTAGTTTGTCTACACTGTTTCCATTATTTAGCACTTGGTGTCCAGGTATCATTCTGATAAATTTATGCTTCACTCCTTCCACGGCTGATATATCCTCCACACAGTGTGGTACCCAAAATTGCTCACAGTACTCCAGCTGTAGTCTAACCAGGACTTTGTAAAGCTGGAGCACGATTTCTATGTACTTGTAATCTAGTCTTCTAGATAAAGGCCAGCATTCCATTGACCTGTTATTTTCTCCACCTTTTCAGGACATTTTAAGCCTCTTTGGACCTGGACCTCCAAGTCTCTTTGGGCTTTCACTGTTCCTATCTTTTTACCAGTTAGCCTGGTCTATCCTTTAGATCCAGAAAGAATTACCTCATGTTTTTCCGTTTTAAATCCATTTGCCACAGTTTTGACCATCCATTGAAGCTATTAATATTTCTGAAACATTGTGCTTTCATCTAGACTGATGACAATGCCACCTATCTTCGTGTCATCAGCAATTTTGGATACGTACTTTCTACCCCATCATTTGTGTGTCATGGTGGTACAGTGGTTAGCACTGCTGCCTCACAGTGCCAGGGACGCGGGTTCAATTCCGGCCCTGGGTACCTGTCTGTGTGTGTGGAGTTTGCACTTTCTCCGTGTTTGTGTGGGTTTCCTCTGGGTGCTCCCGTTCCCTCCCACAATCCGTAGATATGTAGGTTAGGTGGACTGGCCATGCTAAATTGCCTCTTAATGTCCAAGGATGTGTAGGTTAGGTGGGGTTACGGTGATAGGGTGGGGGAGTGGGCCGGAGTAAGGCACTCTTTCAGAGGGTTGGTGCAGACTTGATGGGCTGAATGGCCTCCATAGATTCTATGTTTCCTCACCCATTCCTCTTTCTTCACTTCCAAAATTGTGATGGCTCCCGTGCCTAATTACTGTTAATAGTCCCACTCAAAGCATGGGCTCCATCTGCGTTGCAGAAATTCTACGATTTATTGAAGCTGTTAATGAGTAGGGTGAAGAGCTGAGATCCAAATGCATATCTTTGTAAGACAGCACCAGCTCCTGCCCATTATCCGTATTCTCTGCCTCCTCGCTCTCAGGTCAATTAAATGTCTTCAATTCCACAAGCTAGATATTTAGCATGTTTACCGGGTTCTTTTGCTATCTGACCAAAACAACTCCTGGATCGACAGCAATGTTGAAAATTGCTGCTGGCCCCAAACTTTTCTTGTTTTCCAGCCTCCACCCCCTCCCCCCAATCTGTTTCAGGATCTATTTCAGGAGACTGTTGACTTGATTAGAAGAAGTCAACACGGTTTTAATAAAGGGATATCCTGTTTAACAAATTTATTGGGGTTTTTCGAGGATGTAACCGGCAACATAGATAAGGGGGAACCAGTGGATGCGATATACCTGGATTTCCAAAAGACTTTTGATAAGGCGCCACACAAAAAGTTAATAGGCAAGATAAGGGCTCATGGAGCTGGAGGTAATATATTAGCATGGATAGAGGATTAATTAACACCAGGAAGCAGAGAGTGGGCATAAATAGGACTTTTCAATTGGCAGCTAGTGAAGGGTCAATGCTGGGGCCTCAGCTATTTACAAGCTGTATTCATGATTTAGATGAAGAGACAGAGTGTAATGTATCCAATGACATAAAGCTGGGTGTAAAGGTCAGCTGTGGGGAGGATGCAGAAAGCTGCAATGAGATATACGCCTGTAACTTCGTCAGAGTGGCAATCTCCGCCGGAATGCCACTCTGGATGAACTTACTCTCACTGTAATTCCAAAGCCCCTGCTTTGCCCAACCTTCCTCACTCAGGCTGGGTGAGAGAGCATCAGCGAAGGATGTGGAGAGCTTGGGGCGCAGGGAAGAAAGGAACACCCGCTTTTTACAGCACTAGCTGCCACAAAGGGGACGTTTAAAGGGACAAGCTAAAGGAGCAGGTGAATTTCAAAGTGGTTCAGGTAATGGGGGGAGATCGGGAGGGGGGGGGATGACTTAGAGGGGCGAGTGGGGGTGGGTAGAGACCGGGAGGAGAGAGGGGAGTCTGGGAGGGGGCAGGTACACCAGGAGCAGGGGAGACCAGAAGGTGGACCGAGAAGACTGGGAGCTGGGATGGTGGTATACTGGGTTGGGGGGGGGGGAGGGGGGGAGGGGGGGAGGGGGGGACCGGAGGGAGGGGGCAAGGTGGACTGGAGGGGAGGAGGGTGTCGGGCCGGAGATGGGGGTCGGACGGACTGGAGGGAGGGGAATTCAGAGTGGGGCAGCAGGCGCGGTTGGAGCAAGGGGATGATTTGGACCAGAGAGGAGGGGTAGGAGGGGGTCGGACCAGAGGAGCGTTCACAGCGGATGGGGAAGGGAGTTTGCAGCAGGGACGGGGGGGGGGGGGGGGGGGGGGGAAATCGGACTGGAGGGGGGATTACATTGGGCGAGTGGCGTGTTTGGAACAAAGTGGTTGGAGCAGATGCTTGGGAAGGGGGAGGTGGAGTCGGACTGGAGGGTGGGGAGGTGGTGGGTGGTCAGACCGGGTGGGGGAGTCAGACTGGGAAGAGGGTTGGTTTGGGCAAGGAGGTCGTGTCGGAAGGTGTCGGGTGTGGTGAAGGTGTGATGGGTTCCCTGATGGGTCATGTATGTGGGAGTTGACCCTTGCGAGGCTGGGTCCGCTGTTAAAATAGTTACTTTGGAGGTAGAAGTGAGTAAAACTGGCAGAACCGTCCAGTTAGCGATTTAAATCACTTCAGTTGGATGGTTCCCAGCCCAGTGCAATTGTCCAGAGGAAATAAGCACTTCTGAGCAATTGCCGGGCAAACTCTTTCGTGGGTGCCTCCTAAAGGCCTTTCCCAGCGCATCATTGCGGTACCCCCTAAATGCAACACTGGGGAACCAGGAAGTTATGGGCCAAAGACAGGTTAAGTGAATCGGGCAACATGATGGGTTATAGTGTATGGAAGTGTGAAGTTATTAATTTTGTTTGAATGAATAGAAGAATTGAATATTTTTTACAAGGTAAGAAACTTGTAAGTGTTGATATTCAAAGAGATTTGGATATGTTTGCACAAGAAACACATGCAATTAGGAAGGCAAAATACAAGTTGGCCTTTATGGCAAGGGGATTCAAATACAGGAATTAATAAATTTTGCTAGAGTTCCACAGAATTTAGGTGACACCACATCTGGAGTATTGCATGCAGTTTTGTTCTCCACGTTTAAGAAAAGATACTCTTTTATGGGAGGCATACAGCAAAGGTCCACTAAATTGGTGTCTGGGAAGAAGGGGGTTGTCCTATGATGACGGGTTGAGCAAATTGGGTCTATTTTCTTTGGAGTTTAGAAGAATGAAAGGCGATCTCCTTAAAACATACAAGGTTCTGAAGGGGCTTGCCAGGGTAGACACTGGGGGATCATTTCCATTGGTCGGGGAACTTAAATTGTTGGTGTCCATCACAGAATTTCTCTCCCATGAATAAGGTAGACGGGGAAAAGAATGGGACAGCGAGGGAAGAAAATTGACTTTGTTTCAAAGAAAATCTGCAGGAAGTGACATTCATGTTAAACTTGCTGAAGAAAAGTCCGAAATTGTGTGTGTGTGTGTGTGTGTTTGATAAAACCAACTTCCTTCTCGATGTGTTGAACCTCTGAAAGGAAGTGTCCTTTCTCATGCAAGAGCATATAGAATTTCCTCTTTACCTATGCTATTCTTGTAATTTGGAAGCCTTGCAGCTTCCATATCACAGACACCTCAAGAACTGCCCTGATCGTGAACCTAACGCCCGTAATAACAAATAGTTGCATACGCTTTATAATTAAGGAGAAAAGAAAATGCGAGTGTATGAAAACCTGAGGGAAAAATACAAACGTTGATGATGCAAAGTTATTGGTGTATTTCTACGGTGGAATTATTCTCTTCAAAAATAAGTCAAAATTATAAATGGCAAATGTTGCTTTCTAGTTAATTTTAAGCACTTTTATATTTTAAAATTGTGAAGACTTCTAGTCTTAATGGAAAACAAAACAATTTTGACAATTATGTACACATAAATTATCGACATCAGCTTACTGAGACATTGAGGGTTAAATTCATGAGCATCCTCTTTTGGTGCACACCCAGCCTGGTATGATGTCATTTCCTATGGACAAATGGCAAAGCTCGAGGTGCAATACCCAAAGCTCACTGGGTATTGCGAGAGAAGTTTGCTTTTCCAAGTTGTCAGGATCTGAGGCCTGTAGTTTAGATCGGGAGGCAAATGAGTTGGAATCAATGATGAGGGAAAAGAGATTGGAGCCTTGGAGGAGGGAACGTTGGTTGGGGGAACCTAGACCTTAGGATGTGGAGTGATGGTGGTTGTGATGAATGTTTGATTTTTTTAAAACTTCGGCAATGCTTGAAGTTACTTTCCTCTGTGGCATGCAGCAAGGCCCCATATTTGCATGTGCAGCCCAAATTAATCACCAGTCCTTTATCCATCTCCTCACCCTTTGCAGAGTCATTCTTTCTTCCTTCCATTCTCGAGTTCATTCTTTGCTCCTCAATTCTCTTCTTCTATCCTCATTCAAGCTCATAATTTTCACCCGATAACCCATTAGGGGCAGCACGGTAGCATTGTGGATAGCACAATCGCTTCACAGCTCCAGGGTCCCAGGTTCGATTCCGGCTTGGGTCACTGTCTGTGCGGAGTCTGCACATCCTCCCCGTGTGTGCGTGGGTTTCCTCCGGGTGCTCCGGTTTCCTCCCACAGTCCAAAGATGTGCAGGTTAGGTGGATTGGCCATGATAAATTGCCCTTAGTGTCCACAATTGCCCTTAGTGTTGGGTGGGGTTCCTGGGTTATGGGGATAGGGTGGAGGTGTTAACCTTGGGTAGGGTGCTCTTTCCAGGAGCCGGTGCAGACTCGATGGGCCGAATGGCCTCCTTCTGCACTGTAAATTCTATGTAATTCAACCCTTCACTCCTCATTCTTTAGAAACAGGTATAGGTTGGTCCTCACACGCCCTGCCCCCCAGTTTCAGATTGCATTCCTTTTCTCTTCCAGCTCTCCAAGTTCAAGCTAGCACTTTTCCCAATTCCAGTTCATCGTCAACTTCTCCCTCCAATTCAATCTGGCACTCTTCCATCCCGCTTTCATTACATGGCACGTCCTTTCCTCACTTCCTCTCGGTAAATGCTGGTGTTCTGCTTCTATTTATTCTCCCCCACCCCAAATTGCTGCTTCCAGCCTCTTCATATTACAGGCATCTGTCTCCTCACATTCTTTCCCCTCCATCTGCTTCAATTCTCCTGTGTTCCCCTTTCTCTCTCAATCTCATTGCTGCTCTGTTGAGGAGGGCAACCTGGACTGGCCAAAGAGAACAATTCTCTTTTGATGGTTGCCGCTGAAATGTTTTGCCACTTTCACAATGACAGTTGACCTCTTGTGGGTAGCAGCATAGGGGAACCTGTTTACAGCTAATGCACAGCGTGTGTGCCCACATTAAGTATTCCAGAGGTAGTCAGATGCTGTGATAGAGGCAGATTCATGATTTCTGTGGAAGGTTGAGCCAAATGGCTTCTCTGAATAGCAATTTATCTTTGTCATCTTTGCGACTGTAGTAAGGGGGAAAATTACTTAGCAATTAGAAAGGCAATGAGAGTCTGCGTGCTTTTGTAAAGTACAGGTCATGCTGGACTAATTGAATTGAAGCGTTTGAGAGCATCACAGAATGTATAAATACAGAGAATGTGCTGGAAGATATAAATAGGAATGTTCAGAAATAATTTGATAAGCTACCATATTCAAAGACTGTTTATAATGACTGGTGCACAGAATACAACATTAAAGGGAATGTTAGCGGCTTGTCTAGAGGACTGGCTAAGCATAAAGCAGGAATGAATGATGTTCAGGAGGTTGTCAGAGTGTGGGTTGTGATACGCCTGAGGGGTCTGTGCTGAAATCTGTATGGTACATTGTTTTTCCAATTGGGCAGTGAACATAGACACAGGAACAATTATCAAATTAATACAAGAGGAAAATTGTGAGGCAGATTTCAGAAACACAAGCAGGTTAGTCAGTAGATATAGTTCACTGCAGATAAATATAGACCATTACACTTTGAGAAAAAGAACTGTGGAAATAAACATACAAGGGGGAGGTAATTTGACCCTCTCTGCCTCTGTTGAATTTCGACCTTTCTCTAGGCTCTGGGACTGCTCTTGTGAAGTCCCTTTTTTAAATGGTAATTAGCGCTGGATCAATTTTAAATCTAAGATCGATCAATTTTTAAGTCCAAAAGTATTAAAGGATATGGAGTTAGGTTACAAGTCAGCCAGGATCTTATTGAATAGGGGAACAGGTTAGAGGGGCGAAACCGCCTCCCCCTGTTCCTATATTTATAATCCGTGTTATGGAACATGTGCCAAGACCTTCTAGTCCTTGTTTGTTCATTTAAAAATACAATAAGAAATGTTCCCGATAATCCTATTTCAATTTGCATCATCTCTGCAGTGTTATTCCAGCTCACATTTAAGGAAATGTTTTGCTAACTTTACTTCTGAGATGGAGCTCTGTATATTTCATTCGGTCAAAAAATCCTACTTTTTAATTACTATTATTATTTTCATTTATTAATGACTTAAAATATGCTTCTGATATTTAGCCACTTTCTTTAAGCCTCTCCGGCTCACAGTTTATTTCATTTATTGTGTCACTTATTGATTTCGGCAATCGCTTTGAGTTCTGTTGTTTCCGCAGTAATGTACTGTTCCTCTTATTCTCAATCTGATGATACTACAGGAACACTTTACAATGTTCTCAATTTTCTTGTGTTCCACTGGAAATTCCAGCCAATTGGATGCAGATGTAAATTCAATCATGTTACATGCCTCATTTCAAGGATGTATCAAATGCAATAAATAATATTTTTAAATGCACAATGCATTGACAAAAATTGCATTAAAAACCATTGCCTGGAATTCCTGCAATTGGCAAATGAGCCCGAATGTGCTCAACGCTGCTTTAGTTTCACTGAGGTGGGAACTTCCAGCAGCCATGGAGTGAGTGGTCGCACAATAGGCGGTACCGGGCCAAGGTTGGATTTTTTGCTCCCTTTTGCCTGTTTTGTGGGGTGTTACGCAGGTGGAAAAACACGGCACTTGTCATTCTCCTTCGGTAAGGAATGTCTGAGTCCTACCAAACGAGGAGTGCGATGAACAGAGGGCAACAGTCAGACCAGGAAGACTTTTGAGTTGCGACAGAGGAACAGATGGCAGAGAGCTCTGTGGCATAATTGCCCATACGGTAGTCAACGGAGCAACTATTGGGTGTTTTGATGTCCAAATTCCAGCATTGGGGAGGGGGTGGGGGAGGGGGGCAGGGAGAGCCTGGAGCCCTCCATCCAGGCTCTTCACCTGGAATGTTAGGGGACTGAAGAGGCAGGCGATCAAGAGGTCTCGTGTTTTTGCACATTAAAGAGCTTGAAGGCAGGCGTGGTGTTCATGCAAAAGACTCATTTAAAAGTTGCGGACCAAATGAGGTTGATGAAAGGTAGGGTGGGGCAAGTGTTCTATTCAGAGCTGGACATGAAGACAAGGGGCGGGTAGCAGTGCTTGTTAGTTAGAGGGTGGCATTTTCAACTGGTAATGTTGTGGTGGATCCGGGGCACAGATTTGTGATGGTGAGAGGGTGGTTGGAGGAGGCACTCCACCCATCATGCTAGTGAATATATAAGTCGTCAACTATGACCATGTAGGGTATGTGGGGAAGGTGTGTATCCCAGACCTGGATTCACACCGGTTGATTATGAGGGGGGATTTCAATAAGGTTTTGGATCCAAAGGTAGATCGGTCGTATCCTAAGTGTCCCTAGGATACAAGTCGGGGGACCCTGCTTGTACCTGGCTCGCACAGCCTGGCAAGATCTAATGTGATCTCGCGACATGTTGCGATGTAAATCCCACCTATTGTGGGCAGGATCACTTTTTAGCAAATCTGTATTTTAAATCAAGACAGCTAGTCTCGCTTTAATGTGCAGATTCCGGAGGTACCGAGGCGTGGGATCTATATCCTTTGCCTCGGAGAACTTGAGGGAATGCTGTTCAGTACTGGTGTCCACAATTGGGGACCAGACGGAAGGCACTCGTGGAGGCTCTCCCAGGGGATTGAAGGCCCACATGTGCATGCCCTCTGGGCAGGGTGGTACCCTGGCACTGCTGGTGCCACCCGGTCATTGGGGGGGAGGGGGGGGTTGTGGGGTGGAGACCCTCCCATAATGGATTGGGGACCCTCACATAATGCATTGGGGCTTGAGAGGGTTGTAAAGATCGAGAGCTTATGACGAGCGGAGTTCCTTGTGCACGAAATGGAGCTATGCGCGGCCTTGGCTGCACATTCCCGCTGAGGCTCCCTATCTATTTTATAGCATTCTGTTACTCAGTGCAATAAGGACGCTGTGGGACTTTGTTCCCAGTTAGTTAAATCCCACCCACTGTGCAATTTTCACTGGGAAAATCGATGTGATTGCCGTCGGTCCCAGCAGGGCAAACTGGACCCTAATTCTTAGGCATTTGGAAAAACAATTTTCTCAGGTGAAAAATGCCGCTCACAAGGTGTGAAATGTCTGATTTGCCCGCCCTTGGGGTCATCTGAGTTCTTCAATTAATTTAAACAGCTCCACGGCACTTGCTGTCATTGTAACCAGGAGGATAGCAGCAAGGAAATCTGCTCCTCGATTCTCAGAGGGGGCCTTCACCTCTGTGCTGGATGCCGTGGAGGAGAGGTGGACAACAATAAACCCTTGAGCTGGCAGGAGACCCCCTGGCAAGGTAACAGATGCTGCCTGGGAGGTGGTCACAGCACTGGTTAGTGTCAGCAGCCTGACCAATAGACTAGCAGTGTAGTGCTGCAAAAAGATGAATGACCTACTCCTTCCTGCTCCCAATTCCTCTCTGCACTGCACCTTGCTGTCACCTCTCGGAATATCTTCACCCCCACCCCTCCCCACTCTCCAGAGTTGGCCGGCAGGCCCTGCCCTCTTGGACCCCCTGGCGCTTAGTGGTGCTCACCTCCTTCCTCCCTCTTGAACGTAACGGTGCCTGGTTCCTATTTTTAAAAACCAGGAGTAATTTGCGCCAACGTGACATCGCGCTTGGTGGGTGAGTAGTTTTGATGATGGCTGAAGATGCGACGTTAACCATGTGATTGGTTTGCAATTCACGAAAAACAGGTTTGCACCCTTCCTGGGCGTAAACCTGATTGCGTCACGGGGAGATCCTGGGAAGATCGTGCTCGGAAATTGTGCCGGCGCAATTTCTGGTTTTGGCCTTGTAGTGATCTGCATACCTGTATATATACAAGGGGTTAATGTATAGATGTAACAATCAAGTAATCACTAAAGGGCAGCACTGGAGACAGGTATAAATAGACAGACGGAAGCCAAGATCCGCCTCTTCACAGGAACAGGGTCTCATGACCACAAGCATACAAGGACAGCTCAGCATATGTGTAGATAATCATAAGTATTTCTTAATCAATCATGTTCATGTAACATCTAGTTTAAGCATTAGAGAGAGAATGAACTCACAGTTAATTAGTCAACGTTACTGAATAAAGTATTTGCTCTCATTGGAAGACTACGAGTGTTAATCACTATCAAGTTAAAGATCATTCTGGAAGAAGCAAGTGAGTAACACATGTTGCACAGAGCAATACAACATTACTATCAGAAATAGTAATATAATAGGCCTTTTGCGAGATTTAGCGGCCATGATGGGATTTGCGCCCGTGGCTATTGCGGCCGCTAAATCCTGCCCATGGTGTCCAAGAATTTGCGTAAATTCATTAGCGTAAGTCCCAAATGTAAAATCGCCCTTGAATCAATGCCATCAGAAGGTGTAATAGAATAGGTGGAGTGTGATTGCCATTAAATGAATCATTCATGCACTTCTTAAACTTGGTTGCATAACAGGGTAGATCTGTGGCTTCAATTCACTACTTATCAGGCAGATTAATGTGACCACGGATGCCTGTGTTCCTGAGAATCTGGACACAATGCGATTATTCTACTCAAAATAGCACAGGTTTGTTGGAAACCTGCCATTCTGGTTGGGGGAATGGCCAGCTGTTTGAGCAGGTGCTGATTCATGCAAAGATACTCTTGAACAAGCCTAAAAGATGGCATATGTCATAATGTAGTTCAAGGTATAACACCAGTTTAAATTCTGCAATCTTTGGCGCTATTTGCACAGATTAAGCTGACATCTTGGTGAAAATCCAAAGTCATAAAGTATCACTTAAATGTGAGTTAAAAACATGGGACTTCAGAATTAGGAGCAGAAGTAGGCAATTCAGCCCCTCAAGCCTCCTCTGTCATTCAATCAGATCATGGCTGATCTCTTCCAGGTCTCAAATCCACCATGAGGTGAATGCTGTGGTCAAAGGGCAAAAGGATAATAAAACCCAACAACCTTCTGAGAATCAAATCAGTAAGAAGAAAGTTACTTAAAGCCAATGCAGGTGAGGAAATATTTAAATGTTAACAGCACAATGCAAACGAGGGAGATGGAATAATGATACTGCATCAATTCAAATAAGGCCATATCCTGTTTACTGTAAACTCTGAATCATGAGGCAGAACAATCATTTTAGCTTTTTATTTCTCTGCCCAATGCCCATCATTGCCCATCCAGAATTGCCCTTGAGAAGAAGATAGCGAGTTGCCTTCTTCAACTGCTGAAATCCATGTGGTGTAGGAACACTCACAGCACTGTTAGGAAGTGAATTCCAGAACTTTGATCCAGTGGCAGTGAAGGAACTTTTCCTGCTCCTGAGACCAGGAACTCTGAGCCCTCGAGTGGACGAGATCAGCTAACTCAACATTGAACATGATTCAACCTGGGAATTCACTGTACTGCAAAGGACCAGTCTCTGCAGTGCATTTACCACCTGAGTCATCAGAGGTGGTTTGACTACAAAGGCAGCACGGTGGTGCAGTGGGTTAGTACTGCGGCCTCACGGCGCCGAGGTCCCAGGTTCGATCCCGGCTCTGGGTGACTGTCCGTGTGGAGTTTGCACATTTTCCCCGTGTTTGCGTGGGTTTCGCCCCCACAACCCAATAATGTGCGAGCTAGGTGGACTGGCCATGCTAAATTGCCCCTTAATTGAAAAAAAATAATTGGGTACTCTAAATTTAGAAAAAAAGGCGGTTTTACTGAATCGAGTCAACAAATTTATCTTCCAATGAGACAGAGAGTTTTGAAGGATCAAAATCCACTCAGTGATATGTTATTTACTGTCGCTGCAAACAATATATTTCCTCAAGCCTTGACAACCAAGCCTCAATATCAGCCAATGTTTTGAAGCTTGGTTAATGACGTAAGAGATTTCCTTTGTGTATCACGGAGTATAATCGCACTGGCTGGAAAACGATTCAATGCTGGACTGAAAATTTGAAAATGTAGTTGTGAGAAAAAACAGTTAGAAATACTGCAACATGGGGCGGTGTGTGGCGCAGTGGATAGCACTGGGACTGCGGCATTGAGGACCTGGGTTCAAATCCCGGCTCTGGGTCACTGTCCATGTGGACTTTGCACAATCTCCCCATGTCTGTGTGGGTTCCACCCCCACAACCCAAAGATTATTATTTAAACGATAAAATATTAAAGCATGCTGCTGTGCAGAGAGACCTGGGTGTGCTAGTGCATGAGTCACAGAAAGTTGGTTTACAGGTGCGACAGGTGATTAAGAAGGCAAATGGAATTTTGTCCTTCATTGCTAGAGGGATGGAGTTTAAGACTAGGGAGGTTCTGCTGCAATTGTATAAGGTGTTAGTGAGGCCACGCCTGGAGTATTGTGTTCAGTTTTGGTCTCCTTACTTGAAAAAGGACGTACTGGCACTGGAGGGTGTGCAGAGGAGATTCACTAGGTTAATCCCAGAGCTGAAGGGGTTGGATTACGAGGAGAGGTTGAGTAGACTGGGACTGTACTCGTTGGAATTTAGAAGGATGAAGGGGGATCTCATAGAAACATTTAAAATTATGAAGGGAATAGATAGGATAGATGCAGGCAGGCAGGAACTAGGGGACATAGCCTCAAAATAAGGGGAAGTAGATTTAGGACTGAGTTTAGGAGGAACTTCTTCACCCAAAGGGTTGTGAATCTATGGAATTCCTTGCCCAGTGAAGCAGTTGAGGCTCCTTCATTAAATGTTTTTAAGGTAAAGATAGATAGTTTTTTGAAGAATAAAGGGATTAAGGGTTATGGTGTTCGGGCCGGAAAATGGAGCTGAGTCCACAAAAGATGAGCCATGATTTCATTGAATGGCGGAGCAGGCTCGAGGGGCCAGATGGCCTACTCCTGCTCCTAGTTCTTATGTAGGTGAGTAGGTGGATTGGCCACGCTAAATTGCCCCTTAATTGAAAAAAATAATTGGGTACTCTAAAATAAAAAAAAAAGAAATACTGCAATGTAAAAACATCACTTAATGTAAGAAATTGTTGCAAATCAACATCAGTCAGAGTGAACTCATGCTTCAAGATATTGTTTGAACTAAGGGCTCTGGTTATTGGAATGATGGAGGAAAATAAGCGATAATTATATGTAATGAGCCATGCTCTGATCACATATAGCTGTTATTATGTAATTTGCAGTTTGGCCATTTTTTTTGCTCAAGGTCACTTCTTGTTTCAGGCGTAGGATTTCCTGTAATTTGCAGAACCACGTTTTCTTGAGTCATGGTGGAACATCTGGATGCTTCAAAAAAGGAACATTTGGGCTCAGAGGGAGTTTCCAAATGCACGTAGCCATTCAGTTTTAATGTTGTATATTGCTTGTAGCTATCATGGTATAAATCCACTCTGAACATTTACCTTTCTTTTGCAGACTCCTTTATTTCACAGCAATGGCAGCAAAACAAGTGGACAGCTCCACAGTGCTACTGAGAAATAAAAGCGAAAAAGCTTTCGAAACAAAAATACAACTGTCTTTGGCCTATGGGTCGTAGCCTCCGAGTAGATACACTACGAATTAATTCCGAAATTTCCTATTATCGGACCGTTAGGCTGAGGCAGACTTTTGGTGCAAAGTCCACTTGGTCACTATCCAAACTCACGTGAATAACATGAGGAAAAACCATTTGACGCAATGGTTAGGACTGGAATTCACTGCCTGATCAGGTGATGGATACCGCTTCAGTAGATGCTTTCAAGAGGGAACTGGATAAATAATTGAAAGAGAAAACATTGCAGGGAAAAAGGAAATAGCAGGGACTTGGACTAACTGGATTTTTGAAAATTCACTCACGGGGTCTGGGTGTCACTGGTGAGGTGGGTATTTATTGCCCATCCTTGATTGCCCCCTGAGAACATGGATGCATGCTTCCTCTTGAATAGAGCAGAGTGGCTTCCGAGAGCATTTCAGAGGCAAGCCAAGAGTCAACCAGTTTCTGTGGGTTGTTACGAAAATGTGCTATGTACAATATTAATTTGTACTATTACCTGCTGGATTTAGAACATTATGAAAAAAAAAGTGCTAAACAAAGGTCATTGGTCGACAGCAGCTATTAGGTTGCATCTGTGAAAGCCAGGAGGTACAATATGGAGACGACAGAGTCTACGAAGCTCTCAGAGACAATGCCTAAAATAAAACCAGGGACAAGGCAACTGCCCCAGTTCTTTGGCGTAAAAAATCCTGGATTTGAGCTAACAACCAGAGACTGTCATGGGGACAGTAGGAGCAACAGCCGCACCCGCACTCTCTCTGAAACCTATCTCAGCAAAGCTGAGCACTGTTTGTGGTTTGAAAACCCGTCAGAAGACCCAATGGTTGCAAACCGAGAGTTCTTGTTGGAGGATTCCAACTCGAACAACACCGTCTTCAAGAGAAAAGTGAATCAGTCAGCCACAACTGCAGAGGAATAGCTTCGCAGTGAGAAACTGAAGTACCGGCAAGCAGCATGGAGAGTGACTCTCGAGCTGTGGGCCGTCTTTACCTTTTTTTAAAACTTGGCCATATTTCAACACCTGACTCTCTGTAAAGTTTTGTTTCTTTGCGTGCCTGTCTGGGGAAGTTGTGTAAGTATTCTTTGCTTAGTGGGAAGTTGGACATATTCGTACATTTTAAACTTTTCGTTAATAATTTCTTGAGTGAGTTTTAGGAATAAAACAAACTCCTTGTTAACTCAAAGAACCTGGCTGGCCAATATATATTTTAGAACATATTCAATTGGCAATATCACATTTATTTTTACAGATTTAAACTCTGTTATAACCAACCCAGGAATGGGACAGAGAGGTGTCAGCTCACCCCTCCTAACCTGGTTCTAACAGGGTCTAAAGTCATACAGGGAAGGCAGTGGCGTAGTGGTGTTGTAGCTGGACTAGTCATTCAGAGGACCATGGTAATCCTCTGGGGACCCGGGTTCGAATCCCACCATGGCAGATTGTGAAAATCTGAAATTAAAGGTCAAATGCTGACCATGAAATGATTGTCGTAAAATCGCATCTGGTTCGAATGTCCTTCAGGGAAGGAAATCCCTACCTGCTCTGGGCTACATGTGAATCCAGAGCCACAGCAACATGGTTGATTCTTGATTGCTCTCTGAAAAGGCTAAGCAAGCCACTCAGTTCCAGGGCAATTAGTATTGGGCTATAAATGCTGGCCCAGCCGGTGATGCCCAAATCAAATGAATAAAAAAAACAGTTTAGGAAAGGACGGCAGATTTCAGTCCCTAAAAGACATGGGTGAACGAAAAAGGTTTTTAAACAATCTAGGAGTTTCATGGTCACCAACTTTTTATACAAGATTTTATTTAACTAATTGATTTTAAATTTCCCTGCTGCCATATGGTGGGAACCCATGTCCCCTGATCATTAATCCAGGCCTCTGAATGGCTAGTGTTGCAAAGTAGCCATGAAAGGGCATGTACAGATTTGATGGATCAAATGGCCTCCTTCTGATTTGTACTGTTCTATGACCCTGTGACTCGATGGGCAGGATTTTCTAGCCCCCAAACTGGCAGTCATCGTCACAGGTGGGACAGATGTTTGGCGAGCTGGTAAAAGTCAACAACTCTCCAAATTTTCCCATCCTGCCTGGAACGATGCCTGTCAGTGTCAAGGCCAGGAAATTGTGACCTATGTAGGTTAGTAACCTGTGTAAAGTATTGGTGGGCAACCAGCCCCATAGCACATAAGAAATAGGAACAAACAAAACAGCATTTAAGCATATTTCATAATTGAGTAAGGTCAAGACATTTCTTCAAAACTCCACTTTCTCTCCCAATCCCAAATACCTTGATTCCCTTTGAAAGCAAAAACAAATATTAGTTTCGAGGACATGGAGCAATAGAGCATCCACAGCATTCTGAGGTAGAGAATGTCATAGATTCACGACCTTCTGGCTGAATAAACTTCTCCTCATCTCAGTCCTAAATGACCAGCGCCTCATCCTCGGACCATGAACCTTAGTCCTGGATTCCTATCTGGGGGAATGAGCCGCTCAGCATCCACCATATCAAGCCCACCCATAATCTTATATGTTGGTCATGGGATCACCTATCCTTCTTCTAAACTCCAGCGATTGTAGGCCCATCCCACTTAATACATTATTTATTGTCCCATCAAAATCCTCCACATTTTCAGCCACACTCCGTTACTCTTGTACTCCAACTCCTTTGGAATAAAGGCTAACATACCATTTGCCTTCCTAATCATGTGAACATTCTAGGTTTTGTCTACAATGGTATCCAAATCCACCTGAACATTTCACCAAATATAATATGTTTTTCTATTCTTCTTATAGTGAATACCCTCAAGTTTCACATTATACTCCATCTGTCACCTCCTTGTGGGACACAGTCAATATGTTAGAGCCAATTCTTTCGAGAAGGAAATTCGGAAAGGCAAAAGGTGGTTGAAAGTTGGAATTCTTTTCTGCCAAAGTAGCTTAAACGTGCGGAATCAGTTGGTGACAGGACAGGCCCACTGTGGAATGCCACAGTTAAAACCCCTGGCTGCTGTTCCTGCCACAGGATTTGTTTCCATGTTATGCCACAATCACCTGGCTTGTGCCATCTTCCATTGTGGCTTGTTCGCAACCACTCTGTGACGTCTGTCATCCAACTACGCCTAGGTCGACCCCTCTAGGAGAGATGTCTAGCTTTTCAGCTCTGCCCAAAGGGTGAAGTATCAACACTTTTGTTTCTGGATAGCACTGGCTGATTTAGCACAGTGGGATAAACAGCTGGGTTGTGATGCAGAACAAGGCCAGCAGCACGAGTTCAATTCCCGTACTGGCCTCCCCGAACAAGCGCTGGAATGTGGTGACTAGGGGCTTTTCACAGTAAGTTCACTGAAGCCTACTTGTGACAATCAGTGATTATTATTATTTAGAGTTCTTTTTGTTCTTGCAATTTCAATGCCTATTCGTTTGTCTTATGGTCTGTGTCTGGAATTTTTTTAAGAGTACCCAATTCATTTTTTCCAATTAAGGGGCAATTTACATAGAACAGTACAGCACAGAACAGGCCCTTCGGCCCTCGATGTTGTGCCGAGCAAGGATCACCCTACTCAAACCCACGTATCCACCCTATACCCGTAACCCAACAACCCCCCCCCCCCCCTTAACCTTACTTTTTAGGACACTACGGGCAATTTAGCATGGCCAATCCACCTAACCCGCACATCTTTGGACTGTGGGAGGAAACCGGAGCACCCGGAGGAAACCCACGCACACACGGGGAGGACGTGCAGACTCCGCACAGACAGTGACCCAGCCGGGAATCGAACCTGGGACCCTGGAGCTGTGAAGCATTTATGCTAACCACCATGCTACCGTGCTGCCCTTTAGCGTGGCCAATCCACCTACCCTGCGCATCTTTTGGGTTGTGGGGGTGAAACCCACGCAAACTTGGGGAGAATGTGCAAACTCCACATGGACAGTGACCCAGAGCCAGAATCGAACCCAGGACCTCAGCGCCGTCAGGCTGCTGTGCTAACCAGTGCGCCTCCATGCTGCCCTGTGTATGGAATATAGCATCCGTATTTCAAAGCCCTCTATTTTCTTCCACAGATCTTTACTTATTGTCCAGGTTTCTGAGACATGCAGGAAATGGATAGAATGCAGCACCTCATGAGTTTTCTTCCTTGTTACAAGCGTGGGGTTTCTTGTTGTTAGCACGTCCTTCATCTTCACAAGGTCACTTTTGACTTTCTATATAGGACGGCACGGTAGCACAGAGGTTAGCCCTGTTGCTTCACAGCGTTAGAGTCCCAGGTTTGATTCCCAGCTTGGGTCACTGTCCGTGCGGAGTCTGCACGTTCTCCCCGTGTCTGCGTCGGTTTCCTCCCACAAGTCCCAAAAGACATGCTTGTTAGGTGAATTGGTCATTCTGAATTCTCCCTCCATATACCCGAAAAGGCACTGGAATGAGGTGACGAGTGGCTTTTAACATTAACCTCATTGCAGGGTTAATGTAAGTCTACTTGTGACAATAAAGATTATTAAATTAATTTTAAAAATCCAACTATCACATCAGCTATCTTCTGTTATCATTTGTCCTTTCAGGGGTGGACTAGTGACCCAGAGTAATGATCTACGGGCCTGGGCTCGGATTCCACCATGGCAGATGGTGGACTTTTAATCTAATAAAAGCTGGAATTTAAATTTCTGATGATGACCATGAAACCACTGTCGTAAAAACCTAACTGGTTTACTAATGTCCTTTAGGGAAGGAAATCTGCCATCCTTACCGGGTCTGGCCTACATGTAACTCCAGACACACAGCAACATGGTTGATTCTTAAATGCACTCTGAAATGGCCTCGCAAGTTACTGAGTTCAAGGGCAATTAAGGATGGGCAACAAATGCTTGGGGACACCCACATCTCCATGAAAGAATATAGAAAAATAAACCTTGTGGCTTTATCCACTTCAATTTTCACTCTAGTTTCTACTAATATATTCTTTCTATCTGCATTCTGAACATCTAGATTTTACCTGATGTATGATATTTTGGAGGGCCTTGTCTGATTCTGAAAGTATAGAATCATAGAATTTACAGTGCAGAAGGAGGCCATTCAGCCCATCGAGTCTGCACCGGCTCTTGGAAAGAGCACCCTACCCAAGGTCAACAACTCCACCCTATCCCCCATAACCCAGTAACCCCACCCTATCCACATAACCCAGTAACCCCACCCAACACTAAGGACAATTTTGGACACTAAGGGCAATTTATCATGGCCAATCCACCTAACCTGCACATCTTTGGACTGTGGGAGGAAACCGGAGCACCCAGAGGAAACCCACGCACACACGGGGAGGATGTGCAGACTCCGCACAGACAGTGACCAAAGCCGGAATCGAACCTGGGACCCTGGAGCTGTGAAGCGATTGTGCTTTCCACAATGCTACCGTGCTGTAGTTTTGTGTCAAGTTTGTTAAGTTCTTGTCTTCTATTTTTTTTTTTACCCCTGGAAGGAAATCTAATTCTCTGAATATTTTTTCCTGTATACAGATTGAATAATTTTGGTGACAGGGCAGGGCTTTGTTGTTTTTCTTCACTTTCTTTGCTTGAACTGTCCATCTTCGAAAATTAAAATACCTACTTTGTGTCCTCCTCACAGTTTCATTTCCCACCACATCATTAGAAAACATGCATATATTACACTTTACCAAAATTATTAATACACATTATAAATAGCCGAGGGCTCAGATCTGGCCCTTGTGGCACTCGACTAGTAACAACCTGCCATTCTAAATCACAGGGCAGTGCCACAGTTATTGTGTTCAGAAGAGAGCAGGTTGTATGAGTGAATCACAGGGTGGGGCCGGAAGAATACGAAAAGGACTATTGAAGTTTATCCCTATGGGATCTTGCACCTTGCAACAACTCTAATGTTTCTGCCTCTTCTTAACAAAGATTCATTTAAATTTAAACGTTTTTCCCGATGTCTGCCGTAAATTTACTTTTCATCAATTTTCATTCACATCATCTGGTACTACTTTCCTGGCTTGCTTCAGAGTAATCATTTGGAATTATTTCTTTTAGATCTTTTTATCTTGATGGCTGTTTCAAGCCTTCTTTCTAGACTGTATAATTTAAACTTAAGTTCTAATTTTACAAGTCTGGCACCAGCAGTTGGGAGATCAGAACTGAAGTTTCCCAAGATGGGCTCTTCCCCTTTATTTCCTTACACTTCTTGAGCACAGGAAGTACATCAGGCCTGGAGGCTAATTGGCTGCATTGGACTGATTTTCACAAGCTGCACAGTGACAGTGTGACTGGGGTGCCAAGTGCATTTCCTTTTGTGGGCACAGGCATTTTCTAAGATCCCTTCATTTGAAACTCATGCAGCTTCCAGTGCTGATTGGACGCGCTAAGAGATGTGGAAATTTGTGTTGTGGGGAGCTATAACATCTGATGTAAAGACAGAAAGAATTTGCATTGGTATAGCACCTAGATGTCCCAAAGTGCTTTACAGCCAATGAAGTACGTTTCTTATCTTGCCACTGTAATACCCCTCATGAGGCCCTCGGGGATACCCTAATCGATCTCCCCAAGGGACCCGTGGAATATGAGCTTTCCCGCGAGTGGGTGGATATCCGACCAGCTGGGGCCCGCTGCCAGACTATGTAAAAGCCGGCCCGGACAGGATACCGGCATTTTGGTAGTTCCGACGGGGGATGATTGTGTGCAAAAGCCGCCATAGCAGCCATTTTCTATGTCTACAATAAACACGTGTTTATTCACCGACAAGGGCCCTCTGGATCGTCATGGTCACCATTGTAAAGTAGGAAATGCAGCAGCCATTTTGTGCCGAGCAAGATCCCACAAAGAGCAAGGTGAGATCATTTGTTTTAATGATGCCGGTTAAGGGATGAATAAACCCGAGAAAACTTCCCTGCTCTTCTTTGAATTGTATTCTGGGATCTTTTACGAGAGGCCAGCTGGTGCCTTGATTTAATGTTTCGTCTGAAAGACAAATGTGGCAGCTCTGCCTTAGAGGGGCGCAGACATTTCCTGTAACGTTAAATGTCACTGTTAGCTGGTGACATTTCACCTTCATTTTTTTTGGAGGATGTGACGGGTTGCTGCGAATGCTCTGTAGAGTGGGAGGACAATTTAAATTTTAGAAGAACTGTGGAATTTATGCTCAAAGACATGAGGCAAAGAAGAGTTGTCTTGAAATACTGGACTGACTGGTGTAGGATAAATGGAGCTCCGAGGATACCCAACACCCTGCATGATGCAGTTCTGTTGGTTACAACAACATAGACGTTGACAGAATAGATACCCTTCCCGATTCATAAACTGGTTCAAGGAGTCCATGTAATACATAACTGAGGTCCTGTCCTGTGGTTCTATTTATAACATCAAGGATCTTGGATGCTTTTTTAAAAGCTTGTCAAACGTGCTATTGGCTTTTAAAAAATAAGTTACCAAGTTGAAAGTAGCATACCCATTATTATTGTTAGGCCTCTTTTTAATTCTTCCTTTTTGTGGCCTTTAATCAGAGTTGCGTCTGACATAGGAACGAGGCAAAGGCTGCAACAATGCCCACTGATGATATAATTTAAATGCTTAACATGCTCATACCAAATTGCTCTCCGCATTATTTCAACAGAATTAAAATGAGCAGCTCTTGCTCTGCATTGGAAAAGCTGGCCATTCAGGGTGAATTGTATATTTTCTCTCTCCTTCTTACACTTTGCAATTTTCGATATTGAACTATCAGCCATCATCTGCAGTTACAAACCCCAACACAGTTGTACAGCACCATCGATAACGTTATGTAGCTGAATTGAAAGGATACAAATATGTAGTCATCCAAGTAGCGTTTCTTCAAATTTTCCACAATAGCCTCCTCTGTGATTTTAGAGAGAAGAACCATGTCATCCACTCCACTTTGTTTGACATTGTGGCTCTGCCAGTGATATCTCTCCTTACTCCCCTGTGTAAAAGAATGAAGATGACTGTTTAAATGTTGCCATGATGGTACCTTCGCATTTAACAAACAATTTACATGGGATGTATTTTACATGTACATATAAAGCACGCACTCATATACATTATACACTTCCAATACTTGATTGTAGGAAAGTGATTCCAAACTTTTAGATTTTCATAAATTATTGTCACCTTGTCCAGTTGTATTTTAAGAAAACCAGCAATCTGATATTTCACAAAATTCAATTTTACCTTCAAGCATTTGAAGTTGGAATGGAGTTATATGCTGTCTACATCTTTAAAAATAAAACATGTTGATGATGGCTCAGTAGCCAAATGTATTTGAACTGTGATTGTTTTAGCAACAGGGATTAGGAATGTTCAATCATTGATTCTTGGGGCAGAGTTTCCCCAGTCCCATGGCTTTGGAGGCAGGGGGTCTGGAGAAATATAGAAAATAAGTTTTGAGAATACTCCCAGCCTCTTTGCGAATTCCCTGGAGGCAGAAGCGCAGTGGTAACAGCAGCAGACCTGGCAGCAGCAAGCACATAGTTAAGGCCTGCAATTTTGCCCAACGTGCACAAGACCCCTGCTCTGTCTTCAGCCTGCTTTCTGACAGAAGGTGAGAGTACAACGGGAGGTCAATGTGCCATGGGTAGAGGGTGGAACCTTCTGTTCTAAAGTCAAAGTTGAGTGGCGGGAGCAGGAGTCGGAGCGGTTTCCGCTGGGAGTTGTGAAGGTTGGCCCGCTTGATCTTGGGCTGGGCAGCTCATTACCTATGCATCTGTGCGGAGCACAGTGAATCCCGTGGCGGAGTTGAGTAGGAAATCGCCTTTCCCACCGTATTTAAAGGGCGCCATATTTAAAGGACGCGCGGTAAGCCTGTACTATCCTTGTCATCTTTGCCTGGCCACAGCTCAGCCCTTGCCCTCTAACCCTTCCTCCCTTAATTGGCATCCTCCATGCCACATGAACTGCCACCACTCAGTCTCGGGCATAGGCTGGCATTTACGGGAACTCTCCAAACAGGACAATGCAGCGGCAACTCACCAAAAAATCACGGAAGAAGTCACCTCGCCAGGTTCGCACAACTTATGTACAGTCCTGAAAATGAAGGTTCTAATTTCTCACTCGTAACTAGCTTAATTTGGAGGGGGAACTTAATTCCAGCAAGGTGCATGCAAAAGGGCTTTCGACATTATTCGTCAGGAAGCTTGATCCGCCTTCAAATTCCTGAGAACAGAATTCCTATAGTTCATCACAATGTGAGGATACTGATTTTTGGCCTTGTGGCAGATCAAGTTCCCCTACCCATCAAACTTCACCGTGTTGGCAGATGGGAAGGTTCGGCTCAAAATATCAACTTTGAAGGACCAAATAGGCAATCGGCCTGAAGTCATCGGCCTGCAAATGGAAATACCTCACCTACAGATGGATCCAACTGGGCAGAAGGGATTGTCTGCCAATCACAATTATCATTATCACACCTCCATTGCCAGCTTCTGTTCCATTCAGATCACAGCCATTCACAGTGGGACTGCCGGGAATGCTCCTATTGGGGTACTCTTGATTGGCTGCTTCTGCAGTCTGTCAGCGATCCCTAATTGGACTGTGTATATAGAAGTAGTCCGCTAATTGGTTACCTACCATAGCATTCGGCCAGTTACTGCATAACTGAAAGGTATGGCTTTGGGGCCTGGAAGTGCTCCTGGCATTGGGTTCTCAAAGCTCGTGGCAAAATTCATTGCTTGAACACTGAGAGGAATGACATGTCGATTTGATTTGAGCATGACTATTGATTAGCTTATTGTCTAGATTCTGCCAGTTCCCCTCAGAAGCAATCACCAGGTGGGCCCATGAGAGCAGCATGGAAAGCATCATTGAATTACTTACTCTATAGCCAACCCATAGCACTGTGACTGGGATTAGGCTGACCCTTTCCATTAAGCTAACCCAATGCATCACAATGTAAACATTCTACAAAGAGAGAATTTTAACATTGTACTGTCACATCTCAAAGCAGTTTTCATAGGAAATTAAATGATTTGACAACAGAAGAATGGATAATGAAGATTAGGTGACACGATGGCACAGTGGGTAGCACTGCTGCCTCATGGCGCCAGGGATCCAGGTTCGATTCCGACCTTGGGTGATGGTCTGTGTGGAGTTTTGGAGTTTGCACATTTTCCCTATGTCTGTGTGGTTTCTTCCGAGGGGCTTTCCTCCCATACTTCAAAGATGTGCAGGTTAGGTGAATTGGCCATGATAAATTGGCCCAAAAGGTTAGGTGGGTTATAGGGATAGGGTAAGGGAGTGGGCCTGGTTGGGGTGCTCTGTCAGATGGTCGGTGCAGACTTAATGGGCTGAATGGCCTATTTCAGAACTGCAGGTATTCTATGATGGAGGTTAGAGAAGCTAGATCCTCTCGTACTGAATAGACGCTGTCAGATAGCATTCAAATACTGACAATGAGACAGCATATAAGTGTGCACAAGGATATGACCACATGGGAAAATAATGTTAAAATAATTTTATGCGTGAAATGTTATTTAAAACGGAGATTTCACAGTTTTACACCTGAAGGTTTCTGAGGAATACACTGTGTGAGAGGGTGATTATAATATCACAGGCATCACAGAGACAAGGTTGCGTAAATATATAAGGATAATGAACACTTTGTGGGAGTGGAAAGGGCAAACTGGCTGTTGGAATAGCCATTTATGTGGAAAATACTTGATCAGAATGAGCTTGGCATATCCAGCCCACTGGGCATGAGTTGGAGTCCGAAAGTTGGGGTTAAGAGAGATCTGTCTTCTCTCGAGAAACTAGGTAAGGAGAAAGACTGGACTTAAATTTTTGGAATCAAGAAAGGGTAGTGTATACAATGCAGCTGTTGTGGATCATTTCAATTTAGCAGGGATAAAGATAAAAGACTTGCATTTATATAGTGCTTTTCGTGATATGACTATGTTCTGAAGGACTCCGCAGCCAAGAAAATACTCTTGAAGTGTAGTCAGTGTTGTGAAACATCGAGGAAATGTGGCAGCCAATTTGCACACAACAAAATCCCTATACAATAACCAGCTAGTTTGTTTTAGTTACTGTGGTAAACCACTGTTGCACCTATATTAGGTGATGTATGGTAGGACCTGTACTACAGGTATGACGGTAGTCCCTGCCTGCTGGCGGAGTATAAATATGTGTGTCCTCCGTGCAGCAGCTATTTTGCCAGCTGCTATGGGAGGCCACACATCTTAGAGCAATGAAGCCTCAGTTGTATTCAACTCTCGTCTTTGTGCAATTTATCGTGCATCAATTTATTGCTCTAAGATTTTCAGAAGATGGACCTCCGTATCAAGCCGGATCGCCTTCGTATCAAGCCGGATCCGCAATCAAGCGACGCCAAAAAGGACTTTCAGCACTGGCTAGCTTGTTTCGAGGTGTTAATCAACTCGGCACCCAGCCCTGTCTCGGAGGCTCAGAAAATACAGATACTGCACTCGAGGTTGAGCTCCAACGTCATTCCGCTGATCCAGGACCCGTCAAACTACGCCGAAGCCATGACGCTACTTGATGAAAATTACGCCCAGAAGATGAACACGCTCTTCGCCAGGCACGTGCTCGCCACTCGCTCTCAACTCCCTGGTGAGTCCATAGAAGACTTCTGGCGGGCCCTAATCCCACTAGTCCGGGATAGTGACTGTCAGGCCGTTACGGCCACTGAACATTCTAACCTCCTTATGCGGGACGCTTTTGTTACGGGGATTGGTCGGACCTCATACGCCAGCGACTTTTAGAAGGGGCCACGCTCGATCTCGCAGAGACAAAGAAGCTAGCGCTCTCTATGACAGTCGCCTCATGCAATGTTCAGGCCTACACCCCCAGCTGCGTGGCCCACCCCTCCTACGCATCATGGACCCCACACACGGCCGCCCCAGTGGGGGCCTCACCCAGCCAATACGCATGCGCCACGCGCCAGCCAGCGAACCCCGGGGGTCCCCGATGTTACTTTTTCGGCCAGCAGAAACACCCTCGCCAACGCTGCCCGGCCCGCGCTGCCCTTTGTAAGGCTTGTGGTAAGAAGTGGCACTTCGCCGCGGTGTGCCAGGCCCGCGCAGTCGCCGCTATCATCCCCACCCCCCTCGTTTATGGACAATGGGTGCCGCCATCTTCACTTCCCCAGACCACGTGCGGCCAGTGGGCGCCACCATCTTCTCCCCCTCAGACCACACGTGGCCAGTGGGCACCGCCATCTTCTCCCCCTCAGACCAAGCGCAGCCAGTGGGCACCGCCACCTTCCCCTACGCGCAACACGTGCGGCCCATGGGCACCGCCATCTATTTCAACCCCCGCCACGTGCGGCCCATGGGCGCCGCCATTTTGCCCTCCCCAAGATCTTCAGGCGCCGCTATCTTGTCTCCCCCACGGCACATGGGCACCACCAGCGTTCCAGGACCTGTGCCCCCCCGGGCACCCCATCATCCGACACCAGCGACGACCAATCACGACTTGCCTCAGTGACCATCGACCAGTCTCGTCCGCACAACTTGGCCACCGCATCGACCAGCGTTAAGATCAACGGACATGTTACCTCTTGCCTGCTGGACTCCGGGAGCACTGAAAGCTTCATCCACCCAGATACGGTAAGGCGCTGTTCCCTCGCGGTACACCCCACCAATCAAAAAATGTCCCTGGCCTCCAGATCCCATTCCGTGGCGATCCGGGGGTACTGTATAGCCACGCTCATGGTCCAGGGCGTAGAATTCAGCAGCTTCCGCCTCTACGTCCTCCCTAATCTCTGCGCTGCACTACTACTCGGCCTAGACTTCCAGTGCAACCTCCAGAGCCTAACTCTGAAATTTGGCAGGCCCCTCACTGTGTGCAGCCTCGCGACCCTAAAGGTCGATCCGCCTTCCCTCTTCGCAAATCTAACCCCAGATTGCAAACCCATCACCACCAGGAACAGACGGTACAGCGCCCAGGACAGGACCTTCATCAGGTCTGAGGTCCAGCCGCGGCTTCGGGAAGTCATCATCGAGGCCAGCAACAGCCCCTGGAGAGCCCAAGTGGTCGTAGTTAAAACTGGGGAGAAAGACAGAATGGTCGTGGACTGCAGCCAGACCATCAATCGGTACACGCAGCTCATCGCGTACCCCCTCCCATGCATATCTGATATGGTCAATCAGATTGCACAATATCAGGTCTTCTCAATGGTAGACCTCAAATCTGCCTACCACCAGCTCTCCATCCGTAAAGCGGATCGTCCATACACTGCCTTCGAGGCAGATGGTCGCCTCTATGACTTCCTCAGGGTTCCTTTCATCGTCACCAACGGGGTCTCAGTCTTCCAAAGGGAGATGGGCCGAATGGTCGACCGGTATGGTTTGCAGGCCACCTTTCCGTACTTAGACAACGTCACCATCTGCGGCCATGATTAGCAGGACCACAATGCCAACCTTGCCAAATTTCTCCACACCGCCACTCTCCTAAACCTCACCTACAACAAGGAGAAGTGCGTGTTCAGCACAAACCGCTTAGCCGTCCTCGGCTATGTGGTCCAGAACGGAGTTCTGGGGCCCAATCCCGACCGCCTGCGCCCCCTCATGGAGCGCCACCTCCCCACTGCCCCAAGGCCCTCAAACGCTGCCTGGGGTTCTTTTCATACTACGCCCAGTGGGTCCCAAACTATGCGGACAAGGCCCGCCCACTCATACAGTATACCCATTTTCCCCTGATGGCCGAGGCTCAACAGGCCTTCGCCCGTATCAGAGCCGATATCGCCAATGCCGGGATGCACGCAATAGACGAGATGCTGCCCTTTCAAGTGGAAAGCGACGCATTAGACGTCGCCTTAGATGCTCAATCAGGCAGGCATACCCGTGGCATTCTTTTCCCGCACCCTTCATGCCTCAGAAATTCGGCACTCATCCGTCGAAAAAGAGGCCCAAGCTATCGTTGAAGCTGTGCGGCATTGGAGGCATTACCTGGCCGGCAGGAGATTCACTCTCCTCACTGACCAACGGTCGGTAGCCTTCATGTTGAGTAACACACAGCGGGGCAAGATCAAGAATGATAAGATCTTGAGGTGGAGGATCGACCTCTCCACCTACAATTACGAGATTTTGTATCGTCCCGGTAATCTCAACGAGCCCCCAGACGCCCTATCCCGAGGTACATGTGCCAGCGCATAAGTAGACCGACTCCAGGCCCTGCATGACAGCCTTTGTCACCCGGGTGTCACATGGTTGTACCATTTTATAAAGGCCCGCAATCTGCCCTACTCCGTTGAGGAAGTATGGAAAATCACCAGGGACTGCCAGGTCTGTGCGGAGTGCAAACCGCACTTCTACCAACTGGAACGCACGCGCCTGGTGAAGGCCTCCCACCCCTTTGAGCGCCTCAGCATGGACTTCAAAGGCCCCCACCCCTCCACCGACCATAACACGTAATTTCTCAGTGTGGTCGATGAGTACTCCAGATTCCCCTTCCCCATCCCATGCCCCGACATGACGTCTGCCACATCATCAAAGCCCTCAACACAGTCTTCGCTCTGTTTGGTTTCCCCGCCTACATCCACAGTGACAGGGGATCCTCATTCATAAGTGATGAGCTATGTCAGTTCCTGCTCAGCAGGGCTTCGCCTCCAGCAGGACGACAAGCTATAACCCCCGAGGAAACGGACAGGTAGAGAGGGAGAATGGGACAGTATGGAGGGCAGTCCAACTGGCCCTACAGTACAGGAACCTCCCTGCCTCCTGCTGGCAGGAGGTCCTCCCTGATGCACTACACTCCATTCAGTCACTACTGTGCACCGCCATTAACAACACACCTCATGAACGTCTCTTTGCCTTCACCAGGAAGTCCACATCCGGGGTGTCGCTCCCGACGTGGCTCGCAGCTCCAGGACCCATCCTTCTCCGTAGGCACGTCCGGCTCCACAAGGCGGACCTGTTGGTGGAGAGGGTGCAGTTGCTCCATGCAAACCCCTAATATGCCTACGTGGCGTACCCCGACGGTTGCCAGGATACTGTCTCCCTCAGTGACCTGGCACCAGCAGGTTCCCCACACACACACCCCTCCGGCCCGGCGCCACCCTCCCCTCCCCCGGCGCTCCCAGCAGCAACCCCCCCAGGACCATCCGTCCTCCCCCTGCCCATGCCCGAGGATGAAGAGGATTTCGGCACGCTCCTGGAGTCACCAAAGACGAGATCAGCATCGGCATTGCCGCCACCACTGCGTCGCTCCCAGCGGCACATCAAGGCCCCGGACCAGTTAAATCTCTAACTGGTCCACTGGACTTCAAAAGACATTTTCTTCTCACAAAAATTGTATATGTAAAATTCAGTTGTTGTAGAGAATTCTCCACCACCCCCGCCGGAATCAATTTTAACAGGGGGTGAATGTGGTAAACCACTGTTGCACCTATATTAGATGATGTATGATAGGACCTTACTACAGGTACGACGGTAGTCCCTGCCCGCTGACTCCGCCCAGTAGGCGGAGTATAAATATGTGTGTCCTCCGTGCAGCAGCCATTTCGCCAGCTGCTGTGGGAGGCCACACATCTTAGAGCAATAAAGCCTCAGTTGTATTCAACTCTCGTCTTTGTGCAATTGATCGTGCATCAGTTACATTGGTTGAGGGATGAATGTTGACCAGGTCAGAAAGACTGCAATGTGAATGAAACATGAATCTGGACAGAAATCTTGAATTTTTATCAAGGACGATTAGTCAAGATGCAATTTCCTTCCCTATTGGACATTAGTGAGCCAGATGGGATTTTAACAGTAATCGATGATAGTTGTCAAGGACTCCATTACCAAAACTAACTTTATGATCCAGATTTATTCAATAGATTTAAATTCCACCAGCTGCAGTGGTTGGATTTGAACCCACCTCCCCAGAGCATTAGGCTGGGCCTCCGGATTACTAGTGATGGGAAACAGGATAAAAACAATCGAAACATTCAATTTTACAATGTCACTTTTTGGGAAGATGAGTAAATTAATAGCAATAGTGGAAGGGAAAATATATGGAGGGAAATTGGATCATGTTTAGAAATACTGCGTGGAAAATACTGGACAGACATATAGCACAGAGGGCAAAGGGTAACAGTGGGGGAAGGCTGATCTGGGCAGCTACACAGGTAATGCAGTGAAAAGGGCCAAGAGAATTTCCACGAATTTTCATGCAGATCGTTCCAGTTTTCCACCAGAACTTCAACAGATTACTGGAAACCATGGTAATATTCAGGATCTATAAGTATAAAAATAGGGGTCCCATTCTGGCACTCAAACCCCTCCCTGCAGGCTTCAACTCTATTGTGCAGGAATCATAGAATCCCTAGAGTGCAGAAAGAGCCCATTCGGCCCATCGAGTCTGCACCAACACTTCAAAAGACCACTTCAAAGGCCCAATCCCCCGCTCTGTAACCTCACCCTCAGGTGCTATTTAGCATGGCCAATCCACCTAACCTGCACATCTTTGGATTGTGGGAGGAAATCGGAGCACCCGGAGGAAGCCCACACAGACACAGGGAGAATGTGCAAACTTCGCACAGACAGTGACCCAAGGCTGGAATTGAACCAGGTCTCTGACGCTATGAGGCAGCGGTGCTGACCACTGTGCCACCATGCCACGCCACGGTGCACCCCTTGGATCTAAACGTGGAACACAATAGGTCCCAAGTGCAGCAAAAAACCTTATTACAACAGGCCCAGCAATGGACACCCTCGGACATTGCAACTCCACATTTTTCTCCCTGCTCCTTTTAATGATTCTGTTGTTGAGACTGTGGCTGAAATTTTCACAAAGAAATCAAGTCTCATTGCTGGGACTGACAGCGCGTCTGGAGCCCACATGGGTGGGTGGCAGCTCGGCACCGCCACAGATAGAGGGCCTCGAGCCACATTGTAACAGAGTAGGCATGCCGATTTGAGCCCCATCAGTGGAATGTAGGATCTGTTTGCCCCCAGCATCGCAGGTAAAGGATGCATATTTTGTGTCCTTACTCAATATGGCAGGCATCACACTACCAGCCAGAAAGGTGCAGCCACTTCCTGCACTCCCATCACCCCAACTATCGCCACCCCTGACGTATTGGGGCCTTAGTAGTTTGCATGGTTCTGGGCCATAATCGCCTCAGTGCTTTCTTTATATTCAAACAGCATGCACTGAAACAGGGGAGATCCTAACGGCAGCAATTCAATCTAATTTAGGTTCTAACCCTCTTTTGACGTATAAACTAGTAGACCTCCGGGGAAGTGGAACTGGAAGGCTAAGGATTGTGCAATTCTAGTGGACACATGATATTCTGGGCCTTTGCTTAGTTTTTCTCTACTCTGCACTTGTGGAAAGGCAGATCTGGATTATTTTATTGTTTTATTTCTGTTGTTTCCAGGTAAAAGTGCCTTCAAACTGTAATGCTTCAAACATCCCAGCATGAGAACAAAGCTACTAACACATGCACGTGTACAACTTGCTATTTTTAGCTCAATTTCTGCTTGCCTGTACATTTGGTGGTTGTACATCAGTGTCTGGCCTAGAGCACTGGCCTAGAGCACCTCGAGCTCCCCTTCTCAGATCCACATACAGTGCCGGTTTGAATCAAGTGAGGAACGATTATAGGAACTGGATGAGGGAGAGAGGGGGAAGTATGCGAAGCAGGGAGGGAAAGAAAAGTATTTATGTGGCACTCTAACCGCTAAGTTAATAATTTTACAATATTTAGCAGTAGTGAGTAATATAGAACCAATTTTTCTATATAATGTGAGAGGAAATACCTGAAATTTTTGCTACAACTTCCTTCTATACCAATGTTGAATATGCATCTCACGTTATGCCAGGCAAATCTGTTCCCCAGTCCACTTTCAATCTGCCTACAGGTCATAAACTTTGATTCAGAACTGTTAGTGAATAGTTAGTGTTTTTGAGGTTTGTTAGGGTGTCTGATTCTGTTGATCAGAGTTTGCTCAGTTTTTACAGTAAAAGGTAGGGATTTTAAATGAAAGCATATGTCTGGATAGTGCATCTAACTGGTGTTTCCATCATGAGCACATTGTAGCGAAGGCGGTCCAATCATCTACAAAATATTTTCTGAATTAACCAATGTGTATGACCACTATCAGGCTACAAGTGTCTGAATGCTATAATTAGTTATCGGACCACATGAAGTGTGACTCATGAACAGCATTGTGAGAACCAGACTATAGCTTGCACATTTATGGTATTCAACAACCTGTTCATAGGATCATAGAATTTACAGTGCAGAAGGAGGCCATTCGGCCCATCGAGTCTGCACCGGCCCTTACAAAGAGCACCCTACTGAAGCCCACGTATCTACCCTATCCCCGCAACCCAGTTTCCCCCACTTAACGTTTTTTTGGACACTAAGAGCAATTTAGCATGGCCAATCCACCTAACCCGCACATCTTTGGACTGTGGGAGGAAACCGGACACCCGGAGAAAACCCACGCAGACACGGAGAGAACGTTCTAAGGTATTCCACTGACGCTAACTTTTTCTTTGCTTCTCCGCTTTCAATACACTTAATGGGTAATTAAACTCTTCCTTTAAACATTTCTGTACTGATCGTGAAGTGGTGTCTGAGCAATAATCTCAGAATTTTGGCTGATTATTGTGCATGTTGTTTTGGCCTGGAATCCACTGTCCAAAAGGGTTGTGAATGATGATTCCAATAATAACTTTTGGTAGGGAATTGACTATATATTTGAAGGTGAAACGTTTACAACTGTGTGAAGAAGCTGCAGGGGAGTGGGATTAATTGGAAAGCTCTTTTAAAGGGCTGACATGGGAACAATGGGTCGAATGGCCTCCTTGTGGAAATCTGAGGGACACGCAAAATACAAACTGTAAAATGAAACTTGGTCGGCTATTCTAATTGGTAATGGTGGCAGGAAGTCTCTGACCATTGGGATTCTCTTTCTTCGCTGGCAGCGCACCAACACCGGTGGCGTGGGGTGGCTTCAATGGGGAATTCCATTGACAAGCAGCGGGAAGAGAGAATCTTGACACCAGCGAATGGTGCGCCACTGAGAAACATGTGGCTGGGGGTCTCGAGAATCCCGCCTAGTATTGTATGCTAGTCAGCTACATGGTTTGAATTGGTTAAGATGCCAATAAGATCCCTGTACACACTTGAGGGTGTGGGGAAATGGGAACAGCAGTGGCTCAGATGCCCGATAACCAATTAATTAAACTTATGGCCACTTTACAGACTCGCCAATATTTTAATGGCTCACTCACTCCCCCATCCCTGCCTCCCCCCACTTGGGGAGGCTCCCAGGTACATTGAGGCACCCCCCCCAGTGGCTTCTGGGCTGGGAGCGAGTTCTTCCTTTCTGGCCACTCCATTGTCCACAGAGAGGCTCTTTGATTAATCAAAATCTGCTGCAGGAGCATTCAAGCCTCTGACCACTAATGACTGCCTGCCTTACCCTGGGGTTCACCCTGTACACGAACGGCAACACTCCATCCTTGGGCGCCACTGAACTATGAACTGAAAACCAGATCTCCTCAGACAAAAATGACTCAACCTGTTAGATGCATGAAAGTCACAGACTTATGGCTGCTTTCGTTTCAGAGCTATATACAGAAGTAAAATGCTTAAATGTGTTTACCAATGTGATGTATTCATTACTTTCCAATTGATGTTGCTAATAGTTGCCAATTGGATTATTCTGACTGTTATTAGTTGGACAAATCCACAGTTAATTAATAATGCTTGAATTAGAAGGCGTTCTATTCAATTCAACAGAGTTGGATCATATTTAATTACACCTTTCGTTGCCTACTCCAGTTCTTTCATTTTCCCTTCTATCCATCCATGTAAAATGTATTTGATTTTCAGTCCAAACCACAGACTGATAGAATTTGTACTGAATTTACGTAGATCACTTGGATACATATAATCTATTGAGCTGAATACAACGACACCGGTATCTGTTTGATCCTTGTACTTGATATAAAATCCTAGATGCTGTACAATTAAAGACACATTCTAGCCGATCAGGAAAGGCTCACATATGGGAGAGGCCTTTAATGGTGGACCTGAGAAAAATAGTTCAGGGTGAAATATTAAAAATAGCACAGCAATCACTTTTTTTTTGTTTAAGTTTAGAGTACCCAATTCATTTTTTCCAATTAAGGGGCAATTTAGTGTGGTCAATCCACCTACCCTGCACATCTTTGGGTTGTGGGGGGAAACCCATGCAAACATGGGGAGAATGTGCAAACTCCACACAGCCAGTGACCCAGGGCTGGGATGCACCTGGGACCTCGGCGCTGTGAGGTAACAGTGCTAACCCACTGTGCCACCGCCTTGCCCAACACAGCGATCATCTGTTTGCTGACTTTTTTTTAGCTCATCTTTCATTTCAATAGTCCCCACTCTGCAACTGGATCCTCGATTTTCTGACCAACAAACCACAATCAGTAAGAATGAACAACACCTCCTCCTCCGCAATAGTCCTCAATACTGGGGCCCCGCAAGGCTGCATACTTAGCCCCACCATACTTTACTCCCTGTACACACACGACTGTGTGGCAAAATTTGTTTCCAACTCCATCTACATGTTTGCTGACGATACGACCATAGTGGGCCGGATCTCGAATAACGACGAGTCAGAATACAGGAGGGAGATTGAGAACCTAGTTGAGTGGTGCAGCGAGAACAATCTCTCCCTCAATGCCAGCAAAACTAAAGAGCTGATCATTGACCAGAGGAGGCAAAGTACTGTACACACCCCTGTCAGCATCAACGGGGCCGAGGTGGAGATGTTTAGCAGTTTCAAATTCCTAGGGGTGCACATCTCCAAAAATCTGTCCTTGTCCACCCATGTCGACGCTACCACCAAGAAAGCACAACAGCGCCTATACGTCCTCAGGAAGCTAAGGAAATTTGGCGTGTCCACATTAACCCTTACCAACTTTTACAGATGCAGCATAGAATGTATCCTATCTGGCTGCATCACAGCCTGGTATGGCAACTGCTCGGCCCACGACCGCAAGAAACTTTGGACAGTCATGAACACCGCCCAGTCCATCACACAAACCTGCCTCTCATCCATTGACTCCATCTACACCTCCCGCTGCCTGGGTAAGCGGGCAGCATAATCAAAGACCCCTCCCACCCGGCTTACTCACTCTTCCAACTTCTTCCATCGGGCAGGAGATACAGAAGTCTGAGAACACGCATAAACAGACTCAAAAACAGCTTCTTCCCCGCTGTTACCAGACTCCTAAATGACCCTCTTATGGACTGACCTCTTACACCCTGTATGCTTCATTCGATGCCAGTGCTTATGTAGTTACATTGTATACCTTGTGTTGCCCTATTATGTATTTTCTTTTATTCCCTTTTCTTCGCATGTACTTAATGATCTGTTGAGCTGCTCACAGAAAAATACTTTTCACTGTACCTCGGTACACGTGACAATAAACAAATCCAATTCAATCCAATCCATTCTTCATGAACTCCTTCCTGATAAGCTATAGGCTTGAAACATTGGAATCATAGAATTTACAGTGCAGAAGGAGGCCATTTGGCCCATCAAGTCTGCAACTGGTCTTTGGAAAAAGCCACCCTACCTAAGACCACACCTCCACCCTATCCCCGTAACCCTGTAACCTGTCATGATATGCAAACATGCAGCTAATGAACACATAGAATAGGACATGACCAATGAGTAGTCAGGACATTCCGGAGTGGTATCTCACTATAAAAGGGATGAGGCACTCACACCCCGCCTCTTTCCACAGACCAACATCTACAGAGTGAGACAGGGTGTATCCTCAGCATCACACCCCAGCACGTGGCTTACAGCAAGGCTTGTTCAGTTAGACTGAGTTACTACATTTAGATTGGCAGAGAGTCGAACTCATTGAGAACTGTGCTAATAGCTCAATAAACCACATTGAACTCACTTCAAAGTCTGGAGCATCTTTTACTCAAAACTGCATCAAGTGGCAGCTTGTGTTATTCCAAATTACATAACACAACATAACCCAGCAACCCTACCTAACCTTTTTGGACACTAAGGGCAATTCAGCATGGCCAACCCACCTAATCTGCACATCTATGTACTGTGGGAGGAAACCGAAGCACCTGAAGGAAACCCACACAGACACAGGGGGAACGTGCAGACTCTGCACAGTCAGTGGCCCAAACTGGGAATCGAACCTGAGACCCTGGAGCTGTGAAGCAACAGTGCTAACCACTGTGTTACCATAGAAGAATTTGTACTTTTGTTATTTCTATAGAATTTGTACTTCTGGCTTTACCCTCTATTTTAGACATATTTTTGGTTCCTCTATTTACACTGCTTCCACCCACAATTGTATATTTAAAAAAATCTCTGGGATATTGCCGGCAATGTCACATTTATTGCCTATCCATAGTTGTTGTGAGAATATGGATGGCAGATTAGGAGCAGGAGTAGGCTAACTGGCCTGCTCTCCCAATCAATAAGATCATAGCTGATCTGATTGTAACCTCAATCCCACATTCCTACCTACCCCTGATAATCTTTCACTCCCTTGTTAATCTATAATATATTTAGCCCTGCCGTAAAATTATTTAACGATACTGCTTCCACTGCCTTTTGAGGAAAGGTAGGCTGTAGCCATAATGGTAAAATGGTGTTTGTTTCATCACTTGCTTCACTTCATATTACCATGTTAATTCATTTAAACTGATGTTTCTTTTGTAACTGTCACATTACAAAATACCAGGTAATGACCATCTCCAGCAAGTTTGAATCTAACCATCAGCCCTTGATATCAAGCAGCATAACCATCATCAATATTCTGGGGTTACCACTGACCAAATATTTAATTGAATTAACCATGTAAATACCATGGGCGCAATTCTCCCCAACGGCCGCCGCGACGAAAGGCAGCGACGAAAACGGCCGTGTTTTACGGCCGCCTCCGCTCCCCCGACCGGGAACCGATTCTGGTCCCCGGCTAGCATCCCGCGGCCGTGAACTCCGGCATCGCGGGCTTAACGAATTTTGTTAAGTCTGCTAGCCAGAGTTAGCGACGGCTGACGTGTCAGATGACGTCAGCCGCGCATGCGCTGATTGGACGACTCCAACCCGCGTATGCGCGGATGGCGTCATCACGCATATGCGTGAAACCCGCGCATGCGCGGGCCGGTATGCCCCTCAGCCGCCCCGCGAATGGATACAGCGGGGTGGCGGAAGGATAAAGAGTGCGCGGGGTAAGTACCCGCTGCCCGCGATCGGTGGGCACCGATCGCGGGCCCATGGCACCCTTGGCACGGCCGCGGTACTGCCGTGCCAATCGGTGCCATGGTTCCCCAGATCGGGACTTTACGGCCGTTTTTACGAACGGTCAGACCAGGTGTGACTTACGTTCCTAAAAACGGCCGTAAAGGCCTTGGAAATCGGCCCATCGGCCAGCTAAGAATCGAAAAACGGCGAGCAGCGATTCGTGTCGGGAGGCGGCCGTGGGGGGAGGGTGGGGGGGGGGGGGGAGGCGAATAGTGGGAGGGCGTCGGACCAGCGTGGCCGTAAAAACTTACGCCGCCCGCTATTCTCCGCCCCGTCGTGAGTGCGGAGAATTCCGCCCCATGACTACAAGAGCACGTCAGAGGTTAGGAATTCTGTGGGGAGTAACTCACCTACTGAATCCCCAAAGCATATCCGCTATCTCCAAGGCACAAGTCAGGAATGTGATGGAATATTCTCCACTTGCCTGGACGAGTGTGGCACGAAGCACTCAAGGAGCTCAACATCATCCAGGACAAAGTAGTCCATTTGATCGGCACCCAATCCACCATCTGAAACATTCAGTCCCTTCCACTGGTGTGTGTACCATTTACAAGGCGCACTACAACAACTCGCCAAGGTTCCCTCAACAGCATCTTCCAAACCGTTGGCTGTGACTACATAAAAGGACAGGGGTCACAGAGGCATGTGAATACTATCTACTGTAAGTTCCTCTCCAAATCACACACTATTATGACTTGGAACAATATCAGTATTCCTTCGCTGTCTTTGCGTCAACATCCTGGAACTCCCTCCTTAACTGCGCTGTTTGTGCACCTATAACCCCAGAGACTGTTGCAGTACAAGAGGTAATTAGGGACGGGCAATAAGTGTTGATCTTACCAGTGATGCTTCCATCCCAGGAATGAATATTTAAAGAATGCGATTACTAGTTATCTATCTGTATATATACCCTGAGTGATCAAAGGCATGTTGATTAATGAAGATATTCATAAACTGGAACATAGAAGAAAACCATTCAACCCATTGGGAATAACTTAAAGCTTTAGCTGGGAATGACTTGCTGTCACACATTGCATTTACACGTACTGGCTGGACTGGTTTGACAGACAATCTAATTATGAACTAGGTGAAAATTATTATTGATTGGATGTGCTTCTGATCCCTCAGCTGCATTCCTATACAATTGTTTAATTGACTGGTTGAACTGATTGTATTGTCTTGAATCGATTTAAGTGCATTGTAGAAATGGGATGTAGACAAGAAGAGTGAGAAGGCAGATGAAGAATAAAAGCCTGGTACTGAAGTGCCATTGGGATGAAATTACTTTCAGCTTTAGAAATTTCCAGGTCTATTTGAATCCGCTTAGTAGGGCAGGAAATTATGTTATGGAGAACCTGGATGATGTGAGAGTGCGCGGAGGCCACAAATATCTAGGACAACAAATGCAACAAACACTGTCTCCAGTGGAACTTGCTGGAATTTATTATTACCAAGCAACAGATCGAGATGTTCGAGATATGGAAGGAAGAAGAAACCCTGCAAAGAACTTAAAGAAAGGGGCAACCCATTGCAAGAGTCTAACAGCGTGTTAAATGAAGAGGAGCCAGGATAGGGCAATGAAAGAAATTTCTCGATGCTTAAATTTGTCTGATAGGTGTAAAATACTGGATGCCTAAATTACAATACAGACCATGACACAGAAGAGTGTAATCACAGGTAATTGCATGGTATGTTGGAGTAAGTGGTTATTGCAATTTGGGAGAGAAAAATGAAAAGGAGACCTAATTAAGTAACAGGGAGGCATTGACTCAGCATTATCACATGATGATGAAGGGGAGATGTTACTGAAAATGTTTACAGTGAGAGGATTATTAGAATATGGGATACATTACTGAACAAGGTAATTGAGGCACAGGCGATAATTTCATTGTCCAATTCCTTTTCAAGGTATTTAGTGAATTAACTTCCACCATCTTTTTGGGTCGGTTGTTCCAGATCCTGATAACTCTATCACAATCTATCATCATCTTGAAAACTTCTATTAGGTCACTTCATAACCGTTTCTCTTCCGAAGAAGACAATCCTAACTGCCCCAACTTCTTCTCATTACTGAAGTCCCTCATTCCAAATCTCATGCTGTTAAATCTCTTCCGTAGCCTCTCCATGACCTCTTCACATTTTGCCTGAGTTGGACACCATCACATCTATACTTTTATGATCTTTCAACATTAATCTTCCCAAAGCATGTAATTTAACACTTCACCACATTGATCCTTATCTGCCATGCTTCTGCGCGTTTTACCATCTTGTCTATCTCCTCCTGAACTTTACAACTATCTTAGTCACTGAATTTCGAGATTGCAAATCTTTGGATCATCTGCAAACTTTATAATACTGTTCATTACACCTGAGTCTAACTCGTTTATGAAAATTGAAGGGTAATGGGCCTCAGATTGATCCTTGAGGTAGATGACTGCAAACCATCTCTTAGTATGAGAAACATCCATCCATCACCTCCCTCTGCCTCCTGTTGCTGAGCCAGTTTTGTAACCATAGCAAAACGTTCCCCATAATTACAAGGGCTTTGGCCTTCTTAAGAAGACTATTTTGTGCCTTCTGAAATGACCTTCTGAACATTCTTCTATTGTGCTACCAAGACCAAACTGCTCTGTTGCCCCGACAAATAACTCAGTTAAGTTAGACACAATTTGTCTTTAATAAATCCATTCTGGCTTGCCAGGATGTCTTTCCAAATGAAAAATTATTTTGCCCTGCAAATAGTTTTCACTAACCTCCCCAACACTTTAGTTAAGCTGAGTAGAATTTAAGTTCCTGGTTTATCCCTCTCCTTATTTAACTTGCGGTATAACATTAGCAACCCTCCTTCCTCTGTGACTACTCCTGTATTCAATGAGGATCCAAAGGTTGTGCTCAAAGCCTCTGGGCAGGATTCTCTGCTTCAGAGATTAAGGGCTGGATTCTCTGATTCTGAGGCAATGACCCCACGCTGGCGTTTTACGGCAGAAAGAATTGCATAAAGCGGCCACCGATCCTCCGTTTGGCTGGGGGCTAGCATGCCGGCAGTGTAGAGCACCCGGCTCTAGCTGCCAATACGGCCCAGAAAATTGCTGGGTCCGTGGCCGCGCATGCGCACGGTGACGGCCTGCAGCGGCCACCCTGTGCTACATGGCAGAGGCCGCTCGCGGACCCGGCCCTGCAAAATAGTGTCCTCCCTTTGGCCTGCTCACGCGCCCCAGATCATCCCCCAGAGTGCCCCTGCCCCTCATAAAGTCCCACCCTGTCCGCGGATCAGCCCTCCCCCGTCTGCGGCGGCGCTGGACTAAGTCTGCAGCCGTCACGCAGAGTACCCGATGGATGAGACCACACGCAACCGGCGCAGTCGGGAACTCGGCCGGTCGGGGGCTAAGCATCTGGGGATGCCTGAGGCCGCCGATACACCACTTTGGAGGGGGTGGAGTATTGCGAAAGCGGCACCGCCCTGATTCGGTCGGAACTTTTATTCTCCGGTCGATCGATGAACACGATTTCGGGGTGGGCGACTGGAGAATCCATCCTGTGTCCGGAGGAAGTGTCTAGTTTTACAATGAAAAAGTAGGCGCTGCCCCCGCATGGATGCTTCACCCGGTGGGGGGGCTAGTATTTGCTCCACGTAGAGCCCGGCTTTACCCTGCAGATCCGGATGGAGAATTGCCAGGTCACTGGCCGTGCATGCGCACAGCGGTGACCTGCGGCGGCCGCGCCTTACAACATGGCGCCGGCCGTGCGCTGACCTGGCCTGTCAGATAGTACCCACCTGTAACCCCCCTCGTCTCCCCTGGACCAACCCCCACCAGTTCCTCCAGTCCCCTCTGAACCCCTCCCCCCAGCTAGCAGAACCGCTCCCCCCTCCATCTGTGGCAGCACTGGACACAGTCCAGAGCCGCCATGCAAGGTCCGCAAAAACTGAGAGGACACGCGGCCAACGCCATCGGGAACCATCGGGGGCGGAGCATCGGGGAACGGCCTCAGCTGACGTCCTGAGGCCATCCCAACATTGTGCGGCGTACTCAGCGATTGTTTTGAGCGGGCAGGGCATCCGAAAAACAACCCCGCCCCCGATTTCGGCACAAATCCGGCTTCTCCGGCCAATCGCTGAACGCGATTTCGGTGTCGCCAATCGGAGAATCCCGCCCTAAGTGTTGACGTTGGGACAGAATCAGTGAACTTCTACAACAGCAAAATTTGCACCGGTCCCGAAGCAATTCCAGAACCATTAATGGGCTTGCACTGGTGCCACGTGGAACACAAAGTATTCCAATGAAAAATGGTGCCGGATTCGCTGGAGTCAGGGTTTCCACTCAAGAGGCTGACAGGCTGCAGCCGCATATTAGCACTCCACTCCCTGCGCAGACTCATCCCAGCAAACAAGATGGCACTGGTTGCTTTGGAGCATGCCTATCCCGTTGATGGGTTGACTAGGGCCAGAGGGCACCTAGGGAGGTGACCTGGGGGGACAGCCATATGACCCGTGGTATTAAGTTCACAGTGGGCAGTCATCAGCTTGCCCAGCTGCATGGCCACCTTGCAAGCTGCGGCAATGGTGTTCCGTGCCCATCCACCCCAACCCCACGGCCCACCTCCTGGCCGCCCCTTGCTACTCCTCCCGGCCTTGGCAGAAGCCATCCCCGGCCAGCAGCACAACTGTGAGAACACTATGGCGACATTAGACACTTTTCATTCCTCCTCTCTCTCCCTCAACAGCCACGGCACCTCTTCCGATTTTTGAAACCACAAGTGAAACCCATCATCGGTATTTCCTGCTGGCGAAGGGGGAGCATTGCAGAGGAGAATACCAGGACCAGCCCACTAATGAAATGCCAACAGCGATTACTGTACGTGCACTGACGCTGCTGTCGAAGCAACGGAGCATGGCATTCTGTCGGGCACCCAGCGCCTACCTCGAATTTCGCCTCACGTGCTATTCTCCACCCAATCGCGCTTCCTGATACCGACGTCAGCCAACATGGAATCCCGCCCTCTATTTCTACCTGACAATTCTAGTGCCTTGTGAACTTTCAGTAATTCTAGCTATTGTAATACTTCTGTTCTAGTTATTACTCATTTGTACATGACTTCGCTCTCCCCTTTTCATGTGACCTTCATATCATTCGCTTCCTTTGCGAAAACATATGCAAAGTACTCAACTCATTCTTTCGTCATGTCCTCTGTTTCTGCACGAAGATTTCCCTGATTAAGTCCTTGTGAGGAAAGGGTGAATGGGCTGTCTATAAGTTCAGAGTGTTTGTTATCTGGAAACTGGATGGGTGCGATACTCGCTAATTACATTGACACTTGTTACTGTTGAATTGAGTAGAATTTGACGATAATGGAATGAGTGAATTGAATGAAACTCGTAATCACAGCAATCAGTGGAGGCTGACTGAAACCAGACAGATAATCGCCGCGCGACAAGGTGAAGTCCTATATGGCTAATGGAAAACAATTGGGGAATATGCTAACCAGCCAAACAGCCAATCATGCACCTAACTAAACAATTTGCTTGCAGATAAAAGATTTCACTTGAGCTCTTTCACAAACTGCATTGTGTTTGTAAGCTAGTGTGTCCCACACAGGGAACACTCAAAAGGAAGCTAGAAGATATGTATCAACGGGAAACATTTTGCAGAACCATGTTGGGGATTTCAGTCAAAGAGTCAAAGATCACTCCCAATCTGTCGACAGTCATCTTAGACTGATCACCTGAGGAGTAACTGTATGACGGAGTGTGGCGACTAGGGGATTTTCACAGTAACTTCATTGCAGTGTTAATGTGAGCCTGCTTGTGACATTAATAAGGATTATTATTATTATTTAAATTAAACCGTTTTGTTAAATTCTCAATAAAGGATTTGGATTCAATGTGAGATTGTGTCAATTGTAATTATCGCTCTCCAAACTTAGGTAAAGCCACTGTGGTAAACCATGGTATTGCATTGTATGGCATTGTATTGTATTGTGCATGCCTGGGCTTGTCCAGGCTGGCTCTGCCTGTGGCTCCTCCCCTCGGGCTTATGTATAAAGATGGCAAGTCTCCACCTCCACCCCAGTTCGGGTCCAGAGGCAGGAGGCTTGCTGTTTAGTGTATTAAAGCCTCAGTTACGTTCATCACTTGTCGTGTGTTATTGATGGTGTATCAATTTAATACACTAAACTCCTAAAGATGAACTCATCACTCAAGCCTGATCGCTTGGAGCTGGACCCACAGGCAGCCGACGCTACAGAAATGTTTGAACACAGGCTAAGCTGCTTCGAAGCGTACCTCGCATCCTTCACTGAAGACTTCACAGACCTCCAGAAGAAGCAGGTCATCCACGCACGGGTGAGCCCAAGAGTCTTTTGCCTCATCAGGGACGCCCCCTCTTACGCGGAGGCAATAATGCTGCTAAAAGGACAATACGTGAAATCCTTTAACGAGGTGTATGCTAGGCACCTCCTCGCCACGAGACGGCAACGCCCTGGGGAATCACTTGTAGAATTCCTGCATGCCTTGCGCATCCTCTGCCGGAACTGTGACTGCCGGGTGATATCGGCTACCAAGGACGCGGAGCTGCTGGTCAGGGACGCTTATGTCGCGGGCATGAACTCTAACTATATCTGCCAGCGATTACTAGAAGGGGGGACATTCGGCCTCCCAGAGATAGTACAACTCTCCAACTTGCTGGAGGTGGCCTTCCAGAACATGGGGGCCTACACCTCGACCATGCGGCACCCTCATGGGTCTCGTGGGTACAGCCATCAACCGATGCAAACCTGCACTACGCAGCAGCCCGCCAACGCCGGAGGCCCGAGGTGCTACTTCTGCGGCCAGTGTAATCACCCCAGACAATGCTGCCCGACACAGAACACAACTTGTAACGGCTGTGGGAAGAAAGGCCACTTTGCAAAAGCCTGCCAGGCCCGATCTGCCCCTAAACCTTCACGGCCCAGCAGTGCTGCCTGTCGAGGCCGCCCCCAGCTGCCGCGCCACCCGCCATGTGCTACCCGTGGGCACCGCTATCTTCAATTTCGGCCGCCACATGCGACCCATGGGGGCCGCCATCTTGGACGCCGTTACCAGTTTGGGTCCGGAAGCAGGAGGCTTGCTGTTTAGTGTATTAAAGCCTCAGTTACGTTCATCACTCGTCGTGTGTTATTGATGGTGTATCAGTCACCTACAATTTTGCTGAGTCAGGCTGAGGACTGAATAGTCGACACAGTAGGGGCGATTTTCATCCCACCATTGCTATCAAAGAGAATGGCAACGCGGACGGAAAACCCAGAAAGAATGGGGAAACGCGATTCTCTCCGGATAGTTGGCGCTTCCAGAATTTCCCTGCCCTGCACTGGCTACCACGTGGTTCATGTCCACAAAGGGTGAGAACCTCATTCAAATTAATTATAATGAATTTTAATATTATTAATGAGCCTTCCCTCCACATGATTTCCCCCTCACTAAATATTTATACCTTGCTGATGTGATGTCATGTCGGCGATGGTTTCTCAATTTTCAAAAGTCATGGCAAGCCTTTAGGGAGCAAAGATAAATATAGCTCGAGTTTCAACCCTGTCACTCACACCCCCCCAGCACTGCCCCTGGTACATGCTGGCAATGCCAACCTGTAATGCCATCCTGTGTCAGGAGGCAGTGCGGGTCCTTTGGTGTGGCTCATGGGGTCGGGGGGGGGGTCCATCTATATGTGGTGGGGGATGGGGAGAGGGAACAGTGAGGGGGCAACTTGCAAGCATGGGAGGGAGCGGCCACTGAGGGAGGGAAACAGTGGGGAGGAGGAGGGGGTGGAGCCTCTGATGATTGTTCAGTGAGGGGGCAGGAGAGCTCCCGATGATTGTTGAGAGAAGGGAATCCTCCCATGAGTTGTGTGAGGATGGGGGGAGCCCCAGGGTAAACCCCCGTTTAGTTGGCCATGAAGGGAGTCCACACTGTGTAGTAGAAGGGTGTTGGGCTGGATTCTTCATTCCTGAGGCTAAGTGCCGGCGCCAACGGAGGGTCCGTAGTATTTCGCGATGGGAAAATTGGTGCATAACCATCACCGATTCCGGTTAGGGGCTAGCATCGGCGCCGCGTAAACACCCCTGGAACGCGCGGAAAATAGTTGGGAGAATCACCAGGTCCCGTGCCGCACATGCGCAGGGCTGACAAGCTGCAGCCGCGCACGCCTACAACCCCCACACACGCACCGGTGTGGGAAACATGGTGCCGGATATGCTGGACCATGTATCCACCCACCGCGACCCCACATCCCACCTCCTGGTCACCCCCCACCAATCCCCGCAACCCTGGCAGAAGCCCCCTGGCCAGCGACACGGGTCTCAGCCTAGTGTGGCAGCGCTGGACACTGTCCACAGCCGGCATGCCAGGCTCCCTGTCGGGAGCTCGGCCCATCGGAGGTGGAGCATTGCGGGTAGGCCTGATAATTATATGCAGACGGGATTGCGACTGCGTGCAGCACATGTCCCGGTGAAGCTGATTTGGAGGGGCGGAGCATCGCGATTTCTTGCCCCGATTTCCAAGTCGGTAGGTATTCTCCGCCCGACCGCCGTTCTCGATTTCGCCGTCGGGCTACGGAGAACCCCGCTCATAAAGTTTTATTGCAATAACTATTATTTAAATGGCATGAAATTTCCCAGCCTGGTCTCTCCATTTCCTGTTGGTACCCAAACCGGCCGACTTTATACAGAAGTCTAGCTATACATGGTTTAGTGTTCCCCACCCCATTAATGGGAGAGCTCGCATTTAGCGAGGCTCATGGGGGCTTAATCACTGCCATTGCGTAAGACCCATGCGGGTTATGACACCCCAATACCTCCGTGGTGGGGGTGCGGAGTGGTGGTGGGAATAACACTTTTGTTCTGAATGGCGTGCCCTTTAAAGATGGTGCCCCAAACACTGTGGAGCCAGGTGCCAGCTCGTCCAGTCCTCGCTCCGCCAGGGGGAAGTAAACCACATCCACTCATTTTATTTTCTTTAAAGAGGTCCAAGATTTGAAGTGAAAATAGGAGAGCAGTCCGCCAGTTTTCAGTCCGGGCCTGACACTTTGAAAAAATATGGTAAAATTCCACCCAATGACTAGTTGAATAAGAGTTTAGAAGAGTTAGTGACTAGATATATCAATCAAAAGTATCAAGGTGTTAGAACACTGGGTTGAGTAGATAACAAGATACCATTGAAAAAAGCTGGCGAATGGAGGGCGAGTTCTCTCGCAAACCCCAGACGTGGAAGCTGTATGGCGGCTTCCGGCAGATAAGGTGCAAATCTAGAGACAAAAGGAGACAACTGCAGTTAGTGGAGGCAGAACCCCAGAGGTAGGAATAGTGACCGAAAAGTGCAGTGAATAAACTTGCGTAATCTCACAGTGGAATGCGAGAAGTCAGGAAGCGGAATGGGGGTTTGCAGAATCATTGTATCAATGTCAGTTAGCAGAATTGAAGCAGAAGTGTAATACATGTGAGGAGGAGAATAACGTAGAGAGGACAGAGAGAGCAGAAAAGGAAGTGCAGGATCAGAAAGCTGTCTTTATTTTGTTGCAAAATGAGTCACAAAGTAAGTACACCCCCAGCACCGTCGGGTCCAAATTTGGGAACTGAAGCAACAGTTCAGTGTAACACGGCAAACACTCGGCTGGATTCTCTGATTTTGAAATCGTGTTCGGTGATTGGCCGGAGAATCCCCGTTTATGCCGGAATCGGGGGCGGTGGCGTTTTTGCGATGCTCTGCCCCCACAAAAACATCGATGGCCTCAAGACGTCACCGGAGGCCCTCCCCCGATGCTCCGCCCCCGATATGCCGAGTCCCTGACGGCGTTGCTCGCGTGTGCGCACACCGTTCGGGAACCCTTGCTTTGCGCTTGCGGACTGAGTCCAGTGCTGCCGCAGTCAGAGGGAGCCGTTCTGCTGGCAGGGGGGCTTCGGCGGGGGCTGGGGGCACAGGTCGGGGGTGGCGAGGCTGGCTACAGGGGGGCAGTTTTTGGCAGGCCGGGTCCACGCGTAGCCGGTGCCATGCTGCACAGCGCGGTCGCCGCAGGCCGCCATGCGCATGCGCGGCCACGGACCCGGCCATTCTGCAGCCGTTTCCGCAGGTAAAGCCAGGGGCTTTGCGCTACGCAGCAGCTCGTCCCCCACTGGATGGAGGATCGGTGCAGGGGCGGCGCCGACTTTCTGGTCGTAAGACCAGACCAATCCTGCGGACATAGCCGCAGGAGAATCCAGCCCGATGTCTGGAGGAAGTGTCTAGTTTAATGATGAAAAAATTGGCGGGCTCCAGCACCGACCCTCCGACCGGTGAGAGGCTAGCGGCCGTGCCACGTAAAACACACAGCCTTTACAAAATAAACGGCCGGAGACTGGGCAGTTCCATGTCCGCGCATGCGCACGGCGACAACCTGCTGTGGTCGCGCTGTACAACATGGCGTCGGCTGCGCGTGGACCCGACCTATCAGATAGTGCCCCGCTGGACACCCCCGGGCCAACCCCCACCAGTCCCCCCCCCCCCCCCCCAGCTCTCGCCGAAGCACCCGTGGCCAGCGGCACAGCTCCCTCCCGTCTGTGGTGGCGCTGGACACAGTCCGCAACCGCCACGCTGGGTTCACGAAAACTGAGAGCACAAGTGAACCGCGCTGTCGTGAACTTGGCCCATCGGGCGCAGAGCATCAGGGGAGGGCCTTCAGGTAACGTCCTGAGGCTGTCCCAACAGCGTGTGGCGTACTCCCCGTTTGGGGAGGGGGGGCGGAGCATCTGAAAACAGGCGCTGCCTCGGATTCAGTCGCAAACAGGGATTCTCCGTCCGATCGCCGATTACGATATCGGCGTCGGGCAACCGAGAACCCCGCCCTGTGTTTAATGAATCCACGTGATAGGTCCCAGCGTAATGGCTGAAGATCTCTGATCCTCCAAATTGAAATGGGTTGCACCCAATAGTGCAAATAAAACAACAAATGTTTATTGCAGATGATCAAGGGACCCGAATACAGTGATTACGAGGTCCCTTTTTACCGACGCCAATTGGTGGAATTGGTAAGAAACATGCCTAAGTTGGAGGCAGGAGATGATCCCACCACCATGTTTGAGGCTGGAGCACAGGTAGTTGGCCTCAATCAATGTACTGATGCAAAACATACTGAGTTTCTGCTGTTGGCTTTGAGGCTGGTGTTTACACTGGTCTACCCAGAGATGAAAGGATTTGGGGGGGCAAAGCGGGATTAGGCTATTGAGTTGGATGAACAGCCATGATCATAACGAATGGCGGAGCAGGCTTGAAGGGCCAAATGGCCTCCTCCTGCTCCTATTTTCTATGTTACAGAGCATGGCGAGAAAGGTTAAGAGTTCTCTGGCTGACACAAAAGATCAAACCAGGGAGGTCATGGGATATGGGGCCAGGGATCTTTATGAGAATGTAATGAGTGTCAAACGGAAGGTAGGTGAATTCCCACAGGTGCTCAGTGATTATCACTGACCAATTTATTCCAGAACTAACAGTTGGTCAGAAAATGCTTGACCACATCCCTGTCAGCATTGGTTAAGGGACCTGACTGTCAGGAGCCTCCTATTTATTGTGCATAGGTTAACCTGCAAGGGGATCAGACAGAGGTGGTAGATTTCATGGAATCACAGAGTAGAATCTACAGGGCAGAAGGAGGCCCATCGAGTCAGCTCTTGGAAAGAGCACCCCACCCAAGCACACACCCTAAAGGCAATTTGGACACTAAGGGCAATTTAGAATCCACCTAACCTGCACATCTTTGGACTGTGGGAGGAAACTGGAGCAGCCGGAGGAAACCCACGCAGACACGGGGAGAACGTGCAGACTCCGCACAGACAGTGACCCAAGCTGGGAATCGAATCTTGGCCCTTGGAGCTGTGAAGCAACTGTGCTAACCACTGTGCTACCATGCTGCCCCACAGATGATGATGCCTGACTGATGCAGTTGGTAATAGATGTTTACTAGTTTAATAGGTGAAGAAAAGTAAAGCAAAGAAGTTAAAGTTCCTGATTTTACAAAAATTTATTAAAAGGATGCGAGCATCATTCGTTGGGCCAGCATTTATTTCCTATCGCAAACCACTCTCCATTTCAGAAGGAGAGAATCAACCACATTGCTGGAGACACATGGAGGCCAGACCAGTTAAGGACAGCAAATTTCCTCTCGAAAGGACATTTGTGAACCAGATGGATTTTTATGACAATCAACAGATTTTTATTGGATTCAAATTCCACAAACTGCCATGGTGGGATTCAAACCCTGGCATTACATCAAACAAATTAGTTTCTTCCAATACTGTATGGCATTCACCACCATTACAATTATAGTCAATGTTTATTACACGTCAAATATACAGCCTGAGGGATATTCTACAGTTCACAGCCTCTCTCTCTATACCATTGCTGAAGGGCCTTGGCAGTGGCTTTTCCCCATTGCACCTTCGCGCTAGATGCCCCAGACTTTAGTGCGTTCCTCAACACATAATCCTGGACCTTGGAATGTATCGGTCTGTGACACTTGGTCACGGACAACTCTTTGCACTGGAAGACAAACAAATTTGGGCGTACCAAAGAGCATCTTTCATCGAGTTGATGGTCCTCTAGCAGCAGTTGTCACTTGGAATGCAACCCTGTGAACAGCTCATAGAGCACACAGTTCTCCGTTGCTTGGGCTGAACCTCGACAAAATAACTGCATATGTTTCCACACCTCCTTCGCAAAGGCACATTCCTGAATAGTTTATTCTCCACCAGAGCCACCTCAAGAGAAAGGTGCGGTGGGAGTGAGACTCTAAGCGTGCAGGAAGGAACAGTTGGGGAGGGCCCTCCTCAACCTCAGCCAAGCTACATCTTGGTGCTCGTTTGTAAGTTCTGATGATAACCTATTCAGCCAAATGACTTTGACAGTCTGCTCATGGAACCATTCAACAGAATCCACTCCTTTTCCTGCAGGGCCTGGTTGTCAATGTCTTATCAATTACATTGTTAAGCTTTAGTTAATGGCCATTACATTGTTAAGGGAAATAAGAGATGGATATTTGAACATATATAAATAGGAGATATCTGGGACACTGGGCGTATGTGAAGAGTTTGGACACTGAACAAAGTCAATAATCTCTCCGAAAAGAGAGGCATCACCAACCGGTGTGGATTCTATTCACACTTGAGTTTGTTATGTGTGGACCGCTGCCTGATTGACTTGTTTCATGCACTATACATGGCAACAAGATCACTGATAACCTTGCACTACACAGTGATACATTGTCTGTGTGCAGGAAAGTGCAGTGGACACCTATCTCATCAGCCAGCGCCAGGAGATGGCCTCGGGCAGAATACCACACAACTACAAGCTCTCTGATCAAATATAGAGTCAGGCAAGATTTCCCTCTCTCTCTCTTGTTCCTGTGTTGTCTGTCAGGAAAGATGAGGGCAGAAAAGAGGTTACAATCCCAGTGGAGGTGCGAAGCCTCCCTGCACATGAAAGATGTCACTGTCTTCTGCTTAGATCCGCTGTTTATTCGTGCTCTGATGAGCATCTATAAACAGATTAAACTGGCCTTGAGGGGCTGAGGCTTGCACCAAAAATTTGGATGAGCGTATAGTCAGCGTGAGGCTGAAACTGGGCATGGGGGAGCGATGTTCCCTCACTATTGCGGGTAATAAACTTGGCCATCAGATGCAAGGTGCTTGTGGTATTACTTTACTTGGCACAGGTCTGACCCATATCCTACCCCTGTGCCGTAGGATCACCAAAACATCTTCCACTTTATCGGAAGAGAAATGGTGGACCATGTCCACAGGGATAAGCCGTATTACTCTCTCAACAAAGAGGGGAATAATGTACTCAATGCTGACCTCATTCTGATGGCCACCTTTGTGTGCAGCTCCATCAAGCTGTGCATAGACCCTCAGTATGCAAACAGCAAGTTGAGGTTTTACCTCCCCCTGCAGAGGGAGGCCATTCAGCCCATAAACTCTGCACTGACTCTCCAAAAGAACAGTCTACCTCGGCCCACACCCCCGCCCTATCCCCCTAACTACGCACATTGATCATGGTTAATCCTCCTAACCTGTACAACTTTGGACACTAAGGAAAAATTTAGCATAACCAATCCACCTGCGGGTGGAAACTGGAACGTCCGGAGGAAACCCATGGAGACTCAGGGAGAATGTCATCAAAGGTCGGAATTGAACCTGGGTCCCTGCCACGATGAGGCACAGTGTTCGCCATCCGTGGCTTAGCACCTGTCCGTCTTGGAAAAGCTGTGACCCAAGCCGGGATTCGAACCTGGGATCTTGGAGCTGTGAGGCAACTGTGCTAACCACTATGCTACCATGCTGCCCAATGTGGTCACCCCTCAGCTTAAGAGCATGCAGGGAGAAAGGTGACCACCAGGTAGTCAAGAAGAAATAGGCAGATAGGCAGGAGTTCCCTGACTGCACCCCACACCCCAAACAGTATTCAGTAGGTTAGGGTCTAATTCTGCTCCTAACTCATATGTTCCTACCATGGGTGATCTGAGAAGTGCAGCTAGAGCCAATCGAAGGCACACAGGGGGGCACAAAGAGGACTGCAAGAGCAATAGTGATTGAAGATTCAATCGGCAGTGGAATAGACAGGTATTTCTGCGGCTGCAGGCATGAATCCAGGATGGTGCATTGTCTGCCTGGGGCCAGGGTCAAGGATGTCACTGAACAGCTGAAATCAGAGGGGAGAGGGAAAACAGCCAGTGGCTGTGGGCTACAGTGGCACCAATGGCACAGCTAGAAATAGGAATGTGTCTGGATTGAGAGAGCTAGTTATGAAATTAGCAAGCAGGATATCAAACATGCCAATATCTAGGTTATTCCCGTTACCATGCGGAAGGGAATATAGAAATAGGCGGTTAGAGCTGGAGAGCTGTGTGGCTGGAGCGATGATACAGGACGGAGGGCTTTGGATCCTTGGGACACTGGGAATCAATTCTGTGGCACCACAACAGGCTTAGCTGGACAGGCCACGTGAAGAAGAGTGGATGAGCAACAGTGATAAGAGATTTTTTTTCTTTCTTTCACAGGATGTGGCAATTGCCCGAGGCAAGATGGTGGTGAGCTGCCTTCTTGAACCACTGCAACCCATGTAGCTACACAGCGCTGTGAGGGAGGGAGTTCCTGGATTTTGACCCAGGCGAAGGAATGATGCTTTAGTTCCCAGACAGGTGGTAGCACTACCATCCACCTGCTGCCCTTAGTCCTTCTAGGTTGCAGATTTGCGTGGTGCTTCTGAATGGGCAACAGTGTGTTGCTGCAGTGGATCTTGTAGATGGTACACACGGTTGCCACAGTTTGTTGGTGGTGGAGGAAGTGAGCGTTTTTGGAAGGGGTGTTAAAGTCACTACTAAGTGCAGTTATTAGTTTTAAATCACCAAAGGATCGATTTACATTCTTTAGATTACAGAGAGAGACTCTAATACACCTTCTGGCTGTGACTGCAGCTATCCAGTTCCACCCACTCTCTGACATCACTGCAGTAATAAACACCCATTTCTTAAAGGTACTCTCACATGACAGGCAGCTCTCAGGGGGTCCACCTCAATCAGCAGCTAAACTGCCTACTCACCTTCTCAGCTTCCTTTTCATTCCGTAAGCATTTAGTCGGCCGCCCTTAATCGGTGACACAATTATGCAGCATTCAGCAAATCACAATGATGCAAGAGATAACAGAGTGGGAATCAATGGAATACTTTACTAGTTTTACGTGGGCACCAGAATGCACTTTCAGCACTCCAGGTTCTGCCCAATGACATTCTTGGTGCTAACGTTAGCCGCATTATATCACATGCCTGTGCCTATAGGCTAATGTCATCCGGCATTATTGCAGAGACAGATGATCACGAATGCAGCCATATCAATTTGGTTCCTCCATCCTCTTCTTCCTGACCCTCTTCATAAAAATCTTTCATTTAGAAATATAGAAACAAGAGTAGGCCCACTCAGCCTGTTGAGCCTTCTCCACCATTCAATTAGATCATGGCTGGTCATTTCCCACAATGCCACTTTCCCACTCGATCCTCATATCCCTTGATACCATAGGTCTCTGGGAATCTATCGATTTCTGTCTTGAACATGCTCAAAATATTGAGCTTCCTCAGCCCTCTGGGGTAGACAATTCCAAAGATTCACCACCCTCTGAGCGATGAGATTCATCCTCACCTCAGCCTTAAATGGCCGACATTGTATCCTGGTTTTAGACTTAACAGCCTGGGCAAACAACTCCATCCATCTTGCCATGCCCTGTAAAGATTATATAAGGTTAAATGAAACCACCTCTCATTCTTCAAAGCTCTAGGGTAGAGAGTACAGGCCCAGTCTCCTCAATCTCTCCCCATTAAAAAATCCCGCCATCCCAGGGATTAATTTGGTGAACCTAAGTTGCACTCCCTCTATGGCAAGTATATATCTCCTTAGATAAGGGGACCAAAACTGGACACAGCACTCCAGGTAATACCTCATGAAGACTCTACACAACTGCAGCAAGACATCTTTATGTACAAAGAAGGCCAACATACTATCTGCCTTCTGAATTGCTTGAGGCCCCTGTATGCTAGTGTTTAGTGACTCATGATCAAGGGCATCCAGGTGCCTTTGGTACACCAACACGTCCCAATCTTTCACCATTTAAAGAATATTCTGCCTTACTGTTTTTTCTACTAAAGTGAATAACTGTACATTTAATCACATAATATTCCATCTACCATGTTTTAGCCCACTCGTTTAGCCTGTCCAAGTCTCTTGAAGCCCCCTTGCGCTCTCCTCATAACTTACTTTCCCACCCTGTTTGGGGTCATCAGCAAATTTGGAAATATAACAATTAGTTCCCATATCCAAATCATTGACATATATGATGAACAGATGTGGATGTAGCACTGATCCTTGCAGTACCCCACTCGCACCAGGCTGCCATCCTAAGAATGATCCATTTATTCCTACTCCCTGTTGTCAGTCTGCTAACCAGTTATCAATCCATGCTAGTATATTTCCCCCAATCTCATGCACTCTAATTCTATTTACTAACCTCCTGTGTGGAACACTATCAAAAGCCTTCTGAAAATCTAAATACACCATGGGCAGAATTATCTGATAATAGGGCTATGCCCCATGCCCACGGGAAAACGGGCACGAATCACTCTGGACTTTCCAGTGATTCTCCGTTTTGCAGGGGGCTAGCAGGGCCCTGGAGTACTCACAGCTCCGGCTGTCGATACGGGGTCCTGCACTTCCGGCCATGGGTCCACGCATTCGCGTGGTGGCCGTCTGTGGAGGCGGCCCTGCGCAACATGGCGGACCCACACCGCGGGCCGTACCCGACAGTATAGGCCCCCCTCCAGATCGCGTGCGCCTGCCGATCGGTGGCCCCCAATCGCGAGCCTGGCCGTCCTGGAGGCCCCCCCCCGGTGATGGATCCCCCGCCCCCCCACCAGGGTTGCCGTGGACTGAGTCCTCAGCCGACACTCCGAGCCCCCGCCGGGCAGAGCCATGAGCGAACCACGGCGGCAGGAACTCGGCCAGTTGCCGGCGGGCGATTGCCAACGTTTATCCGGTCCCCGGAGAATCGTGGGAAGGCGTTAGATTGTCTGCCCCCTCGCTGAGTGCGATTGCGACGCAGAGGCTCGGAGCATTGCGGCCCATATCCATGGTTCTCCTTTATCAATACAAAACTAATGTCCTCAAAAAGTCGAACGTGATTTCCTTTTAATAAATGCAAGTCGACTCTGCCAATTTTACCATTCTTTTCTAAATGTCTAGTTTTCACATCCTTTATAATAGATTCCAACACTTCCCCGACTGCTGACATCAAACAGGTGATAATTATCCATTTTCACTCTTCCTCCTTTTGTAAATGATGGGGTTACACTTGCTACCTCCCAGTCTGCAGGAACCTTTCCTGGTGTCAGGGCGGCATGGTAATACAGTGGTTAGCACTGTTGCTTCACAGCATCAGGGTTCCAGGCTCGATTCCATGCTTGAAGCACTGTCTATGAGGAGTCAGCATCTTCTCCCTGTGTCTGTGTGGGTTTCCTCCTACAAGTCCTGAAAGACGTGCGGTTAGGTAATTTGGACATTCTGAATTATCCCTCTGTGTACCCGAACAGTCGCCAGAATGTGGCAACTAGGGCTTTTTACAGTAACTTAATTGCAGTGTTAATTTAAGCCTACTTGTGACAATAAAGATACAAAAAACAATAATCTACAGAATGTTGAAAGCTAACGATCAAACTATCCATTATCTTTCCAGCCACCTCCTTCAACACTCTGGGATGAAACTCATCTGGTCCAGGGAATTTTAGCAACCTTCAATCTAGTTAACTTTTCAAATGCTACCTCTTTATTTAGACTAAGTTATTTTAGTTCCTCAGTCTCATATATCCCTCAGTTGCCTAGTATTTCTGGTATATTTTCTGTATCTTGTTCTGTGAAGATAAATGCAAAGTAACTCTTTCGATTCTCCATCTTTTCCCTGTCCTCCACTATAAATTCTGCCTCCCCAACCTAAAATGGGACCACATTTGTCCCAACTAATCCTTTCTTTTTCAGATACCTAAAGAACCTTTGACAGTCCACCTTTATGTTTCTTGCTAGTTTGCATTCATATTCTCTTTTCCCTTTCTTAAACAGTTTCTTGGTCATCCTTTGCATCTAATCCTCAGGCTTACTTTTTCCAGCACCCTTATAAGCCACTGCCTTTGATCTATTGAAATCTTTAACTTATTTTGTTAGCCATGGTTGGTTCACTTCTCCCATTGGGTGTTTGCGCCTCAGAGGAATGTATATCTGTTGTAGACTCACCATTGCCTGTCCACCGTAGTCAGCTTGCTCCTCATAGTTCATCATTTTTTGTCTTCAGATTTAAGACCCCAGTTTCAGAATAAACTGTATTGCATTCAAGTTTAATGCGAAATTCTAACATATTATGGTCACTATTTCCCAAAGGCTCCTTTACTATTATTAGCCCTTTCTTGCCACTCAACACAAAATCCAAAATAGCCAATCCCTAGTTAGCTCCTCAACATACTGCTCCAGAAATGTACCTCACACCGGAGGATTTTCTCCTCGACTGCATTTGTGCCAATTTTGTTAACCCAGCCTATGTGTAACTTGAAGCTGCACATTATTGCTCTATTACCCATGTTTCTATTATAATAATAATCTTTATTATTGTCACAAGTAGGCTTACATTAACACTGCAATGATGTTACTGTGAAAGTCCCTGAGTCGCCATAGTCCGGCACCTGTTCGGGTACACTGAGGGAACATTCAGAATGTCGAACCTGGTTCTCGGGTGCTGTGAAGCAGCAGTGCTAACCACTGTGATACCGTGACACCCAAAGCATCTCTAATTTTTTGAACTGTGCCCAACTTCATCACTACAATTTGGTGGCTTATAAACAATTCCCCCCAATATTTGCTGTCCTGAGCTGGTTCTGAGCCCCACCCAAACTGATTCTATATCTTGATCTTTCTATCTAAGATCCCCTCTCACTAATGTACTGATGTTGTCCCTTTTAAGAGTGCTACCCGGCCTCCTTTCCCTTTTTACCTATTCATCCTAAAAGCCAAATATCCTTGGACAGTCATCTCCCAATTTTGGCAACCCTGTAGCCAGGTGGGCAGCATGGTAGCACAGTCGTTTCACATCTCCCGAGTCCCAGGTTTGATTCCCGGCTTGGGTCACTGTCTGTGCGGAGTCTGGACATTCTCCCTGTGTCTGTGTGGGTTTCCTCCGGGTGCTCCGGTTTCCTCCCACAGTCCAAAGATATGCAGGTTAGGTGGATTGGCCAAGATAAATTGTCCTTAGTTAAAAAAAGGTTAGGTGGGGTTACTGGGTTATGGGGATGGGGGAGGTGTGGGCTTAAGTAGGGTGCTCTTTCCAAGAGTCGATGCAGGTTCGATGGGCCGAATGGCCTCCTTCTGCACTGTAAATTCTATGATTCTCTGAAATGGCACTTAAATCATATCCATTTACCTCAATTTGTGCAAAATTATTAATCTTATTGCGAAAGTGAATTCAGATAAAGTACTTTTAATTCTGCTTTCTTAACATTTTAACTATTCTGGTCCTGTTTGACGCTTTTTACATTTCTACTTCCTTTTACAAGTGTTGCTTACTCGAAACTGAGCTCCCTCTCAGGTCAATCCAATTGAAACCCCTGTCAATCCAATTGAAACCCTCCCAACAGCACTAGAAAATCTCTTCATTAGTCCCAGTTCTGCTAAGACGCAGCCCGTTCGTCTATCTTATACAGGTCCCACCTGTCCCGGGACCAATCCCAATGTCTCAGAAATCTGCTGCCCTTCATGCTCCACCAGTTCTCTAGCCACATGTACAATTGCTCAATTCTCTAACTTTTATGAGCACGTGGGACTTGAAGTAATCCTAAAATTACTGCTTTAGAGGTCTTGCTCTTCAGCCTCCTTCCTAATTCCCTGAAATCTGCTTTCAGGATCCCATCCCCCTTCCTACCTAAGTCATTGATACTGATGTGGACCCATGACTTTTGGCATCCCCAGAAGGATGTCCTGCAGCCGTTCCTTGACATCCTTGGCCCTGGCACCAGGTAGGCAAAATATCATGCTGGAGTCACGTCTAAAGCCACAGAAACATCTGTCTGTTCCTATAACTGAATCCCCTTTTACGACTGCTTCTCCCCTCTTTTGCCTCCATTCCTGTACTGCTAAGCCACCCATGGGGCCACAAAATGGCTTTGAAAGCTATGGGCATTTTACCAGCTGCTGGAGTCCATGACGATTTTCTGCTCAAATCAGATATTTTTCTGTTTCATCAGAATTTCCCTTGCAAAATTTTTTGATACTTTTCTGCCCTTTGCTTAGAACTAGAAACACTGCAATTATTGCTGATTCTTGTGGTTGCAACTGGGTTGTGGCTTATCAAATTATAGCGACTGAATAATACAAACATGATTGAATATGACAATTCATGTGACTATTGCTTTAAATTCTTTGAAATTAAGATTTCCCTGCATTGATGCTGCTGGGTGCCAGGGTGGAGAGCAGCAAGTTACAATTTACAGCCTGTACTCTGAGTCAAGTCAAATGTTGGATCTTGGACCCTTCCATTGGCAGAGCAGGATCCAGATCCAATTTTCTTTGAGTTCAATAAAATTAGTTAGCCACACACAAGCCTTTGATCAACACGACTCTTTGTGTAGTCTATTCATTTCACACGAACCCTATGCGGCAAAGAACGTTGCAAAAAAAAAAAGACTTCCAACATTGAATTAATGAAAGGAGCTTGTTTGTGATTACAAGCTTGTACAGCATTGTTATAATAATAAATAATAAAAGAACAACTGCAAATTTGCAACAGAAATAGAAAATACAAGAAATAAATTGTAGGGTACAACAGTCCTGAAAGATTGGCACGGTGGCAAGCACTGCTGCCCAACAGCGTCAGGGACCCAGGTTCAATTCCGGCCTTCAGTAAATGTTTGTGTGGAGTTTGCATGTTCTCCCCGTGTCTGCGTGGGTTTCCTCCGGGTGCTCCGGTTTCCTCCCACAGTCCAAAAATGTGCAGGTTAGGTGGATTGGCCATGACCAATGCATGGGGTTACGGGGATAGGGTGGGAGAGTGGGCTACGATTGGGTGCTCTTTCTTAGGATTGGTGCCGACTTGATGGGCTGAATGGCCTTCTTCTGCACTGTATGGCTTCTATGAATTTCGTCGACGGATCATTTCTCATTACAGATGGTGACAAGCCTGATGTGCATTTCCAATATCTTCCATCCTTTTGATGACAAGACATCCATGGATCAGAAATTGACCCTCCTGCAAAGTCTCTCTTGGCAAATCACCCTCAGATGTGCCCTGAACACAGGAATGGATCGACACTGTCAGTTGTTTCAATTGAACTCCTGAATGAGGCTCGGTGTTCATATGTAAGGGAAGATTTTTAATGTCATCATCTACAGTAAGATACTTCACCCATTGTCAGCACATAATGGACAACTGCATGTCTGCCCACAATATTTAGATGCTGGATGACAGTGCGCACTGATAGGTAGGTACAGTGCATTCTCAACACTGGGGAACAGAGAAATCCTACCATATCGCCTGATCTCAGCGACTAAATGGTTTTGGTGCAATTCTCATTTCTGTCCCTTTTGTGCATGTATCATGACCTTCCACCAGGCATTGGTATTGATCTAGATCATGTTCCAATCACGATTAATACGTGCAATAGACTGCCAATGGATGCATATTCAAAGGAAATTGTTGTGCTTCTCTGGCCCTTAACACCCTCTGAAATAAAAACAGGAAGTGCTAGAAAAGCTCAACAGCAGTTCTAAAGAAGAGTCACATTGGACTCTCAACATTAACTCTATTTGTCCCTCCATAGATGCTGCCAGACCTGCTGAGGTTTCATAGCATTTTCTGCCTTTGTCTTGAAGCTCTCCACCTGCTTTAAAGAGTAGCTGTACTTTCATTGGCTTCTTTTGGACGAGCTGCCTTTGTTTCCTGGGTGACTTACTTCTTGAGAAATCTGTTGCAAATCCATACTTGTGCCCGGAACCTTTGTTCTTGCTTCTGTCAATGTTTGGGACAATGTTTCTGCCATTGCAACAATTAGTCCTGTTCTCTGTTCCTTGGGGAATCTTGCAGTGGCAGAGAGCAGTTTGAGAACGTGCCTGGTACCCAGCTTGGAGGAGTGGAGCACTGCACACAATGGCTGATGTAGGAAATTCAGCAGAGCATTGCCACGCCAGAAATGTCAAAGGCAACTACAAGGAAAGCTTTGCCATGCGTGGCTGAGTCAATGGATGCCAGCGGTAGGATGCTTAGGGTGAGGCTACACCGCTGAAGCAATTCAATAAAGTCGCCAAGAGGATTTAAGTAGGCAGCCCTCTGGAGCAAGGAACAGAAACATGTTGCTGCAAAATATCCACGTTAAATATGTATTCCTTCCACCCAATCCTTTTTCCCACCCAACTTCCTTCAACACAGACAGGAAAACAATAATCTACTGGCATCCTTCCCATCAGCTATGCTGTTTAAATCAAGCCTTGCAATTCTGATAGCATTTACCATTATGCAGATGGTTTAGTGTTTTCACTGCTTATTCTTTTGCAGGAAAGGTTTGCTCACAATAGAAGGGAGTCGACCTCAACAGGAGCACGCTTGTGGCGGTATACGAGCTGACACTTTTTTTGTAGGCCTTGCAGATAGAGGCAGGATAGAACATAGAACATAGAACAGTACAGCACAGAACAGGCCCTTCGGCCCTCAATGTTGTGCCAAGCCATGATCACCCTACTCAAACCCACGTATCCACCCTATACCCGTAACCCAACAACCCTTACTTTTATTAGGACACTACGGGCAATTTAGCATGGCCAATCCACCTAACCCGCACATCTTTGGACTGTGGGAGGAAACCGGAGCACCCGGAGGAAACCCACGCACACAGGGGGAGGACGTGCAGACTCCACACAGACAGTGACCCAGCCGGGAATCGAACCTGGGACCCTGGAGCTGTGAAGCATTTATGCTAACCATCATGCTACCCTGCTACCCTACTGCAGCGGGCTGGAGAATGGTACGCAGGAGGACCTGTGACCCCTGCTGATGCCCAGAAGCATTGACACACAAGTTGATGCAGTATTGCTGGCATAGGACACTTCTCCGCAAAATATCAAAGTTCCTTTTCCTAACAGTTTTTGTGTATGCCCGAAGAAAAAGTAGTTAGCTTCTCTGAGGAGCGATCCCAAGGCACCTTATAAAATCCTCAGGAGTCCCGAGGAGGTTACACAAAGAAAGGTTGATTTGGCAAACAAAAGTAAAGGCCGCAACGCAGAATAAAGCACATAAAACCCAGCCGGGACGACCAATCATGTTGGTCCCAATCTAGGCTGGATTTTATGTACAAGATTCGCGAACCCCAGCTGCTAGGCCTCCGTCCCTAAATGTCTGGCAGTGGTACCTCCGGAAGAGGCAACTAAAATCGAGGATTCTCTTCATCGTAGTCAGCCCGACCTTCTGAGAAATTTCATGAATCCCAGCTACTAGGCTTCCGCCCCTAAATGGGGGAGCTAGTGGGTGGGATTCTCCGTTTGCTGACGGCGCAATCGCATTCGCCGATCGGCCGGAGAATCCCCGTTTGCACCAAAATTGGGGGCGGCGCAACTTTTGCTATGCTCCACATCCTCAAAAATAGCATACCCGAGGAATACGCCACACGCTGTATACACGGCCTCAGGACATTACCCGAGGCCCTGCCCCGATGCTCCGCCCCGATGGGCCGAGTTCCCGACGGCGTGGAACACTATGGTATATTTGTTTCATGGACGCCGCATGGTGGACTGTGTCCAGCTCCGCCACAGCCGGCAGGGGGAATCGTGCCGCGAGCAGGGGCCGGGGAGGCTTCGGCGAAGGCTGAGGGGATGGGTGGGGGGTGGTCCGGGAATTACTGTGGAACATTATTTGGCTGGCCAGATCCGCGTGTGGCCGCCGCCATGTTGCACAGTGCAGCCGCCACCATGCGCATGCGCGGCCTCATTTCCCGGCCATTCTCTGGCCGTATCCGCAGGTAAAGCCCAGGTCTTTATGCTGCACAGCTGCTAGACCCCACTGGACGGAGGATCAGTGCAGCTGTTGGGCCATTTTTCTAGTGTAAAATGCCACTGTTCCCATGCCACGTCAGCACTTAGTCTGCAAATCGGAGAATCCAGCCCCATATTCCATGACACCCATATCATTACATACTTCAATTGAGTTGGAATGTGACTTCATTCTTAGACAAGTTCAAGTATAGGTTCAAGCCCGAGATAAGGTATGACGCCTGTTCTTGTCAGCTTGGATCCCGTGTGTCTCTCTTGTCAGGGCCTTGAATTGGATTCAATTTGAATTTGAATTGGTTTTTGGAGCAAGCTCGGAGATGGATTAAGTGCTTGCCCTGTCCACTCTGCATTGGCTTTGTAACTCAGAGAGAGGAATTACATTTTCAAAAAGGTTAACCTGCTCAGCTTGGCTGATCGGGGAGAGTCATTGAATACAGCCTCAGCAATGTTCCTGCTGCATGAAGTCTGCTCGTACACCGATCAGTCGGCGCTGTGTTCATTGGAGAGTGTCAGCAGCCCCTTGACAGTGTTGCAGACATAAAAGATTTCTATTTCTCATGACAGCGGGGCTACCACCGGCCTCTACCTTTCCCCATCCCAACCTGAGGGCCTTAATGGAGCCAGAACCAGTTGGGTCAGGCTGAACCCAGCTTGGTGAAAGTGCTGCAGACTGACGGAAACTTCTCAGAAAGTCAGGCTGACTACGAGGGAGAGGACCCTCTATTCTAGTTGCCTCTTCTGGAGGTACAGCTCCAGCCAGCTGCAGGCTTCTTCTGGAGGTACAGCTCCAGCCAGCTGCAGGCTTCTTCTGGAGGTACCGCTGCCAGCCAGCTGCAGGCCTCTTCTGGAGGTACCGCTGCCAGCCAGCTGCAGGCCTCTTCTGGAAGTACCGCTGCCAGCCAGCTGCAGGCTTCCTCTGGAAGTACAGCTGCCAGCCAGCTGCAGGCCTCTTCTGGAGGTACCGCTGCCAGCCAGCTGCAGGCTTCCTCTGGAAGTACAGCTGCCAGCCAGCTGCAGGCTTCCTCTGGAAGTACAGCTGCCAGCCAGCTGCAGGCTTCCTCTGGAAGTACAGCTGCCAGCCAGCTGCAGGCCTCTTCTGGAGGTACCGCTGCCAGCCAGCTGCAGGCTTCTTCTGGAGGTACTGCTCCAGCCAGCTGCAGGCTTCCTCTGGAAGTACAGCTGCCAGCCAGCTGCAGGCCTCTTCTGGAGGTACCGCTGCCAGCCAGCTGCAGGCTTCTTCTGGAGGTACCGCTGCCAGCCAGCTGCAGGCCTCTTCTGGAGGTACAGCTCCAGCCAGCTGCAGGCCTCTTCTGGAGCTACCGCTGCCAGCCAGCTGCAGGCCTCTTCTGGAGGTACAGCTCCAGCCAGCTGCAGGCTTCTTCTGGAGGTACAGCTCCAGCCAGCTGCAGGCTTCCTCTGGAAGTACAGCTGCCAGCCAGCTGCAGGCTTCCTCTGGAAGTACAGCTGCCAGCCAGCTGCAGGCCTCTTCTGGAGCTACCGCTGCCAGCCAGCTGCAGGCCTCTTCTGGAGGTACCGCTGCCAGCCAGCTGCAGGCTTCTTCTGGAGGTACTGCTCCAGCCAGCTGCAGGCTTCCTCTGGAAGTACAGCTGCCAGCCAGCTGCAGGCCTCTTCTGGAGGTACCGCTGCCAGCCAGCTGCAGGCCTCTTCTGGAGGTACCGCTGCCAGCCAGCTGCAGGCTTCTTCTGGAGGTAGAGCTCCAGCCAGCTGCAGGCTTCCTCTGGAAGTACAGCTGCCAGCCAGCTGCAGGCTTCTTCTGGAGCTACCGCTGCCAGCCAGCTGCAGGCTTCTTGACATAATTCCTTCAGCGCAAAACGTGAGACGAGATAACTGAGCACAGCTTTCGCTGCCAGAAAAGAGGAACGTGAAGGCAGCAGACACGAGGCAGACAGAAAATATGGACAATGATGACTTTAAGAAACACAGTTCCTGGGTGTGGACTGTGGCATTTTTCAGGGAACTGGTGAAAAGATAGCAGAGGAGGTGCAAGGTCTATTTTGCAATAGCAGAACCTGCAAAAGCCGCACGGTTAGCTTCTTGTGTTGATTGTTCTGGCGATGATGTTTCTGAGGGGATGCGAGCCAAAGGCATTGTCTTTGTCCTTGTGACGGGAACCTCACAAATTGCTCTAGCAGTCACTGTAAGGCATTATGGGGCAATTTGACGTGCTGCCTGCTCATTTACCTCAACTAGATGGGATGGGAATCTCCATTCCTGTGAAGAAGCGTTGACACTGGGGCAGGATTCATGGACCTCCACGCAAAACTGGCGCCGCACCTGAACCAATTCAGTGACAGTGGAGGGGCTAGCACCGGCGCCAAGTGGAACACATTCAATTTCAAAGAGAAATGGTGCGTGATTTGCCAGGTCTGTGTTTGACACTCGGGAGGCTGACAAGCTGCAGCCGCATATGCACTTTAAAATCTCCACACACACTCATCCCAACCAACAAGTTGGCACTGGTTGCACTCCCATCCTGTTGATAGGTCAGCTGGAGTAGGGCACCTAGGGGGTGGCCTGGGGGACACCCATACAACCTGTGGCACTAAGTTCACAGTGGGCAGCCAGTGACGTGCACAGCTGCATAGCTGCCTTGCACGCTGCGGCAATGGTGCTCCGTGCCCGCCCACCCGGACCTCACAGTCCGCCTCCTGGCCACCCCCCTCCTACTCCCCCAGTCCTGGCAGAAGACCCTCAGCCAGCGGCACAACTGTCAGCAAACTATGGCAATGTTGGACTCTTTCCGGACACACTTTCTCTCCCTCAGCAGTCACGGCACCTGTTTCACAATTTTTAACTGTGCCCTGGGGCAGCAGGGTAGCATGGTGGTTAGCATAAATGCTTCACAGCTCCAGGGTCCCAGGTTCGATTCCCGGCTGGGTCACTGTCTGTGTGGAGTCTGCACGTCCTCCCCCTGTGTGCGTGGGTTTCCTCCGGGTGCTCCGGTTTCCTCCCACAGTCCAAAGATGTGCGGGTTAGGTGGATTGGCCATGCTAAATTGCCCGTAGTGTCCTAATAAAAGTAAGGTTAAGGGGGGGGTTGTTGGGTTACGGGTATAGGGTGGATACGTGGGTTTGAGTAGGGTGATCATGGCTCGGCACAACATTGAGGGCCGAAGGGCCTGTTCTGTGCTGTACTGTTCTATGTTCTAAGTGAACCTCACCCTCGGGAATTCGTCCCAGTGGAGGCGGTGCATTGCGGAGGCCCTGACCCGGAGATTATCGGGTCAGGCCCGCTAATGATATGCCAATGGCGTTTACTGTATGTGCATTTTGGAACACACTGATGCCACTGTTGAAGTAACGGACAATTGCGATTAGGCGTGAAGCCGGCGCCCACCATGATTTTGGCATCAAAACCGATTCTCTGCCCAATCGCATTTCCCGATTCATGTGTGAGCTGATGCAGAATCACGCCCATGATCTTTAGTACCATCATGATATTGTCCCTTAATATAGATTCCTTTTTCTTTCGCAATGTTATGCCAGATGCAGCAAACCACAATGATGCAGGAGACTTTGGCAGGCTCACATTGCAGCAATGCCCCGTGACCTATTGAACAGTGGCTGTGTTGCTTAGTGTAATCGCTATCATTTGTGGAGCCATGGGCACAGGTGACATGGGCATACCTCACATGGGCATTGGTGATATGGGCACAGGTGACATGGGCATATTTTACATGGGCATTGGTGATATAGGAATAGTTCACATGGGCTCTCTCAGCTGGTGCACTGAGATTTTGTAAGGGAGTCACCAACTAGGGCAGCAACAGGTACCTGTGAATAGCAGAGCCGCAAGAGTGGGTGGAATGTCTATCCAGACAGAAAAGGGGAGAATTTCCACCATAGTGGTGGCTGGTGCATATATACCATCCTTATTCTTCATGGGGGTTTCACCCTAAAATTAAATGTGAAGTCAGGTAATCAGAACTCTTGTGGATTCTGAGTTTTAGTATTTTATTTAGTGCATGTTGGAATTGACTATAATCCTGTTCCTCAAAACGATAACATAGTGGGGGAGAGGGGCGTTACAGAGATTTCAATTTTACAACACTAAAGTTACTAAGCGTGTTGTACATGTCTTATTTGGTGTCGTCATTCTGTGACAAGCAGTGCAGGATTCTCCTGTTGGCTTTGTGACGTCAATGACAGGACCCAAATGGGTGTTCCAAGCTGCATTCGCTGAGAATCAGATCAATGGAGCTATTTTCCCTGAGGTGGCCTCCTCGTAGACCACCTCCGTGCTCGCCATCTGGTCAACAATGCTGGGTGGATTTCTGAAACTGGATGGTTAATAGGAGGCCACCCTGACTCTGAAATATTGATTGTCTCACCTTCAGAGGTAGGTGCTGCTAAAGTATGTATGTTACCATGAGGGCATCTTCATTTACACTCATTGGCCATAGCTGGGGGATTCAAGAAGGGTGAAAAGGTTTAGCACTGTGAGACAGGAAGCAGAAAGCCCCTGACTGTAACTGGCAGCACCTGTGGCCATTGATTAACATGCTGTCTGCTTCACTGAATGGAGCCTCTGGCACTGATGGCCCACAGGACTGTTGTAGAGAGGCCGACTCTTCAAATGGTAGAGAGGGCCTCTCTACCACTGACAAAATGACGGCGCCTTCCCTTAATTAGGGACTTAACTATGTAAGTTGGCTACCTACCTCTGTGGGGCAGACACAGCTGATCCAGGTTCCTGCTTGCCCAAGGGAAATCTTGCGGGAATGCATTGAGGAGCCGCCTTGATCTGGCTCCCCAATATTTTCCCACCTCAAAACTGGGAAAATTCTGCCCAACTCATAATTAAAGTTTCACACTGCTCCCATGAGATGGAGTTTCAAAAGCAAACAATCCCTCATTCTCGTACCTACAGTATCATTTAACGCACTTCGAGGAGATTTCGCTTTATCCAAACTTTGGTAACCATGTGTGATCCGCCAGAACAAAATTAAAAGTTGCTGTGAAGACTTCACAGCAACTTTCCTGGGCCAGCTGGATTTAGGGGTTACACTCTCAGTCAGAACATTATGACTTCAAGCTCCAATCCAGGACTTGAGCACATAGGCCCAGATCTTCCAATCTGCTGCAATGCTGGGTGCATTGCTGCTCCTGCTAAGTGTTCAGCATCCTGGCTCTGTTACACATTTTCAATCGGTACATCTGATTCCAGCTGCACCTGGTTGGGACAGCTCCAGCTCGCCAGGGGAAGGCCTGTGAGCTCAAAGACAAATGGAGAGAGCTACCCTGCCCCCACGCTCCTTATACAGCCATATTCAGGTAAGTTCTGACAGGTCACAAGTATTGCAATAAGTGAATGAGTTAGAGAGTGTGAGTGGGTGGGTAAGTGGGTGGGTGAGTGAGTGAGCGGGTGGGTGAGTGGGTTGGTGGATGGGTGGGTGAATGAGTGGGTGGGTGGGCAGGTAAGAGAGTGGGTGAGGGATGGGTGGATGAAATGGGTGGGTGAGTGAGTGGGCAGATGAGTGGGTGGGTGTGGGTTAGTTATTGAGTGGGTGAGTGAATGAGTGTGTGGGTAAGTGGGTAGGTGGTAAGTGGGTGGGTGAGTGAGTGAGAGGGTGAGTGAGCAGGTGGGTGGTTAAGTGAGTTGATGGAGAAATGTGTAGGTGAATGAGTGGGTGAGTAGGTGAGAGGGTGGATGAGGGGATTGTTGAGTGAGTGGGTAGGTGAGTGGTAGGTAGGTGAGTGCGTGAGTGACTGAGGGTTGAGTGATTGGATGGGTGTGAGTGGGTAGGGTGGGTGAATGGGTTAGTGATTAAGTGGGTTAGTGATTGAATGGGGTGAGGGAGTGGGTGAGTGGATGGGTGGGTGAGATGGCGGGTGAGGGGGTGAGTGGGCGGGAGAATGGGAAGGCCAAAGGTGTGAGTTCCTGGGTGGGTTGGTGGGTGAATGCTAGAGGATGAATGGGTTGGCGATTGCGTAAGTGTGTGGGTAGTTGGGTCAGGTTGGGAGGGTAGTCAGGTCAGAAGGTCATTGGGTCAGGTCGCTGACTGGGCGATGGAGTCAATTGTGAAGATCAGTTTTGGTTCTGCTGCTTAATCTCTGAGATTAAACTATGTAACATTTCCGGAGCAAGTACCCATGTCATTGCTGCATATCTGGCCAAGTCCCTGACCCTGAAATCAGAGTCAGAGATTTGCAATGGAGTGTCCCACGAGGTGCCAATCAGCCCATCAGAAGTTTAAATACCTGGGAAATTACAGCATCAAGATTTCTGCAGGGAGATTTTGCTGCTGTGGAGATTGGAATTTGGCAACAATAACCTAGGCTGACATTTCAGTGCTGAGGACATGCTGCACTCTCAGTGGTGCTGTCTTTTGGACGAGATTTTAAACAAAATTGAACATAAATGTTCCCAGTCATTATTCTCCATATGTTCCTGCCAATTATTATTCCTCAATCAAACCCATCGAGATGGATTAACGGGTCCTTACTGCTCGTCGCACCTTACTGTGTGAAAACCGGTTCACTTCAAAAACCATTCCTTGACTGTGAAGCACGTTGTGACATCCCGAAGCTGTGAAAAATGCTGCACAATTGCAATTCCCTTCTTTAAGGGTCCTTCAGCTTTAATTTGGAATGTGAGTCTAAATGACCAGGCTAACTTGTGAGAAGTGACCACTCTAACGGTCATCGGCACCTGGATTGAACAATGCAACTATTTTCAGTGAGCTCATCTGTTAGTTAAGTAGTCTCAAGTGGAACAAAGGTGAGTTGGTGTAAGGTGAACGTTTATCACCTACTTCTAGGAAATGCCAAGGCTGAACTTTATCTCCTACTGTCTGCAGTCACTTATGGTGCATGACATCCATTTTCTGATTGTGACATATTAAAACATGTATCACTGTTGGCGACCATACAATTAAATTAGCATATCAAACAGCAGACAGAAGTTTCAGGAGGCAAAATACTAGCCTGTCGTTCAAGCCCCCTGTTGCATCATTGGGCCAAGGGGTTCAAATCTATTTTTAAAAACGCAAACCTTAACTGAAACAAGTGGTCTCACATGAAAAGAAACTTAACAGCAGTACTGTTACCCCCCCCCCCCCCAACGTCACAAAGATACCTTACAGCCTCCAGAAAAGACACATGAACTTAACACTTAAAATGTGGGTCTAGTTCCCATTTTGTCCTGTTCCTGATTTGGTTCGAAGAAATGGGGGGGGGGGGGGGGAGGTTAATATTTACTTTGGAGTCGAAGTGATGTGACTAATTACAACTGGAAGTATTCTATCCGCTGCAGGGGAGGAGAGGTGAACTATTTTGTAGCCCAAACTACACTTTACACATGTAACCAGCACAAACCGCAAACAAGAACACACAACTGCATTTCAATTGAAAAATAAAATAAAATTGGGGGACAACATGTGTTGTCCGGCGCTGTTACGAGCAGAGATCGGAAGCTCGACTATCACAAAGTCACAGTGACAACTGTCAAAGTGCAATCTTCTTTGAAGTATCAAGAGACATATTGGGCGACAGGAAACTAAACTCCACATTCGCGGAAATCAAACCTGCCCGGACTAACACAATTCGGAATCTCTGTCTGATCACATTGCAGGCAAGTGATTATATCGTTTTGAAGGCAACCCTGAGTCCAGAACACTGGGCTTTTTGCTGAAGACAAGGACAACGAAAGGAGCAAAGGTTGCAGGAGACACTCACCATGGTGATTGATTCGCTTCCCCTCTCTGGTCACCGTCTTGTAATCTCCTGATTTGAAAACCTTCCACAATCCAGGTCTGAGGTCCGATCAAATCAGCATTTTATTTTCAAACAGTAATTTCTTCATCTCTGGCAGAGGTGTGTTCTGCTAACGGACTGGTGATTTTGCAGCAAGCTGCACTGTGCTGTTCCTATCCTACTTCCTCCTTTTTGATGTATACATGTATCCATTAACATTTGATTGGCAGTTCAATACTGTTCAAACGGCCGAGTCGGTCTTTAATGAAGGGACGCTTTCAAAAGAGCTATAGACGGCAGCAAATAAAATATGGCAGTACATACTAATGACAGGCTAACAGATAAGGGGATCTATTGTACTATATATAAAACACAAGGCGTTATTTACATAGGCAGAAACACCCCCTCCATTAATCTTCTTTGGTGGTGGGGACTTTTCATGTTTAGACTGCCCCGTGTGAACTGCAGTTGCAACAAGCTGTTACATTCTGTGCATTTCACAATGGACAAGTGTTGCAACTGCATAGTGCTCCCGAGCACAGTCGATCCATCTTGCCTCTGATCACACACACACCTCTTAACAAAGTGAAGACTCAACCGACGGCTAAAGACATTCCTAACTTGGGTGACTGCAGAGTTTGCACGTCCTCCCCGTGTCTGCGTGGGTTTCCTCCGGGTTTCCCTCCCACAGTCCAAAGATGTGCAGGTTAGGTGGATTGGCCATGCTCAATTGCCCCTTACAGTGTCCAAAGATATGCGGGTTGAGGGGATAGGGTGGGGGAGTGGGCCTCGATGGGATACTCTTTCTGTGGGTCAGTGCAGACTCGATGGGCTGAATGGCCTCCTTCTGCACTCTAGGGCTTCTATGATTTCAAGCCAGGTATAACCAGATTTTCTGGTATTTACTTTAGGAGTTTGAATCATAAGGAGAGGTTTGGGACACTTTGGACCATAATTTGTTGGAGGGAACAGTTAGTGTAATGGTGCTGTCTGTTATCTATGTGCAGAGGCTGCTGTCAGAGACGTGACATTCTGCCGTTGTCAGAATGGCATATCACTGTTTGCCTCACCATCCAAAGGCATTGAGTGCTGGATAAGTTACTTTCGCACAGAGAAACTTAGATACTTCCCTGAAACAGCTCAACTGGTCTGTACTGGTGTTCATGTTCCAGAGAAACGGCCACTTGTTTCCTCGAACTGTTCTTGGCCTTTCAGTTTATGTTACAGTATTAATCTCTTTTCTCACAAGTTCCTCAAGTTTCCTTTTGAAAATATCTAAGCAATGTTTCGTGGCCACTTCCTATGGTGGCGAGTTCCACATTCTAAACTACTCTCTGCGTAACTGAATCTCTCCCTATATCACTGTTGGACTTGGAAGGAACCACTTTGAATGTCTGGCCTTTTCGTTTTGAATCATTCTGTCCAGATCTGACCCGTCTAACCCACTCATAACTTTAAAGATCTCAATCAGGTTACCTCTATTTACTAAAGAGAAAAACCCCACCCCCCCCCAACTTGTTCAAACTTCGCCGAAAGCTGAAATCTCTCAGTTCTAGCACTATCCTTGTATATCTTTTATCCACTTTCCCCCGTGCTTTACCTTCATGCCCTTGTTGTGGTACAGCATGGCACCCAGAATCGTGCTCCTGAGATGCAGCTTGGCTTACATAAGATCACTGATGTTGGTTTTAATACTCCAAGACTGAAATCCTAGCATTTGATGGTTACATTCCAGCACACAGATTAAAAGTAAGGAGCCTCCCATTTAAGACGTAGATAAGAGAAATAATTTTCTCTCAAAAGGCTGTGAGTCTTTGAAACTCTCTTCCGGAGAGAGGTGGAGACAAGAGGCTGGATTCTCCAAAAATGGGGCCATGACGCTGGCGTTTCACTCTGGACTTTCCTTAATAAACTCCTGAGTGATTCTCCCATCCAGCAGGGCCCCACAGTGCTTCTTGCAGCTGTGGCTGTGGATACGGGGCCCTGCACTTCCAGTCAGGAGTCTGCGCATGCGCACGGCGGCAGCCTGCGGCGGACTCAGCTGGCGGACCTGGACCAGGAAAGAAGGTCCCAATGATCGACCCTGTGTCACTCCATATTACCTGCCCGATCGCACCCCCGGCCGCTCATAAGGCCCCCTGCGGTACGTAATCCATCAGGGTGGCCGTGGACTGATACGTGGTTAGAACCATGCCGTCGGGAACTCGGCCATTGGGCGTGGAGAATCGTGGGGGGGGGGGGGCATGGGTTCTGTCAATGGCCACCTACCCGCGCCATGTAGATCGCGTGCGCGTGACTCCTGAGCGATTCTCCGGGGACTGTGCGAATGCTCATGCTCCGCCCTGCGCCGAATGCAATTTCAGCATGGAGGCTCGGGGAATCCAGTCCAGGCTTATTGAATATTTCAAAGGCAAAGATTTTTGACTAACAAGGGAGTGGGGCGTTATCAGAGATAGTTGGAATGTGGGGTTGAGACCACAATCAGATCAGCCCTGATCTTATCAAATGGTGGAGTAGGCTCGAGGGGCTGAATGGCCTACTCCTGCTCCTAATTTGTATGTCCATATTATTTTGTTAGTATTTTAATTGTTTTTTTCTGATCTGTTATGCTGATTTTAATGACTGTTATCAACTGTATCCTCAAATACCTTTGCTCTTCCGTTTCTTTTTTTCCAAGTTGATGTTTCTGTTTCTGCAATGTTTAAGCAATGCAACAGGCTCAACTTTCATCCCTAGCGTTGGGCAAGCAGCCTCTGGAGGTGACATAACCCACCTCCAATACCAGCGTACAGTCCAATTACCGATGAGGCTCTGACCCTGGATTCTGTCCCATGTTTGGATTTCTACCCCTTTATTCCTACAGGATTTACCTATGCAGTTCTTCAAAAATTATACTTCAACAGCAGATAGGAACAAAACATCAGGACAACAAGTTAAAACTTGTGCATTTTCAAGAAGGTGATTTGTGTTAATTATTGCCTGTTAACTTCTCTGACACTGAAAATGAGCCGTTACAAGTGTAACTCTCATTCCTTCAGGTTTTAATTGTTGCTGGAAATTTAAAAAAAACATAACATTTTAAATCAAGCAGTTTGTTAACTTTTAATTTCTATTTCTTCTCTCTCTTCATTGAATATTTCTTTCACTCTCTTTGCCACCCATTAGCTTTTGGCTATTCAAGAGATGAACTTATACATCTTAACATAAGAGGTGTGCACATTGTTCAGGTAAATCTATCACTTGTTTCTGTGAAGCACAGAAATTCACGATCCTAGATGCCAGGGGGCGATCAACACAGTCCCAGAATTGTGTAGCTGGAGATCCTCAAGACACTGTGCTCGGCCCAATCACTTTAAACTGTCACAGAATCAGAATCACTGATGATTCTACAGTGTTCAGCTTTAGTCACAACTCCTCTGAGAAATGGAATAACCAATGCCTGCCTACAACAGCAGGATAACACCTAGATTCGGTCTAGCAGATAACAATTCCAAGATTCTGGACAATGAAAAGCCTAAATATTTCCCTGTGACATGGAGTAGCACCAACAATGAAGAGTGTCCCAATATCAATCTTTGGCCACCAGTCGCCATTGAGCAAAAACTTTAAAGGGCCAACCACGTCAATACCATGGCCACAAGAGCAAGGTAGAGATGGGTAATCAGTCGGTTCACTGTCATTACTTTTCCATTGCGTTCTACCATTCAAACAACTCAAGTCAAAGAGTATGACAAATTACGCAAGACCTGACTGTAAGGCTGCTGCCACAAAAATAGTCAAGAAATTCAATACCAATCAGGACTGAGCAGTTCGCATGATTAATATCCTTGCTGCTACATGTAACATTCACCTCATTCGTTGCTGATGCATTGTGGTTGGACTGTGTGGTATCGACAGGATGCACTGCAGCAATTTGCCAAGCTTATTTTTGTAGCATCTCTCAGCCCTGTAACCTCCACCACCAAGTAATATCATGGGAATACCATTACCTCAAGTTCCCTTCCAGGTCACACAGCATCCTATACTAATTTGGTCACTGACCAAAGGTTTGGAACTTCCCATCCAATAATATGGTGGGGACACCATTATCCTTGCGAAGGCTGAAGCAGTTCAAGAAGGTGGACCATGACATCTTAGGGCAATCAGTGATAGATAGTAAAGATATGGACCCTCAACATTGTCCTGATAACCAAACTAATCATAACTACTGTACGTTCATACTGAAAATTTAGTGTCAACAGGTGCTGGTTTGGCTGCATCACTGGATGTTCTGAAGTATGATTTGGGTACGACAATGAGAAATTAATGTCTGATGGCTTTACAGGATCTTTAGAAATTAATTGAACTCTAAAAAAATGTCTCTATTGCTCTAAGCGTTTCTCCCTTTCATTAAGAAAGGCTCTCCAGTTGCCTGCCCGAGCTCACACAGACACAGAGCAGTGGTGATTAAGTTTTTCACAATTCGGTCATAATTGTAGGCACGGATCTTTATGTCTCTGGGCCTGATAAGATGGACCATCATGTCGACATACCTCAAACATAGCAAGATGTTCATACAAAGAGACAAGCAAAGGGGTGTGATCTCATTGCCGGAGGTTTGAATGGCGGGGGTGGGGGGGGGGGGGGGGGGGGGGGGGGGGGGGGGGGGATGGGGGGGGGGGGGGGTCCACCTTGGATATCTGTACCCTGGTAATTGAATGTGAAGATGTAATTGAAAAAAATGATTCAGCAGCCCCCAAAAATAAAGTGCATAAACCGGTAGCTCATACAGGAGGTAAGACACGTTGGACAGAGCAGAGGTTCCCTGAAGTGGATCAATTTTAGCTTTGCCTTAACACCTCGGTTGTTAAACTTAACTCGCTTCGACTTAGCACCTCCAGTCTGAAGTTACTCTTCTTACCCTTGACCCTCTCCTGAGGTGTGGTGATCCTCAGGTTAATTCACAACCAGTCAGCTCTCCCCCCCTCAAAGGGGAAAGCGGCCTATGGTCATCTGGGACGATAGCGACTTGACTTTCTTACTGCTCAAGAGAGAACCAAAGGAGAAGAGATTGTTACCACAACGGAGATCAAATCACTTTGCCTCATTCATCCATCAGACACAGCACTAGTAAACCATCCCCATCTATGAATGGTCATATGTCTACTTATTCTGATTACGTGTTGTTATTGAATTGTTGCTTTATAACAACTGTTTGACATTACTGGTAATTTGTGACTCCTAGAGTTATTCTTATAATAACCAAACTGACTGTGAAATGAAGTAAATGGAGTAAAGTGAGATTATCTTCTCTAGGAAGTCTCACTCGTCTTGCTTTGATGGCAATTACGTTCTGACACCTCCTTCGAGATGTGTTTCCATCATCACAATTGTATCAGTGCGAACACTAACCGTTTCACACTGATCCAGAAGGTATCCTGTGACTTCATCCTTAGACGTCATCGCCCTCTGCTGGAAATGTTGAAAATCTCAGCCCAGTTTTGTAGCGAAGAAATAAGGTTGAGGCTGAAACCTGCAGTTGTTGGAAATGCAAAGCAAACAGAAAACACTGGAACCTCGCTCAAGTTTTGACAGCATGGGTGGCATGGTGGCGCAGTGGTTAGCACTGCTGCCTACAGTGTTGAGGACCCAGGTTTGATCCCGGCCCCGGGTCACTGTCCATCTGGAGTTTGCACATTCTCCCCGTGTCTGCGTGGGTTTCATCCCCACAACCCAAAAATGTGCAGGGTAGGTGGATTGGCCACGCTAAATTGCCCCTGAATTGGAAATAAAATAATTGGGTACTCTAAATTTTAAAAAAAAGTTTCAGCAGCATATCTGGATAGAAGAGAAGTGTTAAGTTTTTTTATCAAAGATGCTTCTGTGTCAGAAATGAAACCTTCCCACCTTCCGAGGTCGAAAATCCACATAAAATGATGGCCGAGCATAACTCTACAGAATGCCATGACAATTATTTGGTTAGTCCTCAACCAAATTTGCTTGAGGGAGGAACCAAGTCATTTGAATCAAATGCAGACATGCTGTGTGATTTATTCCACTAATTGACAAATGTTTAACTTGCGGTGGGGGGGGTGGGTTGGGGGGGGGGGGGGGGTGGCTGGGGGAGCCTTGGCTCATTAAGTATTCTGAGGCATATTTGGTAGCCTGTCTTTTTCAAAGGACAGAGTTTTATCTGGGGTTTATGAAGCAAGAGTGTCGGATAGGAACTTTTGTACTCAATTCCTTTAATTGATTAAAATATTAATGAAAACACTCAACAGAAAGGTACAAATGGTCGTAGTTTTCCTCCTGGCGTTGTGAACCATTCATTATTTTGTTGCATACAAGAGCCTAGAATAATATATAAACTGTAAATATATATTCTTTTTGCTATTGTCCATTTTTCCTATTTGTGATTAATTTGTGGTTATTTAAAGTCATAAACAAGGTCTGGTCCAGTGATTTCAGGCAGAAGACCAATCCCACGGATGGAGAGGATAGAACCGGTCGATGGAGACATTTGAAAAGGTTTCTATGTTTGTTATTCTCAGACATTCCGGAGAGTCACTGCTCTCAGGGAAAAGAAGAACCATCAAACATCCAATCTAACTGTACACACGCATAGTTCACACTTGTGTTAAACAGAAGTGATCTATCTACAAGTCCACTACCGAGAGTCGCGAACACTGCCCAGTCCATCACGCGAACCCACCTCCCATCCATTGACTCTGTCTACACCTCCCGCTGCCTAGGGAAAGCGGGCAGCATAACCAAAGAACCCTCCCATCCGGGGTATTCTCCCTTCCAACCTCTTCTGTCAGGCAGAAGATACAAAAGTTTGAGAACATGCTCTAACAGATTCAAAAACAGCTTCTTCCCCACTGTTACCAGACTCCTGAATGGCCCTCTTATGGACTGAACTGATCTCTGCATGCATCCTCTCTACTGTGTAGCACTGTACTCTGTATGCTTCACACAATGTCTATGTATTTATAATGTGCATTTGTCGTATCTCCTATGTTTTTCATGCATGGAATGATCTGCCTGGACTGTATGCGGAACAATAGTTTTCACTGTAACTCGATACACGTGACAATAAATCTAAATCTATCCAGATCTTTCATTATTTAATAGGCTTCTATCAGTTCAGCTCTTTGCTGTTCTAACGTAAATAGACAAGTGCCCTAAATCCTGCCTGAGTAGCTGAGACTCTTTAAATGAAGATTCATTCTCTCTTGCAGACCTTTTCCAAGGCTACAATATCACTCACCACGTGGGGTGCACAGAACTCCAGAGGCAATCTGGCTAGTGACCTGTATTGTAAGTGGTGCTTTTTGGTTTATACAGAATGATTCAATTGATACACCGCAGTACGCTATTAGCTTTTAACTATAACTTCTCTACAAGGGTCATGAACCTACGGGTCATGAACCTGCAGTGACCTTTGCATAATAGCAAACAGATCTTTCAGTATTGTTTCCTGCAAAGGCACAAGCATTCTCACCAGATGGGCCTGCCAACATGCATTTGCCTATATACCTTAGTGTGACTCACACCCCCAGCACATTTTTGCTTTTGATCATAAACGCCTAATTTCTAACCCTTCCACAGAATTTGCTTTTTTCTGCAAATTTGCCAACCGTATGCACAACATTGCAGTTTGGGGCCTTAGCGGAGAGAATGGACTGAGCAGACCTGGGAAATCACTGGTCAGATGACTCAAACCTGGACCACATCATGAACTACAATGTTTTGGATGTGGAAATAGAACCAATTCCTCGATCCAGCAGATCACGTTCTTCATTGTATAAAAACTTTCTACGTCATGAGGTACCTAAAAGTCTAGCTGGACAATTTCTTCTGGATTTCCATGTCTACAGCTTCCAAAAAATTGATGGACTTTGCAAAGCATGGTTTATCTTTCCAGAAACTTTGTTGTGTATTCCAGATGGTTTCTTCCCTTTCTATTGATGAGGCACCTCTGATGATTTCTTCGAATGTCTTGATAAACACTCTCACAACATGGATATATTGAGACTAAATTAACATCGCCAAGCAATATATATATTTTGAAATTTGTCTAATTTTAAAATTAAACTGACCATTTCTTTGAAGTGATTCTCTTGTGGAAGGAATCACTGCGCCCTGGGATGTGGGGACTGCTTGTCTGGGTTTTTGAATGTTAATTGAAAGTCTGGAAAAGGATGTTGATACACTGATCAGGAAGTTAGGTTATTAAAATTTTGGAAATAATCTCGTCAATGGAGTAGCCAACGAAAAACAACAGCCACTACTAATCTTAACGTAACTAGCATCCAGAATACAAAGACACATGTTTATTCCCAATATCTACAGTGTTACAGGAAGCAAGGCCTCTTTTCCAGGCTAGGAACTACAAGAAGACAAAGGGTGGAAGCGTCCGATTTCTGGGGCTGAATTTAACATTTGTGACTGGGGTCTCACCTGCCAGTTGGACAACTGATGAAAGCATCTAGTCAGTTTTGAGTGTTTGTGGTCAGCATTGGGCTTTCAACTGGATTGAGGTCCCCACGGGTACATATCTCACTCCCTGAGAGCTGCTGGCTAATCAGAAGCCAGCAGTTGTCCATTGCAGTTGGTGCCATTGGGAGACCGGTGGCAGCTTCTGGTAATGCACTCACCAACGTTCCAGGATCAATGATGGACCTCAGGCCAAAGATGAGTGAGGGTGGAATGGCTCCCAGTGCCCCATCCGCTTCCTGAAGCTGAGTCCCTCGGTCAAATAGCCTTTGAATGAAGGAGGCACCAAGTATATGCTTCTTGGGTTCCCTGTGTGGTGACTCGGCCACATGCCACTGGTTGGATGCCAGGAGCAATGAGATAAGAGGCCTTAATTGGGCACAATTCACATCCGGATGGAAAGGCCATCCATGAGCTTTCTCGGACAGATGTAATTGGGCAGAAGTGGGAAGGTGGCACCCTCCCGCGTGATAAAATGCCCCTTGCTCCCAGATTTCTGAGGGGTGGGGGACAAGAAGACAAAGGGTGGAAGCGTCCGATTTCTGGGGCTGAATTTAACATTTGTGACTGGGGTCTCACCTGCCAGTTCTGGCCTGGTTTCCCTGTTCCATTTTCTCCTGAAGAATCACTTGGAGGCAGGCAGGGGTTAAGGTGGTGGAAAGCAGATGGTATTAATTGTAGTGATACGTCTCTGAATAAGATTGTATGCAGTTAGCAATGTGACCTCCAACCAGTTGGTGGCGTCAGACCTTGGTCATGTGATGTTTCAGACTCACCATTTGATAGTAAGGACAGTTGTACATCGGATAGTTCCAGATTAACCTAGTCTCTATTGCATTCTGTATATTATCCTTCCACATGTTGACTAATAAATCATCATTCTAAGTAAGTCATCAGCAGTTCTGTAAGCAGCATTACAACAGCAAGACAACAGAACACAACATGGTACCAGGGGGATTGAACATATAAGAAAACAGCAGAACCGACAAAGGGAAAATGGCCGAAGAACGAAACAGAAAAAGAAAGATTCTTCAACCGACCTAATAAATTACGGTCTGTGGTGACTCAATGTAATAAAAGACGGTGAAGCTTGAGTTGGATAGTTTAAAGGCACCCCACCTGCTTCAAATATCATGTAACATAGACGAAAACTGGCACGTTTTCAAACGCAGTTTAAGCTCTATGTTTCAGCACTTGGCCTGCAGGCACAGCCTGACGAGAGGCACATTGCATTGCTGCTCAAGGTGGCAGGCCCAGAAGCTATTGAAATCGACAATACATTTGCTTTCAATAGCGAAAAGGATGAGACATTTGAAAGATATATTTTCGTACCCGTGCCCAGAAACCAGATGAATCTTTCAACAGTTTTGTCACTGACTTGAGGCTGAAGGCCCAGTCCTCCAATTTCAGTAATGTAAAATCTTCAGCGATCCGCAACCAAATAGTATTTGGCATATCAAACAACAAGCTCTGTGAGAGATTGCTGCAGGAGGAAGATTTGGTACTGGGAAAAACAATTAAGATTTGCCATGTGAGTGAGTTGGCTGCACAGCAAATCAGTACAATCAGCTTGAAACATATTGCTGCCAACATGGAGGAAGACGCCAGCGCCATCGGCACTGTGATGCAGGTCAATAAGAAACATGGTCTCAGAACGGGCGGCCATTTTAAGTGGCCAACTGGGTCCGCCATCTTATGCCAGAAATGTGGCAACCCACATGGCCCACGGCAATGTCCAGCACATGGAAAAGTATGCTCCAGGTGTTTTTTGTGTCCTTCAATGGACCAAGCAGGGTCCATCAATGCAATTGATGAGGTGCCCCTTGAAGAATTATTTTTTGTTGATCTCATTTCAGCCAAGGACATGATGAGGCTGAATGTAAAAGAGGAACACATTTCACTGACCAGCTGGACTAAACGTGATGATCCAGCTGATATTATCGAAAACAGGTGGGCATTTGCAGTGCTGCTGAATGACGCACTGGTGAAATGCAAGCTCGACACGGGGGCGACGGCAAATCTCCTCAGCCTGAGCGATTTGCACGGGCTGCGAATTCCAGCAAAAGTCGTAAATTGACCAAAACTGCTGGCAGACTACAGTGAGAATGAGTTTGAGATGTTGGGGGAATGTGAACTTGAAGCATAGGCGCACAACAAAAGGCACAAAGTACCATGTTCCATTGTGGACAAGAAACGTGAGTCAATCCTGGGGCGGATGCGTTTGAGGCCCTGGACCTAGTTGAGTGGCTGTTCGTTCCAGTCAGCGAGATGACAGAAGACTACGATGACTCGTAGCTCGATACGGTGGCAAATTTACCCAGTGAAATACGAGCCATAGTGGAAATTGATGAAGACCCACCAGATCCGAAGGGCACTTCAGAGTTCTGGTTAGCGGTTTTTGAAAATGAAGAAATGCTCAGTGGCACGATACAGGAGCAGGATAAGCCTACCCTGCAGCATCTACAAGATGTCGGCGTAAATTTCTCCAGTGCGGGACAGCCGATAGTTTTTACTCTGGAGTTCAAATTTGTATCGAACGCGTATTTCACAAATGAGGTGGTCTCAAAAACATAGCGGATGGAATCACAGCCTGATGGGTCAGGTGTCTTCACATTTACAATCACGGGTTGTACCTGTTGCTACATCGACGTGAGGAAAAGAAAGAAAGTCACATTGAAGGCCATTAAAATGAAGTTGAAGCATAACAGCCGGAGCACTCGCAAAACTGTCACGAAGACTGTACCAAATGGCTCACTTTTCAATTTCTTCAGTCCTCCCGAAGCTCTGCAGCATGGACTGTTAAATAAAATTGGTCGAATCCTGTCTGAACACATAATCCCATGTGCAATGTCGTATTTTACAGGAGAGATCTTTGCTGATGACACTGACTCTGAAAATGAGTACCCTAATGAATCCTACAAACATTATGAAGGCAGTGAAGTAAGCAAAGGTTTGGACGATGAGCTGGAGCTGGATGAATATGAAATGCTGGTAAAGCTATTTCACTGGGGAAATGGCAAACTCAGTGAGGGAGCCTGTGCGGCGTTCCGTCGGTGGTTTGGCAGGAATGATGAGGTGATCACAGGAGACGCCCAGCCTGTGCTGGACACCGAGGAGTGCGAGTGTTCTGAGGTGGCGCATGTAGAAATGGACAGCAAGATTGCAGCAGCAGACAGCTCAGGTGAAACTGATGTAGCTCCAAACCAACGGAAAACAGAAAACATTGCACCAAGCATAGGGAGAACCATCGAAGACCCACAAAGAAGTTCCGGTAGTGGTTTCCTGAGACTTGAGGCCATTCCACCGCAGGGGGAGTTCGAAGAACAAATGATGGCATCCATATGCAGCTCCATGGCGATGTATGATACTTATATAATAATCCATAAAAAGGATGAACTATGGACTGCGACTGTATGCAGCACCAAGAGAACAGTTTGTACTGAATCGGGATGCAGTTCCATGGTGCTGGATGACACGTACATACTATCGCTTGATGAGGTTGAGCCCCCATCTGGGCTATCTGCAAAAGCAGAGGTGTGTCTATTGATCTCAAGTGATAGGGAGCCATCATCTGGGCTCAAGCATGAGATGAAGGGGCAGCGCCCAGTGCTGAGGATGCTAATCCTACCCAGATACCCGAATATGAGGCAATCCAAACACCAGAGGGTAATCCATCCCAGATACCAGAGGGTGAGTCTCTGCAGCTGGTTGTTGAAGGTGCTGACTTAGCTACCACCACACAGTCCCTCGGAAGCATGCCAACACGAGACGTCTCTGCAGACGATCCACAAACACACTGATTCCATGGCGCAGGCCAATGACTAGATGGGTGTTATCAGAGCCAAATGAAACAAAAAGCGCTGAAAAACAGCTTGCAGAAAAGTTAAGAGGAGCGGTCGCACGTTGGTGCTAAAAACAAAAAAGAGGAAGAGATGGAGAGTGGGAGATACTGTGAGTCCAACCGAGGACTCCAGGAAAGAAGACATCGGCAATGTGGCCGACAGGCCGGAGACATCACAACAGAGCAGCAGCAGAGAGCATCGCAAGAGCACACAGCAGCGCAGCATTCAACAGCATCGAATAAAGAAATGAAAGAAGCTGAAAACACCAGGATGGCCTACAAGAATACCAGGTTTCAAGGCGCATCGAATAAAAACGCTAAAACACAAAAGACCGGCACGAAAACCAGTCTTCCAGAAAGTTGACAAAGCTTCAGACGATCAGCGGGGTGATCCCGTCAAAGGTGCACAACGAGCTGCGCACAAAGGACACTTCAAACAGACATATCATGTAAATTAAAGCAAAGTTAGTCAATATATCATGTAGATTAAAGCTCAGTTAAATCTGTACATACACGTGCCACATGTGTTGAAAGATAATGTAAATAATATTTCTATGTATGACAAAGGATGTCGTTGTATATAAATGTTGACATCTCCAAAGGAAAGGGGATGTGGTGATATGTCTGTAAATAAGATTGCATGCAGTTAGCAACGCTACCTCCAACCAGCTGCTGGCATCAGACCTTGGTCACGTGATGCAGCAGACTCACCAGTTGGTAGTAAGATGTACACAAGGACAGTCGCACATCGGGTAGTTCCAGAACAATCTGGTCTGTCTAGCATTCTGTATGTTATCCTTACACGTGTTAACCAATAGACCTGAGTAAGTCATCAGCAGTTCTGTGAGCGCCATTGCAACAGCAAGACAACAGAACACAACATTAATTAGCCACTATTGTCTCAGATGGGTTCTATCCTTCCCAAGAACTGTTAGTGTCAGACGTTTGGAACAAATTCCAAACATTAAGGAATAGCTCCTTTTGCTGGCTCAGACTGTCAGCACTAAGACACAACATCAAATAATTAGGGTCAGATGGACTTGCCGCATCACTTAGAACATAGAACATAGAACAGTACAGCACAGAACAGGCCCTTCGGCCCTCAATGTTGTGCCGAGCCATGATCACCCTACTCAAACCCACGTATCCACCCTACACCCTATACCCGTAACCCAACAACCGCCCCCCCCCCCCTTAACCTTACTTTTATTAGGACACTACGGGCAATTTATCATGGCCAATCCACCTAACCCGCACATCTTTGGACTGTGGGAGGAAACCGGAGCACCCGGAGGAAACCCACGCACACAGAGGGAGGACGTGCAGACTCCACACAGACAGTGACCCAGCCGGGAATCGAACCTGGGACCCTGGAGCTGTGAAGCATTTATGCTAACCACCATGCTACCCTGCTGCCCCACTTGTAGCGCTACTGGCCATTTACTGACATTTTACTCACTTACTCTGTATCTTTATCATTCAGTTGTGTGCTGGGGCCTCCTTTCATGAAGAAATTACAGAGCAAGCAGCAGACATTATCATTCCGTACTGTTAGGCTGCCTCTGATTGGTCCAGACATGTAAAGCACTGCTTCAAAATACCACCTCTATCTAAGATAATAACACGCTTTATAATGGTTCTAGGATGTGCTTCTCTGAACCTTATGTTCATCATTGGCACATGGGTATATTGCTACAAGGTCTCCCTGCAGTCACTTTACACTCTTCATGTCCTCCTTCACTGGCATAGATAATTACTTTCAGATAATAACCACTTAACAGCTCTTGGGTAAGTAGGCAGTGGCCTACATGATTTTGTGAAGAGATTCCACACTGAGGTAAAAAGGTATTTTGTTCATATCGGGTAAAGTATTCTGAATGGCCATTGGCTCCATCCTGCGAAAACTTTCAGTCCTGCTACTCTCATATAGCTGTTTGCTGGTAAAAAATAGGAGAAAGTATTTAGCCCCGATGAATAATGTATCTGTGGGCAAGAATCTGGTTGCTACTTAAGAAGTCCCAGCGCAAGACAGGAGACACCCTGTTGTCTAAAGATTGATTGTCAAAATGGCTCTGCCAGCATTTGGCATTGCAGTTGTCATGTGACACAGCACAGCTATGGTAATGCCTCCTTGCTTAACCTCAATCTGATTTAGTGCATCTCTGCTGTCATGATCAGGTGACAGTAGGGGACGGTAGGGGGCGGGGGAATTCTCATGGGCAACCCTCTCCTGTTTTGCTGATCTTCCTTTGCAAAGTCCAATGCTTGTGGAGCTCTGTGTAGCCTTCACGGGAATCGAAAATGTGGAGCGGAAATTTGAAGCAACCTTTAAATGAAAACTCCACTGGAGCCTCAACAATGCCCATTCCGTCTGACTGAAATGAATATGTTTAAAACCAGTGATGTATTAATTTCCAAAATGGAGTTGTGGGGGTGATGGCTTCACTGTTCAGTGTCCAATCTGCTGGCTAATTACCCTGAACACAGCACGTTCGGCAACTCCAACTCAAAATCGTACCTTCAGAACTGAGTATGAAACCACAATTGTTTTATTTTTATGTATTTAAAGTAACAATTCTTTTTTCCCAAGTAAGGGACAATTTAGCATACCAAATTCACCTGCTCTGCACATCTTTGGGTTGTGGGGGTGAGACTCATACAGACACGGGGAGAATGTGCAAACTCCACACAGACAGTGACTCGGGGCTGGGATCGAACCCGGGTCCTCAGTGTTGTGAGGGAGAAGTGCTAACCACTGCGCCACTGCGCTTTCCCTAATGAATCCACAATTCTGCCACTGCTGTGAAGCTTAAGTTCATTGCTAATCCCTTAGCCACATTGCCATCATAGCCCATACAAGTAACTTGTTCCCGACAGTCGTGGATCTGCGTACAGTTCCTCCTGTTGTAGACATTGTCCAGTCAAAACTTCTTAGGCTGACGGCAACAAAGAATCTGTGGAGTTTCATGTCAGATGAATCAGCCTCACACCTGCACTGATTCTGCTACAGGTGAGGGGCTAGCACCAGCGCCGCATGGAACACCATCGAAACCCACGGAAAATGGCGTGGGAATCGGCAGAACTGTGATGGACACACACAGGGCTGGCAAGCTGCAGCCGCGCTTAAACTATACACCCCCCCCCCCCCCCCCCCACACACACACACTGATGTGGCCGAAAAACAGACATAGGTTGTGCTGGAGCGCCCATACAGCGGATGGGTCAGCTGGACCCGAGGGCACCCAGGGGGTGTCCCGGTGGCGGAGGGAGGGTCACCTATATGACCCAGGGCACCAGGTTTATAGCGGGCTGTCAGTGGCATGCGCAGCCACATGACTGCCTTGCCGGCTGCGGTAATACCCGTCCACCCCGATCCCACAGCCCACCTCCTGGCCACCCCCTCATTACTTCCCCGGCCCTGGCAGAAGCCCCCCAGCCAGCGGCACGGCTGTCGGTGAAGTATGGTGGTGCTGGACACGGTCCGTACGCACCCCCCTCTCTCTCAGCAGGCACCACGCCAGGTTCACGATTTGTGAAAGCACACATGGATCGCGCCATCAGGAACTCGGTGCATCAGAGGCGGAGGATTGCAGATGGGCCCACTAATGATATGCGAACGATGTTTCACGCAGGGTCTGGTAGCTCCCAGCAGTTGCAGACACAATCGCTACTGATTTTATGGTAGAACCAGCAGTCATCGGTGGACACCTTGTGGACCTTCTCCTCAGCACTTGGTGCAATCCTCGATTGGAAAGAAACCTTTGATGGTGCAACATTCCTGCACTTTTTTAACCCCTGCACTCCTCCGACATTTGCTCTCCCACTACACCATGTCAAGTGTGCTGTGAGCATGGTAATAAGGGAGCCTCCTCACTGCAAACTGTGTAGCTCAAAGTGCACCTGCGCCAGCAATGCAGCTAGCATTTCAGCACAATGTGCTGAATGGCCTCTTTTAGTGTTAATCATTTTGCGATGGTGCAGTGTGATATTAGTACCCAGTGCATTGAAGAAGTGAGGTGGCTACTTTTAAAAATAAAGCTGGTATTTATTTTCAGAAGACATAACAACACGGAAAGGAAAGCTGCCAGACATCGCACCAGTCAAACACAGAATGAGTCAACGCACAGAATGTGAACACATACTTTTATTGAAGGGGTCAACAAGCCATCTTTATGCTGCTCAGAAAAACTCTTCCGTTTCTTCCTTATTGTTGCACCTACTCCTCTCAAATCACTCAATGCATTCGGACCTTATATGGCACTATGTGGGGTAAGAGGAAGTGTCCAGGCAGTCTTACGTTTCACAGGAAATAACAAACATCACCCTCTGAGTGGATGCGGTTTGTAAAACCCTGCACGGATGACTAATTCATTCCAATTTGGTTCTTTTTACAAAGATGCTGAGTTCAGAAATTGATTAACAATATATTTGTACTCTATCTCCACATTGTGAAAAATATCCTGTCACAAACTAAGAAATGGAAAATTCAGTACCTGAATAACCCAAAATATTAATTGCCACGTCTTACCCAGGGTAAGTCCTAACCACCCCAAGTTGATAGAAAAACAGATCAATTTTTAACTCCTTGATTGTGTTTGGTTACATGGGCACTCGATACCGTCTGGCATTCCACCCAAGTAGTCATTCATTATTCATGTATTTTTGTTTTCTTTCTATTTGTTTCTGGGATGTGGGTGTCGCTGGCTAGATCAGCATTTATTGCCCATCCCTAGTTGCCCTTGAGAGGTGGTGATGAGCTGCCTCTTGAACCACTGCAATCACTGAGGTGTAGGTACATCCACAGTGCTGTTACAAAGGGAGGACCAGGAATTTGACCCAGTGACAGTGAAGGAACGGTGACATATTTTCAAGTCAGGATGGTGAGTGGAGGGCAACCTTCAGCTGGTGTTGTTCCCAGATATCTGCTGACCTTGTTCTTTCAGATGGTAGTGTTCATAGGTTTAAAAGATGCAACCGAAGGAGTCTTGGTGAGTTCCTGCAGTGCATCTTGTAGATGGTACACATGGCTGCTACTGATCGTTGGTGGTGGAGGGATTGAATGTTTATGGAAAGAGTATGTTCTATGTTCTAAGTGGGCTGCTTTGTCCGAGATGGTGTCAAGCTCCTTGAATGTTGTTGGAGCTGCACTCATCCAGGCAAGTGGGGAGTTTTCCATCGCATTCCTGGTTTCTGACTTGCAGATGATGGACAGGCTTTAGGGAGTTAGGAAGAGAGTTGCTCGCTGCAGGATCGCTAGCCTCTGACCTGCTCTTGTCGCCACAGTATTTAAATGGCTAGTCCAGTTCAGCTTATGGTCAATGGAAACCCCCAGGAAGATAATCGTGGTGGATGCAGCAATGGCAATGACAAGGGGCAATGGCTAGATTGTTTCTTGTTGAAGATGGTCAATGCCAGTGTAGCCACCTGGGTTGGCCACTTCCTCACACAAAATGGAAGAACGCAAAGGTTACAGGGAAAAATGGACAGTTGCAAAGAGACAAGCAGTTTGCAGAATCCCCTATGTATTCTAGCTGCTAAAGAAACCAGACAGCATTGTTACTAACGAGTGCGCATATTAAGTGAGCGATTCCCGGTGATTCCCAGGCACAATGGATACAACAATTAGAAGAGATTGAAACATTCTACAGAAGGTCAGACATCCCGGCGCCAGTGGAGTCTGAAACAAAGGGCACAAATAAGGTGGAAAGAACCGCCCAGTGATCAAGGAACAGCCCCGTTATTAGGGAAATTAAAATCAATCGATTGGGAAGAGACCCAATCGATTGCAAGTTTATAGAGGGTCCGCCCAGAAGGGTGCGAAGCCCCTGGGACCTATAAAAGTCAGGTCCCAGGACTGATTCTTTCTTCTTGACTAGCCGGCCCTCCCAGCAGAACACCTTTGCAGCAGAAGACCTTGAGAAGGAGAGGCCTGGTCAGCAGCCGCCATCAAGTAAGTGTCATACAACGCACGCTACGAGAGTAGACACTCCTGACCCCTTTAGTCCACACCAACTGGAAGCCTGCGGATCCAGGACAAAGCAAGAGGCCATTGTTCCCTGATCCGGCAGTTCCCTTATTCCAGATAAGTATTGGCCTGTTAGTGGTAGGAATAGCCTAGTCTTTTAGTGTTATATGCATGAGTAGTAAATAACTGTGTAATAATAAACGTGTCTTGTTTGAACTTACTAACTGGTGTATTGAGTCATTGGTCTGAACTTGAACTTGAACCTCGTGGCGGTATCATAAGGATACCTGGCGACTCTAGAGTTAAGGAATAAAACAGAGCCAGTTGAGTGTTAAGCACACTCACCCAGAACGAGCTACACCTGGCATCCATGTGGTGCGAATGTTACGTTCCACTTGTCAGCCCAAGGATATATATTGTCCAGGTTTTGCTGCATTTGAACCGTGATGGTGGGTGTTCACAACATTGCAGAGGGTGGGTGGGCAGCATCAGAGCAGAGACTGACCCTGCCCATACTGGTGGTCAAAATTCCAGGATTAGTTTGCCCATGATTCCACCACCTCCCCAAATTTCAAGGCACCAAGACGAGTCACGCTATTGTGGACACATGACGGGATCCTGTCTCTGCCAAGAGGCTGCAAACCACAGCTGAGGAAGTTGGGTCAGGGTCAGTTGTTCTGCTTGAGGATCTAGAACAGTGATAGCTGTAGAAACGTAATTGATTGTCAAGAGATAATTAAAACCGAATCACCACTATAGGGTCTGATAGTGCAGTCATGGCTCTTGAGGCAGGTTTAGTGTTATGTTAGTGTGGTGATCTCTACCACTGTATATATGTGTGTGCTTGCATTAGGGGATGTACGACAGTACTTGTATTACAGGTTTTCCGGTAAGCCCCTGCCGGCTAGCTCCGCCCACAGGGAGCAGTATAAATATTCATAAATTTCCCTGAGAAGCCATTCTACAGTTGCAGCCGAAGGAATAGCTTCTCACTGTAATAAAGCCTCTCTTGTACCGTATTGAGTCTTTTGTGTGCAATTGTTAGTGCCATAATTTATTACAGTGCGATTTTCCAACATCATGGACATCAGAATCAAGCCTGATCACCTGCAGCTGGATCCGCAGTCGCCACACGCCAGGAAAGACTTTAACCACTGGCTGGCTGTTTTCGAGGCCTACATCTCCTCAGCGGACCCTGCACCATCGGAGGCTCAGAAGGTACAACTCCTATACTCAAGGCTGAGCTCCAGCGTGTTCCCGCTGATTCAGGTTGCGCCTACCTATGCCCGGGCCATGGAACTGCTCAAAGAGAATTACGCTCAATCGACGAACACTCTGTTTGCGAGACATGTACTCTCCACTCGCGTTCAACAATCGGGTGAGTCGATTGAGGATTTCTGGCGGGCCCTTATCCCTCTTGTACGGGACTGCGACTGCCAGGCTGTCTCGGCCACGGAACATTCGAATCTACTCATGCGGGATGCATTTGTAACGGGTATTGCATCGGACCCCATCCGGCAACGACTGCTGGAAGTGGCCGCTATCGATCTTGCGGCAACAAAGACCTTAGCACTCTCAATGATGGCCACTTCCTGTAATGTGCAATCCTACCCCGTCAGCCACGCTGCGCACCCATCCTACCCCTCGTGGACCCCCCAACCGCCCCCCCTGACTGGGGCCGCTCCCGCGCAGTATGCCTGCGCTGCTCGCCGCACCACGCACCCTGGGGGTCTCCGCTGCTACTTCTGTGGTCAGTGGAAGCAACCCCGCCAGCGCTGCCCGGCCCGCACCGCGACCTGAAAATCTTGTGGCAAGAAAGGCCACTTTGCAGTGGTGTGTCAGTCCCGCGCCGTTGCCGCTATCGCGCCCGAACTCCCCCCCTTGCCGCAGCCGATCGCGCAATGGGCCCTGCCGTCTGCTGCCCCCGGGGCCATGTGCGATCAGTGGGCATGGCCATCTTCCTTCCCCGACCCCACGTGCGATCAGTGGGCGCCGCCATCTTTCGTCGCCCCCGCCATGTGCGCACCATGGGCGCTGCCATCTTCATCCTCCGACTCCATGTGCGTTCCATGGTTGCCACCATCTTGCCCTGCCTCCGCAACGTGCGCTCCATGGTCGCTGCCATCTTGCCCAGCCCCCACAACGTGCGCTGCATGGGCGCCACCACCTTCTTCCCCGCAGGTACTCCAGACGCCGCCATTTTGTCCTCCCCTCGGAACGGGACCACGGGACTCGGGTCGCAGTCGCTACTCATTGGACTCATCGGACTCTTCGATCGATCGCCCGCTACTCGCCTCCATGACGCTCGACCAATCCCGTCCTCGCAACCTGGCCACCGCTTCTACGACGGTGCTTGTCAATGGCCACGCGACCTCCTGCCTCATCGGCTCTGGGAGCATGGACAGTTTCATCCATCCGGACACGCTAAGGCGCTGCTCCCTCGCGGTCTATCCCGCCAACCAGCGGATCGCCCTGGCCTCCGGATCCAACTCTGTCCCGATCCGGGGCTTCTGTCTGGTCAAACTCACCGTACAGGGTGTTGAATTCAAACATTTCCGCCTGTACGTTCTCCCCAACCTCTGTGCGACACTTTTACTGGGCCTGGACTTTCAATGTAACCTCCAGAGCCTCACCCTCAAATTCGGCAGACCCCTACCCCCACTCACCATTTGCGGCCTCACGACCCTCAAGGTTGACCCTCCCTCCCTCTTTGCCAATCTGACTGCAGATTGCAAGCCCGTCGCCACCAGGAGCAGACGGTACAGCACCCAGGACAAGACATTCATCAGGTACGACGTCCAGCGGCTGCTTCGGGAGGGTATTATCGAGGCCAGCAACAGTCCCTGGTGGTGGTTAAAACTGGGGAGAAACACAGGATGGTCGTGGACTACAGCCAGACCATCAACCGGTACACGCAGCTCGACGCGTACACCCTCCCTCGCATATCTGATATGGTCAATCAGATTGCACAGTACCGGGTCTTCTCTACAATTGACCTGAAATCCGCCTACTACCAGCTCCCCATCCGTAAATCGGACCGTCCCTACACTGCCTTCGAGGCGGACGGTCGCCTCTATCAATTCCTTAGGGTTCCCTTCGGCGTCACTAACGGGGTCTCGGTATTTCAGCGAGAAATGGACCAAATGGTTGACCGGTACTGACTGCAGGCCACGTTTCCGTACTTAGACAATGTCACCATCTGCGGCCATGACCAGCAGGACCACGACGCCAACCTTGCAAAATTTCTCCACACCGTATCTCTCCTCAACCTCACTTACAACAAGGAGAAGTGCGTGTTCCGCACAGACCGCTTAGCCATCCTCGGCTACATAGTCCAAAACGGACTCCTGGAGCCCGTTCCCGACCGCATGCGCCCCCTCATGGAGCTTCCCCTCCCCCACTGCCCCAAGGCTCTCAAACGCTGCCTGGTGTTCTTTTCTTACTACGCCCAGTGGGTCCCACAATACGCGGACAAGGCCCGGCCACTGATCCAGTCCACACAACTTCCCCTCACGGCCGAGGCACAACAGGCCTTCGCTCGTATTCGCTCAGACATAGCCAATGCCGGGATGCATGCAGTAGACGAGACACTGCCCTTCCAAGTAGAGAGCGATGCTTCAGATGTCGCCCTTGCCGCCACTCTAAACCAGGCAGGCAGACCCGTGGCATTCTTTTCCCGCACCCTCCATGCCTCCAAAATCCGACACTCCTCTGTTGAAAAGGAGGCCCAGGCAATCGTTGAAGCGGTGTAGCACTGGAGGCATTACCTGTCTGGCAGGAGATTTACTCTTCTCACTGACCAACGGTCAGTTGCCTTCATGTTTAACAACACGCAGCGGGGCAAGATCAAAAACGACAAAATCTTGCGGTGGAGAATCGAGCTCTCCACCTATAATTATGAGATCTTGTATCGCCCCGGCAAGCTCAACGAACCCCCAGACGCCCTCTCCCGAGGTACATGTGCCAGCCCACAAGTGAACCAGCTCCGTGCCTTGCACGAGAGCCGTTGCCATCCGGGGGTCACTCGGTTGTACCATCTGGTCAAAGCCCGCAATCTGCCCTACTCCGTCGAGGAAGTACGGACAGTCACCAGAGACTGCCAGGTCTGTGCGGAGTGCAAGCCGCGCTTCTACCGGCCAGACTGCGCGCGCCTGGTGAAAGCGTCCCGCCCCTTTGAAAGCCTCAGCGTGGATTTCAAAGGGCCCCTCCCCTCCACCGACCGCAACACCTACATCCTTAGTGTGGTCGATGAATTCTCTAGGTTCCCCTTCGCCATCCCATGCCCGGATATGACGTCTGCCACCATCATCAAGGCCCTTGATTCCATATTCGCTCTGTTCGATTTCCCCGACTATATCCACAGTGACAGGGGATCCTCGTTCATGAGTGATGAGCTGCGTCAGTTCCTGCTCAGCAGGGGTATCGCCTCCAGCAGGACGACCAGGGGCTACAACCCCCGGGGAAACGGGCAGGTAGAGAGGGAGAACGGGACGGTATGGAGGGCCGTCCAGCTGGCCCTACGGTCCAGGAATCTCCCAGCCACTCGCTGGCAGCAGGTCCTCCCTGACGCGCTCCATTCCATTCAGTCACTGCTGTGCACCGCGACTAACAACACACCTCATGAACGTGTTTTTGCCTTCCCTATGAAGTCTACATCCGGGGTGTCACTCCCGACTTGGCTCGCTGCTCCAGGGCCAGTCCTTCTTCGTAGGCATGTCAGGCACCACAAGGCAGACCCCCTGGTGGACAAGGTACGCCTGCTCCATGCGAACCCCCAGTATGCCTACGTGGAGTTCCCCGACGGCCGGCAGGACACAGTCTCGCTCAGGGACCTGGCTCCTGCAGGTGCCGATCCCATGCCCACACTCCTCCCTACCCACGTGCCACCCTACTTTTCCCCGGTACCCCCGAATTCAGCCCCACCAGGTCCATCCCTCATTCCCCTGCCCATACTAGAAGACATGGAAGATTTTGTCACGCTCCCGGAATCATCCCGCCTGTGCAGACGTCGCCACCACTGCTGCGTTGCTCGCAACGGAACGTCCGACCGCTGGTCCGACTCAACCTGTGACGGGCACAGGGTTGCCCGATGGATTCTTGGTTCCTTTTCCCCCCCTCTGTAAATAGATCACCGGCGGAATTCTCCACTCCCCACGTGGCGTGGGAGAATCGTGGGAGGGCCTCCCGACATTTTGTACGCCCTCAGCGATTCTCCCCCCAAAACTCGGAAAAATCGCCGCTCGCCGTTTTTCACGGTGAACGGCGATTCTCGGAGCCCGATGGGCCGAGCGGCCGGCCCTTCACACCCGTTTCACCATGGCAGCAACCACATCTGGTCGCTGCATTCGTGAAACGGGCTCCAGATGCCCGTTTGGGGCATCTAGGGGCCGATTGGGACGGGAGCACCACGACTGTGCTCGGGAGGGGACAGGCCCGCGATCGGTGCCCACTGATCGTCGGGCCAGCGTCCGGCGAGTGGAGCTCCTAAGTGCAGAAAACGGAGCTGAGTGCGGCCTCATCAAGGAGTTCCCCACTGAGGCCCCTGATCTACCCGGATGGGCGTTAGATAGTGAGGTATTTCTTGACGATCCGAGCGACGGGAAATACCAGGCTAATCTTGTGCTACCGGACTCTGTCCCCATTTGGGTAGATCGCGCCCGATATTACCCCACGGAGAGTGTAAAGTATCAATTCACCAAGGTGAATTCAAGGTTACGATATGAGACAACACCTGGCAAAAGAATCAGAAGTAGATGCACCAGCTTTTTTACACAGCAAGTTGTTATGATCTAAAATGCAGGCTGCGGGAAGCAAAATCAATAATAATTTCCAAAGGCGACCAAGGTTTTATGGGCCATGGGGAAAGTACAGGATATTAAAATTTCTCAGATATCTCTTTGAAATAGTTGGTATGGGGAAGGCTGGCCAAATGGCCTCGATCTGCGCTGATACTGGGTCTATGGCTGGATAGCACAATGGCTTCACAGCTCCAGGGTCCCAGGTTCGATTCCGGCTTGGGTCACTGTCTGTGCGGAGTTTGCACATCCTCCACGTGTGTGCGTGGGTTTCCTCCGGGTGCTTCGGTTTCCTCCCACAGTCCAAAGATGTGCAGGTTAGGTGGATTGGCCATGATAAATTGCCCCGAGTGTCCAAAATTGCTCTTTGTGTTGGGTGGGGTTATTGGGATAGGGTGGAGGTGTTGAACTTGGGTTGGGTGCTCTTTCCAAGAGCCGGTGCAGACTCGATGGGCCAAATGGCCTCCTTCTGCACTGTAAATTCTATGTTCTATTGCCATTGGAGGAAAGATACTCCTTTGGAGGAGGCGTTGATATTTAAAAATTTTTAATGAAGAAAGATAGTTTCCGTGGTTAGGGAGCGAGTGATAAAAGGTCACCAGTTTAAAATCGTCGCTAAAAGAGGGAGGAGAGAAGTTCGCAGCAATGTCTTACTGAGAAAAGTGCAGGGGCTTTGGGGCATGGAATGCTTTGTCACAGGAAGCCATTGAGGTAGACATCACACCATCTTTGAAAGAAAGAGTGGATCAATACTTGAAGCTGGGAAGATGCAGGGTAATGGGGAGAGAGCAGGGCGGGTGGATTGGCTTCAGACTGCTCTTGCAACCATCTGGCAGAGACTTTGGGGTCAACTCATTTTCATTTGTGTTTAGTTCCCCCAAATTTGCTTTTGAGATCTGCAGAATATTGGCAAGATTACAATTATTTCTTCCTTCCTTTGGTCAGGGAAAGTAACGATTGGTTTCTTCTCTGAATTTAGTTCTAACAGTAATAATGCTCCTCGGATAATGTTCGCTAGGTGTTGGAGGGCATTTTCTGATACAGGACTATGATATAAATTACAGGTGACTCTGTGACTACATTTGTGCTCCTATATTAGAACATAGAACATAGAACAGTACAGCACAGAACAGACCCTTCGGCCCTCGATGTTGTGCCGAGCAATGATCACCCTACTCAAACCCACGTATCCACCCTATACCCGTAACCCAACAACCCCCCCCTTAACCTTACTTTTCAGGACACTACGGGCAATTTAGCATGGCCAATCCACCTAACCCGCACATCTTTGGACTGTGGGAGGAAACCGGAGCACCTGGAGGAAACCCATGCACACACGGGGAGGACGTGCAGACTCCGCACAGACAGTGACCCAGCCGGGAATCGAACCTGGGACCCTGGAGCTGTGAAGCATTTATGCTAACCACCATGCTACCGTGCTGCTATTACTTTTGAATAGTTCTGATGAGACAAAAGGGAATCAATTGTTATGGGGATAAGGCAGGAAAGTGGAGTTGAGGATTATATCAGATCAGCCATGGGTATGAATTCTCCGCCTCCTCAGCTGTGTGTTCCCCAGCAGCGCGCCATCACTGGCAGTGAGATTCTCCGTTTCTGTCCCTCACCAATGGGATTTCCCATTGTAGCCACCTCACGCCACCGAGATATCTGCAGGCGGGGTGTGCTGCTGGCGGGATGTAGAATCCCACCAGTGGAGAATTCATCCCTTGATCTTATTGAATGGTGGAGCAGACTCAAATAGCCAAATGGCCTAATTTAATGAACAAAGAACAAAGAACAAAGAAAATTACAGCACAGGAACAGGCCCTTCGGCCCTCCCAGCCTCCGTCGATCCAGATCCTTTATCTAAATCTGTCGCCTATTTTCCAAGGATCTATGTCCCTCTGTTCCCCGCCCATTCATATATCTGTCTAGATGCATCTTAAATGATGCTATTGTGCCCGCCTCTACCACCTCCGCTGGCAAAGCATTCCAGGCATCCATCACCCTCTGCGTAAAAAACTTTCCACGCACATCTCCCTTAAACTTTCCCCCTCTCACCTTGAAATCGTGAACCCTTGTAACTGACACCCCCAATCTTGGAAAAAGCTTGTTGCTATCCACCCTGTCCATAACTCTCATAATTTTGTAGACCATAATGTCTTATTGTCTTATGGTGTCGGTGACAGATGGCTTCAGAACCATTACTGAGGGTATAAAAATAATCAGACATATGTTTTAAAAAAAACATTGAGCTAACCATTGAGTTATTTGTGAGAGTGTGGTGATCTGACAGCGAACAGTGATAGGGGAGGCAGTAGCGTAGTGGTATTGTCGCTCGACTAGTAACCAAGAGACATGTCTGGGGACCTGGGTTTGATTTCCCGCCATGGCAGATGGTGAAATTTGAATTCAATAAAAAAAATCTGGAATTAAAAGTCAAAAAGGTGACTGTGAAACCATTGTCGATTGTCGTAAAAACCCATCTGGTTCACTAATATCCTTTAGGGAAGGAAATCTGTCATCATTATCTGGTCTGGCCTACACGTGACTCCAGACCCACAGCAATGTGGTTGGCTCTTAAATCCCCTCAGGGATGGACAATAAATTCTGGCTCAGCCAGCGAAGCCCACATCCCATGAACTATTTAAAAAAAAGAAAAACCCAAGAACAATTGAATCCATTTTGGAATGTCACCTACCAGGAGCATTTTAAAATGGATTCTTTGCAGGAGTTTAGTGTTGTGGGATCAAATTTTAATGGGTTACATTTAAAAGGTCTCAAAATACAACAAAACACAATCTTATACACTGAAAAAATTGGTGTGATTTTAAAATGGACAAATACGGAAGTCAGGTAGTATTCTCACAAAAGAATGTCTCACATAATTTAAAGATAATGAATGCAATTTTTAAAAGTGAATATTGTCATCACTTTTTATTAAGACATTATGAAAGTGACAGACATTTGGAAGGTAATCTGTAAAACTCAAGAGGTAATTAAAGTTTATCCTTCATTATTTCATTAAGTACGTGGTTTGTTACAATGGTAACTTATTACAGCGGTACAAACCTCCCACATTTGGGAAGCACACTGCGCAACATGTTTTAACTGATTGGAAAGTTGAGCACCAGTTTTATACCATCTCAAACAAAATATTTAATTGTTGTTTAATTAGGCTGAATCAAAGTCATTATTTATTAAAGTCATTAAATACATTTTCTTTCTGAGCATCATCTTTATTCTTGACCTTTTCTTCACGGTCACATAAAGGTTAAATGTCAGTTACACCTGACAATATAAAATGGATGCCAAAAAGAACACCTTTTCCCCCCATCTACTTTCCAGATTGGCTCTCACTTTATCCTTTCCTCCATGTTGTGCGCAGTTTTTCAAGAAAGCAGAGAAACAAGTCAAACAGAAGCATCTGCCTGTAATGTTGGATTGAGCTCACACCTCTAAGAATATGTCTCCGACAGATGGAAACCTTGCATCTGGAATCACTGCGCGGGGAACCATCAATACTTTGTGATTCAAATGAATATGCTGTGTCACAATGGAACATTGTTCTGAATATTGATGCAACCTTTAGTTTTTTTTCAGTTGAACTTGTCCTCTTTTCCGCACATCTCATAATTTTTCAGAAGGTTGTGTTTTGTGCTGGGATATTGCTCCATGAGCATGGCTGTTGCTTCTTTACACACAGGTAGTGATCGTCAACACATTATTCAATCACGAAGAGCATTACAACTGAGCGTGATTGTGTTCTCATCCAACATTCATTACCATTTACTTTCTGGAATGTGTAACTGCAGCCTGATCCGACTCCCTTCATCCACAGCTTCTGAGACCAGCTACAACAGGGATTAGCTAATTTGACACAAATAAAGAGTCAAATGTGTTATTGATGACTTAATAACACAAATAATGGAGAACCACCGCATGGCTTTAAGCCATTGGGACAAAGATGAACGAGGATTCAGCCACATAATTGATGCAAACCAATGTGGTTTGGTTGAAGTTATCTAAGATGAGGAGAGGGAATTTGAACTTGCCCTGTTGGCAGGAATGGAGCAGGTGATGAATTAAAATTGACTTTATTTCTTGCTCTATTTCCGACCACCTCTGATTTTAATGCTGTTAGTTATGGCACCAGATAAGATCCGATTAAACTCAAATTCTCCGACCCCCTGCCACGCCGGTCGGGGGCTGTTGGCAGCAGCCTCCACCGCGATTCTCCGGGCCCCGATGGGCCGAGCGGCCATCCATTTTTGGCCAGTCCCACCGGCATGAATCACTCAACTCACACACTGGTGGGACCTGGCAGGTGAGTGTGCGAGGGTGGTCCTCCGGGGGGGGGGGGGGGTATCCGACCCCCGGGGGGGGGGGGGGGGGGGGGCCACGGTGGCCTGGCCCGCGATTGGGGCCCAACGATCTGCGGGCGGGCTTGTTCCAGGGAACACTTCTTTCCTCTGCAACGGGCCCCTGTCGGGCTCCTCCATATTGCCCAGGGGCTGGCGCCAAGAAGATAACCTCCGCAAACTCACGAAAATACGCCTGCTGGTCTATGCATGGGTGGAATCACGCTGGCCGTACCACGCATGATAGATAGATAGAGAAATACAGAACAGAACAGGCCCTTCGGCCCACGATGTTGTGCCGAACTTTTGTCCTAGGTTAATCATAGAATTTTGGACACTAAGGGCAATTTTGGACACTAAGGCAATTTATCATGGCCAATCCACCCAACCTGCACATCTTTGGACTGTGGGAGGAAACTGGAGTACCCGGAGGAAACCCACGCACACACGGTAGGATGTGCAGACTCCACACAGACAGTGACCCAAGTTGAAATCGAACTTGGGACCCTGGAGTTGTGAAGCAATTGTGCTATCCACAATGCTACCGTGCATTGAAGAAATTAATCTACACTCCATTATTCTACCCTAATCCATGTACCTATCCAATAGCCGCTTGAAGGTCCTTAAGGTTTCCGACTCAACTACTTCCACAGGCAGTGCATTCCATGCCCCCACTAGTCTCTGGGTAAAGAACCTTACAAGATCACGCTGGCCATTCTGCGCATGCACGAACTTGCGCCGGCTGGAGCGGCGCCAACCCCTCCGGCGTCCACCTCGCCTCCGAAAATGCAGAGAATTCCACACTTTCGGGAGCTGTTGACGCCGGAGTGGTTGCCGCCGATTTACCCGCCAGAATGGGGACTTAATCCCCAGAAAGGAGAATCCCGGCCCAGGATCTTCATGCTGAAAGCCTGTGCAGGCACCACAATGCCTTTCTTCAGATTGAAGCAGGTTAGCAACAGGTGGTGAGGGCAAAGGGGCTCTTAGATAAATGAAAAAGTGCCCTTGTTTTACAGAGGAAGTTGCAGCACCCTTTGCCCTAGATTCTCCCCCTCCTTTCAGCAAGACCTGCCCTATGGCGAGGCTGCGACAACCAAGAATTACCTGACTTCCCGGCCACTATCTGCCCTCTGAGATGACACCACCTGTATAAAAAAAATTTGTCCCTTAACCTTTAACCTTTGACTTAATGAATCGCTTGCAGAATGCAACCTTTAGGAAGTGCTTGAATGTCAGGAGGGCAGAAATGAAATTCAAAATCTTTCACCAGAGCTTGTTTTCTCAATAATAACATCTCACAATTGTGTCACTGAGGGCTTTCTGTTTTGCTACAGTGAAACATTTCAGTGTCTGGTGAAAATAACTTCAGGATGATTGGTTCTGAGTAGCCTCGGAAATTAATAAAACAATATAGTTTGGCAAAGGTGTGGTGCAGTACAGCAGGGAAGGGTGCGTAATCAAAGAGGCTGATGCGGTTCAACCAGAAGTGATCATCTACAGCTTAATCTCTTTGTAATCATTCTTGTAGACTGTAATGGATTGGGTTTTGGTGGAAAACACCATCACTTTGACATAGACATTTAGCTTTAGAAACTCAGCTTTCGGAGGCAATGAGGGATGATCTGACAAAAATAGACTGAATACCACTCCCTTGAGGATGAAACAATGGAGCAAATCGATCATGTTTAGGAATATTATACTAAGCAAATGGAACAGATACGTAACTATCAGAGAAAAAAAATAACACAAGGGACAGGAGGCAACAATGACAATAATTTGGGGGAATATTCTGCCACTCTCTGAAGACCAGAAGAATCCTCTGCTGGCATGGGATAGATCAAGTAGCTGAAGTAATTCAGAAAATAGTTCATTCCTCATTAACATAGATCTATTATGAAACGTGCCTCGAGATTAGGGCTGAAACATGCTTGAGGATGTAGTCAGGAAAAGTGCTCTGACGTCTGGAAGAGAAAAATATCTAGAACGAAAGGAATCCAAATATATAAATGGTGGGACAAAGAACATGATAAATTACACACAGCTACATCAATCAGAAGATGGCAGTGGTTAAGGATGGAGACAGACAGAAGGTTGTCTTTTCAATCTGCTGTGAAAAGAACAAAATTAGTCCATCAGCTAGAAGGACAAACACAAAATAGGAAAGAGAGACAATGCCAAGAGGACAAAGACAGATCTGAGAGAGAGGAATAGTATAAACAGTGCCAACTTGAGGTGTAGGAGGAAACAAGACTGGCATGTCTTTCAAAATGCATATGGGTACCTCTACATTTAGCCCCATAGCTTCTGCAAATAATTGACACCAAATGTTGAGAGCATTTTCAGAAGTGGAAAGATGAAATCTGAAAAGCTGTTGTCATCACAGGGTGGTAAAGAACTCACAAGAGTTACTTCACTTTCTCCCTACATACTTGAGTTAGAGTTGGTCCAGCAGAGATTCACCAGCAGGTTCCTGGGTCGAGAGGGTTGTTCTAGGATGAGAGGCTGAGTAAAGTGCAGCTTATACTCTCTAGAGTTCAGGAGAATGAGAGGCGATCTAATCTAAAAAAACTAAAACATCTTGAAGGGGCTTGACATGCTAAGCACAGAGAGGCTGTTCCCCTGGCCAGGGCACAGTCTCAGGATAACAGGTTGATCATTCAGGAGTGGGATGAGGAGAGGTTTTTCATGCAGGAGTTTGAGTCTTTGGAATTCTCAACCCCAGAGGGTTGTGCATTTTCCATCATCAAGTATATTTAAGACTGAGATATACATTTCTGTCCCTGAAGGAATCAAGGTATATGGGGAGCTGGCGGGAAGACTGAATCATGGATGATTCAGCCATGGTCATATTCAACGGTGCAGCAGGCTTGAGGAGCCATGGTGGGATTCTCTAATCCCACGGCAGAGTGTCCACGCTGTCACATTTTACGCCGGCATGAACGGGCCGACCCGACGACTAATTCTGACCCACAAAAGAGGCCAGCACGGCACTGGAGTGGTTCACGCCACACCAGCTGCTGATCCCGGCACGAACTGGGCGCCGCGGGATCTGCGCATGTGCAGTGGCACCTGCGCCAACGTGCGCATGCGCAGTGGCTTCCTTCAATGCGCCCGCCCTGAGGAAAGGAGGCCCCCAGCCAGAGAAGCCGGCCCACCGATCCGTGGACCCCGATCGCAGGCCAGGCCACATCGGAGGCCCCCCCAGGGTTGGAAACCCCCCCCCGCCCCGATCCTTTCCACGCCGAGGACCCACTGGCTGAGAGCAGGTGTGGACGGCGCCGGTGGGACTCAGTGTTTTTACGACGGCTGCTCAATCCCGGGCTGAGAATCGGCGGGCTGGCCGCGTAGAGCGGCCCCCGACCGTCGCCATGCCAACCACGCTGGCGCTGAGAGAAGCCTGCCCCATAAGTTCCTATTTCTTACATTCAGTTTATGAAACTGTAAAACCTCTTTTGATTTAATGCCCGATGCATGCAAGCATCAACATAAGAAACAGTTAAATTACTTACAATTAATCAGAGGGAATGAAGATTGATGAAAGTTTGCTCGAGGCAAAATACAACCAATTCTAAGAATCCATTTCAATTAATGTTGAGGGATTGATTTCTGGAAGTAGATCCCAGTGGTCTAATGATTTAAGGATTTGACCGGAACATAAAATATACAGTGCAGAAGGAGCCCCTTCGGCCCATCGAGTCTGCACCGACCCACTTAAGCCCTCACTTTCACCCTATCCCGTAACCCAATAACACCTCCTCACCTTTTTGGACACTAAGGACAATTTAGCATGGCCAGTCCACCTAACCTGCACGTCTTTGGACTGTAGGAGGAAACCGGAGTACCCGGAGGAAACCCACGCAGACACGGGGAGAACGTGCAGACTCCGCACAGGCAGTGACCCAGCGGCGAATCAAACCTGGGACCCTGGCGCTGTGAAGCCACAGTGCTATCCACTTGTGCTACGGTGCTGCCCTCAGATCGGAAGTGTCCGATCCTCTGACTTTTAAGGAAAATGAACAGATTACTTTGAAAACTCTCAATTGTTGGGTTGCAGGTTAGGAGGATGGCCACTTTCGGAGACCACTGATGCTGGAAACCGCTGTGATGCTGGGGGACGACATCATCGCATATGGAGATCCACCCTGGTTTGGGATGGAAATGGCCACATTGCAAGTGAGTGAGATAGGGTGGGGGATGTGAACCTGTTTTCTGTACCTCAGTTGGTTTGAGGCTGCTGCAGATGGGGAAAAGAACAAACACAGTGCCCTTCTGGTGCTTCACGGAGGCACAAAACACCCGACATAAAGCCCCCTGGTGCCGGCCAGTGGGTCCAGCTAAAAACTGGACTGTCTAGTATAAAACCAGAGGAATGGCCACGCTACAGGTGCCTGAATAGGAAACCATTTCATGGGTCAGTCAGAGAGAGAAAAAAATAAGCCAGTATGCATCCTTCCAGGGATCCAAGGAATGTATCATGAAATACAGCGTCAAGACTATCTGAGATCTTGGAACTGGTTGAATTCCAATCAGGAAGACTGAACACAATTCCATGCATCGTATAGGGTGGGCAATGATATTTGATGCAAAGAAGATGATGGCTCTTCAATGCCCAGATTTAATAAACGTGCGCCCTGAAGGATTGCATAATACTCTGTGAAGCATAACACTGGTTGAAAAATAATGGATGCAGAATAACTAGTGCCTTAAGGGCAGAATTTTGATCTTTCCAGTTCAGCTAATGTATCCCTGATTGAATCCTGACTGAACAATCGGCCATGGTCAGGAGTTCCAATGTTCACGCTGCTTGCTGTCTGCCAGGAAATGGTTTGAATGAGGAACAACTGTTGCAGAAGGGAGTGGTGACTTGAAGTCAGCAAATATTGCAAGTGAAGACAGTAATACTAGCTGCAGGGACAACTCAGCTACACAGTACCTGAGGCAGTGACCAAAGCCCACAGTGTAAGGGTGGTGATGCCTGACCGCCGATTAACATGCATGGGGGTCAAGTTCTCCCCAAGTAGTATCTTATGAAAAACAATCAACCAATCAGGAATCTAGAAAGATTGTACCAGCAGAAAGAAAAAGCCTAGTCACCTCCCATCATGTTCAATGACAAAAATTAATCGGATCCAATCACAAATATTTTAACGGCTAAACAGGTCAGATAATTTGGCATTCTTCAGCGAGTGGTTCACTTCTTGACTCACTAAGGTCTCTCCACTAACTACAAGGTGCAATCTGGAAGGTGGGTGTACACTCTCTATTTGTCTGTATCAGTGTACCTGCTGGAACATTCTGTTGGATAACAACAACGCGGTTGACTGACCACTGTCGTAAACAGCTACCACCTCCATTAATATCCACAGGATTGCAACTTTTTAAGACCTCTTTGGCAGCAGACTTGCAAACCTGTGACCACTGTCACTTTTGAGGTACAACAGCAACAGGTGTATGGGAACACCGACACCTCCGAATTCTCAAGTCCTCTCCAGATCATCAGCCGTCCTGACCTGGATGTACAATATCGTTCCTTCATTGTCACTGGGTCAAAATCCTGGAACTGGCTACTTAGCGGCATTGTGAGAGCACCTTATGCAGTGGTTCAAGAAGGGGGGAACCATTCTCAAGAGCACCCCAGCTCTTTCCAACGAAGCCTACATCTCAGAAACAAAAATGAAGCGGGGGCAATGAAGTACGACCGTTTCAGAAGGTGATGGAAATATATTAAGGTGGTCCATTGGTGGTCTAAGTTGGCATAGCCTAACCATTTCAGCACTGAACCTGCAGCACCATATGGGGAAAAACAAATTGAACTCACCAGCATGGAAATGGCCCCTATCACAGTTGCTCCAAAGGTAGGAGTGTCAGAGTGAAATCTTTGATCTATAATCAGACGATAAATGGATTCCTCAACAAATGAAGGCAAACATCAGCTCCTTTACATTCCACATGGAAATATCAAACTGGGAAACTACTGCTAGGTTTGCAATTGCTGTTCTTGGACAAGTGGTTTGTATATCAGGTAAACATGGTCTGTGTGCCAACATGTCAGACAAGCGAGACAGGGCACAAAGCTGGAGAAATTCAGGAGCTGCCTGGTATGCAGCTGTCCAGAGCCGTGGGCATTGATGGTCGTGTTGATTCCTAAAGAAGACATTGTAATTCTGTTGGAAGTTAAGTGGGTTGCCGGAGACGGATGCCTCCCCTAATACCTCTCACGATGGAGATCCTGGAAAAATTACGGTGGCAATTCACCGACAAATTTAACCCTGAACAAAGACAGATGGAACGACGTGTCGAGGCCCAGTCATACTCTATCTTTGGTCAACCATCAGGAACGTTTACATATACAGCCAGGCACTTTGGAATGAAGAATACACCAATTACATCTGAACAATGGGTGGATTCTGTTTTGACAGGGCCAGAGATCACAGATTAGCATACGTTGCTGATACTGCAATTTTCAGTGGGAGATGGAATAAATATTTCTTTCATGTCACCAACAGACATATCAAGTTGAGCCAAGCAGCGGTAGCTACTCAGGTCAAAAAGTACACTATTTTCAATTAAATATCGTAACACATTTTTTTTTCAGGCGAGCTATGACATAACCTTAAAGATTGCTTAATGGTTCTATCATGTCACAATGCAATATGGCAACGCAGTTATCGATTTGTGCTAAAAATGTTGTGACGTGCAATTTTGCAGGGAGCAATCTTCTGAGTATCATTGTTGAGGCAAACACCAGTTCAACCATTCATCCATTTTAATTTCAGTGTTGCCACAAATGTTGACACAAGTGTCAACATTGGCCAAGACAGGAGGCTCTACAATGACTGCAGCTGGCTGGCTGTGAAGTGTTTTTTTGCGACCACAGCATAATCTTTCTGAGGTCAATCCCTAAAAGACTACCATTTGGCGATTCGGTAAGACACGTGAAATTAATTTGCAAATTGGAAACTTTAGATTTAAATTTCCATAAACACATGGCAATCTGAGCGACAAAAATTAAGAACCGGAACAATCAGTGAGCAGCTTGGACTTCACAGTCATTATCCGGCAGTGTATTAATATTGATTTACATTGTACTCGTTCTATTAAATGGTTTTATTTATGACTGTTTCTGCAGTGCAACCCAGAATAAAAATAACCACCGTCTAGATTAAACAGTCCAGTATTGAAAAGTCAGCTTAATTCACTGGTGGAGATACGAGAAAACATCAAAAGTACAGAAAGCAAATGGACAGCACCCAAGGCTCACTGGGGGGTTATAACGCTGTAGCTTTTTTTTGGGCAAATCCTTGCAGCACTTGGCACACCTATGGATTAAGAATGGAGATCATTCATACCCTTCACAAAATCCATTATTGATACACTGTTACAAAATTTGTTAAATATTCTTTCTGTGAGCAAGTTAACAGCGAAGCAGCACTTTCATCATATAACTATGCTGTCATCCATGATACTGGGGAATCAGCTCTTGTTGGGATGATGGAACTGTTTAAACAAAACCCTACAATTTCACAAAAAGAACTGGACAATAGCATTGCTTGTAGTTTTGAGCATTAATAATGTATTGTAGGGCTGTCTACAGCCAATATTTGATGTTTAAGGTTGACTCAAATGATAGATCCATGAATTCAGCAACGTATATAAATCATGGTCACTGTTGATTGTTTTAAGACAAATCAATGAGATGACTGTTGTAGGTCAGACTTGCCACGTTATAAGTGGAGCTCGAATGGCTCACGTTAATTAGCTGGTTAACATCGTTTTTTTAAACAAAAATCCCCTCCTGTCTCCTTTCCTTTTAATGGACGTGACGTATCAACATTTGGTCCACATTGCAGTCCGGCTCCTTTAAAACATTGTGCTCATTTGAAGCTGTTCTTGAAGATCAATGTCCTTGGCAGGTTTTACAACACATCTGTCTGAAATAGGGGCGACTGCAGAATTTAAATTTTAGCACCAGTGGGCAGTAAGCCACTTTCTTCACATCCCTGCATTCTGTGGGAGGAAACCAAACCACAATCAAGCTCTTTGCTGCAAGACATTCTTTGACCAACAACGTTGAGAAAAAAGCAGAGGGAAGATTCTATTATTGCTCTTATGCTTTCGTTAATGGAGCAATTGCTGCATCCACCATTTACCAAAACTTTGTCAACATTTTTAGAGATTTGACTTTACGCAACAACATTCATTTCATCAAAACCTTTTCTTGAAAATTGCTTTTCGAGATGTTGTGTTGAGGGTTTTTGTTTGTTGAGAATTGATTGCTGTGGGAGGAATTTGTTTGGTAGGTTTACTGGTGTGGTGGATTTTATTTTGTCAGATTTAGAGCTTTGGTGCGAGGTTTATTGAGGCATTACTGGAGGGTTATTTTTATCTTGTGAAGCCTTAGTTAATAATAATAATAATAATAATCGCTTATTGTCACAATTAGGCTTCAATGAAGTTACTGTGAAAAGCCCCTAGTCGCCACATTCCGGCGCCTGTTCGGGGAGGCCGGTACGGGAATTGAACCTGCGCTGTGAGTTAGGAGGGAAGGTCGATATTGAATGTGATATGTGAGTTGATATGTGATATGTGATAATCGATATGTGAGTGCCTGTTGTGGGGAGGAGTTAGTTCTTTGCTCTTTTGAGGGGTTTTAGTGCTATGCTATGGGCTTATTGAGGTGGTTTCATCTTGAGGTGTGGGCTAGTGGGTTTACTTTAACTTAATTTATTTGGCTGAGCTGGGGATTCTATCAAAGGGAATTTGTGGCTAAGCTGGGTTTCCTCGGCATGCACTGGGGGTGGGGGGGCTGGCCGCTGTGAGAGGGGCCAGGCATCTATTGTGATTTTGGCCCTGCCGGTCGGTGCCTTTCAACATTAACAAAAATGAACATCTTGCATTAATGGCTGAGGAGTAAACCCAATAGAAAACCTGGAGGGGAGGTCCAATTAGGCAGTTGGTGCTTCTCTCAAGTCAGAAATGTCTGGTAACCCCTGCAACCCACTATGTCCCAGGTGGATAGGTTTTGTCTTTCCTCTGGATACTAGCCTACAAAGTTGAGGAGTGGGTACAGACGCTAGGCAAGTCTGCACCTCCTGAAACAATGCCTCGGCAATGCAGCAAACAAGGAAAGATAAGCTTTCGGCTTGGAAGCTGGAATGTGAGGACTACAGGGTCCGGCTCACATTCCACAGGGAGTGTACGTAAGACGGTCGTGAACTACACAAGCTTGGTGTCGACATTGCCACTCTGTAAGAAGCTGGATTTGCTGACACAGGCTCTCTTTGTGAGGCTAATTACACCGTTTAATGGCAGGAAAAGAGCACAGAAGACCAGCACGAATATGGTGTAGGCATTGCATTCAATATCCACCCGACACCATCAATTGATTCACCAGTAACAAACTTGGAGCACCTCATTTCCTCATGGCTCTCATCTGATGGAGGCTCAGTCAGCACCATAGGCCCCGATGCACCAACTCTGTTTGCCATTGTCTCAGGAAAAGTGCATTTCTGTAACTCCCTAGCTGATGTTCGGAGGATCATTCCGAAGAGGCTATTCATCCTGGATGACTTCAATGTTCATGTTGGGGCAGACAGTGATTCTGGGCCTTCATAACTCAGTTGCCTTTGGGTGGACATGATCTACTATGTTGGACAAGACCTTCTTGAGCTTTGTGCCCTGAATGAACTCTGCATGACCAACACCTTCTTTCAGGGCAACGTTGCTGTGTTATGGTGGAACCACTGAGTACCATGTTGGGTTCTTTTGGTGTTCCATGATGAGATCTTACGAACGCACGAACAAACGAAGTAGGAGCACAAGTAGGCCATTCAGCCCCGAAAGCCTGCTCTGCCATTCAATAAGATCATGGCTGACCTGTTTGTGTTTCAAATTCCACATTCCCATTCACCCCGATAACCTTTAATTCCCTTGCCAAACCAGAATCTATCTACCTCCGCCTTAAAAATATTCAGTGACTCCGCCTCCACGGTCTTCTGTGGCAGAGTGTTCCAAAGTGGCACAACGCCTGGAGAGAAAAAATGTCTCCGTATCTCTGCCCTAATTTTAAAACAGTGCCCCCCCAGTTTTATACTTACCCACAAGAGGAAACAACCTTTCAACGCCCACCTTGTCAAGATCATTCAGGACTTTATATACTTCAATCAAGTTCGCCCTCACTCTTCTTTTTTTTTTAAAATAATTTTTATTGAATTTTTCAAAATACAAACATTTTAACCCCCCCTACATTTACATTTAAATTATAACAAAACAAAGTCAAACCCCCCTACTTAACAAGAAAAAGAAAAAGAATCCCCCCCCCCCCCCTACCCGCGCATCCCCCCCTCCCCCCCCCCCCCCCCCCCCCGCCGGCGAACCGACAGTCAGACCAACTTATCATTTCTAGCAGCGTCCTCGGGCAGGCCTTGCCCGTGCCACCGCCGCTACCGTACTTCCTTCGTCGTTTTCCCCCCTCCCCCCCCCCCCCCCCTCCCCCCCTCCCGCCCTCCCCTCCCCTCCCGGGTTGCTGCTGTCATGGCCTCAGTTTCTATCTCTGATCCAAGAGGTCTAGGAAGGGTTGCCATCGCCTGGAAAACCCCTGCACCGACCCTCTCAGGGCGAATTTGATCCTTTCCAATTGGATGAAGTTTGCCATGTCGTTTAACCAGGTGTTAACACTCGGAGGCCTTTCGTCCCTCCACTGAATCAGGATCCTCCTCCGAGCCACCAAGGACGCAAAGGCTAATATTCCAGCCTCCCTCGCCTCCTGTACCCCCGGTTCCACCCCAACCCCGAAGATCGCAAGTCCCCATCCTGGCTTGACCCTGGACCCCACCACTCTCGACACCGTCCCTGCCACCCCCTTCCAGAACTCCTCCAGTGCCGGACATGCCCAAAACATATGTGCATGATTCGCAGGGCTTCCCGAACATCTAATACACCTGTCTTCACCCCCGAAAAAACCGACTCATCCTTGTCCCCGTCATGTGGGCTCTATGCAGTACCTTAAATTGAATGAGACTTAGTCGCGCACATGACGACGACGAGTTAACCCTCTCCAGGGCGTCTGCCCATGTCCCGTCCTCTATCTGTTCCCCCAGCTCTAACTCCCACTTATCTTTCAGCTCCTCTACTGGTACCTCCTCCACCTCCTGCATAATCTTATAGATGTCCGAGATCTTCCCCTCCCCGACCCAGACCCCTGATAGCACCCTCTCACTCACCCCCCTGTCGGGGAGCGCGGGGAACCCCGCTACCTGTCGTCTGGCAAATGCCTTCACTTGGAGGTACCTGAACGTGTTCCCCGGGGGGAGCCCAAATTTCTCCTCCAGCTCTCCCAGGCTCGCAAACCTCCCCTCTATAAACAAGTCCCTCAGTTGTCTAATACCCGCCCTCTGCCAGCTCTGGAATCCCCCTCCTGTGTTTCCCGGCGCAAATCTGTGGTTCCCTCTTAGTGGTGCCCCTATCAGACCTCCCACTTCCCCCCTGTGTCGCCTCCACTGCCCCCAGATCTTGAGGGTGGCCGCCACCACCGGGCTCGTGGTATACCTCGTGGGAGGGAGCGGCCATGGTGCCGTTACCAGTGCCCCTAAGCTTATGTTGCCGCAGGACGCCCTCTCCATGCGCTTCCAGGCTGCCCCCTCCCCTTCCATCATCCACTTTCGTACCATCGATGTATTTGCCGCCCAGTAATATCCGGAAAGGTTGGGTAACGCCAGCCCTCCACTATCCCTACTCCGCTCCAAAAAGACCCTTCTAACTCTCGGGGTACCATGTGCCCACACATACCCCATGATACTACTCGTTACCTTCTTGAAAAAGGCCCTGGGGAGGAAGATGGGCAGACACTGGAACAAAAACAAGAACCTCGGGAGGACCGTCATTTTAACTGACTGCACCCTCCCTGCTAGCGACAGCGGCACCATGTCCCACCTCTTAAACTCCTCCTCCATCTGCTCCACCAGTCTGGAAAAGTTCAACTTGTGTAGGGTCCCCCAGTTCTTTGCCACCTGCACCCCCAAATACCTAAAACTTTTAACTGCTCTTTTGAAGGGGAGCCTCCCAATTCCCTCCCCTTGGTCTCCCGGGTGTATTACAAAGACCTCACTTTTCCCCAGATTTAATTTATATCCCGAAAAATCCCCGAACTCCGCTAGTATCCCCATTACCTCCGGCATTCCCCCCTCCGGGTCTGCCACATACAACAACAAATCATCCGCATAGAGCGAGACCCGATGTTCCTCCCCTCCCCTTGTCAGTCCTCTCCACCCCCCTGAACCCCTCAGTGCCATCGCCAACGGCTCAATCGCTAATGCAAAGAGTAAGGGAGATAGGGGACATCCCTGCCTAGTACCTCGATGGAGCCCAAAATATTCTGACCTCCTCCCGTTTGTTACCACACTTGCCATCGGAGCTGAATAGAGCAGTTTTACCCACTTGATAAATCCCTCCCCAAACCCAAACCTTTCCAACGTCTCCCACAAGTATTCCCACTCCACCCTGTCAAATGCCTTCTCCGCGTCCAGCGCTACCACTATCTCCGCCTCCCCTTCCACTGCTGGCATCATAATCACATTTAACAATCTCCGAACATTTGTGTTAAGTTGGCGTCCCTTCACGAACCCCGTCTGGTCTTCATGGACTACCCCTGGCACACAGTCCTCTATCCTGGTTGCCAGGACCTTTGCTAACAGCTTGGCATCTACATTTAAGAGGGAGATAGGCCTGTAGGACCCGCACTGGACCGGGTCCTTGTCCCGCTTCAAAATCAAGGAGATCAGGGCCTGCGACATTGTTGGAGGCAGAACCCCCCCCTCGCGCGCCTCATTGAAGGCTCGCACCAGCACTGGACCCACCAAGTCCACAAATTTCCTGTAAAACTCCACCGGGAACCCATCCGGCCCCGGCGCCTTCCCCGCCTGCATCTGGCCTATCCCTTTAATTAGCTCCTGCAGCTCTATCGGCGCCCCCAACCCTTCCACCAGCTCCTCCTGTACCTTTGGGAACCCCAATTTGTCGAGAAAGTTCTTCATTCCCCCTCTCCTCTTCGGCGGTTCAGACCTATACAATTCCCTATAGAAGTCCCTAAAGACCCTATTCACCTCTTGCCCCTTCTGCACTACATCCCCACCCCTCTCTCTCACTCCCCCAATCTCTCTGGCTGCATCTCGCTTACGAAGCTGGTGTGCCAGCATCCTGCTCGCCTTTTCCCCGTACTCATACGCCGCACCCTGCGCCCTTCTCCACTGCATTTCCGCCTTCCTAGTGGTCAGTAGGTCGAACCTGGCCTGCAAGCTACGCCGCTCCCTTAATAGCCCCTCCTCTGGCGCCGCCGCATATTTCCTATCTACTTCTAGGAGCTCCCCCACCAGCCTCTCCCTTTCCTGCCTCTCCTTCCTCTCTCTGTGTGCCCTTATGGAGATCAGCTCTCCTCTAATCACTGCTTTCAAGGCCTCCCAGACCGTCCCCACCTGCACCTCACCTGTGTCATTCGTACCCAGATAGTTCTCAATGCCCGTTCTCACCCTTCTGCACACCTCTTCGTCCGCCAACAGCCCTACATCCAGGCGCCACAACGGGCGTTGGTCCCGCGCCTCCCCCATGTCCACGTCCACCCAATGTGGTGCATGGTCCGATATCGCAATGGCCGAGTACTCCGTGTCCTGCACTCTCGGCATCAGCCCCCTGTTCAATACGAAAAAATCGATCCTAGAGTACACTCTGTGGACGTGGGAGAAAAAAGAATACTCCCTCGCCCTAGGCCTACCAAATCTCCATGGGTCTACCCCTCCCATCTGCTCCATGAACCCCCTTAACACCTCTGCCGCTGCCGGCCTCCTATTCGTCCTGGAACTCGATCTATCCAGCCCAGGGTCTAACACCGTATTAAAGTCCCCTCCCATGATCAGGCCCCCTGCCTCCAGTCCCGGGATGAGGCCCAGCAGGCGCCTCATAAAACCCGCGTCGTCCCAGTTCGGGGCATACACATTTACCAGTACCACACTCTCTCCCTGCAGCCTACCCCTCACCATCACGTACCTGCCCTCCTTGTCTGCCACCACCTCTGCCGCCACAAACGACACTCTCTTTCCCACCAAAATCGCCACCCCCCGGTTCTTGATATCCAAGCCTGAGTGGAACACCTGTCCCACCCACCCCCTTCTCAGGCGGACCTGATCTGCTACCCTCAAATGAGTCTCCTGCAGCATTGCTACATCAGCCTTCAGTCCCTTCAGGTGTGAGAAGACCCTTGATCTTTTGACCGGCCCATTCAGCCCCCTTACGTTCCACGTGATCAATCGGGTCGCAGAGCGACCCGTCCCTACTCCCTGTCGATTAGCCATGTCTTGTCCCTTGCTCGCCCCGGGTCATCCCTTCTTTTCTGACCCGCTTCCCATAGCGATGGCCCCCCCCCCCCCCACCCCCCCCGGCTCTCCCCTTCTCGTCCCTGGTCTTTCTAGCAGCAACCCGGTGTCCCCCCCCAGTCCCCCCCCCCTTCCCCCCCCCCCCCCCCCCCCCCCCCGGCTAGGACCCCTCCTAGCCGCGATGTACCCCACATCGTACTCCCGAGAGTCAGCTGGTCTCCGCTGACCCGGCTGCTCCTGCCACATTCCGACTCCTCCCGGTTCACCCCATCTGCGCCCGTGAAAGATCCCCTTAAAACCCCCGAGAAAGACCCGCATAATCAACCCGCTCCCCCCCGTCCCGTCTCCCCAACTTAACGATATAAATACAAATACCCAATGGCAACTAAATACATAAATACTTAACTACATACTTAAATAACAAAATAATTAACTAACTCTCAACTAACCGCGTGCCCAACCATCACCCTCCATCAAGCAGTATAAATAACCGCAGATAACCATAACCCGAAAAGAAAAAAAAGAACCAAAAAACCCCCCCAAGCACCCAAAGAAAAAGGGTAGGAGGGGTAAATAACTAAGGGAAATTGGAAACGGGAGAAATCACCCCATAAGAGGCCAACGACCCACAATAGAGATTTCAACAGTACAAATATACAGAAACACCCAACAACTCGAAACCTTCAAAATATTCAGAAAAGTCAACCGTTCGAGAAAAAACACCCCAAACACTCCACGAAACTGTTACCCAGTTCCGACCTGGCCTGAAAAAGAAAAGGGCCACTTGCACAATCAAGAGTCCCCCGGCGGCTACGACCGCCGGTGCTCCCAGGTTTTAGTTCGTGTCCAACTTTTCCTCTTGTACAAAGGTCCAGGCCTCCTCTGGGGACTCGAAATAATGATGTTGGTCCTTGTAGGTGACCCACAAGCGCGCCGGTTGCAACATTCCAAATTTGATCTTTTTCGCGTGTAGCACCGCCTTTGTCCGGTTGTACCGGGCCCGCCGCTTTGCCACCTCCGCACTCCAGTCCTGGTACACCCTTACCGTCAAGTTCTGCCACTTGCTGCTTTTCTCCCTTTTAGCCCACCTCAGGACTTTCTCTCGATCACTTAGCCGCTGGAACCGCACCAGCACCGCCCTCGGGGGCTCGTTTGCCCTAGGCCTCCTGGCCATGACCCGGTATGCCTCTTCCAATTCCAGGGGCGCCGGACCGGCCCCTTCCCCCATCAGGGAGCTCAACATCTCCGCCACATATCCCGGGAGATCCGACCCCTCCAGGCCTTCTTCCAGGCCCAGGATCCTCAAATTTTTCCTCCTCATCCGAGTGTCCAGCTCCTCGAAGCGGCTCTGCCACTTCGTGTGGAGTGCCTCGTGCGCCTCCACCTTTGCCCCGATGACTGTGGCCTCCTCCTCCCTCGCGGCCATCTCCTGCTGCAGATCTTTAATCGACGCCTCTTGGATCGCCTGGGCTCCCACCAACCTGGTGGCCGTCGCGTTCATGGACTCTAAGAGTTCCACTTTCATCTCCGTGAAAAAACGGAGGAGAGCGGCCTGCTGCTCCTCCGCCCATTTCTTCCACTCCTCCGGTGCACCGCCGGCCGCCATTTTGATTTTCTTCCCCCGCTTTTTTTGGGGAGCTGCTGCCGTTTTTCTTGCCGCTCCACTCCGGGTACCGACCATAAAATCGGTCTAGTTCTCCTCAGGGGACCTTCCCCCACCGGGATTCGTTTTTTCAGCGCCGTTGGGGCCCTCCAATTGGCCCAAAAACACCTTTGTTGCAGGAGCTTCCAAATGTGCGGCTTAGCTAGTCATAGCCGCAACCGGAAGTCCGCCCTCACTCTTCTAACGTCCAGTTGAAACAAACCCAGTCTGTCCAACCTTTCCTCATAAGACAACACACTCATTCCAGGTACCTTCCTGTGATGCGTTGGACTGAGTTCACCACATTCTGCAGTTTCTTGCGATCTTGGGCCGCGCTGTTGCCATACCAAGCTATGATGCAGCCAGATAGGATGCTCTCTATGGCACATCTGTAGAAGTTTGTGAGAGTCAATGCAGGCATGCCAAATTTCTTTAGCTTCCGTGGGAAGTAGAGGTGTTGTCGGGCTTTCTTGACTGTTGCATCAACGTGAGTGGACCAGGACAGACTATTGGTGATGGTGACCCCCAGGAACCTAAAGCTATCGACTATCTCCACTTCGGAGCCACTGATGTAGACGGGAGTGTGTGTCGTGCTGCCCTTCCTGAAGTTGATGATCAGTTCCTTGGTCTTTCCGACATTTAGGGAGAAGTTGTTTTCGGTACACCATGCAACCAAGTGATTTATTTCCCTTCTGTAGTCTGATTTGTCAAGGTTTGAGATACGACCCACCACAGTCGTATCATCCGCAAAATTATAGATTGAGTTGGAGTTAAATCTTGCCACACAGTGGTATGTGTAGGTAGTACAGTAGAGGACTGAGCACACGTCCTTGAGGGGCCCCGCTGTTGAGGACTATTGTGGAGGAGGTGCTGTTGCCTATCCTGACAGATTGCGGTCTGTCGGTGAGGAAGTCGAGGATCCAGCTGCACGAGGAGGGGTCAAGTCCAAGATTGCAGAGTTTGGTTATAAATCTTATCGGAACAATGGTGTTAAAGGCGGAGCTGTATTCTGTGAACAGTTGTCTCACGTAGGTGTCCTTGTCAACGAGGTGTTCGAGTGTTGATTGTAGAGCCAGGGAATGTAGCATCTGCTGTGAACCGGTTGCTGTGAAAGGCGAACTGCAGTGGATCGAGACTGTTTGGGAGGCTGGCGGTGATCCATCTCATGACTAGCCGCTCAAAGCATTTCATGATAACAGACGTCAGGGCCACCGGTTGGTAGTCGTTGGGGCAGGCTACCTTGTTCATCTTTGGTACAGGTATTAAGGTGGTCTTCTTGAAGGAAGTAGGAACCTTGTGCGGAGGAGTGAGGTGTTGAAGATGTCTGCGATTTCACTCACCAGCTGGTCTGCGCAGGCTCTGAGTGCACGCCCAAGGTCTCCGTCAGGGCCCGTCTCTTTCCGCGGATTCACTTTCAAGAAGGTAGCTCTGATCTCTGAGGCTGCAATAGTGGGTATGGGTGTGTCCAGGGCTGTTGGGACGGTGGCACTGATGCATTGGTTGACTACTCAAAGCGGGCACAGAACTTGTTCAGTTCATCGGGGAGGGATTCTCCAGCCCCAGATATTCCGCCTGGCCATGATTTGTCGCCTGTGACCTCGTATGAGCCCTGCCATAGTCGTCGTGGGTTTGTGTTGTTGGCCTGGGACTCTGGTTTGATGCGGTACTGTCTTTTGGCATCCCTGATGACTTTCCGTATGTCGTACCTGGATTTCTTATATAGGTCAGCAGCCACCTTGGCACTGCCAGCGTGGCACCTTGGTACTGCCAGGCTGACAGTGGTATTGCCAGGGTGCCAAGCTGACAGTGTCAATGTCCAGGTGCCAGGTTACTCATGCCAGGGAACAGGTCCCTGCTCTTTTGAGATTGGGTGAGGGGGGCCTTGAAGACCCCCAAAGAAGTACGTTGGGGCGGTTGTGAGGGGTGGGGATCCGGTGCCCCGTGGTGTGGTGTCCGAGGAGGGGGGAACGGGTCGAGAGAATTAAGTGCTGTCAATTTCCAAATGACCATTTCAAAATCATTCAAGCGTGAAGAGAGGTGATTGGAAAGCACTTAATGCTGTTTGAAGTGGTCCCAGCGCTATCAATCAAAGCTTGATGTTTAGAAACATTGCCCTCAAAGCACTTCAGAGTTACTCAACCGTGATGGAAGATGAATGGAGCAATGCTGCTGGCTGTGGGTGGGGAAGCTGTCATTGCCAGCCTTGTAAAATCAATATCAAAGAGAAATGAAGGAATGGCTTGCAGCTCAAAGATCTGAGGTGTCTAAACACAGCTGACTGATTTTCTCTTTCCAGAAATTGACAGATGGAGCTTCCTGTGCCTGTGGGGGGTGCAAGCAGGTGTTTCTTTTACTGCCCCTTTCTGGACTTCCCTGACAGGGGTCTCTTTTCTGGGGGGTCTTCGACAGGGGTCTCTTTTCTGGGGGGCTTCCTGACGGGAGTCTCTTTTCTACGGCCGAAGCCAAAATCGTATTCGGTGATCGGGTGGAGAATGCCTTCTGACGCCGAAATCGGGTGCGGTGCCTGTTTTCGGATGCTCTGCCCCCCCCCCCCCCCCCCCCTCTCTAAAATGACATAATCGGTGAGTACGCTGCAGGCCATTGGGACAACCTCCAGACATCACCTGAAGGCTCTCCCCCGGTGCTCCGCCCTCAATGGGCCGACTTCCCAATGGCGTGGGACACGTGTTCTCTGAGGTTGAGGGAGAGTCCATCGCTGCTACAGTCGGGGGGGGGGGGGGGGGGGGGGGGGGAGTGGTTCCGCTGGCCGGGGGTGCTTCGGCGGGGGCTGGGGGGACTGGTGGGGGGTGGTCCAGGGATGGCTAGGGGGTTTACAGGGAGGCACTATCTGGCAGGCTGGGTCCGCGTGCGGCAGGCGCCAGGTTGTACGGTGCAACCTCTGCGGGTCGCCGCTGTGCGTATGTGCGGCCATGGACCCGTCAATTACCCAGCTGTTTCTGTCGGGAATGCCAGGGGTTTTATGTGGTGCGGCTGCTAGCCCCCCCGCCCCACCGGGCGGAGCTTTGGTGTGGGGGCGCCAGTGACTTTTTCAACGTAAAACTAGACACTTCCTCTGGACATCGCCTCAAAATCGGAAAATCCAGCCCATCGTCTCCAAAACAGAGAATTTCACCCCTTTTCTCTGAAGAACAATTCATTTGGACTTTCTTGAGCAACCATAAGGATAAAACTAGAGCTATGCAACTGAATGAAAAGGTACAGTTTTTTACCTTCTGGATTCTCAGTGGGAAGAGCTTCACATCTGCTCTCACACTGCTGCATGGCTGCAGGCCGAAGGGACTCTGGACATTCCGTGGACAACTGGCCGATGTAGGTTAAGCACTGAACCATTCGCATCTGCTGACCCAGACCACACTGAACAGAACACTGAGGAAAGAAACAAAGTACAGATGTAATCCTCAGCATGTATGATGTAAAATATTGTCAGATTAGTCAACAAACCTTCTAGTGCTTCATATACACCCCAGAATAAAGGTTGTCACCAATGTACATTTCTTGGCTGCATCATGGATTACCCCAGCCTGCAGTGAGTTACATGGCCAGTTACTCTGCAATTAGTGAGGCTGGTTGATATACCAGCTGTTTTTCAAACAAGTGCCATAGGATGGTTTGTAACGACCCGAGCAGGCAGAAATGGCCTTAGTTTAACATCTCACCAAAAAGGCTGAAACTTGGAGAATATTACAATTCCCTCAGAGCTGCACTGGTGTGTCAACCTAGACTAGACACTAAGGGCGCGAATTAACACGTGAAAAAGAGTCCCATTTTGGGCACCTGTAGTGAAGCCGAGAACGACCCCCCAATAAAACCGGACTCTTTTTTTCTGGCCTCTTTATTGAACCAGGGTTGATTCCTTGGCTTGGCAGTAATGGTAGAGTGGGGAATATGCCAGGCCATGAGGTTACAAATTGCGATTGAATGCAATTCTGCTGCTACTGATGACCCACAGCCTCATGGATGCCAGTCTCGAGTTGCTAGATCTGTTCAAAATTTATCCCATTTAACTCAGTGGTAGTGCCACACAGCACAATGGAGGATATCCTCAATGTGAAGCCAGGACATTGTACGGTGGTCATTCTTACCGATACCGTCATGTACAGATGCATCTGCAGCAGGCAGGTTGATGAGGATTGGGTCACGTCTATTTTTCCCTCTTGTTGGCTCCCTCACCACCTGCTGCAGGCCCAGTCTGGAAGCTATGTCCTTTAAGACCCGGCCAACCAGGTCAGTGGTGATGCTACCGAGTTACTCATGGTGGCCGCCACGGTAGCACAATGCGAGGGACCCGGGTTCAGTACCGGCCTTGGGTGTCTATGGAATTTGTACATTCTCCCCACATCTGTGTGGGTTTCCTCTGGATGCTCGGGTTTCCACCCACAGTCCAAAGATGTGCGGCTGGGGTGGACTGGCCATGCTAAATTGCCCCTTAGTGTGCAGGCTAGGTGATGCGACCATCAATTCACACGAGACGGAGAGTTGAAGTGAACAGTGGTTTTAATCAGCAAGAACTGTGCCTGCCTGCGACTGCTCTGTACTGAGAGCCGCCAACAGGGCAGCTGCTCCATATACCTCCCCTCAAGGAGGCGGAGCCAGGGGCGGAGCCCACAAGGGCACCAACATGACACAATGCAATGTAATGTAGTACAATGGTTCATAGGTGGAGCCCACAAGGGCATCAACATAGTACAACGTAATGTAATACAGTGGTGAATGGGTGAATGGTTGCCATATTACATTCACCACATTCACCCCCTGTTAAAAAAATGAAGTCCAGCGGGGGGGAAGTGGCTCACAGGTTGAGTCTGTCCGGCGCCTTGATTGTGCACTGCGATCGCCTGAGCTCTGGTTTCGCTGCGGGCACGGATGTTGAACTCATCGCTGCGGGCACGTGTTGACTCCGGGAGCGTGTCTGCTGGAGCTTCATCCCTGTAGGTCGGCAATGGGGGGAGGAGGTGTAGGAGGGGGGGGTGTAGGACATGCAGGGGTGGGGGGCGATGCTCGGTGTAGGGTGGGGGGTAGGTGATGGCGTAGGGAAACCTGCGGGTGCCAGATCCCGGAGGGAGACTGTATCTTGTCGGCCATCGTGGTGCGCCACGTAGGGATACTGGGGGGTTGGCGTGAACGAGCTGGACCCTCTCGACCAGGGGGCAGACCTATGGTTCCTCACGTGTTTTCGGAGGAGGACAGGCCTCGGTGTTGTCAGCCAGGACAGAAGCGAGACCCCGGAGGTGGATTTCCTAGGGAAAACAAATAGGCGGTCATGAGGGGTCTCGCTCGTGGCTGTGCAAAGGAGTGACCTAATGGAGTGGAGTGCGTCTGGGAGGACTTCCTGCCAGCAGGTAACCGGGAGACTCCTAGACCATAGGGCCAGGAGGACGGCCTTCCATACCGTCGTGTTCTCTCTCTCCACCTGTCCGTTTCCTCAGGGGTTGCAACTGGTAGTGCTGCTCGAGGCGATGCCCTTACCGAGCAGGTACTGACTCAGTTCGTCGCTCATAAACGAGGAGCCCCGGTCACTGTGGACGTCAGTGGGGAAACCGAACACGGTGAAAATACTATGCAGGGCCTTAATGACCCTTTGGCTTCTGCGGCCTGTGGGTCGAGTTCCAGTAATCAGGTTTGAGGGCTGTTTCCATTGCATTGTTGTCGCTGATTAAATTGGTACGACCGTCAATTCACACGAGACTAAGAGGTGAAGTGAACAGTGGTTTTAATCAGCTAGAACTGTGCCTGCCTGCGACTGCTCTGTACTGAGAGCGACCTGTAAGGCAGCAGGTCTATATAACGTCCCCTGAGGGGGCGGAGCCAGGGGCAGAGCCCACAAGGGCACCAACATGACACAATGCAATGTAACGTAATACAACGGTCCATAGGTGGAGCCCAGAAGAGCATCAACATAGTACAATGTAATGTAATGTAATACAGTGGTGAATGGTTGCCGTAATACATTCACCATACTAGGTTACAGGGTTATGGGGATAGAGCAGGGTGGGTGGGGGAGTGGACATGGTGCTCTTTCGGAGGCTTGGTGCAGAGTCGATGGGCTGACTGAGCTGCACTGTAGGGATTTTATGATTGGCGATGGACATTGAAATCTCCCAACCAGAGTATATTCTGCACCCTTGCGAATTACAGTGCTTCCTCCAAGCGGTGTTCAACATGGAGGAGTACTGAGTAATGGTAATCAGTAGGTGGTTTCCAGCTATGATCGTAGATTGTGGGTGGGTGCCATACCAGCAGCAGCCAGTGCTTCGCAGACATAGCCTTTAAACAGAGCTAGTGGCACCTGTCCGAGAGCTGTTGGCAGGTGCAACTTCCAGCCCCAGATCCTTGCTGCAGGGAAAGACCCATTGCTGACTGTTAATTGCCTGAGTGAAACTAGATGCAGCCAGCCTTCCTGAAAAGGAGCGATGCAGGGGTGGAGGGTTGGGGGGGGCGGGGGTGCTTGCTGGCTCTCAGCTGGTAGTTGAGATCCCCTTTGCCTCCACAAGATTCCATCCCACACCTGGAATACTGTGAGCAGTTTTCATCTTCATATAGGAAGGATATACTCACCTTGGAGGTGGTGCAACCAAGATTCATTAGATTGCTTCCTGGGATAAGCAGGTTATTCTGTGTGAGAGGTTGCATAATGAAGCAGCTAAATGCAGCAAGACCTGGACAATATCCAGGCTTGGGCTGACAAGTGGCAAGTTACATTCACGCTACACATGTGTCAGGCAATGACCATCCAGGTCAAAGGCGCCCGCTTGATTGGCACCCCATCCACAAACATTCACTCCCTCCCATCGACACACAGTGGTAGCATGTATGGCATTTACAAGATGTGCTACAGGAACTTACCAAGGCTCCTCAGCAGCTTCCAAAACTATGGTCATTAGGGGCTGGTTTAGCTCACTAAGGGGCTGGTTTAGCTCACTCAGCTAAATCGCTGGCTTTTAAAGCAGACCAAGTAGGCCAACAGCACGGTTCGATTCCCGTACCAGCCTCCCCGGACAGGCGCCGGAATGTGGCGACTAGGGGCTTTTCAGTAACTTCATTGAAGCCTACTCGTGACAATAAGCGATTTTCATCTAGAAGGACATTGGCAGCTGATACATGGGAATACTATCACCTGAAAGGTTCCCTCCATGCTACACATCATCCTAACATTGAACCATATCACCGTTCCTTCACTGTTGCTTCATTAAAATGCTGGAACTCTCTCCCTAACAGCACAGTGGGAGTACCTACACCATATGGACTGCAGCGATTCAAAAAGTTAGCTCATCACAAGAATGATTAGGAATTGGCAATATATGCTGATCCAGCCAGCAACGCCCGCAACCCATGAGAGAATATGAAGTAAAGGTGAATAATGGCAAGGTGGGGGGGCGGTTTGCAGGATGTGCTTCATGGGGTGGGAACAGCAGTAAGGGCAGTGAGATAGCTGTCAGCGGGTCCCTCCTCTTCCTAATGCCAAGCGTTTCAATCAGGCACTGAGTGGCTTTGTATGAGGCATCACCTCCAGGAGCCTGCAAGCAAACCCACAAAGGTTTGCTTGTCATGCTCTCTATCACTGGATTGATACCATTGGAGCTGGATGAGGGCCTTAAATGATTAAATGCCCTCTGCTATTAAACTCAGCGCGGGGTTCTGTCCGTTGTCTCAACAAAGCCCTGTTCAATTATATGCAGATTTATTTATCACTCAGTGTCCGATCGAGGGACTCAACGTTGGGGAGGGGGGGGGGGGGGGCGCTGCTGAGAGCCAGCCATTCACCCTTGCTGCAGACCTCCTGTACCCTTCTCCCCACAAGCCCCACCCCATGAAACACCTGAACCCCTCCTTGTGGTCTGGGTCGCCCTCCACGTTCCTGGCACTTGAATGTCGATCCTTCCCCCAGCAAACATAGTCTCCCTGTGTTGCTACTGAGCACAAGTGCTGCCAGCCTCTGATTGGCAGGCAGCTCATGGTAGGTGAGATTTCCACGACCAGGTTCTTAATTCCAGGGAAGGCATCATCACTGCCTGATTGGCTTGAGTTTGGACAGACCTCCGCGAAAAGAGGCAGCGTGGGTCTCTCGCTGGCTCTCTAGCTGGCAGTCGAGATCCCTGATGCCACAACAAGATTCTGTTCTATTTTCTTTGCAGCCTCTTTGTGCCCTCTTCGCAAGCTATGTTTTGAATAATTCCAGTATTTTTTGCCCTGACTTCAAAGAAAAACAAAAGAGGGAGCCTAGCTTTGAAGAAAGTTTTTGTAGCTATTTTGTGTGTGCAATATTGGAATAGTTCCACAATTTACACTTCGAACTATTCAACTTGAACCTGGACTTGAATTAATGAAAAAAACTTTACTATATGGGACCTTATATTATCATTTTACTCAGAACCTTATTTTTACACGCTGTAACTTTATTACACTGGGTGGGACAATAACTTATCTCGTTAAATGATTACCGGGCTCCATTCGCCCGCTACCCAGCGTGGGAGCGGACAGCGTTGTGAAGTACATCGTATGCGGATGGGAGGTTTGGAGTCCGCAGGGCATTGGGAAGCTGGATATGTCACAGTGTAATCACTGCTCTTGCAGAGTACAATACGATGTCGATTGCCCATTCCGCAGCTTGGTGTGCACTGTTAAGAAAAAGAGAAAGACATGCTCACATTTCACCATGATTCATTTTATCGTATAAGGTGAATGCTACCATCAAAAGAAAAATAAACCTTAAACTTTTCTCTGTAATGTTTATAGATCATGAGACACAATTTTGAATCACTTAGTGAATTCATTTCTATCCAACGTCCCAGGAAAGTGAATTTCAGTTCCTATGGGCAGAGACATGGGTGAGGAACAGGACAAGTCAGGCAACTTCTTCAGTTGGGAAAGGAGGGAACTTGGCAGTGGAGTCTGGTTGTTACATTAAGTGGATAACTACGACTGGCACAAGATGAAGACAAAGGGTGAGATCTTCGGGCTGCTCTTGCCGATTACCCTGGATCTTCTGGTCTCACTGACGGCACCTCCCCACTGCGGGGGGTGGGGGTTAATTCAATAGAGAATCCCATCGACAAGAAAATCCCGCCACTGGCCAATGGCGGGCCATCGAGAAACACTCCATGGGAAGACCAGGGAATCGGGCTCAAAACCCATGAATGTTGCAACTTTCTGTGGAGTTTGGTTTTCAAAAAGCAATGAACCACTTTGATCAATCACTTGTGATTGTGGAGTGGCTGTAAGGTGGGGGGGGGGGGGGGGGGGGGGGGGTTGCACAAGAGTGCAGAGTTGGAGGAACACACAATTCTTGGAGGGTTGAAAGAGGTTAAAGGAGTTTCCTGAGATCGGAAGGGGCACAGCCATGAGGTGATTTGAACATCGGATGACAATTGCAAAACTAAGGAATTGATGGACCGGGAGTGAATATGGATCAGACAGCACAGTGATGTCAAGTGAGTGGGGTACGGTGCAAGCAGCAGAGTTTTAGATTCACTCAAGGTTATGGAAAAGTCAGGAGAGCATTGGAACAGTCAAGTCTGCAGGCAATGAAAGCATGGATGAGGATTGCAGCAACAGATGGGAAGGATCAAAAATATGGTCAGCACCATTGATTTCACCTCCGCGATTTTCTTTCACAGCCTAGAATGCATATCAACAGGGCCTTGGAAATGTATCTCTTGAGTTCTGTTCATCTCTCAAATTTAGAACAGGAATTGCTAACGATTTATTTGCTTTCTCCTCCAGTACATGCACATTCTCAGTTCAACTAATATGTATTTCCCTCAATCCTCAGAAATGGGACTAGTAAGTGGAACTAGCTAAATATTAGAAACTTGGTGGCATGGACAAGCTGGGCCAAAGGACCTGTTTCCATGCTGTAAACATCTATGACTCTATGACTCACTTCAATGGTCCTGTGACCTTTTCAGCTATCTTTCCATATTTTCTTTAAGGTTGGTCAGAGACTGTACTATTTCCTATTATAGATTTACTCGGCCTTTTCCAAATTTACCCCATTCTCATGCATGACCCACCCTGACATTCATCTCCCTCTTGCAAATGTGCATAAAAGCTGTGCAAGAGGAGTGTACTATGCCTGCAAGCACCCAAATCCACCTGTCCAGGGGTAAACATTCAAGCATTGGAGGCAGAAACTGCAAACTGGAAACACCGGCCTGCCCCATCCACTCCCGTCCTGTGCAAATTGTGGGGGCAAGGAAGCAGGGGGAGAAACACGGTGGTTCTGGGATCTACCCCAAACTGCAGGCTTTGTGTCATAGTTCCACTCCTTCCACTGACCTGAATCTCTACTCTAAAAGGGATAACCTGTTTTCACTTGCAATTAAATACCATTGAGTTGTGTTTCTTTGACAATCAACAAACAACTTCATATAAATTGGACACTTAAATCCTATACTGAAGTAGACATTACCTCAGACCAATCAAGCGGAACCCATTCGGGTGGACAGGTGTGGTTACTACAGCTTTCCTTTATCATGGGGCGTTCACTGTTACAGTAGCTGTCATCCAGGACTTTTTGCTCAGACGCTGTGACTTTTTGGACACACGTGACATCCCGAGTGCGAAGTCCACCATTGCAGGTCCGACTGCACTCAGTCCATTCACCTACAATCCAACTGAGAAAGTAAAAAATATAAATTGACTTGTTGCTTATGTACAAACCTAGGAAAGCGAGGACAAATCACCCGAATAACAATGCACTGTTCAAATATCTGACATCAATATTATGAGGCTTTGGTGAGTGTCTGGTTCATTATGGCTAAATTCCTGGTTCTTCCATATACACAATAGTCAGTCTAATGACTTATGCACTTTGTGTGTTTGCCTCTGAAACTTGTACCCAGTGTAAAGCCAGAGTTATTTGAATAGAATATTAATGGCTGGTGAAAATATAAGTCCTGATTTTAACCATGAATGGGAGTTCGGAAGTTCAATGACAAGGAAAATACCAAACCCCGATTTCTATAGTGTGAGGCCCAGTCAATTTTAACTACCAGGCCTCTTCGACATGGCTCACAGTCAGTCGCCTAGCCAAAGCAGCTGAGAAGCAGCACCTGGCTGATGATCTCAGTGAAATTTTGGATGATGGGTACCCCCACCAGCTGGTGCCAAAGGAATGGCCACAGGTTAACAGGACACGTCATGAGGAAAGGGTTTTCAGTGGCTCAGATTCTGGGGGGGGGGGGGGGAGGGGGGGGGGGGGTGGGGGGAGGGGTTGTGCGAAAGCCCAGTACAAAGGTGGCCTAAGCTGTCCTTTCAAACAAAATATATGTCCTTAAAATGAAAGGGGATTATATTTAATAGACGATGAAAATGGGTGCAGGAATTATGATCTAAGGTGAACCTGGGCTAGCTCCTGCTGATGAAGGCAGAATAACAACTTGGTGCGACATGCTAATTAACCTGCCTGCAGTAGGCAGCTAGTGATAACTATGCTGGTGAGTAACTGTGCGCCTCAGTAGGGTGTCTAAAATCATGAAGGTAGCATCAGTCACAATGAGTCTGCACTCCTACTTCTTAAAGCCAGCTTTCACCTCTTGAATGGGAAGTGTACCACTGTACCTGGGAGCAGACGCTGGAAACCATTCTGTAAACCAGTCTGATCTAGGACGAGCAGAAGAATGGTACAACTTGGGAGAGAGTGGGCTCCAAGTGCTGAATTTTCTCCTTGTATTGTTTCCGGGACTGTCTCCAGATGGTGGGGATTAGGAGCGGCGGGAGGGGTGGCAGGAGGGGTGACGGCCTCCCTTCGGCCTCCTTTAAATGCACTTGACAAAGCTGCTCATCAGCTTAATTGAATACTTGTCATGTGGGGGCAAGTATCTCTGACCACGCCACACCTTGACAAAAAAATGGCTAATATCAGCGACTGGGTCAGGAAACTGGCATGCTGGCCAGTGCTGACATTTTCAGGTTTCTCAAAACTCCACCCCCATGACTCACCCTGTTATTAAATTTGCATCTGTTCCTGCTCTTGGTGGGGCTCTACAATTATGGCCCAGGATGTTTTAACACCACATTGAGGGCCTTGGTATGGCAGAGATGTTGAAGTGAAGTGATGTACTGTATCTGTCACAGAGTGCTAGGAGGCCCTCCAGACAAACACTAAGAAGGTTGTTAGACCATGGAGCCATGGCAGTCAGGGACAGGGGTTCATCCTTGATGAATTGTAGTGGTTCAAGATGGCAGCTGACTACCACCTTCTCAAGGGCAATTAGGGATGAGCAATAAATGTTGACCTAACCAACGACTTCAATAACCCAAGAATGAATGATCAAAAAAAACATGTTGCAGAGCTGAAAAAGGTCACTGGCCTCACACGTGTGGTCAAGGTCAGTGAAGCATCTTTAAATGTGTTTTCACACCACCTGCACCACTAGCCTCAGATACTATTCAATGCACCATAGTCCCATCATTCATCTACCACTAATATCATCTATCTGAACTCATACGTAGCAGCTTCACCTCACCTTCACACATAGCACTGCTCTAAGCCTCACACCAACATATCACGGCATGTGCAGCCTGCCACTAATGGATATGTCAGCCAAATAAATTGCATGACACTCACAGACACACCTCTCTCTCTTGCAGGATGAGGAGGCGCATAACCAGAGGCAGAAAATGTTATCGGGTGGGGGCAGGAAAAGCCCACCCAATATCCGAGTGCTGTTGTGGAAGCTCAGACCTCTGTCACACAAGATCAGCCTGCTCCAAGGTCAGACAATTGCAAGCCTTGCGTGTTTCCACTGCTCAGACCTCAGCCTCGTCATTCAGTATTATTCTCTTCTTGACCTTGCCCATCACATTTAGCTCCATGGGTGGGGATGTTCCACGCGCCCTACTGCGAGTTTTGTGGTGGCAGATGCAGCCCACCATCTGGTCCTGCCGCTATCAACAGGGTTTCCCGTTGTTCTCACCGGGGAACCAGTGGCTGGGGGGTTGCCATTGGTGGGACTGGAAAATCCCACCCAATGTATTTGACTTTTGAAGGCATCTTGAATGATTTGGTGTAAGAAAATCATGAAACCATAGATGAGGCACAGTTCTGTCCATCATTCCTATCTGACTCTTGGAAAGACCTCGTCATTCCCCTCCTTTCTCCCCATAGGCCTGAAAATCTTTCCCCTTACTTTATTTAGCTAGTTCCCTTTTGAAAGTTACCACTGAATCTGCCTCCACCATAATTGTAGGCAGCACAATTCAGATTCTGAAATTGTCTCCTGAACCAATATGTCGAGAGGAAGTTCAAGTTTGAAAAATGTACATTCAAGCTTGGGAAGGGCAAGAAGTGTTCCAAAGTGATTGTGCAAAGAGTAAAATGGGACTGGATTTTATGAGCTACAATAAGTGCCTTGTTATCACTTTTCTTGGTGACACAACCTCAGGAGGCTTCCCCATGTATTGTTACTCAATGACCTCAAGAATTGATCTGATGACATTTGTCCAGCTCTACTGAGCTTGTGATAGTGTGACACAGGAGTAACAATTGTGCTCAGTGTTGACCCAGTTCTTTGTCTCTGTGTTACTTACACTGATGTACATGGCTCAGTGTTGCAAGCTCGTTGTTTTTCTGGAAGCTTGTTTTCACTGTTACAGTAATGGGCAGAAACAACAGAATTATCACCCAATTTCTTGCACACAACAGCCTGTGCCTGTATACCTATATAGAAATGATAAAATTTGGTAATCAGTAACTTGAATAATACACTCTCGGAACTGGAGATCACTGCTTTAAAAACAAATAGGTACAGGTCAATAGTTCTTGCAATTTCTAATCAGACTTCTAACTCTGACCCTGAGGTTAATCTGACGAATAAAGAACCAACGGAAACACGTAAAGCTTAATTATTTAGATTGTGTGTGCTTCACACATGCCCCCTACATAGATTTTTTTTTTTAAATGTTTTTTTATTGAGTTTTCATATTTTTTATATGACAAATTACAAGTTATTAGAGAGAGAGAAAAAAAAAAGGAAAACACAAAAATTTAACATGAATATTTACAGGTAAGCATCTTCATAACAATAATTGTGGTCGCCCCCTTTAGCCAGCATACATATTTTACATTCCCCAATATGGCCGAGGCACATGTTTATAGGCATTTATTTATAGTTTGGTTTTGGGCCTTGGCTTGCCATCAAACCCCCATACCGAGCCCGTAGCCCCCCCCCCCCCCCCTCCCTCCCCCCGGCTACCTTCCCCCGATTCCCGTCCATTTTCCCCTGGTTCTTGGCCACCCGACTATTCTTCCTCCTGTACGTTGGCCACAAACAGGTCCCGGAACAGTTGCATGAATGGCTCCCACGTTCTGTGGAAGCCGTCGTCCGACCCTCGGATGGCGAATTTGATTTTCTCCATTTGGAGAGATTCCGAGAGGTCGGACAGCCAGTCTGCAGCTCTGGGTGGTGCTGCTGACCGCCGCCAGGAGGCAAAGGCAAGGGCATCCGCCCTCCTCCCCAGGAATAGATCTGGCTGGTCTGAAACCCCGAAGACCGCCACTATCGGGCATGGCTCCACCCTCACCCCCACCACTTTGGACATAGCCTCGAAGAAGGCTGTCCAGTACTCCACAAGTCTGGGGCAAGACCAGAACATGTGGGCGTGGTTGGCCGGGCCTCTCTGGCACCGCTCACATTTGTCCTCCACCTCCGGGAAGAACCTACTCATACGGTTTCTCGTTAAGTGGGCTCTATGTACCACTTTTAGTTGCGTCAGGCTGAGCCTTGCGCACGTGGAGGTGGAGTTGACCCTATGCAGTGCTTCGCTCCAGAGTCCCCACCCTATCTCCATCCCCAGGTCGTCCTCCCATTTCCTTCTTGTTGCGTCCAGTACGGTGTCGTCCCTATCTACCAGTCGGTCATACATGTCACTACAGTTCCCTTTCTGTAGGATGCTTGCGTCCAGTAGGTCTTCCAGTAGTGTCCGTCGTGGCGGTTGTGGGTATGTCCTTGTCTCCTTTCGTAGGAAGTTTTTGAGCTGCAGGTACCGTAGCTCGTTCCCCCCAGCTAGCTGAAATTTCTCTGTCAGTTCGTCCAGTGTTGCGATCCTGTCGTCCGTGTATAGGTCCTTGACTGTCAGTGTCCCCCCGTCCTGCCTCCACCTTTTGAAGGTGGCGTCAGTCAGTGCTGGTGTGAACCTATGGTTGTTGCAGATGGGAGCCTCGTCCGACATTTTGTACAGGCCAAATTGCTGCCGCAGTTGGTTCCAGGATTGGAGGGTGGCCGTCACCACTGGGCTGGTGGAGTGTTTTTTGGGTGGGGATGGGAGTGCTGCCGTGGCGAGGGCCCGGAGGGAGGTTCCCATGCAGGAGGCCTCCTCCGCACGCACCCACTCGGCTTCTGGCTCCTGGATCCATCCCTTTACTCGCTCGGCTGTTGCCGCCCAGTGGTAGAATTGTAGATTCGGGAGGGCTAGCCCCCCCCTGGATTTTGTTTTTTGTATGACCTTCTTTGGGATCCTAGCATTTTTACCCCCCCATACGAACGCCATGATATGTTTGTCCAGCGCTTTGAAAAAGGCCTTGGGGATGTAGATCGGAATGGATCTAAACAGGAAAAGGAACCTGGGCAGTACGTTCATTTTGATCGTCTGGACTCTCCCCGCGAGGGAGAGCGGGAGTGTGTTCCATCTTTGCAGGTCCTTTTTAACTTCCTCCGTCAGGCTGGTGAGGTTCCATTTGTGGATCCCTTTCCAGTCATGGGCTATTTGGATCCCCAGGTAGCGGAATTTATTTCGGGCTTGTTTGAACGGCAGGCCCTTTAGTGCTGCCCCCCCCCCCCCCCCCCCCCCCCCCCCTTGCGGGTGTACTGGGAAGATCTCACTTTTGCTCATGTTGAGTTTGTAGCCCGAGAAGGCTCCAAACTCTTTCAGGAGCGCTATGATTCCGTCCATGCTGCTTTGTGGGTCCGAGATATAGAGGAGCAGATCATCCGCATAGAGTGAGACTCTGTGCTCTCTACCTCCCCTTCGGATCCCCCTCCAATTTTTTGCTGCCCTGAGCGCGATTGCTAGCGGTTCGATTGCTAGTGCGAACAGCAGCGGGGACAGTGGGCATCCTTGCCTGGTGCCCCTGTGCAGCTGGAAGTATTGGGAGTTGGTATTGTTGGTCCGTACACTCGCCATGGGAGCGTTGTATAGGAGCTTTTCCCAAGCGGTGAACCCTGTTCCAAGCCCGAACCGCTCCAGTACCTCTATGAGGTATTTCCATTCGACTCTGTCGAAGGCCTTTTCTGCGTCCAGGGAGACGATCACCTCTTGTGTTCTCTCCCCGGAGGGGGTCATTATCACGTTCAGCAGGCGCCTGATGTTCGCGGTAATCTGTCTACCTTTGACGAAGCCCGTCTGGTCCTCTGTGACCACCTCAGGTACACAGTCTTCTAGCCTTTTGGCTAGGATTTTGGCCAGTATTTTGGCGTCTGCGTTCAGCAGAGATATGGGTCTGTATGACCCATATTCCGTTGGGTCTTTTCCCCCTACATAGATAAGGGGAACACCCCCTCCATCACTACGTACTACAGTACGAGTGCAATCACCCCCCTCCCCCCCCCCCCCCCCCCCCCACATATAAAGGGTCACCCTCTCCCAATGGGGCTGTACAGAGAGCCCTCCCCTGGCACTGCCTGATAGGTTGGCACTGCCAGGGGACAGTGCCAATGTGCTGGGGGGGGGGAGGGTGGCTGTGTCAGGCACTGCCTGGTTATGCCCCCCCCCCCCCGACCTATCTTTTCAGTCGAAAATTCTGTGACGGCGGACATCACTCTGAAAAAGAATCAAACTGGCCTCAGGATGGATTTTTCCAACAAATTACTCAAAATGTGTTTCTGAAAGTGTTGAACCTGAAGGCGCTTCGATTTGCCTTTTACTTTGCTCAGTATCTGCAGTTTCCGGTGCACAAAATAAGTACTTAAACAAAATAAATATTTTCAGGAAAAGCGTTTTTCAAAACACAATTAAATTTATTAATTGAATAATCATTTATGTCGTTTAATGCCTCAATTGATGTTTTACTCAAAAGAATTAGCCTTCTTCAAAGTGGATTTAATATATTTTTCCAGATTTGAGACACCATGAGCTGAATTGGATTGTGCAGTTTACCCAATTTTCAATGATGTGTCAATATTATTCATTCAGCTATACTGGTGTAATATCTTTAATTTTAATCTTCATTAGTGTCACAAGTACATTAACATTGCAACAAAGTTACTGTGAAAGTCCCTTAGTCGCCACGCTGCGGTGCCTGTTCGGGTGCACTGAGGGAGAATTCAGAATGTCCAATTCACCTAACAAGCACATCTTTCGAGACTCATGGGTGGAAACCGGAGTACCCGGAGGAAACCCATACAGACACGGGGAAAACATGCAGACTCCGCACAGACACAGTGTACCAAGCTGGAAATCGAACCCAGGCCCTTGGTGCTGTGAAGCAACAGTGCAAACCACTGTGCGAACGTGCCGCCCTTTCTTCAACTTCTAGTTGGCTTTTGCCCAGTTGTTTTCCAAAGTTATTTGAAGAAAAGTGAGAAGACAAATTTCAAGTTACTCAGTCAAAAGACCACAAGGCCCAAAACATATTCGGAGCACCTCCAAGGATTTTTATGTCTTACTTTGAAAGAAACACCAGTTGAATTATAATACCAGCTGATCATCTTGCCTATGATTTGTTGCTGGTCAGCAGAGATTTCTCTATTAAGTCCTTACACTCTATGGAGAATTATTCTAATTCCTAACACCTATTTATTGTGACAAAAATTGCGAACACGTTTTTATTGACATGAATGGACTCATTGCATGAGTAAACCAAGAGCTGAACGGTCCAATAAAATTAAATTAGTTATGTGATAAATTAATTTTGGTGTCGGTGTGATGTCAAGTATATAGGCCGCACATCCCAATGACTGGTGAATCATATCAAACAGCCGGTTCTTTCCGCTGTTCATAATTGGCAGAATATTGATTGTACTCAACCAGCCCATGTTTGCCAACCTCAAACCATAATGTCTAACATTAGATGTGCTTCTGTGATTTGGCAGCACTTGTTGAACAATCTCGAGTGTGCCAAGAATGACACACACAACCAATTTAAGATCATCAGTTGGGCTCACAACCTGGCTCTCTTATGCTTGGTATAAGCTACACCTGTTCAAACACCTGTCCTCTGCGAGCAAAAAGACTATGAGTTACTTTTGAGTAACTGTGCGCACCCTAAAATAGCTATTCATGGTCATAAGTAAAATATCTTTGACATTCTCTAGCCATCGGTAACATGATCAGTGTTCACATTTTTCTACGTCATACCTCCTGCACATATTGCCGTGCACTTGGACCATGGAAAATATTGCCATTCATAGCTTGCCTGTGTGTCACCACTGATTGGGTGTGTGATGGGTGCATTAAACCTGTAATGAATGCCCTGATTTTCCTCTTGTACCAGCACCTGCATGACAAATGAAAAATAATGTAAGGCATATTCTGTAATTTTGATTGCTTGGATGCTTATTAAATCAAAACACTAATTGCCAGATCTTACTTATTTTTAATTTTCAGGCACCAAACTTCCAAGGTATGTTATCACTGCATAAAACAACTAACTGCTACACTCTTTGCTTGATGCATCACATTCACCGTCAACAGGAGCAATCCTGTATGGAACTAAAGTCCCAAGTAACGTTGGAAGGCTTCATTCCAGAAAGGCATTGGTGAACCAGTTGCTTTTTTTTTTACGAGTTTCTTTCACTTGCATTGCTGTTCAAAATTCCATCATTTTTGTAGGCATGCAGCTATCCATAGACAGATTTTAAAAGCATTTGCGTGTGAAAAATATTTAATTTACTCAGAAACTGCAAAGTATTCACTCGTAAAACTAGTAAATGGTTCAATGTGATTTTTCTCAGTCATTTTCAGCAATTTCAAGCCAGGTTCCTCACAGCGGAGGTCAGTTGTATAACTAATAATAACTGGGCCCTCATTTAAAATAGCTATTGCCTGCTATAGACCCATTTTCAGCTATATTAATAGAAACACTCCAAGTTACCACTCATTCTTTTTTACCAACTTTGCTCATGCAACGTTTAAAGTTCAAAATAAATGATTACCATAAGAAAGAGACTTGCATTGGTTGGCCCCAATGCTTCCAGACACTCTGGCTCATCATCGGGCCTCTTATAGTGGAAAGCAGTTCCAGCAATATCAAACCGCTGTGGTGTATCTATGGACCAGCCACCATTAATAAAGTATTCTTCACCATCAGATTTCAGTGCTTAAAAGGAAGTTTAATATGCATTAAAGAAGGTCTCACCATGCATTCTATTAGTTTGTTTTGAAAGTTACTGTCATAACTTCCAATTTACAACCGTGATTGAATATGACTCCATAATTTTATACCCTGCCAATCCCATCAATTGTCCCCCCCTATCTCCTGAATAGGATATAATGCGCTAATTACCACTGCGCCCTACCTGATTCTTCATCTGAACATAGACAACAAAAGTGGACACGTTATTTGACCACCTTAAAGTATCACAACTGAGCCCAATTCTGCCACCATTTCATACACACATTTTTACACAGACGAACAACCAGGTGTGATTAATAACCAAGCACTTTCCAGGGCAGCACGGTGGCACAGTGTTTCTGCCTACGGCGCTGAGGACCCGGGTTCGAATCCCGACCCTGGATCACTGTCCGTGTGGAGTTTGCACATTCTCCCCGTGTTTGCGTGGGTTTCATCCCCACAACTCAAAAGATGTGCAGGGTAGGTGGATTGGCCATGCTAAATTGCCCCTTAATTGGAAAAAATAATTGGGTACTCTAAATTTATTTAAAAAAGAAAAAACCAAACACTTTCTGGCAGGGAGCCATATCAATATAAATTTTAACTTAGCTCTTTCAGTTTAATACAAAATAATGAAATCAGGGTGAAAATAAATCACCTGAGGACTTTATTATATGATTCCATGGAAGCATTCGAAATAAATTGAGAGAACTACAACTTTATGCTGCTACTAAAAATTCCTGAGCCAAAAGCCCTCACAAAAACAGATACTGGTTTTGAGGATGGGTCATAACTCAACACATCTCAGTTGCCATTATCTACAGAAGATAGAGTAGGCCTTTCTTTAAGAAAGGAATAAAAGCAGTGGAGCAAGGTGATAAGAAATGTGGCAAGGGAAGCACATGGCTTTGACTGTGCTTATTAGAAATATTAGTTTTCCCAAGATTCTGCTATATCAAGACCAGCAAGGGAAATAATCTATTTGCAGCTTTGTAATCCAATCAGAGGCAACCAATGAAGGGAAAGTAGAGCTGCTGGAACATTTTAACTCTTCAGTTATAATGTTGGACAAATGTGGGGCAATCTCAAAAAATGAGAGGCCCTCAAGAGGCATTTGTTGAAGCACTAATACTTCATCAATCAGCAGGTAGGAACTGGTGCTCGAAGGTTTAATGGGATATATTTTGAACTTGCCAGCCAGACAAGGAGGTGTGGATTGGCCAACTAGATAGGAAGATTGGATGGTTTCTATCGCAGGTTCCTGAACAACAGAACCAGTTTTACACCTGGGAGACAAACTGACACTATCCCAATTTCCGGATTTCATGTTCAATAATGAGACACATATGATAATTGACTGAGGGACTGAGGACAAGGAACTGTAAGGTTTAAAGTGCAAAGCTTCAGTATGTCGCTTCGGGGGCCTCGAAATCGGGATGCCATTTAAAAATAATTGAAAAATGGCATCCCGATCTCTCGCTACATCGAGGACTTCTGGTGAGCGGAGCTCCTCAGTGTACAAAATGGGGCTATGTGCGGCCTCAGGCACGCATTCCCCGTTGAGGCCCCTTATCAAACGCGAGTCGCGTTTTATAGCCTTGTGTTTCTCGATGCTGGCAGCGCCGGGAAACATGTGGCTAAACGCATTTGCTAGGGGACTTTGTTCCCATTTAGTTAAATCATGTCATCAAGCTGTGAAATGGTTTGATCTGTGTCTTTGTACAGAAAATCAAATTGAATTGGAACTGGATTGCAGACACATCACAAAGGAGACAGTGCAAGCTAAAATGAAAAGTAACTTAAAGTGGAAAATTCATCAGGGCCAGATTCAATTTATTCTAGTGTTCTCAAGTCAGAGTACTAAATGCCTTCAATAAATAATTCAGAGTTGAAAAAGAGAAAAATTAACTTCAACTTCGGTGGTGGGAATCTTAATGGAAACATCATTAATTAATGATGGTTCCATTACTCTTCTCTTCTATTAACGACCATCTTGAACATTTGTCATGACATGTCAAAGTTGAGAAGATGAATGTGGAACAGCAGAAAACTAATCGAAAATTCAAAGCTCTGTATGAGCAGGCTTGTTTTTTCAGCACCTTCTTTTAAACAGTAGCGAATCATGGGCAACCTACTTAAGTCAAGAAAAGTGACGAAAATCTTCCCTCCACTGAGATGAACATTGGGGATTTCCTGGAAGGAGAGGGTGCGGAATACAAAGGTTTACCAGTGAGACCCTCAGCATGTTTGCTCTTGAGTCAGTGATGACTCAGTTGACTGGGTCATGTGAGCTGAATGGATGACGGCCACATTCCCAAAGATAAGCTTGTTATTGGCACAAGACTAACACAGGTTGCCGACATATGGGATACAAGTGTGTCTGCAATTGAGACTTTAAGTTGACTGGAATTGGAGTCGATTCGTGGGAAGCCCTTGCTGCTGACAGGAGTGCCTGCAGACGAGGACTGAGAAAGGGTGTGGTAAAAGCATAGGACACAATAAATAATCAAGTAGCAAAAAAGATAGCCTGGCAAAAGGAGGAAAAGAAATCAGTCAACCTTGGGTCAAAGCAATTCATTCGCGTCAGTTGCAGGAGGGACTGCACTCATGAATCGGCCTCTATAGATACAACAGATCAATCAGAAATGACATTACCATAGGCTCAGTCCGTCTTTTCCGGCAGCAATGGCAGCCAGGGATTTACGTGGCTTGCCAATCTCCGCCCCTGGGGAACCCACCATGAGGGCTCACCATTGACAGGACTGGAAGATCCCACTGATGGGAAAGGCCAGAAAATTCACAGCCGGACGGCAAGGTGGCACATTGGTTAGCACTGCAGCCTCACAGCACCAGGGACCTGGGTTCGATTCCAGCCTTGGGTGACTGTGTGGACTTTGCACGTTCTCCCCATGTCTGTGTGAGTTTCCTCTGGCTGCTCCGGTTTCCTCCCACAGTCCAAAGATGGGCAGGTTAGGTGGATTGGCCGTGATAAATTGCTCCTTAGTCTCCAGGGATGTGCAGGTTAGGTTACAGGGATAAGAATGGGTTGGGTGGGGGACCGTAGCTGGATACAGCGTTCTTTCAGAAGGTCAGTGCAGACTCGATGGGCTGAACGGCCTCTTTCTTCACTGTAGAGATTCTATGATAACATTGCAATATGGACTCGGGGAGGCTTTGAAGAAAGCCAGAGCGAAGAAAGGTGCTGCCAATGGTCCCACTAAGGCTATACAGTGAATCAATGGGCAACTTATTTTTCTACAGCAGTGCCATACCTATTTTAACAGCCTGAAGCTACCAACTACTGTTTCCAACAGCATCCAGAAGGATCAGAAGCTGCTAATCAGGCCACAATTGTGATGAATGTAAGAACTTGGTGTGTGTATATATCAATATATATATCTTTATATTCTATTTATATTTGTTGAAGTAATGTTTTTAAAAGCCTGGGCTAAGGTGTATATTTGTTGCAGTAATATTCTTAAAGAACCTAGGTTGAGGTATCCAGACTGTTTGTCTGCTAAAACTGCAATTAAGAGATCATAAAAGGTGAGGTAATTATTCATTTGAACCATTTACTTGTTTACAGAGAGATGCATAATGGAACTTTGTTATGACTGCTGGTGATTCTCTGGAGAGTGGATAATTTCAGGTGATAGAACATCATAGTGAGATAAAAATGAGGTAATTAATGGGAAGTCCCAGGTCTGTCTGTAGTTTTGCAGTTTGATATAGGCTTTGCAGTCTGCTTTTAAGTCAAACAGCAGTTTTACCAAATGCTGTCACGTTGAGCAGGAGCTTCTGACAAGACAGAAGGATTTTCAGGTTGCTCTTGAAAGGTTTTCTCTCTAAAACGTCTCCACACAGATAAGCAAGTAAACCTGCTCTGTTAACTTTATTTATAATTGGTATTTGAACTGTATTGGGGTTGCTTGGTTGAAATATTTATAGTGAAAGTGTAAGGCGCAAGCTTAAGTTTTTCCTTGTGCTTAACTGATAATTGTAAAGCTATTTTCTTTGATGTTAATGTGGTTAGTTATGTGTTTAAATTAAAGTTAATTTTAAAATTAAAGATACCTGTTGGTCAGGGTCATGACTCCTAGGGTGACATATCCTTTCCTCACAGTTATACAAATGTTTAAAAATGCTTTGGGTTCTTGTCTGGTATCTTAACAAATTTGGGTTCTGGTCCTGGATCTAAAATATTTGCTTTCAATATTTCTGGCAATTGTATACGGTATTGGTGAGGCCACACCTGGAATAGTGTGTGCAGTTTTGTGTTCTTATCTGAGGAAGGAGATTCTTGCTAAGGAGGGAGTGCAGCAAAGGTTTACCAGGCTGATTCCCGGGATGGTGGGACTGTCATGTGAGGAGAAACTAAATTGGTTTAGATTATATTCATTGGAGTTTAGAAGAATGAGGGGGGATCTCATAGAAACTTACAATATTCTAACAGGAGTAGACAGTGTAGATTCAGAAAGAATGTTCCTGATGGTGGGGGCGTCCAGGACTAGGGGTCAAAGGGGTAAACGTTTTAGGACTGGGGTGAGGAGAAATGTCTTCACTCAGAGAGTGTTGAATCTGTGGAATTCACTCCCACAGAAAGTAGTTGAAGCCAAGACGTTGTATAATTTCAAGAAGGAATTAGATACAGGCTAAAGGGATCAAGGGGATATGGGGGGAAGGTAGGAATCAGGATATTGAACTTGATGATCAGCCATGATCAGAATGAATGGTGGAACAGGCTGGAAAGGCCGAATAGCCTCCTTCTGCTCCTATTTTCAATGTATGTTTCCTGCAAATAGGGACACACTTTCACTGGGGGATCTGATTGAGCTATTTTTAATCCCTGCCCATCAAATTCAGGTGCAGATCTGCCCAACAGGCTGAGCGTGCTGTCCAGCATCTGTCCAGGTTACAGGAGAATTGGTTAAAAGTGCTACACAATATTCTCACTGCCACTATTTTGTAATTTGCGCCATTTGATATTCAACTACTGTTTGACTTTCAAATAAAAACATATTGTCTAACCAGTTTAAATCGTCAGCAAGCATTACAGCGCAAAAAAATGATTGCAACTCATTTGGGTTCTCTTCACTCGTGAAATAAATGATTGATTTTACGGTTCGTTGGCTCTCTGAAGAACATTGTGCTCTATGAACCTGACATTCCTGCAGTTGAGTGCAGACACAAACTCCAGCAATACTCTCTCACAATGATCAGAACTTACCAAGGTAATTCTGCGATACATTTAGTTCTTTAATTTCAATGTGTACTGAGCCTCGAGGAATCTGGATAACTTCTACATAACCTGAAAGAAACATATTAACTTTGATGACAAAAATGATTCCAAACAGTATTTTATGACTAAATAATGAGTTACTCCATTTCCTCATGCCATTCTGTTTGGAGAACAGTTATTAATGTAAACATATTTGTTAACCACATCTATTTGAATTCAGACGCAGCCATTCTATTTTGGTATCACGAGGGGATTTCTAATAAAAATGCTTTTTTTATTTTGAGTTAATTCTCATTAAATTTCTCTTTGATAGGTTTTATTCACATTAATACTGCCGTTGTAATGTAAATAAACTCAGTGAGTTATTCAAGTGTTGGCTAAGTTGAGAGGTAGTGAATGCTACCTCAGATACAGGTATATATCGACACATAGAAGACAGGAACACACAACAACCCTAATCTAAAATGAGGCACACTAAATTTTATGGAAAGGAAAGATATATATGGGGACAAATCTAAAAACAAACACTTGCTTTATCAGGAACTGAACCCAACTGACAGGATTATAGAAGTTCAACGAGGCCAGCATGGTGGCACAGTGGTTAGCACTGCTGCCTCATGGCGCCAGGGTCCCGGGTTCGATTCAAGCCTTTGGTCACTGTCTATGTGGAGTTTGCAAGCTCTCCCTGTGTCTGTGTGGGTTTCCTCCGGGTGCTCCGGTTTCTTCCCACAGTCCAAAGTTGTGCAGGTTAGGTGGATTGTCCATGATAAATTGCCCTTAGTGTCCAAAGATGAGCAGGTTATGGGGTAATAGGAATAGGGTGGGGAAGTGAGCCTCGGTAGGGTGCTCTTTCAGTGGGTCGGTGCAGGCCCAATGGGCCAAATGACCTCCTTCTGCACTGTAGGAATTCCATAAGGCATCGTACTAGCTTTTGAACTGGAACTATTGGCCCACATTCTGTTACATTTTGTCACTACCATCTCAGTGACTCTGTATTTTCAATTTAAATGTCAGATGAATGTAAAAGCTCCCTTCCATTTACATGCTTTGTTCATGCTTTTTCACACTTTCATTTTGGCTCCCTAAACTGTTTGCATGCAGCCCTCTTCTCCTCTCATGCCATGTCGAATAAAGAGATAAAGGGGAGGATTCTCTGTTTGAGAAACCATGGGCGTGATTCTCCGCTCCCCAAGCCGGGTGGGAGAATCGCGGGAGGGCCGGGCGACTGATTACATGACTCCCTGGCACCCCCCCGCGATTCTCCCACCCCCTGCTCAGAAGAATCGCCACTCGAAGATTCTCCGACCCGGATGGGCCGAGCGCCCTGACGTTCGCGACCAGTTCACGACAGCGGCAACCACACCTGGTCACTGCCATCATGAACATGGGTGCCAAAGGCCCGTTTGAAGCTTGTGGGGGGCGGAGAGGGGAGTGAGCACCACGGCCATGCTCGAGAGGGGACTGCCCCGCGATCGGTGCTCACCAATCGTCGGGCCGGCGTCTAAAAGCGACGCACTCTTTCCCCTCCGCCGCCCCGCAAGATCAAGCCACCACGTTTTGCGGGGCAGCGTAGGGGAAGACGGCAACCGCGCATGCGCAGCTGACGTCACATAGGCGCCGCCGTCGCGTCATTCTCGGCGCACCCGGGCGGCCGAGAATAATGGAGAGCCGCTCTTAGCTCCCCGGGTGGGGCCAGGGCACTAAAATCAAACGGAGCGCCATTAGATAGCAGGGTCATTTCCAGCACTTCCTGCCCAGAATGGTCTCTATTTCATTTAATTAGATCATGCGATATGTATTCAACAAAAAAGCTCAGGCAGAGTTGCAGAACACTGATCAGAAAATGATTGTATTGCGATGCCTAGCTGAAAATTGTGAGTTTGTCCAACTGTATGATGATCTGGTCAGAGATAGGATGGTCATAGGAACAAGAGATCCTGAGTGAGAGCATGTCTGCTGAGAGAAAAGATAGTTGGGTGTTATTTAACACCCAAAGAAGGATCCCATTTTGGGTGCATATAGCGGCGTCTTTCTTGGTGCCTGTAGTGCTGAGATCAACCATGTTTTAAAAGGTTACTCTCTTTTTCTGGCCTACCACATTTTCTACACTGCCAGGGTGCCACTGCCAGGGTGGCAGTGCCAAGATGCCACCCTGGCTGTGCAAGTGCCAGGCTAGCACCCGGCCCAGAGCCTGACCACCCGAGGGCCTCCAATGGCCTGGAGACTCCCCCCATGCCCCAGGCGCCGTTATGCCTGGTCCACGTTTGTGTGGGCCAGTACTAAACAACGCCCTGGTAAGGGTTCGTTCCCAGGCTTAAGGAGAATCGAGAGCCCACATATTTAAATGAGTCAAATGACTCACTTAAATTTGCAAATCTGGATCTCGCCCAGTGAGGGTGAGATCAAGATCATGATGCTCTCACGAAGCATTCCGAGAGTTGCAAATCATGCAAGAAATCTCTCACGAGATTTACCAGCTTAATAGTGTCACCAAGTCAGGTTTGAAGAGGCCGTTCGATTTCACCCTAAATCTGAAGAAAGCGATTGATAAATGCAAAAGATCTAAGTGGTTAATGATCAGCTGGAGAGTATTGATGGGAGAACTGATGAGGCTTTGCATTCACCCGAGAGACAAATCTGGCCTTCCAAGCACAAAATAATGGAGATAAGGAAGAACTATTTGCAGAAGGGCCAGAAGAAAAACACAGGTAGAAGCACCGAATATAAATATTACGGAGGACACCACAGCAAAGAAAAACAAGCAAGTTCAGTGTGGGAAAAGCACTGCTCTAACTGCAAGCAGCTGGAACATTCTGCACACAAGTGTTTTGCTGGAAAGGTGAAATGCAAGCCTATAAAGATTATTACAGGAGAGATGACAGATGATGCTCTACACCCTAGAACAGGTTGGCACCCTCAAATCAAAAATGGTTTGTGACTTTTGGAATGATTACTGCAGAAGGAGAGTCTCAAATAAACATTATTGCTGTGTGCATAA